>NC_138547.1:4073008-4775508 GCF_964234715.1 Podarcis melisellensis | reverse complement strand
CACTGAGCTTAAGGCAGTTTCCAATGTGGGCTTTAAAGTAAAGCATGCAAGCACCTAAGACCTCTTTGCAAATGTTTGGAAGTGTACCACACCTCCTCTTGCAGGGTTTGGAAACCAAAGCTCGATTCCAATTAGGACACTTAGATTGCAAACTTCAACATGCTAGCTCGGCAGTAATCCCCAATAGACGCAGCAAGAGCATGCATAGGTTTGTGGCATTGAAGTGGAACCCAATGACTTGAGGACATGCATGTTGGTTCCATCTCCCATTTCTGCATGTTTTCCCTCCCTCTCTTCCACATACGCACACCCTGGCCCATGCACAGAACAACTTTCAGAAGGTGAGCGGAGGGGAGCTTCTTACAGGTAAGCCTTGCTGTCCAGGTTTTCCTCTCTCTCCATCAATACCCTCTTGGCCCTAAAAGGAAGTGAGAAGGAAGATTCAAGTTAAACTGTCATCCGAGATCCTTCTTTCCTCCCAGGGGCAGAGTGGTGACTCTGAGCAACCCTAAACACTTCATCAAACAAAGCAGGCCTGGTGTTCCTCACCTCTGGACTAATTCAATGAGGGAGTGTCCTAGTGCAGTGTTTCCCAACCTTGGGTCGCCAGCTGTTTTTGGACTACAACTCCCATCATCCCTAGCTAGCAACACCAGTGGTCAGGAATGATGGGAATTGTAGTCCTCAAACAGCTGGAGACCCAAGGTTGTGAAACACTGTCCTAGTGGATAAGTATTAAAACTCTTTAACATGCTTGACTGGTTTATTAGCACCTGTTCAGCCTCCTTGTTTTGGGCCAGATGCTCTCAATAAACACTCTCTAAGTTGGCCCACCACTTCCTTGCCACCAAAGCTGCAGCCCATTCATTTGCCCAATGGGTGAGTGTCCAATTCAAATAACTGCCACAAGGGAAGCCTAACGCAGGTTGGGGATGCTGCTCCATCTCCTCCCTCTGCTCAGCACTTGCACACTCAGATGGGATAACAAGGAGGAGGAACAGCAAGGCTCCAGGCGTTGGCAGTGGCATCACACACACACACACACACACACGCACACACACACCCTTGCAGGGTTGTGGGCCTTGGCAGGGGCTCTTCCACAAATGGCACAAAAGATAGAGGGGAATCAGTGTTCAAAACTTCCATTGTTCTAGGCACATTTTGCGATAGGGAATTTCATTAGCGCAGGCAGTTTCTGAGCTCTGGGTGCAGTACTGCAAGTAAGATTTCAGATTCAAACAGCAGAGTAGAAGGAAAGGAAGACCTTTTTCTGCCTCCCCACTTCCAGCTACTCTCTGAAGATTCTCACTTAGTGAGAAGAGACCCTCTTAAGAATATTAGGGGGTTGGGCAGGGGAAGGACTAGACCATGTGAAAAATGAACATAACATGTTAGCTGCAGCTCATTCATTTCTTATTATTAAAAAGTGTGCCTAGACATTCCGTTGTTGCACCCAGGACCTAGTTTTAATGTGCCATTTAGCTCCTAACTTTCATATCTCAGTTTCTAACACTGAAGGAAATTTATGAGTTCTAAAGAAACAGAATGATTTGCATGGGTCAGTCTGTATGTGCAGACTCACAGGCTCTGTTCTTGCAGCTCACAACAATGACTACAACATTTCTCATTTATAAAGTGTCTCAGGGGCTAACCACCTTACAAGTAATTGCATTAAAGGGAAGAGGTTCACAGTCTGAAAAGACGAACATGAGAACAGAGGAAAAGAGGAGAGGAAGGGCTTTAGCTCCTGGGTAGAACATCAGCTTTGCATCCATAAGGCCCAGGGTACAATTCTCAGCACCTCCTGGTAGGGTGGGGAGAGACCTGCTATAAGGCAGATCTGAAAATGCCTTTATGACTGAGGGAGAAGGAAGAGGCTGGGTTTCAAAGGCATGCAGCGCGGTGATTTCTGTAAGTTTATATGCTTGAGGAAAGTGGCAGGTTATCAAACATTGTCTGCAGCTGGCTGGAGCTGCTGGGAGCTGAGTAGTCTGGCAGCATATGGAAGGCACAACACTGACTGTCCCAGACGCAGATCCTAACCATTTAGGACATGTATAATGCTCATGACACAGAAATGAAAGAAAGAGAAGGGTCAGAAGCAATTTCCCCATCTTGGTGCTTTCCAGATGCTTTGTACTACAGCTCCCATCATCCCTGATGGGATGGCAAAGAGCTGTAAACTCAGTGCTACAGCACCTGCGCTGCATGCAAAGGTCCTAGGCTCAATTCCTGGTAACTCCAGGCAGGGCTGCAAATGTCTCCTGTCTGAATCTCTGGAAAACCCCTGCTAGCTGGAGCAGTTGTGGAATAGCAACACTGTGCTAGATGGACCAGTGGTCTGACTTGGTATAATGAAGTTTCCTATGTTCCTATGTTCCTATGTTCCTCTGTTCCCTGGCCACTGGCCACGTTGGCTGTGACTGATGAGAACTTGGATTTTAAAATAACTGGGGGACAGGGGGAAGGCTGGGACAATGTCCAACTGTGGTAAAGGACACTCTGTTTCAAATCTCTGTCTCAGCCATGGAGCCTACTGAGCTGACCTTAGGCCATTCACAATTTTCTTGCAAGGATAAAAAAGCAAGGACCAGGATTTGTGTTGAAGGTTTCTTTGAGCTTTCTTCAGGGAGGTGCCTGATTTAAATGCAATAAAAATGTAATACAATGCATTTTTAAACGGTGGTTCTTGTCTTGTGAAATGCCTACAGAGGCTTGCCTAGCCTACATTGTAGTTCTGGCACCAGCTGGAGGTATTTTAGTTTCCCAACGTCTAAAGTTCTTAGGACCTTTTTTATTTTATTTATGCAAAGCAGAAATGGAAGATAGCAATAAAACAAACAATAGCAGAACAATAAGTAAGCTGCAGGCAACTGAGTGATTTAAACAATTAAAAGTCAAGTATTAAAATGGTTATATAGGAATTTTTATAAAAAATAAAGATAAATCCAGTTATAACTATAGCAGGAGTGGAATGTCATCAACATGGCATCCTCCAGATGTTGTGGACTCCAGACTCCCATCCCCCTTGACTGTTGGGCCCACCGGCTGGGCTGATGAGAGTTGTAGTCCAAATCATTTGGAGGGCACTACATTGTCTCTTCCATGTTTAAATCAACTTACTAACTTTACATATTCATTTTTAAAACTTTTTATAGTTATGAATATAAAATTTAATACCTGAGGATGAACATTTTGTTTAGGCTGTTTCCCTTGTTGCCTACAACAACTTGTGCCTACCAGGGTCCCCAAGATCAATCTAAACCTGCACATCCCTAAAGCTCTGGGGTCAAGTCTGTCAATCATATCACACACACTGCAATATAAAAGGCAGGATATCCCCTAGCTCAGTGTCATGGAATTTTACAAAGAGGAGATAGCTTTTCCTAAGATGGTTAATTTCCTAACCAGGCATTTGGAGAAGGACTCACAGGATAACCAGGATCTCCAGGCTTCCCACGATCTCCTCTATCACCAACTGGGCCCTAGGAAATGAAATGCAAGAGAGGTGTTAAAAGCAACCCCAGTCCTCCAAGTGCCTGCTTCATCTCCCACCTATGTCAGAAGAAAGCTTACAGCTGTCACCAGGAAGAAGCAGGATCTTCTTGTGGATAGCCTCTGGTTATAGGAATATGTGGCGTGGGAAGGCCCATCAGCCTAACCCAGGTATAGGCAAACTTGACCCTCAAGATGTTTTGGGACTACAACTCCCAACATCTAACAGGACCAGTGGTCAGGGAGCATGGGAATTGTAGTCCCAAAACATCTGGAGGGCTGAGTTTGCCTATGCCTGGCCTAACCCTTATCTCCTTCCCAAGGCAGGTTAAAAGGCCTTTGTGCTACTGCTCTGATTTGTTTGTAGCGGGTACCCACAAAGGGGCAGCAATGCAAGCTGGCAGTTTCAGCACCATGGAAAGCTCCAAGTGAGCCACTTGCTCTGACAAAGGCTGGAGGTGAATAAACCCTCATTAAGAGTCCCTCTAGTCACACTTCCTAAGCTTCATCACCCTCACCTGAAGAATGTGGATACTTAAGGCAGGGATTGCCAGTGTGGGGGTCACACCTAAAAGTCCCCCACTCACCACCTGCTTCTTCATGAGGTTGTGAGAGTAGTTACTCTTTTCTACCTTGAAAAGTATATAGAGCTGGAGAAGAAGTTGGAAGAGTGACACTCCCACTTCCTCTTTCAGCATTATGTGCTTTTCAAAACTCAAATTAATTCTGCTGTATCTGACTTTAACCCAGACCCCACAAAAAGCAAAGTTTTTATGTGCATGCTTATGTGTTCTCCAGTATGAGTGAAGTGGTGGTGGTGGTGGGGTAAGGATGGGTAAGGATGAAATCAAGCACTTCTCTTCCTTTCTGTGCCCTCTTGCCTGGCACATTCCTAGTGTTGCTGGATAAGGTAGGGTGGAATAGGCAGACCAAGTAAATTTGGTCTGGGATAAGGTTTTGGAGAGGTGCCTGGTGCAGGTTCTGTGGGCTCCTGACTACTAGCCTCAGGCTCTGTATCCAGCACATGGTCCCAGTCCCCAACAGCCCTGGTCTGAACCAGCTCATCTTGCTTTGACTCTGGTCTTGGGGCCAGCAGCTTAGTGTGGTGTAGTTGTTAGAGTGTTGGACTAGGGCTTGGGAGACTAGGGTTCAAATTCCCATACAGCTGTGAAGGTCACTGGGTGACTTTGGGTCAGTTACTCTCTCTCAGACTAACCTACCTCACAGGGTTGTTTTTAGGATCAAATGGGGTGGGGTGGAAAGAACCATTTATTCTCCCTTGGGATCCGTGGAGGAAAAACGGTGATATATAAATGTAGGAATAAATAAACAGTACTTCTTTCTGTCTGCTTCACTCTTTGTTTTTGTATTTCATTGGTTGGAGGCTCTATATATTTTTATTGGCTTCTATCTAATATTAGTCCTACTCAGAGAAGACTCAATCTAAACTGATAGAAATGGCTGCTAATGAACCTATTCCATGTCAAACTAAGTTGGATGCAACCCATTGTTTGTTTATTGACTTATTTCATAAAATGTATACACTACTTGATTGTAAAAAAAAAAACCCTCAAAGCAGTTTACAAAAAGACAGTAAAATCAAGAAAAACAACCACACCTTAAAACATACAAAAGTTAAAATACTAAAACAAATAAAAATTCCTACAAACTTTCTAAGCATATGGGTAGGCTTGTCTAAATAAGAATGTCTTCAGCAGATGCTGAAACGAACACAGTGAAAGGGCATGCCCATATCCATAGGCAGGGAGTTCCAAGGTGTCAGTGTAGCCACACTAAACAATTTGAGTTCTTACAGATGTGTTGCGGGTATTATGTGGCACTTGGAAAAGTGCCAGTTCCATTGACTGAAGAGGGCATGTGTGGGTTCCTTGGTCGGGCAATCTCACAAGTAAACTGCTCCCAAGTTAAGGGCTTTATATGCTACTAGTAGCACCTTGACCTTGGCTCTATGGAGGATTTCCAATCAGTGCAGACCTCTGAGCACAGCTGCTATATGCTGACACCTGAGAGCCAGTGTGGTGTAGTGGTTAAGAGCAGTAGACTCGTAATCTGGTGAACCGGGTTCGCATCTCCGCTCTTCCACATGCAGCTGCTGGATGACCTTGGGCCAGTCACACTTCTCTGAAGTCTCTCAGCCCTACTTACCTCACAGAGTGTTTGTTGTGGGGGAGGAAGGGAAAAGGAGATGCTTAGCCACCTTGAGACTCCTTCAGGTAGTGATAAAGTGGGATATCAAATCCAAACTCTTCTTCTTCTTCTTCTGACAGCGGCTCACTCCCATCAGCAACCATGCTACACCATTCTGCACTAACTGCAGTTTTCGGACCAAGTGTGAGGGAAGCCACACATAGAGCACAGTGCAGTAACCCAGTCTTGAAGTACTGTGGCAAGGCTTTCCCAGTCCAGGAATGGCCGTAGCTATCAAACCATCTGCAGTTGGTAAAAGGCACTACTAGCCACTGAGTTACCTGAGCCTTCAGTGACAGGGCTGGATGCAGAAGCACCCCCAAACTTCAAACCTGCCCCTTCAAGGGGGCATGCAACCCCATCCAGGGTAGGCAACAGACCAATTTCAACACAGGAACCACTAACCCACAGTGCCTCCATCTTGCCAGGATTCAAGCTCAGCTTGTTTATAACATTACAAATATAGAAAAATGGGATGGAAATATCTGTATTTTAAAATAAACAACAAAAATGCAGGAAGCAACAGTCCTTGTGCCCTCCAGCTTCCATGACCATGTGGAATACTGCCGGGTTACATTGTTTGGACCTTGGATAGCTCAATCGGTAGAGCCTGAGTCACTTAATCTCAGTGTCATGGGTTTGAGCCCTGTGTGGGGCAAAAGATTCCTGTAATGCAGGGGGCTGGACTAGATGGCCATCGTGGTCCCTTCCAACTCTAGAATTCTATGATTCTATCCGTCAAACTGAGACATGTGTGACCCCCCCAGTGCAGAATGTATGGCATCACAGCATTCATTATCACCTCAGTTTGTTGGATGTGTAGACCCAGCCTAAGTCATAGGGCTTAGCTTGACTTTGAGGGGTGTCTCATATTATAGATTAGCACTGGGCAGTCCAGATTCCTTACCCTGTCTCCAGGCGGTCCAGGAGGCCCCTCCACCTTCCCATCATCACCTTGTTCACCCTGCAAGCAATAAGCACTAGTGTTAAAACAGACCATGGTTTACAATGCGAGTAGAAGTTGAGAGTTTGGGGACTGGAAAGGACTCTGGAGATCATCTAGTTAAACACACTCGTGTACACACACAACACACACACACAAGAGAGAGAGAGAGAGAGAGAGTATAGGAATCTTGCAACTGCAACATCCCTGGGAGACAGTCATCCAACCTTTGCTTAAATACACCCAGTCAGGGAGAGACTGCCGTTTCTCGAGACAGGCAGTTCCACTGTTGAACAGCTTAGGAAGTTCTAATCTTGGTAAGAACAAATAGTAACCAGTTATTATTAAATATCTGTATTCCTCTCTTCTACCAACAATTACAAGCAGTGTCTTACAAAAAAAGAGAACACCCCAATAATATAATAAATATTAAAAGCCACAATATTATGGCCTCTAAAAGCAGCAGCTGAATTGCAAACAGCAGTGGCACGAGAATTGCAACCTAGCGGAACAGCAAAAGTCTGTTCAAATAAAAATGTTCTGTGTGGAAGGCAACAGGAGGGCGCAAGATGAATCTTAGCAAGGGCGGCAGCATTCCAAACCCTCGGCACCACTACCAAGAAGTCCCCGTCTTGCTCACGCTTGATGACAGCAGAGAGACTGCCTCTGACATAGTTCTAAAAGGGAGCCATCCCTCTCTAGCTTAGATACATACCAAGAGAAAACCAAAGCAGGATTTTAAAGCTGCATAGTGAGAAGCAAACAACTCCCATTATGCCTGATCGCTAGCCATGCTAGCTTGGGTTAATGGAAGCTGAGAGTCCAAAAGCATAACTGAAGTACAACTCCTCTCATCCCTGGCCACTGGCAATGCTGGCTGAGACTATTGGGAGTTGGAGTCGAGAGAGACAGTGCTTCCTTGCGCCTGTCAATCTGAGGACCTTTGGTGTCAGGTTGGCAAGCAGGGTCTCTGCGCCCACTCTCAGCCACAAAAGCTGGAAGTGCTGAATGGGATGTTTTGCATGCATATATGGGTGGGGTTTTAAGCAATTAAAAGGGGGGCAGCCCCCTTGATGTGTGGTAGGGAGGGACGAAACTGAAGATTACATTGGCATTGAAATAAAAAGCATTGCAATCTTTACATGCACACGTAATGGGACAAGGTGTGGGGGGGGAGCATACCCTCCAACATTTCTCCGGTGAAAACAGGGATGTCTCATTCCATAATGATAATTTTACTATTTATACCCCGTACATTTGACTGGTTGCCCCAGCCACTTTGGATAGCTTCCAACATACATAAAAAAATAAAAAAATAAATTAAACATTTTTTTAAAAAAATCTCTATAGAAGATGGCCTTAAGACAGCTTGGTGGGTCATATAAACCCATATCCTCCAACATTTCTCCAATTAAAATAGGGACATCCTAAGGAAAAGTGGGATATTTCAGGATCAAATCAGAAACTGGTACAGCTTCTCTAAATCAGGGATGTCCCTGGAAAATATGGACACTTGGAGGGTCTGCAGGAGGGACAGAACTGGCATCACTGCATAGAGAAACAATAGAAACTGCATACCCTCACCTGTTTTGAGTTACAGTGGTACCTCAGTTTAAGAACAGCCCTGTTTATGAACTACTCGGTATACAAACTCCGCAAAACCGGAAGTAGTGTTTTGGTTAGCGAACTTTACCTTGGTCTACGAATGGAAGCCAAATGGTGGAAAGGCACCGGCAGCAGGAGGCCTCATAAGGGAAAGCGCACCTCAGTTTAAGAATGGTTTTGGTTTCAGAATGGACCTCTGGAACGGATTAGGTTTGTAAACCAAGGAACCACTGTACATATGTTTGCAAACAACGACAATAGACTCGTCACATAACTGAGGGAGGCAGTAGAAGTCTTTCTCTCTCTCCCTCTCCCCCCCCCCCCGTGTGTGTGTGTGTGTTACGGGAGAAGGGGAGGGAGAGGAGGGAGGAATCTATTTGCCTTAATTCATGGTAGGGTTTTATTTGGGTGTCTCATAGTTGAGCCTCCCAGCTCCCAACACCCTTTGTGCTAGATTCCCATTTGGCTAAAGCAAAACTTAAAAATAAAAAAGTTAAGGGAGTAAAACACAAACAAACAACCCCCCGTCCCTGAAAATAGAAGTGTGGCTACAAATGGAAAATGCAGAACCAAGGGGAGGCCTCCCTCACTCTTGGCTGCCTTCCCGGGGTGGGAAGTATCTGTTTGCAATTTTAAAAAATCTTCCAGCTGGAAAACCCCTAGCTCTCTGAGGCCACTTTGAGAAGTTGTAAATGTACTATACTCAATGGAGAAGGATAATTGACTGTGATGCACCATGGAAGTCCATGCCAACATTGTTAAGTTCATTTGGTCAATAATTGCTTTTGGGGACACCAGTTCTGCTGTACCATTAAAGATTCTACTCCCTTGGCAACATTAACTCACTAAGTGTCCCACCCACCCCCCAACAGACCCAGTTTTCCATTTGTTCTGATCAGTGTTCGAAACTCCTATTGTTCTAGGTGCATTTTGTGACAGGGGATTTCATAAGTGCAAGCAGTTTCTGAGCTCTGGGTGCAGTAGTGTGACTAAGATTTCAGATTAAAACTGCAGAGTGGAATGAAAGGAAGACCTTTTTCTGCCTCCCCACTTCCAGCTATTCTCTGAAGATTCTCACTTAGTGAGAAGAGACCCTCTTAAAAATATTAGGGGGGTGGGCAGATGGAGGACTAGACCATGTGAAAAATGAACATAACATTTTAGCTGCAGCTCATTCATTTTCAGCTTCCTTGTTATTAAAAAGCGTGCACCCAGAACCTAGGTTTAAGGTGCCATTTAGCTCCTAACTTTCATATCTCAGTTTCTAACACTGAATAAAATTTATGAGTTCTAAAGTAACAGAATGATTTGCATGGGTCAGTCTGTATGTGCACAGTTGTACACTCACAGGCTCTGTTCTTGCAGCTCACAACAATAACTACAACACTTGTCATTTATAAAGTGTCTCAGCTGCTCACAGGTTTTGATGATATCCATTTAACCAAGAATGTAAGAAGAGCTCTGCTGGATGAGGCCAAAGGCCCATCAAGTTCCACATGTTCTCACAGCGGCCAACCAAATGCCTGTTGGAAGCTCACAATGAGGACTTGAATGCATGAACGCTCTTCCCACTTGTCATCCCCAGCAACTGACATGCAGAAGCATAATCTTTTGGGCAGAGGAGGCAGGCAATAGCCCTTGAATCTAGCCATAGATAGTCTCATACTCCATTTATTTGTCCAATCCTCTGCTCAAGACATCCACAAGGGACATCCAGTACCTCTTGTGGGTGCATTCCTCTCTAGGAAATACAATTTTGGGGGCCCCAGAGTAGTGCAGCTGAGAAAGCACCTGGGTTCAAAATAATCCCCCCTCACCTATGTAAATTGACTGAGTGCCCTTGAGACAATCACTCTTTCCCAGCTTAACCTACCCTGGCAGGGTTGCTGGAAAAATAATTGTGGGGAATTTGAGATGTATGTAATGAACAAAAATGAAAAATGAATAAAAAAATTTAAAAAGAAAAAAGGAAAATAATTGTGGGGAGAACCATGACCCCCCCTTATCCTGAGGATAAGATAAAAAAATATAATGTATAACTCAAAACACAGGTCAGGTCAGCAGGAGCGGACAAGCTGCCCACCCCAGTCCTCTGGAGATTTTCTCCATATGTGTGCTAAATGTGCTGGGAGCAGGGAGCACTTGAATCCTACTGGCCCTGCTCCCTTGACATTATGCAAAGGAGTACCTGTGGGTTTACAGTCCTACAAGCACAGGTACTCCATGCAAAATGGACCCCTGATTGCATACAGGTTCCCAAAGGTGTGACACATTTAAAGGCATGTAGGGACATACATGATTTTTAGGGAAGGCCCATGCAGAAGGCCCCATGTTCAGTCCCCAACATCTCCAGGCAGGGCTAGGAGAGACACCCAGGTTCCAATCCTGGAGAGCCGCTGCCATTTGGTGTGGAAACAATACTGAACTAGATAGACCAATGGTGTAATTCAGTATAAGACTATTCAGCAGATGTACACCATATATTTTGCGAATCTTGGAGGAGGTTTGAAAAAGGCCCCTCATTTACTTCTGACGAGGCTCTGAAATTAAACCTATTCTCTCTCTTTCCCTTCCTGGGAAGTGTTGCAAGATATTACTATAAAGACCAACAACTCAGGTGACCAGTTCTGTCTGGAGCAAAAACACAAACCAAAAGGCAGTTGGTATTGTCCCCTGACGCCGCCCCCCCAGTCCTGAATGGCAAGTCATTAAAAAAACGGAGTCACTAGCTTGAACTGGTTATCATTAAGCTGACTAAACAAAAGCCTTTGGCCTGGTTGTTGGGGAGGAGGAAAAAAAGAGGGAGCAGTGGAATAATGGCTGAGTCATGACAGCTGCAGGTGGGGGTGGTTACTTGGCGGGGCGACATTTCTGAAGAACAACATGTCATCCTTGGAAGAAACATGGAGCACAGGCTAGTAGAAAACAGACCCTTTGTGCAAGATTTATGCAACACCCGAAGACAAGCAACAGACAAGGCCTTCTCCAGAACAATCCCCCCACTCCCTTTACAACCAGTAAAGTGCAAACGTCCAGACTTCAACCACAATGCTAAAATCATGAGATGTTTCCGTAAGAAAGGATGTTTCAAAGATGGCAAAAATTATAGATGGCAAATCTTAGCAGCTGCAGAACCAAGGCATCCCATTAGGCCTAGGCCTATCCATTTGGCCGGGGGGGGGGGGGACACATGTCAGCCATGTCACACCCACCTGCCTTATAGTGAGGTGCAGGTGCAGCTGAGCCAAAAGGCACCACTGGGCAGCTAATTGATGGGTGCTGCCTGTAACACCCTGTGCAGGTGCTCTGTTCAGGGGGCTTTGCCATCATTACTGGTAAAGAGCTGTGCTTTACAGGCCCTGTCAGTCAGCTGTTTGGCAGGGCCTCCAAACCCCCTTTCAGCCCAGCCCAAATTTTTATTCTGTCAATAATAAAGATTAGGAGGAAGGCAGGCAGAACATCATCTGTACATGTACTGTACACCTCCCCCATCCAAATTAGTATAGTGGTACCTCGGGTTAAGTACTTAACTCGTTCCAGATGTCCATTCTTAACCTGAAACTGTTCTTAACCTGAAGCACCACTTTAGCTAATGGGGCCTCCCGCTGCCACAGCGCCGCCGGAGCACGATTTCTGTTCTCATCCTGAAGCAAAGTTCTTAACCTGAAGCACTATTTCTGGGTTAGCGGAGTGTGTAACCTGAAGCGTATGTAACCCGAGGTACCACTATATTACAAACTTGCCCTTGGAAGATAGGTGAGCTAAGCATCACTACCACAATCTGAACTAATAATGTATGGATTGCAAACAGATGGCAGTGCCTTAAAAAAATAAAAAAATAACAATTTGAGATGTTTAACAGATGGTCAAGGATTGAGCTGTATGCAGCCTTGCTGAGTAAGATAATAGCAGATTGCATTTCACATCTTGGAATGAATGTCCCGAGTGGTGAATTAGTAAACTGCAGGTCATAATCACAAACAGTGTGCAGAATTTTGGACTTAATGAAAACCCAATGCAGTTCATGTCCTCATCATATAAAGGCACCTTTTTGGATTTTGTGTGAAATAAAAGGTTCTGCTCCCATTTAGGAGAGCTAATGATGTCTCTCTGGAAATTCCTTCTAGTTCTGCTAATGGATTAATTTCTGCAAATCTCACAGATCTTCGTGATTTTGCTAATTTTATTCCCATGAAGAGCTTGTGACATCTTAAATAGGGGTGTGCCTTTCCCCCAAATGCTGCTGAACTACAACTCCCATCATTCCCCCTGACCATTGGCCATGCTGGCTAGGGCTCATGGGAGTTGGAGTTTGACAACATCTGATGACACCACACTCCAAATTCCTAATAACAGCTGCAAACACCTTTACATGGATGTTAAATAGTATTGGGGACAAGATGGTGCCCTACCATCAACTGTGAGGGGGGTGAAGCACAGTCACCCAGTGTTAGTTTCTGAAACTGACCCTGCTGGTAGAAACAGAACCAAGCAGCACAGTGCCTCCAGCCCCTATCCCACAGAGGTGGTCCAGGAGAAATAAATGGTCAAATAAGAGCACCAGGGTCATCCTCTCTCTGTCCCTCTCCTAATAAATATATCAAGGCAACCAACGCTGATTTGGTCAAAAAACCATACCTAAAACCATTTACCTTTTCACCTTTGGGTCCAGGTGGCCCGATTGGGCCTGGTGCTCCTGTGTGCCCCTGCAAGAGAATGAAAGTGCATGTCTAGATCAGGCATTGACCTTCCCTCTCCTCTAGCCTCCCTGCAGATACATGGAAGGTGGGGGGGCGGGGTTGGGAGGCTCTGGTGACAGAGAAATTGGGCACCTGCTCACACCCACCAAGAAAGAGAAAGGTAGGAAGCCCAACGTTGGCACCATCATTGCATGGCTTTTGGTGCCAGGCGAAAGCTTTCCTCTTTACCCAGGCCTTTGGCCATTATGGCCTGTTAAATGGGGGAGGGGGATGCTATTATGATTATGTTATTATTATGCTGTGTATTATTATTATTATTATTATTAGCATAAATTATCTTCCTAATTTGTACACAGTCACGGGATCTTTGGATTAAAGGTGGTATATGAATCAAATAAATGAAAATAAATGAATACATTTTAAACTGTTTTTAATGTTGTGTTCTACATGGCTGTGACCCACCCTGAGACCTTATGGTGCAGGTGCAGGAAATAAAACAAGGCCTGATAATGACAGCAGCAATAACGATTATCTTGGCTGCAGAAATAATTCACATCGTGAAATTTCACACTCTGGAGTATGGCTGGGAAAAGGACACAAAGACAGTCCAGAGTAATGGCTTACCTGATAGCCCTTTAAGCCAGGATGCCCTGGAGCTCCCATCCGACCTGGAGAACCCTGTGGGAACAAGGAAAGATAACCTCTGCTCCTGCCCTGATTTTCCTGCTGGCCCAGTCACTCGTCTGGTGTTTCCAATGGGCAAAGCTTTTCCTCTACGCCTGGGCACCTGTCCCTGGTTTCCTCTTATTCTCTCTTTACATTCTTTTCATCAGTCATCAGTGGCTTTCAGTACTTGCTTTGTGATGAGGACTCACCCACCCTCCCAATCTCCTGTTCTTTCCATCTGCCCCAAATCTTTCCCTGTCAAATATCTCCAAGTAACTTGTGAGAGAGAATGTATGGATCGGCTTTGGACTTCAACTCCCATCAACCCCAGCCCCAACATGGCAAATGGTTAGGGATAATGAGATTTGTGGCCTAGGAACATCTTGAGGTAGGCACCATATAGAGAGAGAAAGAGAGCATTTAATCAAAAAGAAATACATTTATAAGTCATTTATGTAAAATGGCATTAAATATTAAATATATTTAAACAGTTAAAAAAAAAAGAAATTGAAAATAGCAAAAAAAACAGTATAAAATGGAAGACAATAAAATTACCAGAATATAGATAAACGCAACAGTTTTAAAATAAAATAAAATACACAAACACAAGGTTCTGCACTGAGGTAGGAAGAACCAGATGCACAAATATAATATGGGGGACACCTGGCTTACCAGCAGGACATGTGAAAAGGATCTAGGTGTCTTGGTGGACCACAAGCTTAACATGAGTCAACTGTGTGATGCAGCAGCAAAAAAAGGCTAATGCTATTCCACACTGCACCAACAGAAGTATTGTGTCCAGATCAAGGGAAGTTATAGTACCACTCTATTCTGCCTTGGTCAGACCATTCCAGGTGTACTGTGTCCAATTCTGGGCACCATAATTTAAGAAGGATGTTGACAAGCTGGAACGTGTGCAGAGGAGGGCAACCAAGATGATCAAGGGCCTGGAAACTAAGTCTTATGAGGAGTGCTTGAAGGAGCATGGAAGAGGGAGCGAGCTTGTTTTTTTCCTGCTCTGCAAGGTAGGACTTGAGGCAATGGCTTCAAGTTACAAGAAAGGAGATTCCGATAAACATCAGGAAAAACTTTCTGACAGTAAGAGCTGTTCGGCAGTGGAACAGACTCCCACAAGAGATGGTGAGCTCTCCTTCCTTGGAGGTTTTTAAGCAGAGGTTGGATGGCTGTCTGTCATGGATGCTTTAGCTGAGATTCCTGCACTGCAAGAGTTGGACTAGATGACCCTTGAGTCCCTTCCAGCTCTAAGACTCTATGATTCTATAACCAGGCCTTAAGCTGATTAAACAATATATGACATTTTAGACTGTGGGGAGGGATTATTGTTTTGTTTGTTACTATGTTATGTAGATTTGTATTTTTTATAATGTAAACAGGCCTGTGATCCTTGGATGAATGGCAGTATAGAAATAATAAATAAAAAACTAAGCACTATGTCATATTTCTCCCATTATGTCCCAAGCTGAAGTCCTACTTCCTTTTCTTAGTAACCCTTTGTCACCATTGACAATGACACTAGGATGAAAACATGAAGCTGCCTTATCCCATGTAGCTCAGTTTGGGATTCACTGACTGGAATTTGTCAGAGCAGTCAACATGGTGCCCTTTTTGGACTACAAGTCCTATCAGCCTCAGCTAGCACGGTCAAAGGCCATGGATAATGGTTGTAGTCCAGTGATATCTGGAGTCCACCACATTGCGACCCCTGCTCTAAGATTTTAAAATGGGGTCTTCTCGGCCCCACCTAAAGGGGGAGATTCTGAACCTGGAATCTTTTGCATACAATGCACGCACTCTAGAAACTGATCCTAAACTTATTCCCTTACATTTAGTCTGAAAGGTCCAAGAAAAAAGAGCCCAGGAGAAGGTTCATGGGCACTGATTCATAGGTTAAAGTCAGGAAACCAATGGGAGAGCCAAGTGGGCCAAGGATGGAGGAAACAGCAGAAGATGTAAAGCCAAGCAGAAAAATAGCCTCTCAGCCTGGGATTTTACCCCTTTCCCCACTAACCCTAAAAAGAAGGCTGAAACCCTGAAAGGGGAGCGTTAACCATGAATCTCAAAGTCTGATATCGCCTCAAAACCTCACTCACCCAGCATTTTGTGCTATTTTGAGAGTTTTGTGTATCATCATGGAAGCGATGCTTGCTGTACTTTCCTCTTCTGCACAGCTCTTAGAGGCCTTTGGCATCCGTCCACACGCATTCCCAACCTCCACAATGCTGCTTTCATCCTGTAAGCTTACACTCCCATTTTTGCCCCCCTGATGTGGTAGGGAAAACTGCCACAGGATTACACGTAATGAGCCAACACGGTTCTCACCATTGCTCCCAGGGTTCCTCTGGATCCTTTGGGACCTTGAGTCCCCCTCAAACCCATCTTCCCTGGTGGGCCAGTCTCTCCAAGTTGCCCCTGGTGACCTTTGCTGCCCTAAAGAAAGTGTAAGTGTCAGTGACGGGAAACAAAAGACCTAATGCTCATGGTCTGGGCTGTACCACTCTGAACTACAGAGGGGGCTCAAAAATCTGAGTTCTCTGCCAGACAAACAAAACACAGAATATTTCCACAAAACAAAAACAAAGAAAAGGAGGGGGGAGCCTAGCATGTCAAGAAGGCTGGCCAAGATTTAATCCCATACTTGTTTTAGGAAAATAATAATAATAATAATAATAATAATAATAATAATAATAATAATAATAATTTTGATTTATACCCCACCCTCCCCAGCCAAGACCAGGCTCAGGGTAGCTAACATCAGATATAAAACAATTGATTGAAATACAACTTAAAAAACAAGATTAAAATACAACATTAAAATGCAGCCTCATTTCAGCAGAAACTCAATAACTTTTTGGGGGATGAAAACGTCAAGTCTTCACTAAGTCTAACTATCCAGACTGGTCCTATGTGGGCCAGAAAATATAGGAAATATAGGAAAGTGAGTTATCCTAAATCATCTGGATTAGGAATGGTGAGCCTGTGATCACCCAGATGCCGCTGGACTCCAACTCGCAGCAGCCCCAGCCAGAATGGGCAATGGTCAGTGATGATGAACAGCAGTTCAGCATCTGCTGGAGGGCTAGCAGTCTCCCATTCTTGATCTAGGTCAATATGGTCTACACTTACTGGCAGCAGCTGTCCAGGGTCTGAGGCAGGAGACATTCTTAGCCCTACTCGACAATGACAGCGGCTGAAACTGGGACCTTTCTGCATGCAAACCAGATGCTCTGCCACTGAGCTGCGCCTCTTTTCTATTTGGGGGGAGACGAGGTTTGCCATCTCAGCGAGAACTATGCCAAAATGTAAGCAGGAATAGGAGATCAGGAACACCACAGGAACTGAGGAAGCTCTCATTCTGAGTCGAACTATTTGTCCATCCACCTCAGTATTGTCCACACTGACTAGCAGGGGTTGTCTAGGGTTTCACACAGGGAGATTTTCCTAGCCCTACCTGGAGATACTGGGGACTGAGCCTGGGACCTTCTGCTCTATCATTGAGCTATGGGCGTTTCATAAAGCATCAACGGGAGCAGGAAGAACAGAGGCAACCATACCTTTAGTCCGATTTTCCCCTTCTCCCCTTGTTGGCCTGGTTTTCCTTCTGGTCCCTGAGGGGAGAAGGGAGAGAAAGAGAGACCACCCCTTCATTATTCAACACCTTCCAACGGAGACCAGAATATTAGCAGATAGACTTTTTCACACTGGTGCCCTTTGCACACAACTCCCTTCTATTCTTTCTAAGAAGACAAAAACACCTGCTGCCAGATTATACCAAGTGTTCTCATAGTGACTAATCAGATGGCTGTGCCATGCCCACAAACAGGACATGAGTGCAGCAGCAACTCTAGCCACTTGTGATTCCCGGAATGAGCTCTTCACACTTCTTTTGCTTTACGCCTTTCTTGCAGGTTCCTTTTATGAAATTGCTAATTTATCTTAGGTGTGTCCAACCACGCTGCTGCTGTTCTTTTGAATGTGATTTCCCTATTTAACAACCTCATTTGGGTGGTTATTTGCATTTTCAAATGATTATGAAAGGGTTGGTTGGTTGCAAGATGCCTCAAAAGTCTGGAGGCAGAAAGGTGAGATATTTGGGGTTGAATCCAAGTAAGTCCCACACACAATGAACCCACTGAAATTCATGCACCTAAGTCAGTCATGCCCAACTGATTTCAATGAGTCTACTGTTAGTAGCACTGGCCTTGGATGCAATGCTAATGTTTTCACCTACTGTATTACAGTTGTATCCAAGGCTATACCATTCCCAACCATTAGGCACTTAGGCTGCACAAGGAGAGGTGAAATTCCTTTTTTGACACAAGGTGCAAGAGCCTTGTCCACTTTTGCATCTGGTCACCATGCTGTGAAACTGCATTTTTGTTCACTCATATATTTTTTGTAGAGTCCAATGCCATCACCAAATCCAGTTTTTTTATGTTGTCTTCCCATAGTTTGCAACAGGTTTTTTAAAATATATATATATATTGATATTGAAATTTTTACAGTAGATTAGAATAAATTATAAAGAAGAAAATAGAGACAGTAAAATAGGGGAGGAAGAGGAAGAAAAAAGCACTAATCATCACAACAGCACTAATGAAGTGTCATTAAAATGTGATTAGAATTACAAAAATATACAATGTATACTGTGATGGGACGATGAGCTGCTTGTGCGTAAAATGCAAGTCCCTCAGAGTTTGATCAGGTTTTCAAACCTCTGCCTGTGACGGAGCCCCTCCAGCATGGCTGCGTCAATCACTAGTAGAATCCGAAAGTGGCTGCTTTCGGAATCGTTTCCAACATAAAAGCTCTTTAACGGAAACACGTCGTCTGGCCTCTCGGCGTGACAGTTTCCGGCGAGGTGTGGGTGTCCCTATAGGAGGTCCTGAGACCTCCCCACTGTTTTCGCTGGAAGCGTCTCTGAGCCATCCCTCCGACTCACTTTCCCTTGGAGTTCTTGCTCGCCCTCTACTGGTTCCCTCTTCCGCTGCTACTCCTCTCTCAACCTCAGTGAGCCTTTGCGCCCCCGGCGCTTTAGATGGCAGTTCCCTGACATCCACCTCCCCTCCAGGGCCCCCTTCACCCCCTCCCGTCTCCTCCCCTACTGGCGGTGAGGAGGTAAAACCCCTGAAAGAACCTCCTTCGTCTTCTGACGTCGCGAACACTTCCCTCCACTTGTTGCTGTTCCTACTCTCTCGGTAATCTTCGTCATCGGAGTCCACTCCCTCTTCCAACTCCGACTCCGCGAACCCTTCCATTTCCTCTTCCTCATCGGTGGTGCCGAAATACTCCCTCCTAAACCTTGCTATCGGCTGAGGTTTCCTCGGGAACCTTTGGTGGAACGTTTCTGTTAAAACCTCGTCATTGACTTCCTCTGCATTCACCCAGGTGTTTTCTGACTCCGGTTCCCCTTCCCACGCCACCAAATACTCCACCTGATTTCCCTTCCACCTGGAATCGAGGATTTCCGCTACATGGTTGCGGCGTTCCCTCTCTTCCAAGGCTGGTCCCCTGACGTACTCCCCTTCACGTCCCCCCCTGTATGGTGACAGTAACGACCTGTGGAATACTGGGTGCAATTTCATGTGGTTGGGTAATCGGAGTTTGAAAGCTACCGGGTTGACCTGCTGAATGACCTCAAAGGGTCCCAATCTTCTGGGCCTCAATTTCTTACAACCCCCTTTGAACGGCAACCCTTGGGTTGACAACCACACTTGATCCCCCACCCTTATGGTTTCACCTTCCCTTCTGTTCTTGTCTGCCTGCTTCTTATATTGTGCCTTAGCCCTTTCTAAGTTGAGCTGGAGCTGATGATGGATCGCTTCCATCTCTTCTACAAAATGTTCAGCCGCTGGGACGCTCCATCTCTCCCCTCCTTCCCCTGGAAATGCCCTGGGGTGACACCCGTAATTAGCCAAAAAGGGACTCATCCCTGTGGACACATTCTCCGCATTATTGTAGGCAAATTCTGCCAACGCCAACTTTTCGACCCAATCGTTCTCTCTGTCATTGACATAACACCTCAGATATTGTTGAAGAATGCCATTTGCTCTTTCCGCCTGCCCGTTGGTTTCAGGGTGCCGGGCAGTTGAAAAATTGACTTCCACGTGCAGCAAGCTCATGAGCTTCCTCCAGAACCTGGAAGTAAATTGTTTGCCGCGATCTGAGATCACCCTCAAGGGGGCCCCGTGCAACCTAAAGATGTGTTCTACAAACAACTTCGCTGTTTCTTCCGCTGTGACTGCATGTGAGCATGCTACAAAGTGGCACATCTTAGTTAACAGGTCTACTACTACCATGATGGCTGTTTTCCCCTTGGACTTTGGCAGATCCGTCATAAAATCTATTGATATCGCTTCCCAAGGCCGTTCTGGTGTGGGTAATGGTTCTAATAACCCTGCCGGCGCCCTTCTTTCCCCTTTGGCTCGCTGACATTGCTCACACCCTCTTACATACTCCCTTACATCTTCCCTCACCTTAGGCCACCAAAATTCCCTGGTAACCAACCACATGGTCTTGTGTTGTCCAAAATGTCCCGCCGTGGGGCTATCATGCAACTGCTTGAGTACTCTCCCCCTCAATTCACCTTCGGGTATATACAGTGCCCCTTTGTAATACAATGCCCCATTTCTTTCCTCAAAACCTCCGGGGCTCTCGCCCTCCCCCCTGAGACCTCTGAGCTTATCCTGGGCATATTCATCATTTTCCGTTTCCTCTACCAGTTCTCGTTGCCCCACCAGCGCCGCCCCACACACCCAGCGGTCCTCAGGGATGACATGTCTCTCTTCGATCACCCCCTCCCCTTCCCAATACTCTGGTTTGCGTGAGAGCGCGTCCGCCCTGACGTTTTCTGGGCCTGGCACATAACAAATTTCAAAGTTGAATTTGGAGAATTCCTGTGCCCATTTCACTTGTCGTTGGTTGAGCACTCGAGCTGTTCTCCAATACTCTAAATTCTTGTGGTCGGTGCACACTTGCACCTTGTGTTGTGCCCCAATTAATAAATGTCTCCACCTCCGGAATGCTTCGTGAATGGCAAGTAGTTCCCTGTCATACACCGTGTAATTCCTCTCGGATTTATTCAGCTTCCGCGAGAAGAAGGCACACGGTCTCCACTCCGACGCACTCCTCCCCGGTTGAAGAAGGACCGCCCCTACCGCCCGGTCGGATGCATCGGTTTCCACTCTCATGGGTTTTCGTAAATCCACATGCAGAAGTTGTTCTTCCGAGGCGAAAGCCCTTTTCAGTTCTTCAAAGGCTCGATCCGCCTCTACCGTCCAAACAAATTTCTTCTTGCTGCTGAGGCAGTCGGTGATGGGCGCCGTCAAGTGGGCAAAGTTCTTGATGAACTTCCGATAAAAGTTCCCAAACCCCAAGAATCTTTGCACGTCCTTCTTGGTCTTCGGTGTCTTCCATTCCAGTACCGCTTGGACCTTGCCTGGATCCATGGCCAATCCCTTGTCTGACAAGCGGTACCCCAGGAATTCCACCTCCTTGGTATGAAACTGGCACTTCTCCAGTTTCACCCACAGCTGGTTGGCTTGCAGCCTGCCCAACACTTCTCGAACGTCCCTCACATGCTGTTCCTCATCTTCCGAATACACCAACACGTCGTCTAAAAAGGCCACACAATTCTTGTAGAGCAAAGGTCCCAGAACATGGTTTATAAAAGCTTGAAAACACGCGGAGCCCCCTTGTAGACCGAAGGGCATAACGAGGTATTCAAAGGCTCCCAAAGGGGTAAACATGGTGGTCTTCCATTCATCTCCCTTCCTTATGCGTATCAGATTGTACGCCCCCCGCAGGTCCAGCTTTGTAAAAATCTTTCCCTTCCTTACTCTGGTCAAAATGTCATCAATTCGGGGCATAGGGAAAGCCAGGGGCTCCGACACTGCATTGAGGGCCCTAAAGTCACACACCAGTCTCGGTTTGTCCGTGTTCTTTTTGTCCACAAAAAACACTGGGCTGCCCCCCACCGCTCGGGACTCTCTGATGAAACCTCGCTTCAGGTTTTTGTCAATGAACTCCCTCAGCTCCTGCATCTCCCTGTCTGACATGGCGTACAGCTTGCCCACTGGGAGTTGGGCCCCAGGGAGTAGGTTGATTTGACAGTCAAAGGGTCTATGCGGTGGCAGTTTGTCTGCTTCCCTTTCGCTGAATACGTTGCTCAGATCTGCGTATTGCGGGGGCACCTTCCCTTTGTCCATTACTTCCATCCCGGCTAGGGTGACTCTGTCTCCTCCCGAAACCTTCCCCTCCTTGCAGTGTTCTAGGCAATGCGCTGACCCAAAGGAGACCACCCTCTGATGCCAGCCCACTAGCGGATCGTGTAGCGCCAGCCAGCTCATCCCCAAAATGATGGGCGCTCCTCCCAGGATGGCCACATTAAACGCTATCTGTTCGGTGTGCCTTGCCACCCTCATTATCATCGGGACAGTCTGTTGGCTAACTTCTCCCCCCAACAGCTCTCTGCCGTCAATCGTAGTCACCTGCAAGGGGTTACTTAAAGGGATGGTCTGTATCTGGTGCTCAGCTGCAAACTCCTTACTCATGAAATTACAGGAGCTGCCTGAATCCAAAAGCGCCTTGATCTTTAGTGGGTGTCCGTTTGGCAGTTCTAGTAACACCTCTATCACTAAAGCGGGTCTGGGAGGTTCCGGCATGGGCACTTTCACTGCTCTTTGGCCTGGCTGCTGTGCCCCGACGGTGGCAGCCAGGCGTTGGCTTTTACTTGCTCCTTGCCTTCCTCTTCCTTTCCCCCAACAGCTCCTGCCATCCCTTGCCATTCCTTTCTTTGTGGGCAGACTCTGGCAAAGTGCCCTGGCTGTTGGCAGAGATAACATCTCTTGGCGCTCCTTCCCTCCTTCTTCCGCCCTTCACTGGGATTTGAAACTGCGCGCGCCCGCGCTGTTCCAACTTCCATCGGCTCTGCCGGCGGGAAAGGTGGCTCTGGAATGTCTGGAATGCGGAACTCCCTCCAACGGTCTCCTTTCCCTTCCCGCTTTTCCAAAGCCCTCGCCTCCTGGCGCGCTCCTATGCACAGCGCAGATTTGGTTAACTGATCCATAGACTCCGCCCTGGGCCCCCGGGAAAGCTCATCTTTGACGGTTGAAGAAAGCCCCTCTTCGAAAAGCATTTGGATGGGCTCCGCCGATAGGTCCCACCCCAATTTATGAATCAGCATAGTAAACTCAGTCCAGTACTCACGGACAGATCTGCTTCCTTGCTGGCAAGCCATTAACTGCCTTCGCACCACCCCCTGCTCAATATCGCTGGAAAACATCAGGTCCATGGCACGAAAAAACTTCCTCGTGTCCTTTAGGATCTCATTATTCGCTGCCATCAGGGGTCTAACCCAATCCTTCGCCCCGGATTCGAGATGGCCAATCACAAAAGCCACTCGCGATTCCTCGTCGGGGAAGTCATCAAACTGCAAGTTTAGAGCGTATTGCATCTCTGTTCTAAAGGCATGATAGTTCCTGGGATCCCCCCCGAATTTCTGCACCAATCCTGGCACCTTTCTGGCGAGCGGGGTGGTTTTCTCCTTTCCCTTTTCTGCATCCTGAGCCCTCCTCTCCTCAAGCCTCGCCGTTTGCAGCGCCAACTGGATCTCCAACGCCCTGTACCTTTCTTCCAGGCTTGGACCCCCTCCAGCTGCTCCTGCTCCTCCAGTTCCGGCTGGGTTGCTCATGATGCTTCTCCCTGCACAAGCTGGCTTTCGGTGACTTTCGGATTGCTGTGATGGGACGATGAGCTGCTTGTGCGTAAAATGCAAGTCCCTCAGAGTTTGATCAGGTTTTCAAACCTCTGCCTGTGACGGAGCCCCTCCAGCATGGCTGCGTCAATCACTAGTAGAATCCGAAAGTGGCTGCTTTCGGAATCGTTTCCAACATAAAAGCTCTTTAACGGAAACACGTCGTCTGGCCTCTCGGCGTGACAGTTTCCGGCGAGGTGTGGGTGTCCCTATAGGAGGTCCTGAGACCTCCCCACTGTTTTCGCTGGAAGCGTCTCTGAGCCATCCCTCCGACTCACTTTCCCTTGGAGTTCTTGCTCGCCCTCTACTGGTTCCCTCTTCCGCTGCTACTCCTCTCTCAACCTCAGTGAGCCTTTGCGCCCCCGGCGCTTTAGATGGCAGTTCCCTGACATATACATACATAGATTGACTTATTTGTATGCCTTGTGTATATATCGATTCACGAGTCACTACGGTTTTGATAAACACTTTCCAAATATCATTAAATCTGTCCATAGATAATCTTCATCTGAAGGTGATCTGCTCATAGGTTGCAAGAGTTGTTAGGTTGTCTGTCCATTGATCAAAGGAAGCCATATTTTTGTCTTTCCAATGTATCAATATTAATCTTTTAGTAGATGTAAGGTCCTGGAGAATCCATTTATGTTGATCATTTGTTAAGTCCCATGTACAGTGGTACCTCGGGTTAAGAATTTAATTCATTCTGGAGGTCCATTCTTAACCTGAAACAGTTCTTAACCTGAGGTACCACTTTAGCTAATGGGGCCTCCTCCTGCTGCTGCGCCGCCGGAGCATGATTTCTGTTCTTCTCCTGAAGCAAAGTTCTTAACCTGAGGTACTATTTCTGGGTTAGCGGAGTCTGTAACCTGAAGATATGTAACCTGAAGCATATGTAACCCAAGGTACCACTGTATTACGAATATTGTTTTAAGATGTTGTTATCTTCTGAAATTTGTAACTCTTTCCCCACAACAGTTTTTAATACATCGTAGTATTTTTTTCAAAAAAAATTGCTAACATTGAGCACTGTATAAACATATGTTTCTACAATGCATTGTCCTTATTGCATCTCCAACAGCATGTTGTTCTTGATAAAACATGTTTATGCAATTGTGATGGAGTCCAATACTTTTTTGTTGTATGAGTTGTAGTTTATAATCTAGCAACACACTGAAAATAGAGGCTAGTATATTTTCTCATTAAATCTTTATTCCATTCATTTCTCAATGTGTGTACATCCAATTGATTAATAGACATTAAATATCTATAAAAAGTAATAGCTGGGGTTTTTTAGTCTCTAAGGATTCAATCTGATGTTCAAATATCTCCAGCTTCTTAGATGCTGTAAAAACTACTGGTCCAAATAAAGATGTTAGCATACATTGTAATTGTAGACATTGCCTTTGTGACATTCCTGTTAAGTGATACCTTTCTTTTAAGGTAATGTAAGTTGTTGTTGTTGTTTTTTTAAAAAAGGTCATTCTCATCTATTAACTGATTTAAAGATAATATACCCACATCCATCCAATTTTTCCACAATACTGCCCACCCCAATTTTTATAGTTGGATTTCCCCATAGGGTCAGCTTATTGTGGGGAAAATTATCAAATTTGTTTTTATTAGCCACCATATTCCATATTTTCCTGACTGATTTAATTGTTTCAGGAGGATTTTGAATTGTGATGTATTTTGATCTCAATGTTTTCCATTCAAGTTGTGGAGTTTTATAATCAAGGCATGCTCAAGTGGGGGAAATTATTGTTGGATGCATGTAGTCTGGAAAAATTGAGATGTGCCACAATTTCCTTAAGCATATTGTCCATAAAACTATTTGACGCCATCTCTCTCTCTCTCTCTCTCTCTCTCTCTCTCTCTCTCTCTCTCTCTCTCTTTGCTGCTAATTTAATGTGTGTCAAAGGATGGGGTGATGCAGGTATGAGAGTAGGAGATTCTTAATTGATTGCAAATCATCTTTGAAGTCCAGACAAGTCAATGGCTAAACCAGTTATGAGCAAATAAGAGAGAGTATTACAGCGCCATATTGCTAGCTAGAAGTTCTGTAACCTTTTCTTCCTTTTTTCTTTCACAGCAGAAGGCAATTGCAGCACCAGTCTGTCCAGCATGAGCAGACAAACCACTGCTGTAGCTTTTAAGGGCTACTGTGCATTTAGTTAAAAATTTCCTCCTTGCGGCTTCTGCTCCTTTTTATTACTTCCTGTTCAGAGCTATCAGTGATGATTTTCTTTGTAATAGTCATCTTCTGTTCCACTGAGAAGTGGGGACTTCAATAAGTGGTGTCCTTGCTTTACTTATTTTTCTTATTTTCCTGGAAGACCTGCTCCCTGCCTTGCTGGCCTTTCCACCTGGCCTGGGGAGGGGGGCAGGGCCTGACTGACTCCAGCTACAAAAGCAGAGGCTGCTAAAGGGGCCAGAGACCATCCTGGATGTCCCTTAGTGCAAAACCAGGTCTTTGAGCCTGAGCTTTCATAGCCACCACCTACCATGAACCACCACTGACAGGATTGGCAAGAACAGCAGCAGACATATTCTGTGCTTATGAAAAGATTTTATTCTCTTGTTAATTGTGTTGTTTTAAATATGCATTTTATATTTGGTTTCCTTTAGTCATTTTTTCTTTTGAAACATTTAAGATCTTTTTTGTTAACTTTGCTGTGTTAAATGTGCATTCTGTAGTTGACCTTCTTTGTATTGTTTTATTTTGAAATCTTTAAGATAAAATTTTAGTTTCCTACTCATTACGTTGCTTTCAGTGTATACTTTATATTTCACTTTCTTCAGTAACGTTTTATTCCAGATTTTTTATTTGATATTTTAATGCATTGTAAACCACTTTGAGATTTTTTTTCCTTAAAAATATAAAGCAGTACAAAAATGCCAGACTGAGCAGAGGAGGAATGACCACTGGGAGGAGCACAGAGAGAAGAAGCCCCTGCACCTGCAGCAGCACAACCTGACACCTTCATCGGCCCCAGCTGCAACAAAACATGTCTCTCCTGTATTGGTCTCTACAGCCACAGCAGGCATTGTAACCGTCCAGCAGTTTGACTTTACCCCCAAAGGCGCACTCCTCCATTGTCCCCCGAGATAGACAAATACCAACCAACCAATAGTAACCCATGCCCCAATAGCACCCAGGCTGGACTACTGCAGTGCTGGAATCCTCAATGTGGTGCCTACAGGTACCAAAGTACCCACAGAGATCTACTAGGGTGCCCACGAGGTTCTCTAATCCCCTTTGCACAAGATTATAATTTATAATGGCTCTGTGAGTTTTTCTTCACTACCTCAAGCAGTGCTCACATTATCAATGGCTACTAGCTACAATGGCTATGTACTCCCTCTAGTATTGGAGGAAATATGCCTCTAAATACCAGGTGGTGGGAATCATAAGATGAGAGTGCCCTCTTGCACTCAGGTTCTGCTTGTGGGCCTCTCAGAGACACCTGGTTGGCCACTGTGAGGGCAAGATGTTGGACTACAGTGGTACCTCGGGTCACAGATGCTTCAGGTTACAGACAGTTCAGGTTACAGACTCCGCTAACCCAGAAATAGTACCTCTGGTTACGAACTTTGCTTCAGGATGAGAACAGAAATCGCATGGTGGCAGCGGGAGGCCCCATTAGCTAAAGTGGTATCTCAGGTTAAGAACAGTTTCCGCTTAAGAACAGACGTCAAGAACGAATTGAGTTCTTAGCCCGAGGTATCACTGTAGATGGGCCTTCAGGCAGACCCTGTAGGGCTCTTATTTTAATACTCTATATCAGTGGCGTAGCGTGGGGGGTGCAGGGGGGCCGGCCGCACCAGGCGCAGCATCTGGGGGTTAGGGTTAGGGGGTGCAAATCCACGGGTTAGGGGGTGCAAATTACTTGCCTTGCCCCGGGTGCTGACAACCCACGCTACGCCACTGCTGTATATAAAGAAACAAAAGATGGTTTTTGCAAACATATTTTTATTTGCTTGCTGATCTTGCATAATTAATTGCATATTGCAGAATCCAGCTTTTACAATACTTTGGAATATGCTGGGATACAAAAAATCAGAATACAAATCCCCAGCTAGGAAAACCCCCCCAGACAGGAGCTGTCCTTGTAACCTTGTCTATATGACTTTGTGTTGCAGCTGGTTCACATAAACAAATATGACATAGGAGAGAGAGACTCCAGCACTCTGCCATTTCCTACTGTTCTGCAGGTTTTTATACGAGATCTTCCCATTAATAAACATTCACACAGAGAAAGAGACTGAAAGGATTCAGGAAATTAGTGGGATTATTAGAGGCAGCCACTTCAAGACATCAATGTTTCAGACTTATCAGAACCACATTTCATAGGCACTCTTCCTCCATCCTGACTAAGCAGTAGGATTTTTATGCAGGGGCTGGGGGAGAGAAGAGACTGTAGCTAAAGGCACGGAAGGGCCATTTGTGTCTGATGGTGAGGGATAAGGGAGAAAATGTATTCTGTTTGCGTTTAAAAGCAAACTGACCTAATTCGCACTTCCTGAAACAATATAGGAACCAAAACAGTGAACATCATTCAAAATTTGCCCTAATGACTGTGCAGCCCTCCAGCTTGCTAGAGAATCAGTCAATGTGGTGTAAGACTTTGTGTTTCAGTGAAGGGCCAGCTGAGCGTCTTTCTCTCTTTGTTTGCCCCCATTGCCTTATTTTCTGATGCCACATCCATTATAAAAATGTGCCTCCGTTATCAGAAGCTGGTGGCAGCTGTGTGAGGCTGCCCAGTGAAGTGAACGAACCACTGGAATGCCCTTGCCAGCCCTCTTCGTGAAGAACCTTCCTGAGCCCTGAGTGCTCTGAGTATTTGCAGGGACCAGGTCCTGAGTGCTGTGAGTATTTGCAGGGACTGGGCCCCACGTGCTGTGAGTATTTGCAGGGACCGGGCCCTGAGTGCAGTGAGTATTTGCAGGGACCGGGCCCCACGTGCTGTGAGTATTTGCAGGGACCGGGCCCCATGTGCTGTGAGTATTTGCAGGGACCGGGCCCTGAGTGCAGTGAGTATTTGCAGGGACCGGGCCCCACGTGCTGTGAGTATTTGCAGGGACCGGGCCCCGCATGCTGTGAGTATTTGCAGGGACCGGGCCCCACGTGCTGTGAGTATTTGCAGGGACCGGGCCCCACGTGCTGTGAGTATTTGCAGGGACCGGGCCCCGCATGCTGTGAGTATTTGCAGGGACCGGGCCCCACGTGCTGTGAGTATTTGCAGGGACCGGGCCCCGCATGCTGTGAGTATTTGCAGGGACCGGGCCCCACGTGCTGTGAGTATTTGCAGGGACCGGGCCCCACGTGCTGTGAGTATTTGCAGGGACCGGGCCCCGCGTGCTGTGAGTATTTGCAGGGACTCTCTCCACACAGCCCTCCCCGATGTACAGCAGGGCTAGTTCTCCTCTCTTCCTCCAAAAGTCCAACACCATCTCCTTTGTCTTGCTGATATTAAGGTGCAAGTTGTTCCCTAGGCACCATGTAGATATTTTTTGGACCTCCCCTCTATACGCTGATTCGTCTCCACCTGTTATTAAACCCATTATGGTGGTGTCATCTGCAAACTTAATAATTGCAGTAGACAGGTATGCATGCAGTATGTATACAATGAATACAGGTAGGGACTTAGCACACATCCCTGTGGTGTGCCAGCGCTGATTTTTAAGGAATTAGGTATATATGATGGTGACAATGATAGTATGGTACAATATGTCAGATGAGATCATGGCTGTTAACAGAAGAACTAGCACAAGTGGTGGAATGCCTGTCGTTTAAAGCTGCTGTTTTTGAAACACACAGAAGTAATCTGAAGAGGAAGAGCTGAGCTACCTGCTCAGTAAAAACAAAACAGGAGCTTTCTTGTTTTTCCTAAGAACACTGTTTCACTACCGAGGAGCTTTGCAATTTCTTTCCTGGAACTGCAAGACGTCTGTTCTTTCAACATTCAGACCCTGCAGAAAGGGCAGCCTATTATGAAAAGCCACAGGGCTCGGCAACAGACAGCAATTGAAAACCCATCAGCCGGGCTTCTGCCAGTTGGCCCAGCTCCTTCTGTGGCTTCTGGCTCATCGGTTGTACGATGAAGGAGGAAAGCGAAATGCTTGGTCCCTCGCAGAAGAGGTAGAGGATGTTTCACAGAGCAACAGCTACTGGATGGCATGGGTTGCAATTAGCTCCTGGCTCACCCGCTAACGGCTGGAAAGGTGCATATAATGGAACCTTTGGTTCATGTTAACCGCAGGGGGACGACTGAATGGGCAGCAACGTTTTTGACAGTGTGCTATATGCTTGCAATTAGGATGCAGAAGGAAGTACTTTTGAACAGGAGTGTGTGTGGAATGGACTCGGTCCCCACATTTCTCCCTGGTGAGCACTAAAGAAGGGCAAATCTGATGACTTTGGCTTTTGTCACATTTTGCTGGTTCCCATTCTTAAAAGTTCAGCTCACATATCCACACCAGTTTGTGATTTTTAAAAAAAGAAATCATGAAAATTCACCAGCATTTTACTGCAAATTTCTGCTAATGTACACTAATTTTTGTATGCAATCTTCCATAATGCAATGCATTTGTTTTTGTTATTTGCATTAATATGTATATGCATTTTATGTACACTTTACTTTAGTATATGAATTTGTGTGCACTTTGCGTGGCTGCAGCATTGCCTTGCAAAATTCAGAGGGCAAATTTAAAAGGATAGCTGTGCTTTGATTCACGTTTTGTTTTGGAAAGTGCAAATTAGGTCAGTTCGAACCAAATTCCCCCACCCCCACCCCTAGCCAAGCACAGATGTAAAGCAACCAACTACATTCTACTCAGAGGATACCCATTGTATTTAATATACCTATGTTTGTCATGTCCCTCAATTCCAATGGTTCCACTCTGAGTGGGACTAATGATCAGCACATGTGTCAAATCCCAATTGCCTCTTCCTTTGTACTTTTCTCTCTCCTGTGCTTCAGCTGGGCTCACACCTGCAATCTCTTCTCTGCCATCTCCTTGGATTGACCAAATGTTTTGTTTGGCACATTTGGTCGAAGAGAACGTCAGAGACCACAAAGCGAGCTCAGGACAAGAGAGGGAGCTGTAGTTGTGGCACATGGTAACACAAGAAGCTGCCTTATACTGAGTCAGACATGGAAACATGCCTCCCCTTTGGGGTATCTGGTTGGACACTGGGCAAAAGGGATGCTGGACTAGATGAGGCCAATCTCACACTCCTAACATAAAAAAGCAACCTTCAGATGTCTTCAGAGGAAGCAAACAAATAGGATTCTGCTACATGATAGTTGCCCTGCCCCCAAAAAGTACAGAACTTGACAAAGATAGAAACGGAGGAGCAGATAAAGGTTATGGGATGGATCAAGAAAAAGGGGAGGCAGGCCTGCAGGTGGTATGAAGCAGAGGCAAGCAGCTGAGCTAGGAAACATTTGTAAGACTGAAAATGTAGTTATTACACAACTTATCTGAGCTAGTGTTTAGCCTGTGTTTGTGTGTGTGCGCACGTGCGTGCGTGTGTGTGTGTTTTTTTAAAACCAGACTATATAAAAATATGTACTAAAATCTGAGATGGCACCATAACACTGCAATAAAGAATAACAGAGGGAAGTGATTACAAGCTGGCAAAAATATATTGCTTCCATCATGTACTTTCGTGTACTTTGACAGAGGGCAGACAAAGAAACTGGTCTAGTCTATTTACTGGTGTTGTATAGCTCAACACTGCTTGTATGAGTGTAGTTGCTTTTAAAAGTCATTGGTTCTTGTAAAATGGGTGAGAAGTTTGGGTTTTCTTTTTTCTTTTTTGCAGAGTCTAAAAGACAGGAGCGGCCCCTGCTGCAAGATGGCTAACCATATTCCTGGTATCAGTAGTGGGTGTCTGGGAGCCCTTCCTGCTCACCAGATTAAGATACTATAAAGCTACAGTCAGAGTTATGGGCATACTCCATGTCACATAAATAACAATTTTGAGTAAGTCAAAGAAAATCCTGCAGGCGTGTGCAACTGATGCAAATATGCAGGTGACAACCATTTTAGGTGTGTGCAACTGATGCACAATTGCCAATGCACAGGTCCTTTTGGACCCAGAAGAAGGCGTAATGGGGTTGTAAAGGGGGTGGGGCAGGGTACGATGGGGTGGGGTTCACTTAGATGTGCTCTGCCGACACGTGCAGGAACCAGAAATGGAACCTCCGTGAAATATGATCGCTGTCTATAATACAAACTCTGCCCCATCCTCCAAAGTTTCATTTTGTAACCTGTGCTAATTAAAAGCGATTCACATTTGACAGTTTTACATAGTTACGGGAACTTCGCAATCTGGTGGAGGAGCTTGGATGAGCAGAGCCAAGCATCTCATCTGGGGCAGAAGGGAGCCTGAAGGGACCTTTGTGTCCCACAACCCCCCACCTCGGTACATAAGAAAATATGCAGAGTATCAAATTGCTTTAGGAACCTTGGTAGGTATGTGAAATCACCAAAATATGTGAAGACCCATGTAAGAATAGAAAGTGTACAAACAACACCCACACCCTGAAAAAGAAGGAAAAGGAAAGATGCCAGCATGGTTAAACAGCAAAGTAAAATTATTCGAAGAAAAAGCAAGTGATTTTGCAAACTCACTCGAACGCCGGTGGGCCCAGGGTATCCAGGAGGTCCTTCTTTTCCTTTGATGCCTTCCTGCCCTTTGTCTCCTGTTCCTCCTTCTAGGCCTGGTTCTCCTTTGTCTCCCTGGAAGAGTGACATGGGTAAATTGCTTTTCTGTTTTTCCTCACAGGTTGCCCTGAGTTTCACCAGCAAGGAAAAAGAATGCGACAGAAATCCGGCATAGTTCAACACAGAGACTTCCCCCCCTTGTCCCCCCCCCTTGTAGCCCAATCAGTGCAAGGAACGGGGCTATGGATGCAGTTCTGGATATAACTTTTAATCAAGCCCTGCCATTGCTGATCAGGAGTTAGGACTACTATTTGATTTATGGCATTCACAAGCCACGATAATGGCCATTGGCTTTCAAAGGGGAGTAAACAAATTATTGGCCCTTAGCTATGACAGTTAAAATGAAACCTCCAGGTCCAGAGGTAGTGTACCTCTGAATAAAAAGGTAAAGGTACCCCTGACCATTAGGTCCAGTCGTGGCCGACTCTGGGATTGCGGCGCTCATCTCGCTTTATTGGCTGAGGGACCCAGTGTACAGCTTCCAGGTCATGTGGCCAGCATGACTAAGCCGCTTCTGGCAAGCCAGAGAAGCATGGAAACACCATTTACCTTCCCGCTGGAGTGGTACCTATTTATCTACTTGCACTTTGACGTGCTTTCAAACTGCTAGGTGGGCAGGAGCAGGGACCGAGCAATGGGAGCTCACCCTATTGCGGGGATTCGAACCGCCGACCTTCTGATCGGCAAGTCCTAGGCTCTGTGGTTTAACCCACAGCGCCACACGCGTCCCGTGTACCTCTGAATATCAGTTGCTAAATGCTGCATGGAGGAGAAAACAGCAAGCAAAGGCTGTTTCCCTGTCTTCATGCTCTGCTAGGTTTCTTCTTGGGAGTACATGACTGAATTCTGTTGGAAACAGAATGCATGCTCTTACGCCCCCTAATAAAAGTGTGTTACGGTAAGGGAAGGGCTGGACTTAGCACTGAGAAACCCAAGTTTGGATCCCACCTCAGCCACACCAGGAAGATTTTAGGCAAGTTGCAGGCTCTTCTGTGCTTCATCTGTGCAATGGGCTTACATCCGTCTCAGGGATTTACAGTGGCAGTTATTGCTCTATGCAGTCTACAAGTACTTCATTATTTACACATACTTGTTATTGCTAATAAACCACAGCACCAGATCCCAGCACTCCTTTGAGAACATGGTCTGCCAGCTCTATGTCCAATTCACATTTGACTGTTACAAATTTATAAAGCAGAGGGGGAAATGAATGAAGATACCAGCAGGGGAATTTCATTAATGCTGCATCTTTCTTCATCGGCCAAGAGAGGGATGCAGTTCCAGCCAGACTTGAATGGCAGGGATAGGGAGTCTTTTTCAGAAAAAGGGCCGCATTCCATTCCAGGCAACCATCCAGGGGCCACATGCCAGTGGTGGGGAGGGCCAGAGGCAAAAGTGGGCGGGGCCATCCATGTAAATTTTAGTAGGCTAGTTTATACACATGCTCACACACTCTTCAATATCCCCCATTCAGAAAATGGATGGCAGAAAAAGGACATTCCTCCATCACAAGCTTTTTAGTTTTTTGTGCTACTTGCTCAGGAATGAAGACCTAATACTCCACAATCAGCATGAAAACACAGCCAGAAGGTGGTTATGGAGGGCTGGAACAATCCATTCCTTTTCTACCAGCCAGTTTGGTAGAAGTCAATCATTTTTATGAGCCTGCTAAATGGCTAGTAGCTTGCTTTTCATGCTTCAGGGCATGGCACCCCCATTCTCTGTGGCCAGTATGGAAATGCAGGCTAATATATTGGCGGGGGGGGGGGCTAGCTAGTAAACTTTGTGGGCTTCTTTACAAGACTGATCTAATGTCCCCATTTGAAAGAGGCAACGGCCAAGCTGTCATCTCACAACATTCATGCAGAACTTTCATCCTAGGTTCCCAGAGCAAATTTATATCAAATTACCTATTGACATTTGCTCTGATTCAGTGCTACACTGTGTGTTTTCCCGGGGAAAAGTGGTGGGGCACATGGAAACATGGATGAGCCCATGGTCTGTCTCCATACAGTTGGGTTGTTTTTTTAGTTCTACCGTTTCTCCTGGAAAAATTCACTGTTCACAGCTGAATCAGGACAAACAGCAATCCACAGAAACCCTGACTGCCATTTGTTCTGATTTAGTGATAAACGGCTAGTTTTGGGGGGACAGAGTGGTGGGAAGAAAGAAAAAGAACCCTGTTCAGAAATGAAAGTGTGGATTTGTGCCTGGAAAGTGCAGTGCAAAAGGAAGTCTGGATGAGCCCGAAGCGACAGAATGGATGAGCTCCCTGAAAGTAGCAAACCCACACAGCAGGGAATGAATTTCAGGGACAAATCCAGCAAATTCACTGAGCAAGCAGACCTACTTTCGCATGTGCACTGGAACTACCACTCCCTCTTTTTTCCCCTGTGCACCCCACATACTCTTCCTAATCTGCTCCAGAAGGTTGAGGGGAAACCCCAGAGCAGATTTGGGGGAGGTGGGGGGGAGTGCGGAGGAATAAGAGAGAGAAAGGAAGCTCTGCAGCATGAGCAGGAATCGCTTCACTCAGGAAATAACTTTGGTGGATACAACCCTCTGTCTCCATGAGACACTAATTTTCTATTTGCAGGGAGTATTTACAAATGATTTTATCCATTTGCTGCATGCAGTGGATCCGTTCTCTTAACCACTCCACTTCACTCTGCCGCATGCGAAGAAAGCCAGGCTTTGGTCAAACATCTGAGCAGCAAAAAGCAGCCAGATCATTTAGTTGAGGGCAGGAAAGGAACCATTCAATAAGCCTGCAGGGGGGCGGAGACACAGCAAGAGGTTAAAATAAGGGATTATCTTGTAAGAAGAGATTGTCTGGCTCAGACGTTCATGAGAGATGGCAGCAGTGAAGAGCAGCAAATCATATTACTGGATTGACACAATAAGCTGCTGGAGATTTTTTCGGCAGAGTTTTCCAGGAATGGAAGTACTTGAGCTCATACAGTTATGGAGTCCAGTGGGAAAATAACAAAAAGGAAAAGATATACATTCCTGAGGCTTCAACTGTGTAAGGCGGGAGTGATTTTAGGCTCATGCAAGAGAAAGAAGATTTGGGTAAATCAAGATTCAGCTAAGCAGGGCCTTTCTTGAGGAAAAATCACAAAACTGTTACCTTTAGCCCATCTGGCCCTAGAGGGCCGCTGTCACCTTCAAGGCCCAGATCGCCCTACGAAAGAAACACAGGGAAGTTGTCAGTGCTTGCAACCATCACAGATCATCACTAGGCTAGCTGATGGGGTGCAGAGCCCAAACCACTCTGTCCTTGAGCACCTGTTTGGCACATTGTATAGCATCCACCACCTTATTTTGCTTGAAGCAGTCACCTCCCTCTCCCTAATCGTAGGCACAGTCCCAAGTGAAACCTGACCACCAGCTCATTTTAGGCCTTACTCACACACACCTTTGCCTCACTCTTTCCAGGTACAGGTCCACGTCTGAGTGTTCTTTTTTCCACACCCTGGAGCTTTCCTTGTGAAAACCCACTCTTTAGTGCTCAAACTTCAATTCGGGTTTTCCACAGTGTGCTGTAAAGGGTGGGTTTTTGCAAGGGAAACTCCAGAGCAGAGAAAAATGAAAAAAGGTGTTTGGGCACAGAGCTTTAAATGCAGACCATGTCTGGAAAGCGTGAAGGAAACGTAAGCATGGATAAGACTTTAATCTCCATCTTGGTAAAGGCTGTGACTCAGTGGTAGAACAAAAACCTTTGCAAGCAGGAAGTCTTAGGTTCAAACCCTGGCATCTCCAGGTGGGGCCGGGAATGTCCCCTCTGAAAGTCAATAAAGGTAAAGGTAAAGGTACCCCTGCCCGTACGGGCCAGTCTTGACAGACTCTAGGGTTGTGCGCTCATCTCACTCTAGAGGCCGGGAGCCAGCGCTGTCCGCAGACACTTCCGGGTCACGTGGCCAGCATGACGAAGCTGCTCCAGCGAACTGGCACCAGAGCAGCACACAGAAACGCCGTTTACCTTCCCGCTGTAAAGTGGTACCTATTTATCTACTTGCACTTAGAGGTGCTTTCGAACTGCTAGGTGGGCAGGAGCTGGGACCAAACGACGGGAGCTCACCCCGCCGCGGGGATTCGAACCGCCGACCATGCGATCGGCAAGTCCTAGGCGCCGAGGTTTTACCCACAGTGCCACCCGCGTCCCTTTTCATGAAAGTCAGTACCAGTCGATAAAGACTGGTCTCAGAACCCAACAACTGCCCTGTGACAGAGAATCTGGAGCAAAAGGTGGCAGTAATAGACTCTTGGTATCTTGCTTTGCCTTTGCTAGAACTTGATCCTCAAATGTACCTGCCCATGAACCCCTTCCTCTGGCTCCTCCAGACGCAATTCTACTTTCTATATCTGCAGCTATGCCCATTTGGACCACGTCCCTGTCTGGGCATCCAGCAGCTAAGAGTGGATCCCTGCTCAAGGTGACACGCCAAGTCCATCTAACTCAGCATTGTCAACATGGACTGGTAACAGCTCAATACATGTTTTGAGCTCACCAGGGGAATAATATTATCACCTTAGCAGATTGCAAAGTGCAAACAGGTAGATACAGGTGTAGGAGAACCTTTGGGAAACCTGGTCTCCAAACATCAGGGCTGCAAAATGGGAGGGCAATTCAGCCCAGCACTACGGTTCATATTTTGTTTGAACTGAATGTAGCCCCTTCATAGAAATGGTACTTCTACTTACCCGTTGGCCAATGAGGCCTTGTTCTCCTGGAATCCCAAGAGGTCCAAGATCACCCTAATGGGGCAAAGAGGGAAGGATGGGGAGGCAAATTTTGAAGACAAAATTATTACATTAGAAACTATTACATCTTATTACATTAGAAAACTGCATGAAGCAAGGCTGCAAGGTTCTCAGGGTTTCAGAGCTTTAAGTCTGAGGGAGCAGAGTCCAGGAAACAAGGGGTGGAGCCTGGTGACCTGGGTGAGGGCAGAGCTTGGGTATGCCTGATGACTCAAAAGCTGGAGTCTGAGGGGTGCTGGGGGAGCAAAAACTGATGATAGCCTCAGCCCTTGACTCCGAGAAAGCTAAAATCTTGAATAATTCACATGCAACCCTGACACTTGATAACACCAATGTGAAGGAAACAAACCAGGAGAAGTTATTTGATCGCTCAGAATGCAAGAACTGAAGTCAAATGCAAGAAAACAATGTATTTATTCATTTACTCACTACATTTAGACCCCAGCCTTTCCTCTATGGAGCTCAAGGTAGTGTACATGGTTCTCACCTGTCCCCCTGACCCATTTTATGCTCACAACTCTGTGAGACAAGTTAGGCTAACACAGAGGCAGTGACTGGCTTGCTCAAGGTCCCCCAGAGGGATTTATGGGCTCCTTGGTCCTAATCTGACATGGAGAAAGAGGGGGTGTAATACTTCACACAATGCATAATGCAGTTGCAGAAGTTGCTGCCACATGTGGGGTCATGATGCTCACTGGCCTCAAAGGCTTTTTAAATACACATTTTTTTCAGTGAAGGGATATTCTCCAAGGGCCCCTGCAGAAAACCTATGTATTGACCACTCATTCTGATTTGTTTGCACAAGAGCTGAACAGAGGCTGGATCCTGCGCCTCTCATTAGTGCAAAGCCCCTGCTTGCATTCGGGACATAGACTGGGTTGGGCACAGAGTGATCTGGCCCCAATTGGACCCCAAACTGGAAAGAGACTGACTTACACAACTGCAGTGAACACATATCTTCCCATAGCCATTTGTTCCTCACATACCTTTCAACCATTTTCTAAACTACAAAAAGTCCCGGGGTTTTTTGAGTGAATTTGTTTTGTTGTAGCCCAAGGAATCAAAGACAAGCAGTAGCACAAATAATCACACCCTTGTGACAATCACGCCAGTATTCTTTTAACCGAACTGAGCAGAGAGTCCCTTCCAGCGGATACGACTGTCCATTTCCCCTTTCCTGCTCACAACAGGACCTTGCTCCCTGATAGGCCAGCCGATGGGAAAGGCTGCAGATCAAGAAACATAAATGGGAGCTTTTGTTCCAGGGAAAGGTTAAGAAGGTTGCCAAGTGGCAGGCAGAGACCGCAGAGCTGAAATCTTAGACAGACCCTGGGGGGAGCAGAGGGGGAGAGGTCCAAAGACACAGTAGCTCTGCTGCTGCCTTTAGAAGGTTTGCCAAGGCAAACATAGCCATGGGGTGAGAAGGGGGGGACACAAGCAATAAAGGAAACTGCACTGAAAGCAAAGTAAGTTCTCCCCCATATATGTGATACAACCTCTTCAGCAACAAGGGCAAAAACCTTAATCAGTTGACAAGAAATAAAATGGGGGGGGGGGCTATTCTTCTTTTAAGAGCCCAGAATGGAAGGGGGGAAAGATAATTTAAACTGCTAACATCTGTGGTACGGCGAAAGCCATTCATTTGGCATCCTGTGTCAGAAGGACAGAAGATAGTCCTTCTTCACCCAGCGCATAATCAAACTATGGCACTTCCTCTGCCAGGAAGGGGTGATGGACACCAGCCCAGATGACTTTAGAAGCGGATTGGACAAATTCATGGAGGGCAGGCTATAAATGGAATTGTAATTCTTAACTCTTATAATGATATAGTATACTCAGCTCTACCTCTCTTTCAAATCAGAACCAGTGAAGGTGGTGAAGGTCCTGTGTGAGTGTCTGGAGGTGGTTGGAGGATGGATGGCGGATAGCAGATCGAGGCTGAATCCTGACAAGACAGAAGCACTGTTTTGGGGGGACAGGGGGCAGGCAGGTGTGGAGGACTCCTTGGTCCTGAATGGGGCAACCGTACCCCTGAAGGACCAGGTGCACAGCCTGGGAGTCATTTTGGATTCACAGCTGTCCATGGAGGCGCAGGTCAATTCTGTGTCCAGGGCAGCTGTCTACTAGCTCTATCTGGTACGCAGGCTGAGACCCTACCTGCCCATGCACTGACTTGCCAGAGTGGTGCATGTCCTGCTTATCTCCCTCTGGGCTACTGCAATGTGCTCTATGTGGGGCTGCCTTTGAAGGTGACCTAGAAACTACAATTAATCCAGAATGTGGCAGCTAGACTGGTGACTGGGAATGGCCGCCAAGACCACATAACACCGGTCTTGAAGGACCTACATTGCCTCGCAGTACGCTTCCAAGCACAATTCAAAGTGTTGCTGCTGACCTTTAAAACCCTAAATGGCCTCAATCCAGTATATCTGAAGGAGCGTCTCCACCCCCACCGTTCTACCCGGACACTGAGGCCCAGCGCTGAGGGCCTTCTGGCGGTTCCCTCACTGCGAGAAGCCAAGTTACAGGGAACCAGGCAGAGGGCCTTCTTGGTAGTGGCACCTGCCCTGTGGAACGCCCTCCCACCAGATGTCAAAGAGAAGAACAACTACCAGACTTTTAGAAGACATCTGAAGGCAGCCCTGTTTAGGGAAGCTTTTAATGTTTGATGCATTACTGTATTTTAATATTTTGTTGAAAGCTGCCCAGAGTGGCTGGGGAACCCAACCCTATGGGCGGGGTATAAATAATAAATATATTATTATTATTCCTTTTATTTTTATTTTATGTTGTTCAATTAAACTATTAACAGCAGCAGCAGCAGCAACAACAACAGTAACAGACTTCATTAACCTTTTATACAACAAATGTTCTGTTTTGGGGGAGGGCCATGGTACAAGAGCACCCCTTCAGACAGCAAGCATGTGGTAGTGCTGGGGAACCAGCACAGAACTAATAAAGCAGAATAAATCCACTGCTAATGTCCTCTTACTGTGTCAAGAACATGTAGAATATACCTGCAACAAAACACCAGTCTGGAGAGGCCCTTAGTTTGGACTAACCCAAATTGAGAACCAGACTTTTGCCATGTCCACCTTGCTGCCTACAACTGGCCTACCCCCACCTTTGCCTTCATCCATCTTGTCAAAAACAGCCCAGATGTCATGGGTGCAGAGGAATGGTGGCAGGAACCAGCTGGGGAACCACCAAGGGAAGAAGGTGCACAGCACAGCAATTGGTGGTGAGACAATGAGCAGTGGTCAGAGGGAGAAGACTGGAAAGAGGAGGTGTCAGAAGCGAAGAGCTAACAGTGCTTAGTGAGCAGATTGAGTCTGTGGCACAGAGAAGTTCAGAATCAGGGACAGAAACAGAAGAGGCAGAGGCCTAGAGGCAGAGATGAGTCAGGCTGCTGAAGAGGCACAGGTGTTTCCTCCTCCTGGTGTGATAAGCTCCCATTCCCCATGTCTCCCAGAACCAGAAGAGGAATAAAGAGCGCAAAAGAGAGGTTAGTTTCACATAGATGCAGTCTCAGATTGCTTTGGGGGAACCCTGGAGAGGAGGGAACTGTGGGAAGGCAGGGACCTTCAGTGTCTGCTACTGGGGACAAGACTTGCCAGAGATGAGCTGCTATGCTTTATAGGTGTGACGTTCCTGTGCAGATCGTGTTTTTGCCAATAGTCTATGCCAACTTTGAACTGTATGATTTACTGACCAGAACGCTCTTTGACACCAAGACATTGCAGAAACAAAAGCCACAATTACCCCTCTGACTGAACATCGCATATAGAGGTGTGTGTTCCCCTGCCACCCCCATTTACCTTCATGCCTGTTTCGCCTGGAAGTCCACGCTGCCCTGCCAGGCCAGGAGGTCCCTGGTAGAGTGGGGAGGAAGAAAAAAGTAAAAGGTCATTGTCAACAAATGGAGAACACATGTGTATAGCAAATGAACATGCATTTATAAATTACTCAATGATTACCCACAGATAACCTATTACCCACAGATAACCTATATGGACCATAAAGAAGGCTGATCACCGAAGAATTGATGCTTTTGAATTATGGTGCTGGAGGAGACTCTTGAGAGTCCCATGGACTGCAAGAAGATCAAATGCATCCATTCTGAAGGAAATCAGCCCTGAGTGCTCACTGGAAGGACAGATCCTGAAGCTGAGGCTCCAATACTTTGGCCACCTCATGAGAAGAGAAGACTCCCTGGAAAAGACCCTGATGTTGGGAAAGATGGAGGGCACAAGGAGAAGGGGGCAACAGAGGACGAGATAGTTGGACAGTGTTCTCGAAGCTACAAACATGAGTCTGACCAAATTGCGGGAGGCAGTGGAAGACAGAAGTACCTGGGGTGCTCTGGTCCATGGGGTCACGAAGAGTCGGACACGACTAAACAACTAAACAACAACAACAAACCTATTTGAACTCACTATTTCCTACCCGCCATGTACATTTTTTAGTCCTGTCATTGTAACGTCCACTTTCCCCTCCTCCATCATTGTACCATCAGTTTAATGGAGTTCACTTGAGAAAATAACAAGTCTTGTCAGGCAGTTAATATGATGTATTTAACCTCGGTGGTGTCTTTTGTATCTTCTTTTTCTTACTTTACAGATGTTGGTTTATATCACAGATGCATGTTCTACATTATTTTATTCATATTGTAGCTGCAAACTAGTCATGGCCTTAGCCTAGAACAATAAACTTATTGATTTACTGACTGAAGTACATTGCAGGCAGAACTATCACCCTGGAGGATCCAAATGAGACTTTTCCTAGCCAATGGCTCCATTGCATTTTCCCAGGAATAAATGCCAATAAAGTTTATTCATGGGAAATGCAGTTCTTCTCCCATACCCAGTAAGTTTCTTCCTGCAATCATCAAACACCCTGTGAATGAGAGGACATGAATGGACTTCTGCAAAGATTAAAGAGGTGGGTGTGAGAGAGGGGGAGATTATTCTCTACCTTATGTCCAATTTCTCCCAAAGGCCCAGGTGGACCTTGAGCTCCCTGAGGTCCCTGAAATAAAGATGCATATTGTTAAGAATGTATGGAAAGCGTCCTGCTGGATCAAAACAAAGGGCCACATAGAGTAAATAAGCACCCTGTTCCCAACAATGGCCAGCCAATGCTCCCTGCAATGCTTATAAACAGGGCATGCATCCCCCCACAACTACTGCCCTTCCAGCAACTAGTATTGCAGGGGTAGACTGCCTCTGAATATGGAGGTTCTGTTTAGCTACCATGATTAATAGCTACACTGATTTGTCTACAGTGGTACCTCGGTTTTCCAACAGCTTAGTTCCTGAACAACTCAGAACCCGAACGCTGCAAACCCAGAAGTAGGTGTTCTGGTTTTCCAACTTTGCCCCGGAAGCCGAACGTGCTCCTGAGCTTCCGTTTTTATGGTTGTGCAGCAAATCTGAGTCCCTCACATAGTAATTAAGGCTTTCCCCCTCCCATTTAACACTTAAGCTGCAAATTTAAGTCCCCCCCCCATAGTAATGAAAGTCTTCCATTTCTGATTGCAGTGTTCTGAGGTGATATTTGGTGCTTTAAGCTTTTGCTATTTTTGCGTTTTCATTTGTGTGGCTTTTTCATTTTTCATTTTTGTGTCTGTGACTTGTTTTTTGTTTTATTGATTCATTGTATAACTGCAGAAATGGATAAAAGCCCCCCATCCAAACAATGACTATCATCAGTGCAGGTAATTTTTTTTTTTACTTTTAATTTTTATCATCTACAATACTGTCTTGTTTATTTTATAGTACATTACATTGATTATTGCTTTCATTTTATGGCTCAATAGTCTCGTTAGATAGTAAAATTCATGTTAAATTCCTGTTTTAGGGGTTGTTTTGAAAAGTCTGGAACAGATTAATCTGTTTTACATTACTTTCTATGGGAAAGTGCGCCTTGGTTTGGGAATGCTTTGGTTTTGGAACGGACGTCCGGAACAGATTAAGTTTGAGAACCAAGGTACCACTGTAATTCTTGTTTTAGGGTGGTCGTCACCACATCTGAAGTCTCCTATAGCTGCATTTTGTTATGGATTTGGGAATGCCTGTCTAATGTCTAAGAACAGTTAGAAGATCTCTGCTGGATTAGATCAAAGGTTCATCTGGTCCAGTATTATATCCCCCACAAGCTGAACATAAAGTCCTTCCCACAGTTTCACAGAATTATTGAATCATTCATCTCCCTTCCCCAGGTCCCAGCAACTAGTACTGTATTCAGAGGTAGGCTGCCTTTGATCATGGATGCTCTGTTCAGGAGGAGAGCATTGTGTTGGTGGCTCTGCTATTATGGAACTCTCTCCCCAGAAGTAGCCTGCTGGAGCCTGTCTCCCATTAGAAAGAAAGTTTAGATTTGTTGTTGCCTGGGATGAGGGGGCTGTGGTGGGTACTTGCCGGGTCTCCTGGAGGCCCTTTAGCTCCTTGAGGTCCAGAAGGTCCTTGGATACCCTGGAATAAAGCAGGACAACAAAAAGTTCAGAGTTCGAGGTTGAAGTGCGGATTTTCACACCTCTTAGTCACTCATTAGCACCTTGCAAATAAAAGGAGCAAGAAATGATTCAGAACTAGGAAGGAGAAATGACCTCGTGCCTCACTCTCTGGAATGGCAACTGACCCAATTCCAGAGAAATGGTATGACCAATGAAGACATTTAATTTAACCTGTTAGGGCACATATATTGTTCCATTTGGGGGGGGGGGACAAAACCCACATCAACTCATAATCCCCTAGTGCAGGGGAACCTGTGGCCCTCCAGATGCTGTTGGACAGAAACCATGTCATCCCTGACCTTTGGCCATGCTGGCTGGAGTTGATGAGAGGCCAAGGACAGCAAGGCCCACAAATATTCCTCACGTCTAGTGGTTGCAAGGTCAGGCCAAAGGTCTATCTAGACACAGATTTATAATTTATTTCTAGGGATCCCAGACCATATTTCCTATTAATGCCTGAAATGTTCTTGATTGGGGGCGTGGGTGGGGCGGGAATCCAGGCTCTGTTTAGAAATCTCCAATGAAGGAGAATCCATCATCTTCCAAGGCAGTCTGTTTCACTGTCAAACTGCTTGTGCCATCAGGAAGTTCTTCCTAATGTTTAGCTGAAATATCCTTTCTTGTAATCAGTCGCTGATTCTGCTCCCACCTTCTGGAGCAACAGAAAACAAATCTTCTCCATGGTCTATGTTTCCCACATCACAGTGGTCAATCAGATGCCCAGTGAGCTTCATGGTTGAGCGGGAATTTGAACCCTTGATCCCCCAGGTCCTAGTCTAGCGCTCTAAGCATTGTAATGATACCACCACTGGCTCTCATCCTCCATCTGGCAGCCCTTCAGGTATTAGAAGATGGCTACCATACCACCTCTCAGTCTTGTCTTCTCCAGGCTAATATATATATATATGTACTGTAATATGTTTATGTAACCCACCCTGGAACAATTCGTTGAACAAGAGGCAATAAATTTTACAATAAATAAGAATAAATACAAACACAATAATCACGACCAGAAGTCCCTTTTAAAGCTACCTAAGCCAGCAACCACCACCACTTCTTGCAGCAACAAATTTACATAATTAATTATGCATTGTGTAAAGGCATCAATGGTCCTGGGCATATAATTGTAAGCTTCCACCTGCTAAAGAATAGTTGTGTTAAGATTAATTTGTGAAACATCAGGAATGTTGGAACTTACTGACTTTGGGCAAAAATGAGGAATGGGAGAAGGGAGTAGAACATGATTTTGTGTTATCACAGGGTGGTTCACAACATAAAAATACAAAATGAGAACACAAAATACGTAATAAAAACAAAAACGAACCAATGATGTGCTAGTCAACCAAAGGCCTGGATACAGAGAAACATTTTTGCCTGGGGCCTAAAGATGTAGGGAGAAGATGCCAGGTGATCCTTCAGGGGAGAGCATTCTACAAATTGGAGTCACTGCAGAAAAGGCAGATTCTCAGGTTGCCTCCCTCCAGACCTCTTGTGGAGGAGGAACACAAAGATGGGCCTCAGATGATGATTGCAGGATCCAGTTGTAGATACAGGTAGGTCGCCATGTTGGTCTGCCATAGTCAAAACAAAATAAAAAAATTCCTTCCAGTAGCACCTTAGAGAGCAACTAAGTTTGTTACTGGTATGAGCTTTCGTGTGCATGCATACTTCTTCAGATAGGTATCTGAAGAAGTGTGATTGCACACGAAAGCTCATACCAATAACAAACTTAGTTGGTCTCTAAGGTGCTACTGGAAGGAATTTTATTATTTAGGATCCAGTTGGTTCATCTAGAAAGAGGCAGGCCTTCAGGTATTGCAGTTTTAGTCCTTTATATCTATATAAGTCTGCCTGGGCATTAAGATAATGCCTCAAGAAGCCATGCTCATAAGCCTCAAGACTGTCACAGAGTCAGTATATATAATGCTTATTATGTTGTTTGTACTTCAGCTCTAACACGTTACTTTCCAGACATTGCTGAGATGCTTGTTGTGCATCTCAAAATAAACAGATAAAATTATTAAGTAAAGAAACACAAGTTTGCTATAAAACAGGATGCAGCATGAACTTACAGGGAAGCCACGAGATCCCATCTCACCAGTCTCTCCTATCTTTCCCTGAAAACACAGTTACAGTTATAAGTATGAATCCAAACAAAAACATGCCTTGGTAAGCTGGCAGCAAAAGCACAGTGGAAGATAAAGGATGCTTACAGGACAATCCAGGTGGGGTGGCTGTTCAGAGAAGGGCTGGGGGAATCTGTGGCCCTCCAGATGTTGCTGGACTCCAGCTCCCACCAGCCCCAACCAATGTAGGTCAGGTGACAGTGGTAAGGGGAGTTATAGTCCAGCAATACATGGAGCGCTACAGGTTCCAGAATTCCTGTGTTGAAGGCTGGTCCTTCCTCCGTTTTAACCATTTTTGAAAAGCAAAGCAAAGCAAAGCAAAGCAAAGCAAAGCAAAGCAAAGCAAAGCAAAACCTATACCATTTGCTAACCACAATCTTCACCAATATGATGCCCTCTAGCTGTTATGGACTACAACTCCCATCACCCCCAGGTTGTTGGCTGGAACGGATGGGAGTTGTAGTCCAAAACAGCCGGGAAAGCACCAGATCAATGAAGGCTGGCTTAGAGAGGGGCTGGGAATGCTGCTAAGCACATTGCTGGTGAGACTCGGGCCACTTGCCATCTTAATTTTTCCAGAGGTGAATTTGTGTCTGGGGCCTGTATTTCACACATTCCCCTGCCTCCCAGAGCCTGCACACATTTTTGTCTTAAGTGCTACAGTTTGCTGAGAAGCCTGTTGAGAGAAGGATCCTCTATGATATAACTAGGCGTATGGTTAACCTCCTGTTGTGGTTTTTTTTGGGGGGGCAGGGGGAATAAAATAACTAGTATGAATCCTTTAGGAAAGAATTGCCTGTTCTTTCTCCTATGTATAAACTTAAGGAGAGAACCATTTACATATCAGTTTCTCGTTACTGGCATGGGTACCTTACCTAGGACAGGTAATGTGTGCATAGATAGGTAAGAGTGGCCAGTGTGTTTCCCCACTCTTTTGTGGGGGACGTTTAGCACCCACCCCACAATTCACCCTTTACAGTCGCTTCCAAAAGAGCTGTTTATTGAGCATTCATCCTGATATTTTTTTCAGGAAGGTTAGGAAAAAATGCAATGAAGTACAATGCAAGCAATTGTTATCCCATAGTTTCCAAAGGAATTCTCCCACCACTTTCCTTATCACAACAAATCTGATATTGGGGGGGGGGGCACGAGTGGGTTTGTTGCACAAGACCCATCCAACCAGCCTTAGTGGTGGTACCTGAATTTGCCAGTATGTGTTTGGATCCCACTTGAAGATAGCAATAGTCTGAAAGCACCCCAAATAACATGTGGTTGTCTCCAAATCTAGGGCTGCTTTCCTCTTTTGCAGCCCCCATCCAGAGTTCTGGCAAGCTGTCTGCCTCTTTGCATCCTGCCCTCAAGCTCCTTACAAGTTTGTCCAATTAAAAGAGTGTTTCACAGTACATTATTCACTCCACCCCCACAGTAAAACCCTAGTCTGTGTTTTGGAAAGCAGCACTGGGAGAAGTGGGTCTGTGATGTCACTGTTGTCAGTCAAAGAGCCCTGTGCACAGCTGGTTTATGCTGAAAACTGGCCGGATCATTGTCTTCTATGATCCTACAGAGAATATGGTACATCTGGCCCAATCAGGGGAAGTGCAGTTCTACTGTGGCAAGGCCACTCTGTTAAAATGTGCCTATGCATTTATGCACACAAAATTCAATAGAATTTGGGGGAGGGCAGGTGGAGTATGGGGATGGGGGGATCATTTTGTTGCTATTGTTTTTCTTTTTTAGCCATAGTATAGCTCAGGGAGTCCTACTAAAACTAGATCTGAGTTAAAAACAGCCCAAATTCAGTTTTGCAGAATGGAATTAATGTGCACATCTCTTGGGAGACTTCCGGGTCGGCGCCATCGCCAAATGGCGGACTCCCTCCGAGCTCCGGAGGGAGCCTGCTGGGTAGGGACTGGGTCCTGCCGCGCCGGCGACGCGGGGACCCTCAAAAACCATGGGCGGTGATGCCCATGGACTTGGTGACTCGGCGGGCACCATTAAGCACCCCCGACCCGCGAAGGAGCCTTTTTAAAGGCTGCGGAGCGGGTGACGGGGGGGGTGTGGTGCTATGAGTCCACTGCTTCCCCTGCCTAGCGAAGCCGCATGCCATTCAGCGGAGAGCACCGGCTTTCTTCTATTGAAAATTTGGACTCAAAAGAAAAACCCGTGAGTAAATTTACCGGACTTAAATGGAAAAATCTGATTTATGAATTTGGAGCGAGCGGGGGAGGTGTAAAAAGGAAGTCCCCCCCCCCCCCGTTGTAGAGGTTTTAACACAAGGATTTAACAATTAAGATCGAGAGAGGAACTTATTTATTTCGGAAAAAGTTAATTTCACGAAGGGGAATTACAAGTAATCGTGCTGGAGGAGAAGACTGATTGGTGAGAACTAAAATGTAACCCCCCCGGGAACCGGGAGCGATCCGTTATGGGATACTGGTAAAGAGACACTGAAACTTTGACAACTGTCAAAGTAGCTGTCAAAGCAGGAAAATAAAAGAGAACTTTGTTACGATGGTTTTGCCGGCTAAATTTGCTACAATTTGGACATAAACTACTGAAAACAAAGGCAACAAGTTATTTGACTTTTGGGTTTGATCCGGAAAGAAACTAAGTTACCATATTTCCCCTAGAGGGAGTTCTGGGACATTACAACAGTAACAGCAAGTGGAAAATTACTATGAAACTGAGCAGGATTGGTTATCTCTTGGGAAAGCTGCAAAAACAAAGCATTATTTTGTCTACAAAGGTCTCTACACTAAAGGAGACAATGGATTTATCTACTGAAGAAAGGAAGGGACTTGACGTAAGTTTATGTTCCTGAAATAAACAAAGCCTCTGTAGAGGAACCAGAAGTTTCTGAATTAGAAGGTTTTGTAGCAGAACAGGAAAAAGAAACCTGAGGAATAAGAGCTGGACTAAACTCGAAGTTGGAACATTTGGGACATCCAGACTTTAAAAGGTTCAAGAAACAGAAGTTGAGTTATACTCTTAAATATAGAGGTCTGGATGGAAGAAGAATGATCTTTTCTGAGAGTTTCTCCGAGATTGGACTTTTTGAAATTAAAAGCTACCAAAAAGACGGCAAAGCGGACTTTAGAGAGAGCTAGACATGGATGTGGGATCTCCAGTCTGGCAATAGATAGATGGATGGATTTTGGGGATCGAAACCGGGAAAGGGGGGGGGGGAGATTTGGAATCCAAAGGCGGTAAAACTACATATTTTTTATTTTCTTTTTTTTATTCTCTTGTTGTGTGAGAAAAATAGGGGAATTCTTGGAAGGGAATTGGGGTCGATCTTAGGGAAGTTTAAAAATATAAAGAGAAATGGTTAAATAAGGTAAACTAATCTTGAATAAATGGGCTAATTATAATTACAATAAGGTTTTAAAATTTGGGGTAAGAATTTGTGGAATCAATCTAATGGATTTGGAATACAAGAGGGGGAGGGGGGGAAGTCCTGGAAAGATGTTAATGAAATTAAGTGTAAACTTTATCCTTTTCTCTCTTCTTTCTTTCCTTTTTTATTTTGGAAACTTTAATAAATATTATTTAAAAATAATAATAATGTGCACATCTCTTTCAGACACTCCAAAATTTAACAGACTTACCTGTTGCCCGTCTGGTCCCTGTTTCCCTGGATGTCCTGGAAGACCCTGTTAAAAGGAAGAAAGGAAGTTTATTAATATTATTTTTATTATTACTGTTATTCTCTCCCATCCTTGCTCCTGAAGGAGCCCAGGGCAGGAAACACAGAGGTGGACTGGGAAATATCTCTCCTTAAAAGGCTTGTTGGAGGAGGAAGGTCTTCAGCAGGCACCACTAAGTCTCTGCCCATCTAATATCTGAGGGAACTCTAAAAGATAGGTGCCTGATTCCTATATTGTGTGGAACAGACCTGCTGATAAGATGGCATCTGCAGGAGGTCCTCACCTGAAGAACACAGTGATCAGTTGGAGTGAGAAAATCTTACAGGCATATAGTGCCATCTATGTGCATGGGACGCGGATGGTGCTGTGGGTTAAGCCACAGAGCCTAGGGCTTGCTGATCAGAAGGTCGGCGGTTCGCACCTGCACGACGGGGTGAGCTCCCGTTGCTCGGTCCCTGCTCCTGCCAACCTAGCAGTTCGAAAGCACATTGAAGTGCAAGTTGATAAATAGATACCGCTCCAGCGGGAAGGTAAACGGCGTTTCCGTGTGCTGCTCTGGTTCGCCAGAAGCGGCTTAGTCATGCTGGCCACATGACACGGAAGCTCCCTCGACCAGTAAAGCGAGATGAGCGCCGCAATCCCAGAGTCGTCCGCGACTGGACCTAATGGTCAGGGGTCCCTTTACCTTTATGTGCATGACACCTTACAAAAGAACAGGTAGGAGAGGTCCTTACCCCCATGAGGCTTACTGCCTAAAACAGGGAATCAACTGAAGAAGAGGAAATGGCGGCATAGGTAGGCAAGGGGGAAAATGCTTTGACTTAAGGCTCATCCACACCTCCACTTACCCCATGCTTAGAAAGCACAGGCCCAAGTGGTTTTGCCTTTGCCCTCTTGCTTTCCCCTGGGAAACCTGCTCTTTAAGGCCAAATTGGAGCAAACACCAATCTGGAGAAATCCTGATTGACATTTGCTTCAGTCCGGAGGTAAACAGCGGGTTTTCCCAGGAGAAAATGGTGGGGCAACTGGAAGAGTGAATGAGGAGCCTTTAGCTACACCAGAGGATTGGGCCAAATGCTTCCCAGTGGGGTGGAAGAGAGCTCTGATGTGGCTTTGAAAAATCCTGCCCTGCTGTGTGCTGCCAGAGCCAAACTCTGCAAACCTTCAGGGTATTATATCAAGAGTCCTGGTTTCCAAGAGCCCTTTGAAAGCTTTCTCATGATAAGAACTGTTCTGACTTTCTGCACAGATGGATTATTTTTAGCCATGTGTGAGCATTCTGTTGACTCCAAAATAAAAAGGCTTTGCCTTTGGTTGCTTTGGCAATATTTTAGCCACCATGAATTCACGGAGATCATATCTATGCAAATAAGTAAGGTATGTACTGAATTCAGATGAAGTCTAAATAAAGATAATGAGGTACGTTTGCCTCTTAAATGCAGACAGAATCAAATTTCTTCCCCATCCTAGTCAAGACTGTAAAAACACAGTGCAGAAAAGGTATGAGTTAAACATCAGAATGGGAAGGGGATGGAAAAATCCTGGGGAAAACACCACTTTTTTTTGTCTTTTGACCCTTCACCCTGATATTTAACTTGATTTAGCTCTGAGGAGGAGCCCAAACCCTGAAAGCTTCAAGGTCAAACCTGGAGATTGACAGCAATGCTTCTGCCAGCCTGGGAGACTCCCCTGTTCAGCAGATGAGCTAGCATGGATATTCGAAAGTTCTGACCCAATTTAAAACCTCAGCTTTCAGTCAACTCTCTACATCACAATAGGTTGCTTGTCCGTGGGTTCTAGGTATAAATGGCCTTGGTCCTGAATACCTGAAGGAGCGTCTCCACCCCCATGGTTCAGCCCGGACACTGAGATCCAGTGCCGAGGGCCTTCTGGTGGTTCCCTCATTGCAAGAAGTAAGCTTACAGGGAACCAGGCAGAGGGCCTTCTCATAGTGGCGCCTGCCCTGTGGAACGCCCTCCCATCAGATGTCAAGGAAATAAGCAGCTATCTTAGCTTTAAAAGACATCTGAAGGCAGCCCTGTTTAGGGAAGTTTTTAATATTTAATCTTGTATTGTTTTTAACACTTGATTGGGAGCCGCCCAGAGTGGCTGGGGAAACTCAGCCAGATGGGCGGGGTATAAATAATATATTATTATTATTATTATTATTATTATTATTATTATTATTATTATTAGCAGCAGCAGCAGCAGCATTATTATGGTTTTATCAGTCTCATGCAAGGAGACCATCTTGGCTGTAACTCCTGGAAGACTTAATCATTGCCTTCCATGCCTTTCCGCACCTGGCCTGGGAGGGTGGGACCCTGACTGACTCCAGCTGCAGAAGCTGAGGCTGTTGAACAGACTCTTGTGCAGGGGTGGTGGGGGTATTGTTGCTGGATGGGCCTTTTTTGTATCTTTATTTTAGATCTTGTGATTTATGTTGAAATAGTTTTATTTGGCTGTGTATTTTTTGAATGTTTTATGTATTGTCTACTAAGTTGTGTAATTTTCCCCCCCCATCTTGCAAGCCACCTTGGGCATGGTTTGAATCCTGGGTGGAATCTACACACATATAAAAACCATTCTGAAAATGCTTTTTTTAAAAAGCGTTTTTAAAAATACATTGAATTTTCCATAAGACTCACTGCCGCCATCTAGTGTATATTGCACTTAAAACACATTTAAAACGCTTTATTTGCAGCTGTATAGCTGAGTCCCTGGAAAGGCATGCAAATAACATTATGTATGTATGCATGTCATAATCATACATTTGCCCATTCACAACTTGTATTCATATCAATGGCAGGACAACAGAAGTAGAATTTGTGAGCACTTGTGGTTGTTTAGAAGCTTATATTTCAAGCCTGGAAGGATGAGCACGCAATGGTTTGAGGAACTCACTGCCCTTGCTAAATTTGAACATATTTCTCAGAAGCATCAGTGGATATCTATTAGGACATCTGGATTATTTATATTGACTAATGTACTTAATTCAAGGGGGATGTGAAGATGATTACTGCCTCCTTAAAGTGAGCTGATGGTGCGAACGTTTTTCTCTGTCGCTTTTTTCTTTCTTTGCTTTTCTTCTTGCTATTAAAATGTAATGATGATGATGATAACGAACTTACATTCATTGCCCAAAATATAACTCTACACACATATATGTGAGTCAGCAGCTGGCGAGTCAGACTAGGACAAGGAAGACCAGGCTTCAAATCCCATTCCCTGGATGAGCTTGACCCAATAGCTGTCTCTCACAGGATCGTTATGGAAATAAAATGGAAAGGGGGTGAATATTGTAACTTGAGCTGCTTGGAGGAAAGGCGCGCTGTAATTAATAAATAACATGAAAATAAGAATATGCTCTGGCATATTTGAAGTGGTGATTGGTGAACTCCCTTCAGTCTTATTCTGAACTGGGTTGGTATTTGCACTCTTTCTTGGAAGCCTATTAGAAAAAGCTTGCCTGCCTGAGCTACGGTAAAGTGGCCAGAATTTCACTGAAAAAAATAAACATCTCTAGGGTCATGAATACAAGGGCCAGAAAAGAACTTCTCTGAGAAATGACGCTCAATTAATAATGCTTCTTAACATTAAGGGCCAGAAAAATCCATATTCCAAACCAGGTAATTATGCACTTTGGCAAACAGCAATGAGAAATAACAAACAGAAGAGAGTGTTTTTGAGCACGTGTAAACTATGTTTATTTCACCACTAAGGAACCATTAAAAGTAGTGGGCAGAACTTCAACATATGCTTGAGACCATACACGTCTTAATCTTCATCACAAACTGAAAGAGTCACACAAATCTAACTAAACCTGGTTCAGCATCTGCCTAGCAAGGCTACGAAACATTCACAGGGTCAGGAACACCAGCTCCTTAGTTTCCCACAGTGCAATGGACAAAGTTCACAACATGCCCCCAAATAATCTAGCCACAATTAACATTCTCTGGAGCTGGTGGAGGGCTCACCTTAGCACCTTGCGGCCCTGGTTCACCCACTAGTCCATCAGGACCTCGAGCACCCTAGGGAAAAACACACACAGGCACACATGAATATACATAAATATACAATATTTTAAAAAGTGGGGACGGGGGAGAGGAAGAAGAAAGTTGTACATGAGGAATGAACAGCAGGTGTCTCTCTCAAGCTACAAATGGCAAAAACTTTCTAACCCTCAAATAGAGAATTTTAAAGGAGAGTGGCCAAGTCGAGTTAAAAGTATTCTCTTGTAAGAATCTTTCAATAGGACAGCGACGAACCTTGGGCTTATCCCATGATCAAATAGAGCTGAGGACATTTGTTTAGGGGCTCTGCCAGATAATCTGTTTTTTTTCAGCAGTCACTTGATTCGCTTCTGCAACACTTATGTGGCAGATCTTAATTGAGCATCCACTCTGATTTGTTTACAAGCAGCACACATCCTGCAATTCATCCTGCTTTGCTAGGCGGGAGGGTTAAATGTCTTCATGTTAGTCATTCATTCGTTCCATGCTATTCAGTGCATTTCTCTGTCACTTTCCACACACACACACACACACACACACACACACACCTGCTTCTTTTTTAAAAAGTGGATTTGTTGCTGAATGGCAATGAATCCACATTAATTTCACTAAAGCCAATGTACCAATATGTGGTTGAATTCCCCCCACCCAGTAAAATACTGACACAAAATGCTTTACATCTTGGCCTTCTGCCTCCATGAGTCACCTGCAGTGGCCAACCAGGTTAAAACCAATGCCACGCAAAAAGAAGGGTAAGCTTAACATTGGTGCATCATTTTAAAGACTACAAATTAAAGAAAGAGGCAGCAAAGAAACCTGCAAATGCTTGAATAAGAAGGGAAAAGAAAGGGGGGGGAGGAGAGCAGAATCAAGTAGCAACCCAAAACTTCAAGAACTGATCAGAGTCAACTTCATCTATCTCCTGAAGGGCAGGCATCTCTGGGAGAGAATTCCGTGATTTGGTTGCCACTCCTGATTTTTTTAATTAAACAATTACACTTTCTCATTCTCTGATTAGAGCAGTAACACAGAGTACGGCCCTCTTCCCTAACCTGGTGCTCCTCCAGATGCTGTTGTAGGACAAGCTCCGTCCATTGGCCATGCATACTTTACCTGAAAATGTCACAAGTTTAATCCCTGGCATCTGCAGTTAAAATGGATAAGGCAGCACATGATGGGAAAAAGAAGAGACCTTTGTGTGAGTGTTTGGTTGCCTGTTACAGGAGCCATAAGGGACTGCTAGACAGACCTAAGGTGAGGAACCTCTAGTCCACAGGCCACTCTTGGCCCACCAAGCAATTTCCCCCAAACCATTTCCACCCAGCAGAAGCGGGAGGACAGGTGTTAATCCTGCACTGGCTGCACAGCCCTGTTCCCAGTTGGGTACTGGATCACTTAGCCTAGGCAGCAGGATTGACTTCCTTAGATATTCAGGATGGACTCCACTAACCCAAAAATAGTACCTCAGGTCAAGAATTTTGCTTCAGGCTAAGAACAGAAATCGTGCTCTGGCGGTGCAGCAGCAGCAGGAGGCCCCATTAGCTAAAGTGGTACCTCAGGTTAAGAACAGTTTCAGGTTAAGAACGGACCTCCAGAATGAATTAAGTTCTTAACCCAAGGTACCACTGTAAATTATAATGGCCAATATTTAATTATGGGTCGTATCCAATGTTAGTCCTACTCAAGAGTATACCCATTGAAACTGATGTATATTACTAACAGGTACCCACGCATTACCCATGTGGTAGCGGTTTTTGTGATGAAGGCCATGAAAGCCAGGGAAAGACTTATGGACGACAATGTAAAGACCCCTTCATCGTCTGTTTAACTCGTTGCTCGTTTTCCCTCCTTTTCTATTTTGTGGGAAGAAGGTTTTGTTGGCATAGTATGTAATGAATTTTAATATTTTTAACTATTGTAGTGTTGATTTCTGTGCACAGGCATGGTCCTCACAATAAACGGATTTGTTTGTTTACTAACAGGTACATTAACTTTAATGAGTCTGAACAGAATTTAGTTGGGTACAACCCCATAATTTTTATCTTGCTACTCCTTTAATTAGTTCTTCTTTCACCATTTTCTTCTCAGAACAACCCTATGAGGTAGGCTAGGCTGAGAGTTTGAGACTGGCCCCATACTACCTAGTAAGGTTCTTGGCCAGGCAGGGATTTGAATCTGAAATTCCTTGGATCTAGTACAACACTCTGAACCACTACACACCACATGCAAGACAGGCGTGATTGTGCAACACTAGACTTCTGTGAATAGTGGGGTTGGGAGCACTTGGAAATGGAAATCCCTGGTTCAGCTTCATTTTCCTCCCACACACAGTACAGCTCATGCAAGCAGCCCACTCATGCAAGCTCTTAAGCAGACAGATCAGCAGCTGACTGTAACATGCAAATCAGCTGGGAGGAAAGAAGGAGAGGAGAGGAGAGGTGGGCCAGCAAGGAAATGGGAGAGGGGAAGGAGGAAAGAAAAGTGGAGCCAAACGTGATAATCATGATGCAGACTTGGAGCCAACAAAACTGAGAGCCAACACTGACCAAAGCGAGTACAGTATGAGAGAGAGGAAGAGTCACACAGAGCGGTAGTGTAACTGCATAAGATGTGCAGCGGGGAAGAGAGCCAAACTGCTACAGCAAGCAAAACCCTGTCAATGTCCTTTTTTGTTTTATTTATTTTTTTAAAGCAAGGCAGGAACTCCTGGCCAATCTGTGATGGCAGGATCGCAGCAGGAGCCCAAACAGCTGAAAGCTTGGTGGACAGGAGGCAGTTGTAAATGCAGAGATCCTGCACTTTATTTACTTATTTGTTTGTTTTAACTGGCAGGTGGGACTGATGACTTGGCCCCAGATGGTGGGGCGGCAGCTATCTCCTGTCACACAAAATCTGAAGCTGCCTACCCCCATCCCTTTACAACAACTGGTTCTCACATATCAGGGGAATCCAGCAATCTATCACACAGGGTAAGGAAGGGCTGGAAAGTCCCAACAATTCTGCGTCTCATTTGGCATTACTATGCCACTGATAAAGCACGAAAGGCATATCATCATACGCATGATAGTCCCAAGTCCTTCTTCCTGCCCCTTTCAATATATTACTTACTTATTTACTATTTCCCTTTGGAGTGTTGGGGGAGGGGTAGTATCTCTGGTGGGGGTCAGTCATGCTCCTTCTAAGGTAGTTTGGCCTCCTTTGGTCCTTGCTCTGCACTCAGTGCTCACCTGTGGCTCCTAGAAGCTGTCCTGTTAGCATGTGGCAGCGGCCACACCTCAGGAATAGCTTCAACTGGTCAGCTAAACAAGATGAGGGAAGCAGATGGCTCTCCAACCCCAGGTGAGTTACAGACTTCCCCTGCATGCAAAGACAGGCTGCAGCGGATTGAGCGGATGAGACCAAGAGGTGGTCTAGCAGTCAAGAAGGCAGTTTCTGCATGTGCTGTAGAGGGAAATGAGGGGCAGATGGGGCTCATCAGCCTGGGAAGGTAGTCCATCCAGGAGAAAGAAAACTCTGATCCTAAATCTCCACTGCTTTGTGGAATGTTTTCAGGGGAACAAAAGGCTAAGGAGTAAACCCTATACAAATCTGCAGAGGGGTTCCTAAGACGATTGAAAGGTGCTTTGTATGCCTCCCTCTGGCAACTCCTGCAGCCAAGGTGGCGCCAGATGTATTGCTCTGCTTTCATTTGGACCACATCAGCAATTCCAAGAGTTGAGCTCAGGACCTCCATACCCACTGCTCAGGCTTGCGCCCCAGGGAGGTCCCTTTGGTGGTGCTAACACAGCAGTTTGACTTCACCCTTGGAGGAACACTCCATTCTCTCTCAAGCCAGATGGACGCCAACAACTATTTTCCTTTCCAAGCAGGCAATAGGCATTTTAACTGAATTTCACTAGCATCAGTTAGGTGCAGTGGTTAGAGGATTGAACTAGGTCCTGGGAGACCGGGGTTCAAATCCACACTTGACCATGAAGCTTTCACCTTGGACCAGTCACTGCCTCTTAGCCTTACCTATCTCCTAACAGGATTGTTGTGGTGGTTAAATGCAAGAGCATCCCTGAGCCCAGTAAGCAAGGGGGAGAGATTCAAAGCTCTTCCTGTGCTGGAAAAACTTGGTGCGAAAGGAGCTTTTAAGCTCTCGCCCTTGCATCCAAGAGTTTTAATCAGATAGCTTATTTTGTGGGAGTTTAATTGGACAGTTTTCAACCACACAAAGTTGAAATCGCAGAAGTTCATTGCACCTAAGATGTGATTGCACTGTACTCTGTAGTACAAAATACTGGAAAAACCACAGGATGCAAAGGCCAAACACCCTGATGAGGTACACCTAATGCTGCCAACAACTATAGAAGCCACTGGAATGCTGTAACTTTAATGCAGCTGCTCTCCGCCATGCCCAACACAGCAGTCCTCTTCAAAGTGTAAACTGAACTAATCCCTTCACTGTCCATTTTATCAACCACTGACCTCACACTGTGAACATCTTTCTGTTTGCATTTAGGATATGACTATGAACAAGTTCTACCTGTTCCTACCTCCTAGGTGCAATATCCTAGAGGCAACATTGCACCAATTAGTTGAAGCCTGTGAAACCTCTGTTAGCTGACAGTGGCAGTCACAGATGAACAAAAGAAATGGCGGCCCTGGGCCAGGAAATAGCCCATCAGCAGCCATGAGGCCCTCCAAGAATTGCACCAACGTCCAGAAATATATTTTAAAGGTTATGACGTGTTCCTTGCTATGTGATGGAACTAGTCCATAGTTAACAAACTGTTTCAGTGGCAAAATCTTCTGGGAGATATAAGACTGGCGTGCCCATAAGATGGAGTAAACATACACCTAAGATTCTGGTCCTCCAGGTCACAGGTAGGTGGCATGTGGCCCACAACAACTCCTGAAACTGCCCCATCCCTCCATCTCATCAGAGTTCCTCTCCTCTTGCTCTTTTCCTTCTTGTTTATCTTAGCTTTCAGAAGTTTTTCCTTATCCCCCTGCTTCCTTCTAGGTAGTTTCAGAACAACTAAAAGAGGCAGTAATTATTATATTTTTACTTTGTAAACTGCTCAGAAGCCTATTTTGGCATTAAGCAGTGTATAAATTAATACACTAACAACAACATAATTATTAATGCTTTATCCGTTTATTTAGTGTGTTTATGTAATGCTTTTCATCAGAAGTGGCTATCAATTAGCTACTTTTGCTCATTTCAATGTGTTAGAAATAGCACACAAAGCCTAAAACCTAAAAGAATACCTTCCCCAGTATTAACTATCTCAGGCCCTGCAATTGGCAGGGAAGCTCCTATTGGCAGTGACATCACTGGGGACTGCCAGGTTGGTATTCACCCATGACAGGGTTTTCACAAGGATAATTCCTTATTTCTGGAATTACCCTTCTGTTCATCATTGACATTCAGGAGAAGCTGAAAACATTCTTGCCTACCCAAGCATTTTATGGCTGAAAGATTCTGGATTATATCCAGTGATGGTGCTACTCAGGGTAGACTCATTGAGTTGTATCCAACTAAGTCCTAGTCAGAGCAGACTGGAAGTAATGGACACAAGTTGGTCACATATATTAACTTCAATGGGCCTACTCTGAGTAGGACTATTGTTGGATATAATCCATTGAAACAAATGGCCACAACTAACTTGGATTCATTAATTCAGTGGGTCTGCTCTGAACAGAACTTAGTTGGAAACTACCCCTTTATCTTTACACAACACTTGGCTGGAGGAGAGTCTTTCAGACAGAGATGCTTTCAAACAGAAGAATTTCCTCTGCAAAGCAGGACAAATGACCACCCTAGCCATCACAGGAAGAGGCTTGCAAGGAAAACTTTGCAAAGCATAATACAACAATGGAATATGCTAGCATGTAATAAAACTAGCATCTGATTAAAATTATATAAATGAGAACCAGCAACACAGTCTATAAAAAGCTGAGTAGAAAATAAATAAATTGTTTAGGACTGCTAAAAGGCCACAAGAGAGAAGGCCAAATTGAAATTGCATAAGATTTTCAAGTCCAGCCATTCTCAACTTTTATTGGGTCATGGGTTTCTTTGAGAAACTGATGAAAGCTATGGATTCTCTCCCCAGAAAATGGCAGATTAAGAACCAGTTCTATTAACAACACGGACGAGGAGTGGGGGAGCTGTGGCCACTCCAGATGTTGATGGACTCTGGCTCCCATCAGCTGTAGCCCTAGGTATGATCATGAGAGTGGCCATTCATGAAGTGGCCCAGATTTGCATCCAACCAGGGAATCTAATCCTGAACCCCAACACATATGGACTTAATTCCAGAGAGGATTTGGTGCATGTGTAGAGGGCATGAGCAGTCTTTGGCATGTGTTTAAAATTAATCCTTAGATTAAATCATTTTGCTGAAAATCTGGGACTCATCCAAAAGAGGAAAAAAGGTATTTGTGAAGAATGGAACAAAAATAGACTTCCTATATTAGTTTTTTTAAACAAAAAAACAAAATAAAACTTTTTTTTTCTAAGAGGGAATGGGAAAACCTCAACTAAATCAGAACAAAATTATATTCTTCTATCAGGAGGTATATTTATCTAAAAGGTCGTTTCTGTCCCCTCCCCCCAGAAGTTTACACGGTGTTTTCTTAGTCTAATAACTATAAACATTTAAGCAGAGACCCCTAAAAATCTCCATTGTTCTTCTCAATCAAAACCAGATCAGCCATTAGTCTTGCCTTCAAAACCGAAATTAAACACTGACAGAATCCACATGCATCTGGCAAAAAGCTGCATTAATGTCTTTCCATTCTGATTTGAATTACATCCTTGGATGTGGGATCAGAAACACAGGGAATGCTGAAGAGGACAGGATCTGGAATTACTGCCCCTCAGAAACTTAACAAAACCAAAACGGAAAGGAAAAGGAAAAGAATGACGATGAAATTAAAGGCTTGTTCACATGAGATGATTAGGGTGAGGTTGGTTAGGGCAGAGCTGCTTAAGTATTCAACACATGTTGCTCATCCTGTAACAATTTTACTAGGCATGTGGGAGGTTAATTAAAGCCTATTGGCTTGTGGGGGACACAGAGGTGGACCTTTTCACTGGTGGCACCAGAGTCATGGTATGCGATTCTTGCTGAAACATGAGTGCCATGAAAGAAAGAAAGAAAGAAAGAAAGAAAGAAAGAAAGAAAGAAAGAAAGAAAGAAAGGGTGTCATGAAAATTCACCAGCATTTTGTGAATTTCACCACATTATGATATGCAGTTATGTATGTCATACACATTTTTGTAATGTCATCCCCCTTTTTCATGTTGTTTTCACTAACATGCACACTTTAGTATGCAGTTTTGTGTACCTTACATGCCTGGAGAAGAGCACTGCAAACACTGGAGAATGGAGAATTTTGAAGAAAGGCAGCGTTTCAGTCCACATATTGTTTCAGAAAATGAAAATTTGATAGTTTCACATTTAAATGTGAACGGAATCAAATTTTTCACTCATCTTTAATCCCAGGTCAATACCACCATCTAGAAACCTTAGGCAGCTGTCCAGACCCCCAACTCCCCAGATGGGCTCACTATTGACCCCATCCCTTCAAGTAAATCAGTTTGATATGCAATATAACAATTGAAAAGTCTCCTGCACAGGCCATACTTGGGCTTAGAGTTACACCTGCTCAAGGTTATCCTAACAATGATATCTTAGTTTTTCTGTTACCAGCGGCATGGGTGGAAAACTGGGGCTGGTCTTAAAACAGACTCTTGGCATGCTAGTATGGTCCATAGCACTGGCTGAGAAATTGATGTTCCAGGTCAGAGTGGCTAGAGCCAAGCACAGTCCATTTTCATTATACTACATGTGGCAAATGTTCACGGAACCTGTGGGTTGTTTGGACTATCTCAGGAAACCACCCAGTACTCATGAAAAAATGGGATGCAACCTTTCATAATAATCAAATGAAATTTTATTATCCAGTATTACACTAATCTGTACAAATGCAATCTGTTTGTTCTTCACTGTTAGAACAGTTGTTTTCTCAAATGTACCCAATCCCAAACAGATGGGTCTGGAAGTCAACTGTCATTCTCACTAAGCATGACTGGAAATTTAAATGGTGGATACTAAGCAGAAGATACCATTTAAATTTCCACCAGTGCCTTGGAGTGATGCATTATGGGTATTTAAAATCAGTGCAAATCACAGTGCAGCTGTTGCTGCCACTGACAGATAAGCCAATGGGAAGCCCATCAATTTATGAAGGGGCTGACCAGAACACATTTTCCCAGAGGGCCTCCTCAAACCTGGAGCCCAAACACAGCTGCAGCACAGTACCATTTCATTATGAGATGCAGTAAAGGTAAAGGTACCCCTGCCCGTACGGGCCAGTCTTGACAGACTCTAGGGTTGTGCGCTCATCTCACTCTAGAAGCCGGGGGCCAACGCTGTCCGGAGACACTTCCGGGTCACGTGGCCAGCGTGACAAAGCTGCTCCGGCGAACCGGCACCAGAGCAGCACACGGAAACGATGTTTACCTTCCCGCTGTAAAGTGGTACCTATTTATCTACTTGCACTTAGAGGTGCTTTCGAACTGCTAGGTGGGCAGGAGCTGGGACCGAATGACGGGAGCTCACCCCGCCGCGGGGATTCAAACCGCCAACCATGCGATCGGCAAGCCCTAGGCGCTGAGGTTTTACCCACAGCGCCACCCGCGTCCCTATGAGATGCAGTAACGGACCATAAAGAAGAGGTTTCCCAGTATGTGTAGAAACTAGCCTACTGTACAAAGGTAAAATTTGCATTAGTTGCTCAGCCCACTCTTGCTTCTTGCCTACCCCACCACTGGTATGTGGCCCTTAGAAAGTTGCCCAGAAAGGAACATGGCCTTCAGGCAGAAAAGGATTCCCCACTTGTGCTCCATCAAAGAACGTAAGAGCCCAGATAGATCACACCATGCTTCAAGACAGCTGTTTCTTGTGGAATCAATCTGCGGCTTCCTACACCCTTATGGAACAGTGACAGAGCACTCTCTCCCTAGAAGGCAATAGTAGCATTTCTTTGTCGGCTAATAACTGCCATAAGCCTATTTGAAAGATTAACCTACAGGAAAGCTTTACGCATGATGGATGGACCAGGCATTTGGGTTATAGTAAAAGCCAGGTTAAGCACAATTGTTTAAACATGTGAATAATGTCACCTGTAGCTTGGCCCTTAGTGCATTGTTCAGCCTTGATTTCATGAGCACAATGATCCGCAGTGACCCTAATTTAACAGCAGGGCCTCCAGAAGTGCTTCATCCGCTCCAGGCCAGAGTGGATCTGGCCACCCAGAGCATGAAAAGAGCTGAACTCATTCAGGACCCAGCTTTTCACTCTGCTAAAGTGAAAAGTCCCGCTGGTCTTTCTAAAGTCTTTAACTGCCTTATTTCCACCTCATTAAAATAGCATTATTATTTTTTAGAGAAATCGGTGGTTGGTTGGGAGAGCAGCTTTCCAAAATTAAGTGGCTCTGACAGCTTCTGGGGCGAGGGCAGCCGGAAAGCTTTGCCACTGGCGCCACGCCTCACCAGTTGCCTGCTTTGCTCAGCCTGAGCTGGAAAGGAAGGCGAGTGGAGGGAACCCTGCACAATCTGGGGCCTTTTGGCAGAGGTACCACAATACTGCAGTTGCAGAGAACTGGCTGCTGTAAGCACAGGCTTGGCTTGGGGTGTGGGGTGGCAAGGCAGAGAGAAATCAAGAAGGAGGGAGTCTGGTGCTCCAGAATGGGATGCTTAAAGAGGTTCTTCCTCTTGGCTTCCCTGCTTCTGTGTGGCACAGAGCACTGCAGATTTCCACACTAATGAGTGGAGATTAGTTCTGCCCCAGGGCAGGCTGCTCTGGAAGAATTTTCCATCAATTCCCACTCAACAGTGGTGGCTCTCTGCATGTCATTGGCTCCTCTCATGCAAAAATGGGTGTTGTTTAGTTTTCACAACCTCTAGAAATACAAGGAGAAAATCTACTGGCTACTTCTCTATGCCAAGAGCTCTGTTGAGGAATAAGATGCCCCCACCCCCTGAACTTTCATGAGGACTTAGAAATCATAAATGGATGTGGAAATCTAGGAAAAAAATGGACTTAAGACTAGAAAAATGAGAAAAACCGAATATGACAATTCACCCAGCCCTAATAATCACACACACACAGTGCCATCTCTTGCTGGTGCCAGTAACTTATTTTACAACTTGTGTGTTGCTTTAGTTCATGTTCCATCTTGAGAGACATCATGGCTTTTATAGACTGCCTTGAGAGCCACTGAGTCTACAAGGTGGCCTATAAATTTCATTTACTGCACGAAAGTAAACTGCAGGACTCTAAATACTAGCAAATCAGCTGTTTGATAAAAGGAAACTGTGTGGGAGGAACAGCCCAGCCTTTCTAGTCCAAACAAATTTAGCTGCTGAGCTCTTATATCTGATTGTGAGAAGTTCTTATAGAGAAGGGTTGCTGTCCAAGGCAGCCAGAATCGGTGTCAACAGAACTATGCTGTAAGAGCTATAACTTAAAGAATTGGTGCCCAATCTTGCTTCTCTCCTCTTCCCTCCTCCTCCCTTTTCCCTCGTGTCATGTATTTTTTGATTGTAAGCCTGATGGCAGGGACTGTCTTACTCCTGATTTTTGTAAGCCACTCTGGGAGCTTTAAATAATTCCTGCATGTAATTCCAGGCAATTCTTTAACTTCTCTGAAAACAATAAGCTCCTAGCTCTTGTTTGCATGGTAACTTGAGTGCCTCCAGATCTTTGAACCTAACTTTCCCCCACTCCTCTGACCTTGAATACACACACTTCTTCATCTCTGGTTTCAGATCCAGGACAGCAGCAAAGCCAGGCTAGATATTGTAAATTTGTATTTTTCCAACCAAGCTCTTAAATACAGACACAAAAGCAAAACTATAAATTTGGTTCACATCGCCACATTTTAAAGGTGAATACGTAGAACTGTGTAATATAATGCTGTTTGTAAATTCTAATCTTCACTAACTCGTGGCAGGGGTACAAGCTTGAATCAATTTTAAAACAGATAGATTTATATCAACTAAAGATTTGCTTGCAGCTTGGGCTGCCATTTGAAGGAACAACTGCTTTGTGACACATAAGCCAGCCCCTTCCTGTCTTTGTGCCAAATCTGATGAATGGGAAACCTAAAGATGGATTTTCTTCCAGCTGGTATCCAAACTAGCAGATATTTGGCATTGTGGGCTGAAGCCACTGTGGCATGCTCTCCCTCACAACAAGAACCACAGGCAATTTGACAAAAGGCAGTGCTCAGCTGAATTCAAGGCCTGTGCATCTTTTCACTCTGGATCTTCCCACAATCCTCCATGAAATTTGGAACTGTCAGTTCTGAAGTCTCATTGGTCCCAGCGTGGTAATATTATGTAGAACAGCAACCTCCATTCCAGATTCCCAAAGAGAGTTACTGAGCGCCTAAGGAGAAACCATGCCCCTACCTACAGCATCCACAAAATTGGAGCTGGCATCAAGGGTCAGCACAGCCAGATATCTGCCAATGCTCCACACCAGAAAGGGGCCAACTGGCATGAGTACCTCTTCATTGTTGCAACCTGCAGGCTCACCTTGCCTCTGTTCTGACCCAGGCAAGAATGGTTGTGAGAAGGAGGGTCTCTAGATGAGACTTAGAATTCACAAATTCAGATGTTGTTGAATGGCAGCTCCCGCCATTCCTGATCATTGGCAATGCTGGCTGGGGTGGAAGGAGTTAGCTACCCTTGCAGGACAGGAACTTGTGTTCCAAGGCCCTGTGACCCAGTCATTCCCTATATGATGAAATAACCATACTAGACAATATTAAATAACCAAACTAGACAGTGGGTTCAAATAGGCCACAGCTTTATCGGATACAGATGAAAATGGTTTGGAATAGGCATTGGGTGAAGCCATTTAATTAACTCCAGCCCATCTATTGGGAGTGTATCTAAGGGTAAACCACAACATGGGGGGCACTAAGACTTACATCAAATAGGCGTACCCCCAAGGGGTCCTCACTAAAGGAGTTCTATGGCTCTAGTCCCAGTCTGGCAGTCAAACTGAAGCAACTCTCCACGGTTCCCTTTAACGGGATACCCTTAACCAAGGAGTGGGCAGGAAGAGGCTACAATCTCCCCTTCAGCCAGGCTGCAATGCTGCCTGACTGTTTAAGGTAAACAGACCTACAGCCAATACATGCACACTGTAATCAGCACTGTGCAATGTACAAAAACAGCCTACGTGTTCCATAAAAGGCATACATACAATGGTACTAGCAGGTACTTCCTAATACTGAATATTAGAAGCGTTTGTTATGGCGGCTTGTTATAAAGAGATACAAGGATTCCAGAAGACTTCCGATATATATCTTAAAACAATAAACTGTGGGAACTTGTCCACGTTTCCTGTTTGGAGGTCCTTAGCAAAGCACTCTTCTGAAAATTATCTGTAGTAGACGTTTGAGAGTTATAAATAGACTGAAACGAAGTGGCATAGGTGCAATCAGGTGAGGAGCACCCAGAACGAGTTGAAGTTAGAGGATAGCCTCTAAAAACATCATCAGCCAAGTAAAAACCACACCCATCAGAAACCTTAGGGCTAAAAGCACAAAGACACACTAACAATTAAGATTTGATGCATTGCTGCTCCAGATCTTGCATAAAAGTTGGATTTCCCCCATTAACAGAAAGCAAATCAGTGAAAGAAAGCAAAGGCATGAGATGATTGCGAAAGGATGCTGATTCTGGATGCTCCATTAAAAAGAAATTGTAAAGAAGACACTTAAAAGATTTTTTCCAATGAATCCAGGGACACGTTTCAACTTCAATGGATTTTGTATGGAGGCTGATTTGTAAATCTGGGGACTGTCCCCAGGAAATGGGGACGTCTGGTAACCTTACTATAAGAGGTCTACCTGGAAATGCCCTATGGTTTTAATGCTGTAAGCTGCTATGGGGTCTTCTTGAGGACCAGCAGGCAAAGCACAAATGATTTTATGAGCAAACAAACAAATCAGCAATTCCACCCAACTGCTACATGCACACACACAAAAGCCCATATCACCATTTTCCGCCATCCTTAGTAATATTTTACTGCATGCAGTGCCCCTTTGCAATTTCTTCTTTGGGACATTAAAGGAAAAGTTATCAACAGGCAACTTTACAAATTTAGCCACAACTTACCCGGCGACCTTTTGAACCTCTTGATCCTGGAGATCCACGAACTCCAGCAGGACCCTGGTAAAACAAGAAAAATGTGGAGGTTAACTTGCTTACAGGGTGGGGTCACATCAGGACTCCAAAATGTTTGAGTTCCATTATTTTTTAAAAAGCAAGACCTAAGTTAGATGAGCATATCTGAAATGGGAAATTTGCTATAAAGTGTAGGTGTGGGAGGATGGAGGGAGACACTCCAGTCCATGAGCCAAATGTAGCCCTCAAGACCTCCCTATCTTGCCCTTGGGATGCTCGCCAGACCACTCATCTCACAGTCTCTACTTCACAACTTGGCTGAACAGAGGCTCCTATTGGCTTGGATGTAGGATGGACCAACTGTGTGTGTGTGTTTAGTGGGTGCAGAACCTTTAGTTTTGCATGGCTGGGATGTAAACTACTGATCAAATGTAACAGGCCCCCATTTGGTGCTACCCACTTTTGATTCAGATCCTACTCACGTTGCTCTCTGGCCCCATCTGCCACTGGCAACACAGCCCACAGAAAGCTGCCTATGGCAGGATGCGGCCTTCAGGATGTAAAAGGTTCTGTAGCCCTTAGGTAAAATGCTGCGGACATTTGCGTTGTGCAAGTGGGTTGGGCTGTAGCTAGTTAAGCAATAGTTAACCGATTCATTAGGGCTTACTTCTGAGTAGACATGGTTAGGACTGCACTGTTATTTATGGCATTTGTATACTCCTCAATCAACCATGTTTTTCAGGCAGCTCACAGTTTAATACTCAATAAATACATATACAGTCATACCTCGGGTTACAGCCGCTTCAGGTTGCACTTTTTCAGGTTCCAGGTTACTTCCGGGTTTCGATGATCGCACATGTGCAGAAGCGCTAAATCACGCTTTGCGCATGCACAGAAGCACCAAATTGCAACCCGTGCGTGCCCAGACATGGGTTGCGAACGTGCATCCCGAATGGATCATGTTCACAACCCGAGCATCCACTGTAATCAATTCACAACCAGATTAATCAAAAACATCAGCGTAACCCAACAAAATGGATCGTTCAGGCACGGGGAACCCTCACAGCTCATCAGATACTGCTAGACTACAACTCCCAATACTCCCTGAGGCTGCTGCCACCCATGCTGACTGGCCCTTATGGGAGTTAGAATAAACAATATTTAATAATCTGTAATATGGTTTATTCCTCTCTTTATTTCCTTGTCTTTAAAGAAAAACTTCCAGCTTGTTACTAGTCTATAAAATTCCTTCACCCGCCCACAGTTCAGTTTCAGGGTTTTGCCTTCTTTTTTTCCTTAACAAATTTGACCTGATCACTCAAACAACAAATCACAGAGCTCACTCACACGCAAATATTCAGATGTAGCACTGATGGGAAGAGAGGGGAGTATGAATCTGACAATTTCTAGTTCCAGTTTTTTCTTATCTTAAATTCAGTTTTCCAAATTTACACAGCAACTCATGATTTCCTCATAAAAATCCATCAGCATTTTAGAGTGAATTTTCCCCAATAAACAGAATTTTGCCTGCAGTTTTGACTAATGTGACCATTTTTTGGAAGCGATTTTCTCCAACTTAATACAACAACAACAATCTTTATTACGGTCCAGAGACCAACAAAACATTACAAATCAATACAGAGTTCATACAGCCTTCCTCCAGGTTAATCAGGCACTTTGTTTGGAATATAGGGCTCATTTGTTCTTGCAACCACCGATAAAAACTTTGCCCAACTTAATACATTAAAAAAAAAACTTAATACATTTTTGGATGTTGTTTCCATTACATTTCCTTCTTATAGATGGATTTTTGAACACCTTGTTTGGTTGGAGAACTGCATAGAAAAAGCTGGACATGTGCTGGACAACTTCAAAGGGTAGCAGTTTTTGTATTGGTTCAAGAAGTGTGGATTAGGTGGTTTTTCCATAAACCACAAGCAGGATCTAATTTATCCAGCATCCCTAGCAGAAGATAACTTATTCTCCCTTGAATAAAACATGTAGGGGTATGAAAGACAAGGGGCATTGGGGAGCAGCAAGGAAAAGAGGCTTGACTTACAGGCTGTCCAGGGAGCCCTGGTTCACCAATTGCTCCAGGTATTCCAGGGTGTCCCTATATAACAAAGGAGAGAACGCATGTAGCTCTGCATAATATGTCTGTATTCATATCCAGATGCAATTCATTCATCTCCACGCTGCTTTACATAGGGCTGAATGCGCCATATTTTTCCATGTATAGGACACCCCCATGTATAAGATAGCCCCTATTTATTTATTTATTTCACCCCAAAATTAAGAACTCAATTGTTTAAACATCAGACAGAACCCCAGCCCCAGCCTAGCAACCCCTGCCAGTGCCTGGGGCGGTGGGAGACTGCTTGCACACGGGCAGCAGTGGAGCGTGCCCCACCAACACCTGAGATCACCCACAGTTTTTGAGCTTTATTTTGGAGATATAGGGCGCCAGGGAGGTACAGTGGATCCTGTGCATTCACCATCAGTGTATACTGCCGTACCTCCTTTTGCATCCGGGATCCGTTCTGGAGCCCCAGATGCTTGACAAAAGGGACACTCAGCAAAGCCCTGCTCTGCGCATGTGCTTCTGCGCATGCGCAAGTGGCAAACCTGGAAATAACCCATTCCGGTACTTCCGGGTTTGCCGTGGACGTTTGACGAAATGGACCCTAAACGGGGCGGACTCAAAACGAGATACCACTGTAATATGAACCCAAATTTTGAACTAAGAATATTTAGCAACAAGCATCATCTTAAACACTGAAAAATAATGCAAACACACGACAATCAGCAGCAGTAAATCTTGGGTTGCTTTGAGGTCTTCACAAACCCTAAATGGTCAAGGGCCTAACATGTGAAGGCTTCAAAGGCTACCTGGGAAATCAGTGTGAAGATATTATAACTTGGCATGGGTCAAGCACCCTCCATGCCCCCAAGCATGGGGGGAGGGAGAAAAGCATGCCCTCCAAGTGGCAGCGAGACAGGAGACAGATTATGGTTCTTCAGGCAGAAAAGGAGGCGAGAGAATGCAGACTTACTCCTTACCATCGATCCCTTGACGCCCGGTGGTCCTGGAGGTCCTACTGCACCCCGATCCCCCTAAGGGAGACAGGTGCACACAGAAGGAAGAGTAAGAAGTTCTGTTAGCAAACAATGTGCCAAGGAATGGTGGAGGGAATTGTAAAAGTGTTGTAAACCCTAAAGCCTGAAGGCATGTGATGCAGCAGCATAGACGAAGCTAAGCATGACCAGGTCTGGCTGATGACTGAATGAGAGACCACTTGGGAAACCCATTGGAAAGAAGGCTGGATAAGGCTGGACCCAGTTGCTGCATCTCAGCCTAATCTACCTCACAAGGAGCTATTGTGAGGATCAAAACAGTGGCAGTAGTGAGGAGTCCACGTAACACTACCGAGCTCTTCAGGGAGAAAGGCAGCACATAAAACATAATGGGTTATAGCCAACATTAGTCCTACTTAGAGCAGACCCATTGAAATGAATGCATATTCCAATGGGTCTGCTCTGAGTAAAACTACAGTCAAGTAAATACTTAGTGTGAAATTCACTGTAGTGCTGAGAGCCAGTGTAGTGCAGCAGTTAGAGTGTTGGACCTGGGAGATCAGGGTTCAAATTCCCACAGAGCCATGAAGCTCACTAGGTGATGTTTGGCCGGTCGCTGCTTCTCAGCCTAAACTACCTCACAGGGCTGTTTCGGGGACTGAAGGAGAAGGGGGAGAAACACGTACACAAATCTTTCGAAGAAGTGGGATACCAATGCAACAAATAAATAAATCCTCCAGTACAAGGATTTCTGCTTGCCCCAATGGAACAATCTCCCCTCTCCTCTCCCTGTGCGCTGATTGGGGAGGCGTGAGGGACAGAAAGAAACTATTGCACCGGCTTCCGCTAGTGGTATGTGTAGGGCCGGCCCAAGATATCTTAGCACTGAGGCATACCCCAAAATGCCCTCCTCCCCACCAGAGAAGAATGGGTGAGAGAATATCTACATCGGGGGGGGGGGTAAAGATCTACATCAGGATCTGCTACTGTACCCGAGTGGATCCTGCTGCCCAAGGCAGGCAGCTCACCTTACCTCCTGGTCAGGCCAGCCCTAAGTAAAGATCTACACTGGGGTCAGCTGCCCCTGTGGATTCTGCCACTTGAGGCAGTCGCCTCACCTTGCCTCATGGGTGGGCTGCCCTGGATGGTTTATTTGAATCTGGCTGATACATTGGGTGGCATCCAGTGACGTCATCTGCTTGTGCACCAGGGCTCCTTCTTCCCACTATAGCCCCCTGTGCACTCCCAAAACCTTCTTCAGCTCTCTAAATAAGAGGGGGCATGGGCAGCGGGTGGAGAGGAGAAGCCCCATTGTGCAAGCGGATATTAAGTCTCACCCATAAAATGCAAACATGATAAATAAACAAGGGAGCTAAGGTTCCACAATTCTACAGCTTCAGGATGAAGCCTGCTTGAAGAGTGCAAAGGTGCTTTATATTTAACTTGCATGGTTTGTGTACATTTCATTACAAATTGCCTTGAGACTCCTAGTTAGGCTATAGGATAGGAGATGAGATGGTAGAATTATGCTCCATGCATCTGCATATCTAGGGGAGGCTGGGAAGCTGCTGAGGCCCAAATCTGTGCCATTGCTCAGATGTTACCAACAGGCACCACACAGCCCAGAACTCCTTTCACTAAATGGATCTGGTGATAGCTGAGAGTCATGCATGCATAAACATATTCTGCTTCCACCCACCCCCAAACCCCTGCTTATTCAAATGTGTTAATGTATGCATGCACATAAGACTTTCGCACACAGCTAATTTCAACAGGCCTTAAAAGCACTTGTTTGACTAGGTTGCTTAATTTTACACCAGCAAACTTTATTTGCTAAAAACCATCGGTCACCATAAAGATAAGAAATAATTAGGTACGTTTAAGCACACATGGTTCCCAGCACACTGCATTCCATGCTGCACAATAATATTTTATCTGATCTGTTGGGCTGCTAAAGCAAACATGGAAACATCATGTATGTAGTGTTGTTATCCTCATCGGACAGCAAACAACAATTTTTCAAGACAGAAACACTCTGAAGAATCCTTTTGAGAAACCTGTCCCTGGGAGAATTATACAGCCACACTGTAGATAACTAACTTCTCCCTTGCTGCAAATGCATAAGTGACCATTAGAATATCTTGCACCTGCATATGATGTGGGCATAACCTGAAATCTTAAGAAGCTGCAACTGCCTTCCTCACTCATCTTAGGTTTATTTTCTGCAGAGGTCCCTTAACTGAGATTTTCTAGATGACAAGCTTGCAGGCCTGGTGTGTGGAGTCAGCCAAGTTGGGCTCCTACTGAGGCTGAAGTTCCAGCAGGAGAGACCCACTGCTGACTGGAGGCTACTGCCCCCTGCTGCCACTCCCCTTTCCCACCATTGACTGCCCATTCACCTGCATCGTCCACCAGCCCCAAGCGGTGCAAATGAGCAATGACGGTGGGTGAGGAATAAAGGTGGAACTTCAGCAGCCAATGATACCATGTGATGCAGTGCTTAAGGTGTTGTACTGGGACCTGGGAGCCCAGGGTTCAAATTCCTACTTAGCTATCACAAGGCTACTGTGAGGATAAAATGTGGAGGGGGGGGAGAGAACCATGTAACAATCTTGAGAGCTTCGGAAGAAAGGTGGAGGATAGGCAGTGACTGTTTTTGGCACCCAATAAGTTTGTTCTGGGTACGTATAAACTTTCGTGTGCATACACACTTCTTCAGATACACTGAAACAGAAGTCACCAGACCCTTATATATAGAATATATATAGTAGGACATAAATCTGACATCAGGAATCATAAGACAGAGAAGCCAGTAGGAGAACACTTCAATCTTCCAGGACATTCAATACAGAATCTCAAAGCAGCTGTCTTATTACAAAAGAATTTCGGAAATAGACCTGAAAGAGAAGTTGCTGAAATACAACTTACTACTAAACTGAAAACTATGGAGAGACCTGGTCTGAATAGAGATATTGGATTCTTGTCTCATTACATATGCTAAAGCTATTTTTGGTCATCTGCATACTATCCCTTGCTTTTTCCTGTAGGACTAATTACAGTCATTAACAGTCATCAACAGGTTCACCATACCCATTCAGTCAATCAACCATCTCCTACTACCCTTCTGAGAAAAAACCCCATCCCACCCTCCCACTATATATAAGAGTCTGGTGACTTCTGTTTCAGTGTATCTGAAGAAGCGTGCATGCACATGAAAGCTTATACCCAGAACAAACTTAGTTGGACTTAGTGGAAGACAGGAGTGCCTGGCGTGCTCTGGTCCATGGGGTCACGAAGAGTCGGACACAACTAAACGACTAAACAACAACAAGGTGCTACTGGACAATGTTTTAATTTTTTAATTTATTTCGACTGCATCAGACCAACACGGCTACCTACCTGAATCTGTTTTAGGCATGTCTGATATGTGTGTGACCATGACCGTGTGCATTGCGCCAAACCCAGAAGTGACCCCATAAGGTCACAAAAAGGGGCAAGGTTTGTGGGCTTTTTCAATGCTGTTTCAAATATACGCAGTTTCACTTAAACCTGTGGTGCCTTGGAACATAACCCCTGCGTAAATTGAGAGTTGCCTGCATAAGTAAATTATTAATGGATTGTATCCAACTAAGTTCTACTCATAGTAAATTCACTGAAATTAATGAACCAAAGTTAGTCGTTGTCACAGATTTCAATGGTTCTACTCTTAGTAGCACAAACATTGGATACAACCTAAAAATAATATTGGGTAAGGGGGAGCCAAAAGCCAGCACTGAAAAATTGAGTGAAAATAAGGAATTCTGCTGGATCAGGCCAAAGCCAGCCCCCCTAACCCAGCATCTTGTTCTCACAATAGTCAACCAAAAGCCTCTTCTGAAAAGCCTCAAGCAGGACTCTCCACACTCATGTTCCCCTGCAACACAATACAGTCCGTCCATTTAGCATCAAATTCTTACCTTGTCCCCGACTATTCCAGGCTCCCCTACTGGACCAATGAACCCCATCAGGCCCTGAAGAGAGGGAAAAAGAGGGTGACATGGGGTCGGGGCGTGGAGAGAGGGGGACAGAGAGAGAGAGAAGAAAAACAACAGAATTGATTTTCTGGTTTGCTTGAGTCAGAGCCATAAACAGAGAAAGGCATAATGTCCTCCTTGTGGGATGAATTAGCCCAGCACCCCTTAAAAACTGCCCACAACCTCTTATTGGCTACTGGCAGGGACACAATTGCTCCCAGACTGTGGCCTCTGCAGCTCAGCCAGCTGGTCCCGCTTTAAAACCACAGTTGGGCCTTTGAAGCTCGGCGCCTGCAGGAGCCACAACACACAACAGACCAGGAACAAATTACAGGCAGTGCCACAACCATAAGCCAGAGAGAGAGAGAGATGGAGAGAGAGAGATGGTGCTATATTTATGATTTTCCTCTGCTACATATTTCTTCTCTTTAATCTAAGCAAAGGGCTGCAATATAAAACACAGGAATCTGATGGGTGGGATAGAATAGGTATTCCTGCAGCAGCAATCCAAGAAGAAGGGCCTTGAACGCATAAAGTTGCCTTTGATTACCGAGTGCATGGAGCTCAGTACAGCCTACAGTATTGACTGGCAGTGGCTGTCGAGGGTTCAGCCAGGTTTCTTTTCCAGTGGCACCTAGAGTTGTCAAGGACTGAACCTGGGACCTTCCGCATACGAAGCATACATTATATCACTTAGCTATGGTTCAAATGAGTTATACAAAACCAGGAAGCTGTCTTACTGGTCTTTCTAGCTGAATGCTATCTAAAGCAGAAGTTTGGCACTTCAGATGTTGCTGAACTACAATTCCCATCAGTCCTAGCAAGCATGGCCAATGGTGAGGAATGATGGGAGCTGTAGTTCAGTGCCATCTGTAGGGGGTAACGGTTCCATACCTGGGCTATGGTGACTGCCAGCGGCTCTCAATAATTTCAGACAGATCTTACCAGGAGATGCTAGGGATTGAACATTTTTTTGAATAGGGATTGAATTTTTTTTTTGCTTTATTCCCCCCCCCCAAAAAAAAAACCCTAGGTGCACCGTATGGTCCGGTGCGCCCTATGGAGCGAAAAATATGGTAAGTCTTTCCTGGCCCTAACTGGAAGTGCCAGGGATTGAATATAGGACATTGTGCCAAGCAGATACTCTGCCCTGAGCCCATCAAAATATGTAAGTAGCCTTATTCTTCTACTGGTCATAGATAGATACTTGGTTTTTCTAATCATACCCACTAGAAGAGGAATGAAGGATCATGCTTACAATGAATCAGACCAATGGACTGTCTACTTTCCAAGGTCTCAAGCAGAAGTCATTCCCAGCTTTGCTGTTACTAGAAATCTTTTTTTTATTTTTAAACTGGAGGCTGCAGAGTTTCAACTTGGGACCTTCTACATCAGGGGTGGGAAACCCTCCAACTGTTAGTAGACCACAATTCTTAACATCCATGACCACTGGTCATGCTTGTTTAGGCTCAAAGAAAGTGGAGCCGAACGGCATCTGTAGGGACAGACGTTCCCCATTTCTGTCCTACGTGAGAGCTGCTGAGCTATTCAACAGGAAGCAGTTCAAAAATAAAACTGACAATATAATAATGCATTCATAAAAATCAATCGTACAACCGCACTTGGAACATTTTCCGGACATAGCCGGAATACGGCAGTCAGAAGCAGTGTCAACTTTCCTAAAAATAGCTCAAAAACTTCATATTTCTCTTATTTTTGAGATTTCAACAACTTTGGACGAAAAAGCTCATCAACCGGCTATTTCACTTTTTGAAATATAGCAACCCAGGAAAGGTGCAGAAAAGGGCAAACCAAATTGATCAGGGGGCAGGCAAACTCCAATAACAGAAAAGGTTGATGTTATTGGATTTCAATCCAGTTAGGGCGTTGTAAACTACTGCATGCAGTTCCTGCTTATCGAACACAATGAATTCCCTGGAAATCATTTCTTAAGTGAGCATCTGCACAATGAGTTGATGATTTCCATTGATTCCTATGGGGAAATTTCTAATTCGTTTCTGACCATGGAATTGTGACCCCCAAAAGCCCCGCAAACCCAAAGAAAATCCTGGGGAAAATGTTTTCTAATTTGTCCAACGGCTCCCCTTACCTCCCTCCCTCTGTTCATCAGCCAACCAACAAAAGGCAGACAAAGAAGTTAAAAAAAAAACCTATCTAACTGAATCTGTGGTGTATGTAGCAAGATTTGAGTACTAATTCCTTGTGATTGGATAAGTGACTTTTTGCATAGCTAAATTTAGGGATGCGGGTGGTGCTGTGGGTTAAACCACAGAGCCTAGGGCTTGCCGATCAGAAGGTCAGCGGTTTGAATCCCCACGACAGGGTGAGCTCCCGTTGCTCGGTCCCAGCTCCTGCCAACCTAGCAGTTCGAAAGCACGTCAAAGTGCAAGTAGATAAATAGGTACCACTCTGGCAGGAAGATACACGGCGTTTCCATGCCCTCCTCTGGTTCGCCAGAAGCAGCTTAGTCATGCTGGCCACATGACCCGGAAGCTGTATGCCGGCTCCCTCAGCCAGTAAAGCGAGATGAGTGCCACAACCTCAGAGTCGTCCGGGACTGGACCTAATGGTCAGGGGTCCCCTTACCTTTACCTAACTTTTTGCATAGCTAACACCTGGGGCTGGTCGTTCCCTGCCTTCAGAACAAGCTGCAACCTCTGGACCATATTCAAGGGCAGCCCCAAATAGAGTGTATTAAAGTAGTCCAGGAGGTTCAGAAATGGCTGTAGCTGGTAAATCTTCCTAAGCTGAATGTAAGAACTCCTTGACATACAGGTGGCAGAAGGACCCAAAACTATACCAACACAAAGGCTACAATGGAGTTTGGGGCAGGAGGGGGAGGTGGAAAAGAGAGGGAAGGGGGGGAGGCATTTTGACTGAACAAGCGCAACATTCTTTTTCTAATGACATAATTGGTAAGGAAATGGAAATTTTCCACAGTGATATTTCTAGACAGAAAACTAATTGAGTAAAAATAATACAGCCTGGCTTTCATACTCTCAGGCCAGTGGCAATCAGTAGAGGCCAGCTGTGTTTTCTTAAGTACAAAAGGGACCTACGTTTCTTACTCAAGAGCATGTCTGGAAGGGTCTTGTGGGGATCGGGGCAAGAGGTGGAAAGAGAATAACAGCCACAAACAGTGTTCCATCTTCCACCATACCTCTCACCAAAGGTTCAAGAAGGTGGCACTTAACTATTATTGTTTGCCGTGTAACTCCATCTGCAGAGCATTGAGACCCAAGGTGAGGCACCTCGCTGGGGAGAGCATCCCATCAGCAGGGGGCCACAACTGAAAAGGCCCTCCAGAAAAGCAACAAAGAAGAACAAGAGGGGGGAGAGAAAGAGGTGGGCTATAAAAAAAATGAAAAACTGCAAAAAAGTTGAAACAGGGCTCCACCACTGAGCAAAGAATGACTGTAAAATATGGCTTCTAGGACAGGCCACAGAAGTTGAGTAGCCCACAGCTGGTCTCACCAAAGGCACCACAGGTTACTCCTTGTGGTCACATGGGAATGAGATGACTATGTCAGAGGCTGTGAGGCTAAACAGCAGTTGGTCAGTTTGGTGGTTTCGAACATGCACACAAATGTGGGCTTTACAGCTTTTATGTCTGTGGTTCCCCCTCAGGCCCACGGGGAACTAGACTTTTCTCTCTTGAGTAAGTGCCTGGCATCACAATCTAGCAAAGATCCTGACAACGGATTTTAAAACAGGGATCATTTCCACGTGGGCACACGGTTTCATCTGGGCAGGCTGGCATCACTCAATGTTTACATTCCCTGCTAGACAGCTGCACACCGATTTGATCCGAATCTGTCTGGGAAATAATCCAATTTCCCCCTTTCATTCCCAGTGACAGAAGGAAACCACAATGGTTAGCTTTAATTTACTCGTCTCTTGGTGGCGTTTCCCACCATGCATTTTGAGGACAAAATACTGTACAGGGTGGGGTGGGGGTGGGGGGTTATTGCAGGCTGCCAAGTTCAAGATTGGAAGCCTTAAAGGAATTTGTAAAAATATGAAGTTCTCTCCAGGGCAACCTTGTGAGGACCCAATGCTAGTGGTGGCTAGAGCCAGAGGCAAAAGTGGGAGGAGCAATAAATGCAAACTTTATCTTTGGAAGATGCCCAGAGTGGCTGCAGGAACCCAGTCAGAGGGGTGGTATATAAACAAATCATCATCAGTGTACAGCGGCTTGTACAATTGGGTAGTTTGTACACACACTGCTCCGTGTCTTCCGTTCAGACAAGGACACATTCTAGCCAGGCAGAAACACTTGGGGTGTGAAACAGGGTTAGTACTGGGTTGTGTGGCCTGGGGAATGTTCCAAGGGCCGGCAAAAGAGGATTGAGGGGCCATATTTAGTCCCTGGGCCTGCGCTTCCCACTCCTGGAAGGTAGGACTTGAATACAAGCCAGAGTCAGGATGAATGAACAGCAAGGATCTGAGGGTGAAAGATGACTCAAGGCTCTATAAGTCAAGATCAGAAGCCATCCTAGAAGGTAGGGCTAGAGGGAAAGGCAGGAACAAAATCAACACCAGAAATGCAAGACACACCAGAGGTCAGGCATATTTTGTTGCTCGAGCAAGTTTCAGCTGCAGCAGGAAACCCTTTATTCTCCTTCCTGCCCAGAAGGATTTAGTGGCCACCCTGACTGGGTGGAGACAGTCCAGATCTGGAAGGTTCTTTGCTGAGAAGCAGCCCCCTTCAGTTCAGAGAATTACCACATGAGGCAGCTGCTGGCTGCAAGGATGCAGTTATGCACATCACTACATGGGTCTGTTGCCAGCAGTTTCTGACAATGGCTCGTCTAGACAAACTGCAATTAGTATTAGCCATGTTTAGGATTCAGATGACATACTAAACTGTGATTAACTGAAATATGAAGAATAAGTAAAAGGAAGGGGGTGCTGCAGCTCATTCTCATTATGCTCAGCTATGGTTTAGCATGATGTCCAAATGCAGCCATTGTCTTTGGCACTAGCTGAAGTTTTCACTCAGCAAAGACCCATAGAGAACAATCCTAATGTTTAAACTCTGTTAGGCTAAACACACAGCTTCTGCAGTTATAGCTAGTGATGAACAGAACCAGCAAAAGGAATTCCATTTTCTGAGCCCAATTCAGACTTCATCTGGTACCTTTTGTGCTGTTGTTCCTTCAATATCTTCATTTTTGTTATTATTAAAAGTGATAGGTATCTTTGGGCATACATGCTCCACACATGGTCACACTGCATCGTGAGTTTTGGAGTCTTTAAATCTACATATAACAATTTCCTGTTCAGCCACATGTACATTTTTACAACTGTATCTTGTACACTTCAGGGAACTGCTGCTCTGATAAGACATTTTCAGATCCAGAAAGGTGGCTTTCCTGGACAGCCACAGCCATAAAAGCTACTGTGAACAAACAAATCATTATCATGCCATGGGGTCAAGGAGAAATGAGCAAAATGCTCTGCAAGACATTTACCTGATCACCAACTTTTCCTGGTCGCCCTGGATTCCCTGGTTCACCCTGAATCAAGACAAGAGAGAAGACCAGTGTAGGATTACTACTTGCCATTCATGTGACACTTAAAATTTTGCAAAGTGTTTTTCAAACTTATTACTGTGACAAACAGGTTTGCTCATGAACGTAGAGTTCAAATAAGAATTCTTTATTCACTAGACTCTCTGCTTCCCAACTGCAGTCTTTCCCAACCTGGTGCCTTCCAAATTTTGTTGGGCTATAACTCCCACCACCCCAGGTCATAGGCCATGCTGACTGGGGCTGAAGCGTGATGTACTCTAAAACATCCCAACTCTTTAAAACAGTCATGGCTTCCCTAAAAAATCCTGGGAGCTGTAGTTTGCCAAGGGTGCTGAGAGCTCTTAGGAGGTGCCTCACAGAGCTAACGACTCTCAGCACTCTGAGAATCTTGGTATAAAGTGCTATAATAAACATACAGTGCAGATGCGGCCTGTGTTGACTGAGGGCCATTTTACTCTTGGCACAGATAGGTTCCTTCCAGTTTACTGGAAGTCCGCACAGCGTAACAAATGAGAAGGCATGCCTTTACACAGTGGTGAAAAACCCGGGTGGCGCTGTGGTCTAAACCACTGAGCCTAGGGCTTGCTGATCAGAAGGTCAGCGGTTCAAATCCCCACGACGGGGTGAGCTCCCATTGCTCGGTCCCAGCTCCTGTCAACCTAGCAGTTCAAAAGCACATCAAAGTGCAAGTAGATAAATAGGTACCGCTCCAGCGGGAAGGTAAAAGGCGTTCCGTGCGTTGCTCTGGTTTCGCCAGAAGTGGCTTAGTCATGCTGGCCACATGACCCGGAAAAACTGTCTGTGGACAAAGGTCAGCTCCCTCAGCCAGTAAAGTGAGATGAGCACCGCAACCCCAGAGTCATTCACGACTAGACTTAACTGTCAGGGGTCCTTTACCTTTAGGGACCCTTATCAAGCCATATCCCTCATTAGCCCTGATCCATGCCCTCTTGAATTGACATGGCTTGGCTGGAATGCCACTGAACTATGGTAATGCCTAGCTTCCCCAGATAGAAGACTGAGAAGTTGGGTGTGGCTGAAGATAAATTGGACTCTTGAGTGGCTGGAATGTAGTCTATTATACAAAGGTAAGAATCTCTTCCAGTGCTCTGCCCACCCTTGGTTCATGTGACACCCAGCACTCTCATGTGGCCCCTGGAAGGTTCCCCAGAAGGGAATGTGGCCCCTCGGGCTGAAAGAGATTCTCTACTCTTGTCTTTGCAAAACTATGGTGGACAAATGCCAGGGATCCACTTCAAACTGTAAGTATAACATGGATAAAGGACACCCTTCCTCTCTTCACACACTACAGTTTTCACCACAACACAATAATGTGACACAGGCTCAATTCAGAAACCACAGCAAACCATGGTTTGAGTTTCCAAACATACAGAGAAACCTGCTTTACTGTTCTGGTTTCCCATTATGGTGCTACAGCCTCGGGAAGCAAAGCAAAGATTGTAACTCTGGTTTGCCATTTCAGACTTCCTACAGAGGCTGGTTTATAAACACACTCTAAGCCACAATTGCTCAGTTTGGAGGCCATGGTTTGTCAACGCAGACAACTTACAGTGGTACCTCGGGTTACGTACACTTCAGGTTACATACGCTTCAGGTTACACACTCCACTAAGCCAGAAATGGTGCTTCAGGTTAAGAACTTTGCTTCAGGATAGGAACAGAAATCGGGCTCTGGCGGCGCAGCAGCAGCAGGAGGCCCCATTAGCTAAAATAGTGCTTCAGGTTAAGAACAGTTTCAGGTTAAGTACGGACCTCCGGAACAAATTAAGTACTTAACCCGAGGTACCACTGTATTAAGACCACAGTTAAGCTCCCTTAACCATGGCTTGATGTGATCTCTGAACTGAGCCATGAAGCACAGAGGAGCACTAAGACTCAGCAGAGCCTAGGTCTTCTGTGCAGGTCCAGTATTGCTCCTATATTCAGTACAGCACCTAGCACCTAGCGCTAACCAAAAAAAAATATTAAAGAGTAGCAGAGATTTAACCAAGCTGCAAATATGCTGAAAATCGTGCAAAGGGCATGGTTGCCTGGCAGAAAAGCATCCAATTAGCACAGCATTTACACAGGATGTGGCAGTGGGGGCGAGGGGGGGGGGGAGTCTTATGGCAACAGCAGCTGCATTCTCTCGGGTTCCATGCCCCATGATTACAGAAAGGCTGCTTGGGATGCCTTGCTGTTCTTCAGTTTCAAGAGTTACATTTTTTTATCTCTGGAAGGAATCGGACGGGGAGAGAAGCATGCCCTAGAACTATTTTGGGGGGAGGGGGGGAGAGAGAGAGATGGAGAAAATCCAAAACAGATTGATGGAAAGAAAAAGGATGGTGGTGGGAAGGGAAGACATTTTAAAATGGTTAATAATAAAACTCTGTGGCTTCCAAAAATATGCACCATCATTCTTTCTGCCACAGAAACCACCATGAGTAGGAATTTCCAGAGCAAGAAATAATAGTAAAAAAAAAGGCCATTTGAAGCAACTTTCAAATGCACAGCACGTTGAAACTTAAGCAGTAGGGTTCCCTGGATTTTAACACCACATTTTACCCAAATGCCTCCCTTCTTGTGTCTAAAACAAAGCCATCTTTACCTTTAAGCCATCAGGGCCTGGTTTGCCTGGAAATCCTTTCCTGCCAAGTGGACCCTGAAAAATGACGCACACAAACAAGTGAAGAAAACACTGTCAGGAGCAGAAGCAAGAGGCACAGGAATCAGTAAGAACATGATTGCTTTATCTGTAAGTTGGTTTGGACTATGTAAGGTAACATCCATGCCACACACTTCTTCTCCCAAAGAATCATGGGGATTGTAGCTTTGTGAGGGGTAAAATACAGTGCCCTGGGGAAAACCATATGTGTTAAATGTGCTTGAATCCCATGGATTTGACTTATGAATATGACTTAAGGATACATTTTTTGGGGAGGGGGAGCAACTAATAAATGTAAATCACCATCATCATGTGGGCTAGAACCTCCACAGCTGCCTCAGCCTGAGTTGGAGAGAATTCAAGATGGTGGTGCCAGTGGAAACCAGGTCACCAAATTCGACCAAATTAGTCAGCATGCCCTTAAAGAAGCCTTTGTGTAACCTGTCAGACCAGTCAGGAACTGGGAGAAGGTTGCAAAAACAAGATGGCTTGACTCTGAAGGGAATTCAGCTCCTGCCCCATGAAGGTTTATGGATTAATTAAAATAATTCAGTCCCTGCTTTCTGTATGTGCTGACCCTCAAGCCAATCTAACCATTAGTTATGAAATACATTAAAATGGTGTGTGTGTGTATGCAGATACACACACACACACACACACACAAATATATATACCCACCCACACCCAGTTTTTTAAATAATATATATATATTCATATATTCATTACAAACAAAGCAACAATGAACAAAAAATGAGGAGCAACTGAAATAGTTTCACTGAAATAACAGGACCTTGACCAAGTATCTAAAAGCAAGCAGGGGACAAGCCAAGTGCATATTCTGGTTACTAAAACAGGGCTGTCAGTTACCTTTAAAAAAAAAAAAGGTGGGCGTGGAAGCAGAGATTCAAACCTGTTCAGAGCGCAGAGGTGAGCAAAATGCACTCTGCACATGCTCAGAGCACTCTTTTTATTATTATTCAACATGTTTGAAGTGTGAACCATTCAAAATATATTCTGGGTTCAAAGCCATGGGGATAAGGGGGTGGGGGAAGGAATGGTTGAAATTAAGCCCTGGTTAGAAACTAGCTGTGACAGAAAAGTTTGTTTGCTGATCAGGTTGGGTCACCAAGTGTTTGTTTTTTCCCCTGCCAGCAAACGGTTGACTGGCAACAGCGTTTGATTGGTCAGAGTTCCGGAGGGAGGGATATGATTGGTTTGGAGAGGTTAGACAGGTTTCAGGTTGGAAGAAAGGGTGAAGGGGTTCTGAGGGGGAAAGGAGATACACTCTGAGGAGACTATCCATAGGGAGAGGACAGAGCCTCGCAGCTGGGATAAGGAGACCAGGCTGAGGGTCTGGGAAAGGTGTCCAGACAGGAGTATGCTGGGAGGGCTGAGTCTGAACCAGGAGAAACAGATCCTATGGGATTTCAGGCTCCCTGAGGGGTCAGTCTAGCCAGAAGGGGAGAATTATTCTAGGTACCAAAGACTCCCAATCCAGTGATAAGGGGAGAGGAGGTCCCCTGGGTCTGTAATACCATTTATAATATCTCAGGTGTGGGATTGTTAAGAGAGGGGGTAACTGAGGAAAAATGCCCTTCACTCATGAAACGAAGGATTAAGCTGTGAGGGAAGTGGTATAGTGTTGAAAGTATTGTATTATCTAAGTGACAGACACTGATTTGAACATTTTACCATTTCTTTGGGAAACCTGAATATTTATCTACCTGAAGTGTACCAACTGATGTTTAGTAACTGAAGTTTAAGAAGAGTTGTACCTACAATATTGTGTTTAAGCCTGAGACATTGTGTTTAGGCCTGAGACATCTTAACTTACTTACAAGTAAGTAAGTAAGTAAGTTAAATTCTACCCGAAAGAACTCATTTCCTGGCCCACTTTGTGTCATAAACTTCCTTTGTTTAATAAAACTTTTTGTGTTCGTTTGATTAATTCTGCCTGAGACTCTAAATCAATACGTTTTCCCTCACACAAGTCCCTCACTAGATAATCTGGGGTAAATTATAGAAATTTGTATAATTGGTGTACCGTTAGGTGGTCGCACTAAATGTAATTGAGGGCTGGCCCAACAGCGCCAGGGTGAGAAAGTGCTGTTGCGCTGTCTCACTCGCAAAGCAAAATAAAAATTTTTAAAACTCCCCACACCCACCCACAACAACGACAACCCTCTTTATCTCTCTTACCTCTGCCCCTGGGATGCCAGGTGGTCCCACTGGTCCTTCATCACCCTGGATCACAAAAGGAAAATGGGAGACAGGTCAAAACAGGGCTGTCACCCAGTTAGGCAGTTAATTCATAAAATGGGTTTTATTTAGTTCATTAGTATGTTGCAGGAGAGCAAAGTCAAGTAATTGTTCTATAAGGAAAAGGCATCTTCCCTCTGGGTTTTATCCAATGCTAGTCCTACTCAAGAGTTGACCTATTGAAAGTAATGAACATGATGGACTTAAATCCATTAATTTCAGTGATCCTACTCTGAGTAGAACTGAGTTGGCTTACAACACTTTATTAGTTTTAAAAGATGCAAGCACCACCTGGTGCAACTACTGCAAAGTATTTTCCTGGAAGCAGCAAGCAGTACATCAGAAAAGGATCTCAGGATTGCCATGAGTCATCAAGGCGGTTTGGCTACAAATTAAACAAGAAAGGCAAATGCAAATTTAAGCTGCATTAATCAAAGTGGAATGAGGTCAAAGGAAGGCTAGGAAGATGGTCAGCAGGAAAGAAAGTCCTGTGAGGAAGGGCAGAAGGAACAGAAGAGGCTTCCAGCCCACCAATAGTGCACATGCCATTTATGGTGGACTAAAGGGCTCTGTCTCCCTTTTAAAAAACCAAAGTGGACTTTGCAGTTTGGAAAGCAATGGGAAAATTAATTGAAAAGTGCAGGATGAATGAATGGTTAATGGAAATGCATATAAACAGCCCAGAAGAAAATCAGTGGGAAAGCAGGATGAATGCTCACTGTTGTATAACTGCCCCACAAATCAGGAAATAATCCTCTATAAAGACTAAATATAATTTAACCTCCAAGTCAGCTTTGTGCAAGTGAATCAGGATGACTGCTCAATAAATATTTCATTTATTGCATTTATGTCCCACCTTTATTCAAAGAGCTCAAGGTGACATACATGGTTCTCCCATTTCCAGTTTTGACTTCACAATTACCCTGCAATTGGGCTGAGAGGCACTGATTGGCCCAAGGTCCCCCAGTGAGTTTCCTGGCTGAACCCCTGACTCCCAATGTCCTAGTCTGGCCCTCTAACCTCTATTCCACCACCGCCCCCAGATTAGTGGGTCTGGAGGGACCCTGAGGGGGAGATAGGGGGAGACATGGCAGCTCTCTTGCAAAATATGTAGGGCTGCTACTTATAGGAGGTCCATGGCTTGTTCTCTACAGCCTCAGAGAGCAGAACTTGATCCTAATGGGTTACAGGATGGGTTGGACTGAACATAAGGAGACACTTATTGTTCACGAGGGCAGTTTGGCAATGGACCCTAGTTGCCAGAGTGGTGAAGGTCTCTCTCTACCTCTCTTCAAGCAGAAGCTGGCTAGGGAGAGCCACCTGTCAGATTTCTTGCATCAAGCAGAATTGGAAGGTGGCTGGACTAGATGATCTACAAGACTGTATAACTCTATGAAAGAAAGGAAGTTTGCTTAAAGCAGGAAAGGTGTCTGAAGCCATGGCCAAGCCAGTGCCTTCCAGTAGATTTGGACTGCACAGCATGGCCAAAGACATGTCAGCATCTCCTGCTCCTCTCTTACCTCTTGGCCAGGTAGTCCCCTGGGGCCAGGTAACCCACGTGCTCCTGGTTTTCCCTGCAACAGACAAGGGGGAGAGTGGGGAAGGCTGAGAAAAAACACACAAGCTTCCAAGGGCTCATCGAAACACAGAGTGAAAGCTGCCTTCCAGTGCGTGTTGCCACAGGACAGCATCCAACATCAATTCTGTTGCAGATTGAGAGGGGAGAGAGACCAAGAGAGAAAAAAGAAATCTGTTCCAGCTCTCTTGGAGCCATCTCAACACAAACAAGCCCTAAAAACCAGAGCTTTGGCCATGACTATCTGCAGGGATCTCCAGGATTTTTCCTCTTCCTCTCCTTACCCAGCCATTCTTTCTTTGGTTCTTTCATATGCACTGGCACTTGCCAAGAAAAATGCAAAGCCTGTTCATTTCAGCACCACTCACCTTAATGCCTTCGGGGCCATTTTGTCCTGGTGGGCCAATGTCACCTGGAAAGCCCTAGAGAGCATCAGACAGAAATGGTGTTAAAACAGCAAGGTCAGTAAAGCTTCACACACCAGGTATTGGGAGGAGAGAGCTAGCCTGTTACCTGCTGAAATAAACCAGGCTCATTGTAGTGTAGCAAGACCAGCACCAAAAACTTTTTTGTTGGTCAACTCTTGTTTTGCTATGTACCTATATACTTAAGCCTAGACTGGAGAGGGGTTGTGTATATAATGTTGATTTTATTTTGTGGTTGCCAAATTGTTGATTTTTTGCTTCTTCTATAGGTTGAGGGAACACAGAAACTAGGTCCAGTTTTATAGCTAGATATAAAGGCTTATTCAGTGGAGTGACCAAAACACTCTCAAACCATAGTGCCTTAAGTGGCTGCATGCAGCTACTATACAGTACATACGTACAAACATTATTTTATTTGTATGCCACCTTTCCAGGATTCAAACCATGCTCAAGGCTGCTTACAACATGGAAAAACACATAACTGCAACATAACAAAGTAGACATAAATAATAAATAAAACACATCAAAAATACACAACCAGGCTGATCCATTTCCACATAAATCATTAGATCTTAAAACAGAGATACAAAAAATAATAATATCAGTAGCAACAAAAACCAGAAAACAATACCCCACTCTAAGAGTCTGTTCATCAGCCTCAGCTCTTGCAGCTGGAGTCAGTTGGGGCCCTGTCCTCCCAGGCCAGGTGGGAAAAGGCCAGCAAGGCAGGGAGCAGATTTTCCTGCTTACAGTAGGTCTGAACCCAGTAACTAAGCAAAATAATGTCTGTTCTTTTGGTTCTTTTGCCTATCGTATCATGCCTAAAATCTGAGGCACTGTATAAATAATAACTTGCGGGCACTGGAGAGCAGGCTGATTCGGATTGGGACTTGGGGATTGTGGGGAGTTGCTCCCAACTGTGGTCTCAATTTGGTCAGGGGAGGGACATGCCTGCTAATTGGGGAAGAACTGCGGCTCAGTGGTAGAGCACCTTCTCTGCATGGAGCAGGTCCAGGTTCCATCCCAGCATCTCCAGGTAGAACCAGTCAGTGTGGACAATGCTGAAGTTGATGGACCAAGGATCTGACTCAGTATAAGGGAACTGTTAATCTTCCCATTTGCATGTGATGGGAAGAACATTCCATTGGATCAAACAGCGAGTGAGGAGCCCCAATCCAAATGGTTTAAAAACCCAAGCCTACTAGCAACACACACCACAGACCCCATCCAGACCATGCGCCCTACATCCACTTGCAATCTACTTCAGAAATCTGCTAATTGCATGAACAATATCTTATCCCGGAGAATATAAGAGCTTGGAGAAGAGAAGACTGAGAAGTGATAGGATAGCCATCTTCAAATATCTCAAGCGCTGTCTCATAGAAGATGGAGCAAGCTTGTTCTCCCCTGCTCTGGAGGGTAGGGCCTGAACCAATGGATTCAAGTTACAAGAATGGAGATTCCGACTAAACATTAAGAAATAACTTTCTGACAGTAAGAGCTCTTCCACAGTGGAACAGTCTCCTTTCGAAGGCTGTAGACTCTCCTTCCTTGGAAGTTTTTAAGCAGAGGTTGGATGGCCGCCTGTCAGAGATGCTTTGGTTGATATTCCTGTATTGCAGGGGGTTGAACTAGATGACCCTTGGGGTCCCTTCCAGCCCAATAATTCTATGAATGTGTTGTTTGTTCCTTAGCATAAATCAATCCTTCTTTGTCATGAAAACTTTCCCCTTTCTTTCAGCTAAAGATGTGCTTATGTCAGCAAATGTTTCCTTGGCACGACACAGCAAAGGCAGTCCCCATTCAATTCTTTCCGCATTTAGAGTCAGCAGCTAGTCATGTTTTCTTGAACAAATAAATCAAAGCATTGCAAGCTTGACCAAGAAGGGGGGGGGGGAGCAGACTTGGCATTGCAAATGGAGAGGTGACGACATGCTCATTAGCTGGAGCACTTGACGTTTAACACCAACCCCATTTTTCGCCCACAATCCATTCAACTAAGGAAACAAAGAAAGCCACAGTCCAAGCCAATATTAACAAAGAGAAAGATTATCAAGTGATACCACTCAATGGAGAGCTGTTCCAGACCCAGCAAAATACCAGAACGTTGACTGGGGGGCGGGGGAGCTGGTGGTGTGAGCCAATATTTTAAACCATTCTCCAATGATGCATACGTCTTTTTAAAAGAGCTGGTGCTGACCTTTAAAGCCCTAAATGGCTTTGGCCCTGTATACCTGAAGGAGCGTCTCCACCCCCATTGTTCAGCCTGGACACTGAGATCCAGCACTGATGTTACAGGGAACCAGGCAGAGGGCCATCTTGGTAGTGGTGCCCTCCCTGGAACACCCTCCCATCAGATATCAAGGAGATAAAGAATTACACAATTTTTAGAAGGCATCTGAAGGCAGCCCTGTATAGGGAAATTTTTAAGTATTGATGTTTTATTATATTTTTATGTGTGTTGGAAGCCACCCAGAGTGGCTGGGGCAACCCAGCCAGATGGGCAGGGCATAAATAAAAAAATGATGATGATGATGATGTACCAAGAACTCAGCCAGAATCAGAGCAGAGGTCCATGTAGTTCAACATTCTGCTTCCCACAGTGGCCTTAAACATGCTTCCAGAAAGGCAACAAGCAGTGTCCAACTTTCTTTGTCTCTCTCTCTCACACACACACACACAGCCAGTGTGTGCCCTCCCATCCCACTGGCAACCCAGTGCCATTCTGCCTTCTCTGAATGTGGAAGACTCATAACTGTTAACAGATCTGCCCTCCGTCAATTACAAACTGGTCCAGGCTAATGACAGCTCAGTCCTCCATTAATTACAATGCCACAAAGCCATCAGAAGTCCTCTTCTGGATCATGCCAAGGGCCCATCTAGTTCAGCATCCTTTTCTTGCAGCAGCTAACCACACCTGTGATTCCCAGCAACTGGTATTCAAAGGCATCAGTGGTAGTTGGTATCCATTGGGATTGGTGGGGCAGAAGGCAGGGGCACTAACATCAGGTGCAGCCAGAGCCAATGACAGACAAGCCTACTGATTCGGGTTTTGTCCCCATCCTCCTCCCTGTTGAGTCCTACAAAGGGAACATTGAGACTAAGGTGGTGGTGGAGGAGGAGGAGGAGGAGGTTGGCAGCCTTGGCCACCCCTTGGCTGGGGGCACTGCCCCATTTGCCCTTACGAACTAACCTCCACGAAGAGGCATACTGCCTCCAACAGTGGACAGACTCCACTAACCCAGAAATAGTACTTCGGGTTAAGAACTTTGCTTCAGGATGAGAACAGAAATTGTGCGGTGGCAGCGGGAGGCCCCATTAGCTAAAGTGGTGCCTCGGGTTAAGAACAGTTTCACATTAAGAAGGGACCTCCAGAACGAATTAAGTTCTTAACCTGAGGTACCACTATATATTACTGGAGCAGTGCAAGAGGTAGCCAAGGGAGGGGGAGCAACTTTGCACCAGCAACCACATTGCAAAAATTACCAAAGGACCTGGGCTTAAATTAGCCTTCTTCAGGAAGATAGGTGGTGCTCTTTAAATATTTAGTGTTTCATCCTGTTCCTTATATAAAAGAATGATGGACACTACTCAACCACTGCTTTGTCACATACATGAACAAGAGGAACTGTAGTAAACTTCACAGAACAGCCATTCCGAAAAATATAATTCATTGAAACTAATCCAGAACCTCACCACAAGCTTTTAAGACTCATATTTTGACTATGGCACAAACTGTTTTGATGCATCCAATTTCATAATATAAACCATTTTTCTTTTAAACCTATCCATGTTCTGCCTTTCCTCTCTGACATGTTTATAGGATGCTAGTTCAGCCACCAAGACCGTGTCCCGTTACTTAAATAGCCTTTATTTATTTTAACCCTGTTGGCTTTCTGATGGATTTCTAGTATCTGCCAAAGACTATTCCTGATACAAACATATTAATAACTGAGGGCTGACCAATATGGTGGGGAGCTTTCCTGGATGAACTCCTTTCTTTATTTTCCTTCTTTTCCTCTCATTTCAGCCAAATGAGTCCCTATAACCAAAAAATATGACCCAGCTGCTTCAAGTGATGAGGGTGCTCCACTAGACTCCTGAGTTATGTCCCGTCTGTTACAGCAAACCCAAAAGGGAGTCTCGGGGCATGAGCATTATGCCGATTACAAAAAGACATCAATGGGCAAAGCAGGCCTGGACCTACGAAAGCTTATGCCACAAGAAATCTACTAGTCTTTTGAAGATGATACCAGACTCCATTTTGCCCACTCAGCCCTAAACAGTGGGGCAGAGGCTCACTGTGACAGCTCCAAAAGCCACGCCCCCAAGCTGTGGGAGCTGGTGCCTATTGGGACTGGTAGAATGGGAAGCATGAAGACCAACAGCAAGTAGAGCCAATGACAGGCAGAGGCTGCCTAATTCTGGTTTTGTCACCATAATCCTCCCACCTAAGTTATACAAGGTTAACACAGAGGCTATGAAGGAGGAAGCTGATAGGAAGTTCCACCATACTAGACTGGATGCATGTAAGAAGTAGGCAGGTGTGGGCTGGCTGAGTGTGGGGTGAGGTTGATGGGGGACAGTCCCATTTGCCCCATTGAGATAGCCTTCCCAGCTCCCAGGAAGGGTCCAAACTTGCAGGCAGCTGTGTTGATCCATTTTGGATTCCCACAGGCATCTGGTTGGCCACTTTGAGAACAGGAAGCTGGACTGGATGGGCCCTTGATCCAGCAGGGCTCTTCTTACATTCATTTTACTTGCATTTTTAAAAAATGTAATAAGCAAGGGGGTGGGGTTCAGAGAAGTGGATGAATTTTAAGGAAGGAAGGAAGACCAGCTTAGGATAGAATGCAGTTTAAGAAGAAACCAACTAAAAAAATGGCAATAGGTCTCCAAAGGAAGAAGCAATCTTGAACTCATACCTCAGGGCCAGGTGATCCTGGAATTCCAACTGCACCTTTGTCACCAATCTTCCCCTGCAAAAAACCAGAAGGGGAACAATGATTCAAGAGAGGGCTTTTTAAGATTGAGGCAGTCAACCTGGGTGCTCACCTATTGAAATGCTCCTAAATAAAACATAAAACCAATATACCCTTCCACCTAGAAAACTAGCAGGTCAGGACTAGGTTTGCTTTCTACCTGGGCTTACCAAGAAAATATTTTTTTCACGAGGACACATTCAATCACCTTTTCTTTTCTTACATTTACATCCCACCTTTCTTCTCCCCAGTAATCCAGCCTTCCCCAATCTTGGGTCCCTAGATGTTGTTGCACTACAAACCCCAACACCCTCATCCATGACCAATGATCAGGGATGATGGGAGCTGTAATCCTGAAACAACTGGGGACAAGGTTGCTCTTGCCATTACACTGGTTCTGAGTAGTAGACTACTGGCAGGAGCCTTTATGGGTCAAAATGGAAACAGGAGCAGTTACTTACAGCAGGTCCTGGCTTTCCTCGGGCACCTGGCATCCCAGGTGAACCTTGGCTACCCTGAAAAACAGAAGAGAAGCTTCTAGAGGACAGCCCCAGGCAAGAATGTGAAACAGTCAGGTAAGCATGACAACTCACTACAAATTGGGGCCAACGCAATATGTTTTGGCACCCGAGAACCAAAAAATTGTGTCCGCACCCCCAGCCAAGGAAGAAAGGGTGAGTGAAGATCTACATCGAGAACATGGGAGAGAATCAAATCAATCTTACCCAACGGTTGAAGTGGGAATCAGAGGCTGTAAAAGCATCAGTACCAAATCACTAAAAATTGGTTGGTAAAAAAATCCTTCGTCCAAAGGACTGTCTGAACAATTCCATTTTTAAAAGACATCTAAAAGAAAATAGGGGCAATTCCTGCCAAATATGCATGTTCCACAGGACATGACCTGCCATGTTAAAAGCTCCCCTGCCCAAAATAAATGTCCCATCAGAGGATCTCATTGATTAAGGTGAAACATTAATGTAATTATTATTAATCATGAAGATAATCTGCTTATTTGTATGCATGCTACTTTTTCATAAAATTGTGTCATAAGTGGCTCACAACAACACATCAAACAATAAACAAAACAGTTCAGAAATAATAATTAATACCCATTTTACAAATAGCACGCACACAGATGAGTCATGGCAGTCTAACAGCTTTGACTTGAAGAGAAGCTAATTTTAGTAATTCGATAAAAAAATCCAAGAAGTTTTAATTTGAAGGAAAGTGGGTTTGGAGTGCAATAATTTCACTCAAGGGCGGGTGGTGGGTGGGAATCAGGCGCAGCAATGCCTCAAGATTTATACTTAAAATCAGTTACCTTGTCTCCTTGGAATCCAACATCTCCTGGCACACCAGGCACTCCTTGATCACCCTGAACACACACCACCAAAGAAAGTTACAACAGACATCATATCAGGGATAAAACACATGCCCAGGTTAATGGAAAAGAACTTGGTTTTACTGGAGCAGCAGAAATGTCATTTTTCAGGCTTGTTCAAGGCAGGATTGGTGGCAAAAAACCCCAGAGCAAAACAGGAATTCTGAGCAAAATTGGAGTTTTCCCACACCAAAGACAGGAGGACATAACTCATCACAAGGTTCTTCCTTGACAAATCACCAGTCAATTAATGGTGCACAAGAGTGCTTAGAAGTTGTCTAAACCCCTTCTGAATTGGTCCAAACCCTTTTTCAAACAATCCAAATTGGTGGGTGACATCCTCCTCAGTCTTCCTTATACCTTGTGAAGGATGAGATTCTCTGTTGCAACTAGTCATTAGGGCTACACTACAGTAGGGTTGCTATATAAACCAGAAAATTCCGGTAATGTCCAGGGATAGGGGCTAAATTCTCAGGAAATGGTCTGTTAGGCAAGCGTTCGCATAACAAGCAGACAATTTCCAGTGATTCCTAAGAGAAAATTTATAATGCATTCCTGACCATGGAATTTTGACCACGAACTGAGGAAAGGGCTGAGGAAAACCCAAGAAAACCCCCTGAAACCTTGCAAAAGACAAACAAGGAAGGAAAGACCACTCTCTTATCCGCTATCTCTCCCTCCAACCCACCACGATATCTGGCAAAACAGCTCCAATGGACTAGCAAAACACAAAAAGTAAGGCTCACTTAAGGCTGCTTATTTTGGTACACTACTAAATGCAGGTCTGGTTGCTTGGATATCTGAAACTGCAGTGCTTATAGCAAGGTTTGGGTATTAATTCCTCGTGATCGGATAAGTGAATTTTTGTATGAGTGTTTGGATAGTGGTACCTGTGTGTACATAGGATGTTCATACACACAACACATACAAAAAATTCTCCCTTTCGAGTAGAAAGCATAGCAGGCAGTGATTGGACCAACAATTCTCTCCCTGATCTTAGTTTACTTATTTGTGGGGGTGGGAGGGGTGGACAATTTGAAAAGGGCCACCCCTGCCTGCATCATCAAGTAGTTAAGCCTATCAGTCCACATTTTGCTATGGATGCAGACTCAGAATATTCTCACAGGAGGTGCTCATTCAATGTAAACTTACATATGCAGTATATTTCCCCCAAAAGCAGCAAGGCTTCTTTTTTTGTCAGGCATTTGGAAAGAATTAGGCAATGCACGGCAAATTATTTACTCTCAAAAATATAAACAACTGAAGGAAATAGCTGCACTGCTGACAACTTCTTATTTTTATTAGAATTTCTAGGCCATCCTAACCCTGGCATGTGAGATGGCCTACAATTTAATACCCTTGTAAAATAGCCAATGAAGCCCTTATTAAACAAAAACACACAGTGAAAGTTATCACCTGTTAACTCTGGCCTCCCAAAGCTAAGCCTGCTAAAAGGATATGTTCACACATTCATGTGGATAAGCACAGCATCCAATGGTGGCCTTAGGGCCAGCCCTACCATCAGTCAAAGTGAGGCAATTGCCTCAGGCAACAGATGCTGCAATGGGAAGCAGAGGCAAGGCACTGGGGGACTGAGCTGCGTGTGCCACCTCCAGGTGGAAGATGTTGCTTGTCACCCGTTTTGAAGAAGGTGAGGGAGGGAGGGAGGGAGGGAGGGACCTATGAGGGTCCAATTCTTCCCAGTACTGCATGAGGATGGGACTGCTGAGTCCATCCTCTTCCATTCCTGTGCAGACTTTATATTATTGTTATTGTTTATTAAATTTCTACCCCACTCTTCAAGGCAGTTTACAATATAAAAACACAAAATACATACCACAATAACAAAGAAAAATGCCCCTGCCCCGTCCCTGTCTAGCTACGCTACTGGGATGGAAGCAGACTAATTTATTGCAAAAAAATGAGTAGTTTAAAACTATGGGTTGTATCCAACTAAGTTACACTCAAGAGTAGACCCACTGAAATGAATGGAATTAAAGTTAGTCATTAAAAATAATAATCAGCGGGTCTGATCTGATTGGGATACAACCCAATCTTAGTCCTACTTGGAGTAGACCCCTTGAAATTCATGGGACATGATGCACTTAGGTACATTAATTTCAATATGTCTACCCTACTTCATACACAAATGTGCACGTCAAGTGACTGTCTGCCCTAGAGAAAGATCTGGACTGGTCACTGTTGCAAACCATGGGGTTCAGTCTTTTGGGAACATCTCCTGCACAAGGAAATGAACTGGAGTAAAATAACTTGGAGGTGTGTGTAAGATCCTCCACCAGCAGAGCCACAATGCAGACACAAAGGGCTGCATCAATTCTACAACACTCTGGTGGAAGGAGACATCAGCTTGAGCCAAGCAGGATGTGGGATGCCCTCAAAACCTGTAAGTCCTTCTCCCAGAACTCTGCAAGTCAGCAAGAAGCAGCAGATGGAACAAGTTAGGTCCGGGGATGCTGATCTCATCTGATTTGAGTTAATAATTCGGAAAAGGTTGCTGGCTCCTGGCAGTACAGAGGACATTTTGAGTGCCATGCTGTTGCTGCTGCTGAGCCAGCATCCTGCGCTTCAGACCCTCTCTTGCACATGGAATACTCGCCCCCCCCCCACCTGGAGCAGAGTAAAGTTGGAGCTCTGTTCTGAATGATTCAGATCCCTCTAGCAGAAAAAAACCCAGCGGCATGGGGGCTTCTTTCAGGGGTGGGGGTGGGACCCTTTTGCAACCCAAGGGCCAGATTCCCTCATGAGCAACCTTCTGAGGGCTGCATGCCAGAGGTGGCCAAAAAAAAATTAGAAATACACAGAGCAATGTTTGTACAGTTGGCTACATTCCAGTCATGCAGAAACACAGAGGTTTCAAAAGCCAGAAAGAGGCAAGCAAGAGGCGCAATCGCAGTTCAAGAGTACATTCCAGTCAAGCAGAAGCAGTCAAGGGCTTCTGCAGTTGATCAAGGCTGGGTGAGCAGTATGGCCTAGTGAGCACTCAAAGGGCCAGACAGAGGAGCTTGTCTATCTGATTAGCTGCTCTGATACATGGGTTTTTTAAATTTTAATGCTTTCCAATCCCATAGGTTTTACAGCATTTCTACGTTACTGGATATTTTACTGCATTTTATTCTTTCTTTCTTCAAACATTCACAAGTTATTATTTATTCATTTATTTATTTAAAATAAAATAAATTATTGATTATCTAGTTTTCGTTCAGTTTTAGTTGCTGGGTTTTTGGAAACTGCTTTAAGAACTTCTACTTGATGAAAAGCAATATATATATATACACATGAACAAAGAAAGAAAATATGCTCTCCAACAAAAAAAAGGTTTCGAAAAATAAATATATATTCGACAAGATGGACCACAACATAAAAATAATGGGTTGGATCCTACTAAGTCATTCTTAAGAGTTGATCCATTGAAATCAACAGACTTAAATTTCAATGGTTCTGGATGTGGCTAACATTGAATCTTCTTCAATGTATATTTCACAGTGAAATTAGAATTGCAGAGAAAAATTATAGCAAAATGCATAAACCTAAAGTCTCTTGATGGAGAACAAATTGGTTGATTACCAAATATCTAGCTGTGCATAAAAACACCAAAGGCTGTATCTACCTGAGTTATAAGCAGAATAAACCCACTAAAACCAATTGGCCTAATTAATCATATTAATTAATTTCAGTGGGTCTACTCTGAGTATACACTAAGTAGTGCTAATGTTGTACACAACCCCATATTTCTTCCCCAGACAACTGAACTGATTTTTGCCACCAAAAATGACCAAACAGCCCTGGATCATATTAAATTGTAAGACATTGTTACAGATCCATCCCGTTTAATTCTGGGAACCTTTCACAAAAGAAGATGGGACCAATCTTGAGGGCATTAAATCTTTGTTTTTCCAGTATGTTCTAAACTTAGATATACAGATCAGAAAGACTGGCAAACTAAGGGAGTTGCAAGTAATGAAATATATATCACACAGTGTGAAGAAAACAGGGTCTTGCATGCAGAAAGAAATAACAGTGCAATAAGGGAATATTCAGATCACCTTATCACCTTTCAGTCCACTCTCTCCAGGATTTCCCATCAGCCCCTAACAAAGAGAAAAGAGAAAGTGAGACCAAAGTGAACTGAAACATTGCCCTTCGTTCCAAATCTAAGAGCCATGGAGTGTGAGGAGGCTGAATCAGGGCTCTCCTGAAATATAAGGAGGATTCCCGTTCACCAAACCATCCATGAAATACATTTGCTTCAGGAAATTCAGATAAAGGGGGAAACATAGCGAAAATACAGGGTTGCAGCCAATGTTAGTCCTACTCAGATTAGACACATTGAAGTGTCTAGGTGAAGTGAAGTATAGGTGTGGCCAACTTAGATACATTGGTTTTAATGGGTCTTCTCTAAGCAGAACATAGTTCGCTACAGTCCATTTCCTGGACAGTTTCCACTCCAGCTGGTCATTATAAGAACTAGTACACAACTTCCATTATTGGTGTCTGATTTTTTTTCATTTTCCTCTTCCCTCCTTTTTGTGTTGTGCCATTTAAGATTGTTTTAATGATGCTTCCCTGCCTGTGGCTTCAGGAGACGGGGACATATTCCTTGGTCTTCTAATTCGAGGGTTGGAGTTGTGCTCCACCTTACAGATCATAACACACACTTCTGCATGCAGAACAAATTGTGGGTGCTGGGTTCAAGGGAACCCTAAAGAAAGAAGAATGTGACAAAGGGGAGCCTAACTCAGATGATTTGAAAAACATATGAAGCTGCCTTATACTTTTGGCAGGCAACTCATTGTGCCCGTCTCCCCACCTGTTGTTTACTCTGACCAACAGCTGCTCTTCAAGGATTTCCCCATCACCTGCTACCTGGTCACATTTGGAATGGAGATTCTAGGGGCCATCTGCATGGCAAGCTAGTACAGTGGTACCTTGGGATAAGAACTTAATTCGTTCTGGAGGTCTGTTCTTAACCTGAAACTGTTCTTAACCTGAAGCACCACTTTAGCTAATGGGGCCTCCCGCTGCTGCTGCGCTGCTGGAGCATGATTTCTGCTCTCATCCTGAAACAAAGTTATTAACCCAAGGTAATATTTCTGGGTTAGCAGAGTCTGTAACCTGAAGCATTTGTAACCTGAAGCTTATGTAACCCGAGGTACCACTGTATTCTAACACTGAACTACGATCCATCTCATCTAGCATCTTCTGCTTTAGCCTTTGCTAATATGGTGTCCCCTCTAGGTGTTTTGGAGTACAACTCCCATCAGCCCCAGTAAGCATAGCTGATGGAAGTTGTAGTTGAAAGCATCTGCAGGACACTCCACTGGGAGAGGCTGGCCCACTCTGATTGCTTATGGCTCTGTGGGGTCTTTGTCAGCCCAGCAACCCAATACAGTCTTTGAGCGGCAATGCTGGGGATCAAACCTGGGACCTTGTGCTCTGCACCACTGAGCCGTAGCCTCTGCTTATTGGAAGTCAGTCACCTTTAATCCTTTTGGTCCTGGAAAACCTAAGGGTCCAACTGCACCCATATCGCCCTGGTGAGAGAGAGAGAGAGAGAGAGAGAGAGAGAGAGAGAGAGAGAGAGAGAGAGAGAAAAGTGAGGTTTAGGAATGGAGAACAACAAAGCCTTCTGCCTCCTCTGAAGGCTGTCTAACTTTTGCTGCTAAGCCATTTACTGCAAAGAGGAACAGTCAAGCGACAAGGACTAGAAACTTACTTTTTTTTTAAAAAAAGGTGCAATTTAAACAACACCAAACTAGAGTATGCTGAGAATGTATTTCTAAATTTATCTATCGATAGCTCAATCTCGGGGTTGTGGGTTTGAGCCCCACACTGGGCAAAAATATTCCTGCTTTTCAGGGGGTTGGATGAGATGACGACTGTGGTCCCTTCCAACTCTACAATTTTATGATTCTATATGGAAAAAGCTCAAGGTCATAAGGAAGGGTGGAATAGGAAACCTGCCTGAAACAGCAGACTTCAGACAGTGGACATTCCTAGCCCTGCCTGGAGATGCTAAGACCTGGATCTGGGACATTCTGCATGAAAAGCAGAAGTTCTATCACTGAGGAACAGCCCTTCACTTAACAAAGAAAAGCCACAGTCCTCATGGCTCTGAATAAAGGGCTGCTTATTCTGAGTCAGACCACTGGCCCATCTAGTTCAGTATTATCTACTCAAACTGGTAGCAGCTCTCCAGCTTTGGGGGTCATTCCCAGGCATACCTGGATACAACAGGGACTGAACCGGGGAAGTTCTGTGTGCAAAACATTGGATCTGCCACTGAGCTGTGGGTCCTCCCAGCATTGTGTGAATTACCCAGGAAAGGTACCAGAGTTCAACTGTTTCAAGGTCCCTGTTAAAGCAATCTCCTTCTTGCTTCCACACACACCCTTAGAATGGAGCAAGCTAGCTCTGTGCCTTGAGTTCTTCTTTGCCCTGGATAAACAAACAGAGGAGCTGCTGGTTCTGCTAAAGGCATATTTCTGTACAGGGAGATCACACAGCCGAATGCACCATGTGAGCTTTCAGCTGCGGCTTCCTGAAAACATATAGCTTTTTCATGCCCTGCAGCTTCATAGAGGGTCCTTGCAAGAAAGGGCTCACTTCATAAAGCAGGCCTGGATCACTCAGCTTGGACGGATGCAGGCAGCTCTGGTTACTGCTCACACCTTGCTCTGGTCGTGGAGGAACAGCACTCAATGCCAGCATGCAAAAGAGATAACTGGGTACCAAGCCCTCAGGACATCCAGAAACAAGAGGAGGGAATGGGCAAAGTCAACCATGAGGGGTGTTATGCTGAGCATCACCAGAAAGGTCTCTAGTGTGGTGTTAATGCTCAGAGTGCTGGACTAAGACATGGAAGACCTATGTCCAAAATCCACACTCAGCTATGCAGCTCACTGGGTGGTGATCTTGGGCCAGCCACCTTATCTCAGTCTAACCTACTTCACAGGATTGTTGTGAGGATAAAATGGGGAGGAGAACCACGTACACCACCTTGAGCTCCTTGGACGGAAAATAAGTGGGGTTTATACATCTAAAAATAAAATTAGTAATAAAAACAAAGGCATCTCCAATGGTCCCTGACGATTGGCAACGCTGACTGGGGCTGATGGGAGAAGAGGGACCTAGAGAGGCCTTCCCATGGCTATTGTGTATAAACTGCTAAGAAGGGAATATCCACACTACCTGATGCAGTATACTTATTTTTTTGGGGGGGGGTGCTGCCTTATCTTAAAAGGGGGAGGCACTGCAAAACTGCAGTGCAAAACTGGGAAAGATGCAGAAAAGAGATCATCTGGTTAAACTGATTGATGGGAGAAATGAGACAGACGAAAGAAGGAAGTTCCTCGAGCAGCGTAGAATTTTTCTGTGGAATGAGGTTAGGCAATGGCCACAGCTTTGGACAGCTCTGCTGCAGGGGTGGGCAACCTGTGGCTTTCCAGATGTTGTCAGATTCTGACTCACATCATCCTCAGTGAGCAACATCTGGAGGGTCACAGGTTCCCCATCCCTGGACTCAGACAAATTTGCAGAAGAGGATAACCCTTGTCAATGGCTGCTAATCATGACAGCTGCAGGAGCGGCACACCACCAAATCACCAGATTTTAGACACCTTAGGGTAGTTTCAGTTCTCAGCCAGGAAAATGTACCATTTATAAAGTGCAAGAGCTGCTTCCCCTGACAACTCATTCAGGCCATCTATGAGCCAAAAATGACTGCCACATTGTGGGCAGGAGGGTTGGGCTGTGGGGGAAGGTTGTAGACTGGCAGCATAAAAATAAAAATACTCGCAAGGTTGAATTATTACTCTGCAGGCACCTTTTTGCCATGCCCTGACTCCCCAATGTGGGACACACTCTAAATCCAGAAGTACCCAACAGGGTGCCCTCCAGATGTTTTTGGGCTCCAAAACATACCGGTAGTTGTTTTAACAACAACAGTGGAACATATAAGACAGGATTAGCATTCAGTAATAGGAGACTTCCAGAGAAAGTGTGTTATAACTTATGACAACACAGTGACACCTTCATTTGACTTAATTAAACATAAAGTATCCTGTGAAGAGAGAGACGTGGATTGCTGGGGGACAATAAACTTCATTACTTTTATTGATAAATCTTGCAAATGCATGTGGCAAGCTGCATAATTATGGAAGGCTCACAAATGCAACAAGGACACAACAGCATGCTCTCACGCATGATCCCCAGTCCTTATAGCCTAAACATGTAATGCTACCATATACTGTCAGACCATTGCCACATCCAGCCCAGTGTTGTCTACGCAGACCAGAAACAGCTCTCCAAGGTCTCATCAAAAGGTGGGTTGCTATTTTTGAGCGGAAAAATGCCTTAAACAAGATCGGGCTTTTTGTCCACTTAACTCAAGCTTCTCTACTCTGACTGCCAGCAGCTTTCTCATTAACACGCTCATTAACTGAGAATGCCAGGGATCAAATTTGGGACCTTCTGCATGCAAAGCAGGAGCTCTACCACTACACTACAAACTTTTCCTGAACTTTTAGACCAGCTACCTTTCACCGGTCTCAGCATCTTCAGTTAGAGGATCAGTGAATGGTGGGTTGTACCTTCTCTCATCCCCCTCCAAGAGTACACAATGTTATACTTGTGCCTGGAGTGTTGTGTTTTAAGCCAATAAGGGAATTATATGTCAGAATGATCTTTGATACAGTCCTCCGCCATATATATTTTTAATCCCTGCATGTGGAAAACCACCACAAGCTAGTTTTCTGAATGGTGGGATTTGTTGTGAATGGAGGAAAAACCAGCCATGTGCGACTTCCCACCAATCCTACAACCTGCAGTCCAGTGCACTACAACCCCAGGGTCGTACTGATCACCCCAAGGAGGATTTAAGACTTTGAAGAGCTGGCTGTATTGCACTGATGCGGAACCTGTCTCACGTGCAGAGATGTTGCCGAATTACAAACTCCCACTAGTCATTGGGCAACGCTGGCTGGGGCTAATGGAAGCTGTAGTCCAAGAACATTTGGAAGAGGACCACAGGTCCCTCCCCCCACTGCTGCCCAGTGCTAACTGGTGCCCACTGGGACTGGTAGAGTGGAAAGACCAGCCATAGGCAAAGAAAGTGCCAACCGGCCATTTGAGATGGATAGTGCAGTCCCCTATCTGCCCTAATGAACCAGCCTCCAATGAACTGCCCTGTTGTGAGGAACAAGCTGCACACACAACACACACTTAAAGCACATTCTGCCATCACCAAAGAATACTGGGTACTGTACTTTGTTAGGAGTGCTTGGAATTGTAGTTCAGAGGGGAAACTACAGCTCACGGGATTCTTTGGGTGGTGGAGCTGGTGTGCTTTAAATGCACGGTGTGTGTTTGCAGCAGTCTCAGCGGCTTTCTGCAGGCAGGAGCACCTGCTAAGTAACCTCCTCCTCCCACCCCAGCAAAGGTAACTCAGCGCTGTTTTCGCCCATTGTGTCAACACTGCAGCTTTAACACTTCCCTCCCTGCTTGCACGGACCTCCCCCGCCTCGCCCTGCAAGGGCAGCAGATTAAATCAACACAGTGCATTTCCACGAGGCTCTTAGTGGTGCCTTGGAAGAGTTAAAAAGAAGAAGCAGCGTCCCAGAGCCCCAGATGAAAAGCTCTCCTGTCTTTACCGTACTTACAACGAGTCCGTGAACTCCAGGAGGACCCGGGGCTCCCACGTCTCCCTAAAAGGAAACAAAGAGCAACACAGTTACAGTCTTTTTGTCAGCAAAAAGTGGAGATTCTTCCCTCCACACACCCCGACTTAAAACGTAGAAGAAGAAGTGCCTCCGTGTGGTGAGGGCGGCAGGGGAAGGGTTAAGGGTGCCCCGCCCTCGGTGGGCAATCTAGAGCTTCCATCTTCAGCAAGCTTGTAAATAAAAGAGACCTCCTTGGAAGACACAAGACTGCTTGTTCAAGACCGGCTTTCCTCTCCGCTCCCCCCCCCCCCGCCTCCCCCAAAAATGGGACAGGAGAGAAGAAGGATTTCACTGTGTGCTTTTGGAAAAGGGGGGGGGCAGAGCAAGAGAAGGGTGCTGGACAAGGAAAGAAAGAAAGAGAATTTTCCACCATCACTTTTCTCTTTCCCACCTGCAAAAACAACCCTCAAGAGTCCAGCACAAACCTCTGCCTTGATCACCTCAAAACAAGCCCTGTGGCGAAGAACGGACACTACTGCTCCCATTTTACAGATGGATGAACTAAGGCCAAGAGGAGGCAAATTGCTGGGGAGAAAGGGCTTGAGGTCCAATGCATAGCAACAGGAGCGCCAGACCAGAGGTGTCTTAGCTGGAGCAACAGCGATAGATACATATAGAATCTCAGAATCCTAGAGTTAGAAGGGATCACAAGGGTCATCTAGTCCAACCCCCTACAATGCAGGAATCTTTCCCCCAACATGGGGGGGAAACCATGAGATTCAGAATATCAGCTCTACCAACTAAGCTATAGAGAAAGGAAGAGGTTGAGGATTTTTTTTCCTCTCCACTCAGTGCTCAGAAATAAAGAGTAAGCAGTCTGGTGGGGCTTGGGGGGGGGGTCCCACTGGCTTATGGCAAAGCTGGGGACTCACCTAGATTGGTAAAGAAAACCTGATTTATAAGTGTTGTATATGCAATATAACAATGCACCACCAGATGGTGCTGTGGAGTCCCATATTTCCCTACAGGATTTCCGTTTAAATTTACAACACGTTTAACTGAAACACTTCTTTGGTGTGTCTAGATTCAGCCTACATAGAGCAATGGCTGTGAATATTACCTTTGTACAGTAGGCTAGTTTATACACCCACACTCACACACCTCTCTCTGCCCTCTGTCCAGGCACTCAGGACTTACGATCAGAGTTCAAAGACACATTCCAGCTATGCAAAAGCACTCAAGGAGGATGCAAAGCAGGGCTAGTAAGAGGTCTGGCTCAGGGAAGTGTGTGGCCTAGGGAAGGCTCCTGAGGGCCAGACAGAGAGGCCTGAGGACCACACTTAAGACAAGCAAATAAAATAATCCTGCTGATGAGGAGGACTACGTCTATTAAAAAAAACTATAGAAAGCCATTCATGAAGAAGAGCCTCTCTGCAGGCATGGGTTGCATCCAGTATTAGTTCTACTCAGAGTAGACACAGTGAACTGAATGGTCACAGCTGATAGATTCATTCATTCCAGGTTGGTCTACTTTGACTATGACTTAGTTGGATAAAATCCTGTGGGGCTCTCCTTCATCATAAGGAAATCATCATACCCACCAGCCTTTGCCATCCTGGTGCCAGATGTTATGGGCAACATATCCCATCATCTCCACTTGTGGCGAAGGCTGATGTGCACTACCAGGGAATTCAGTGCTTCAAGTGAGAGTCTGTATGCAGCCCAAACGGCACCTTTGGTGCACAAAAGAGAGGCATCGGCAGGTTTGGGGGAACCCCAAAATTTGCAAAAGTACAAAACAATAATTAGGGGGAAATGGCATTTTGGGGTGGGTGTGTTATCGTTATTCACATCCACTGCTCCCTATCCAGTGTCTCCACACCCTGCATAATTTTACATACCTCTATACCCCACCCCAGCAAAGTATAACACTCTGAATGTTATAACCTTTCCTGATGTGGAAGATGCTCCAGCCCATGCTCAGTGGCCAGAGAATGATAGTGTGTGTAAAACGGGGTGGAATGTAAAGGCATGGAGGAGGACATGACTACCGTATTTTTTGCTCTATAAGACTCACTTTCCCCTCCTAAAAAGAAAGGGGAAATGTGTGTGCGTCTTATGGAGCAAATGCAGGTTGCGCAGCTATCCCAGAAGCCAGAACAGCAAGAGGAATTGCTGCTTTCACTGCGCAGCGATCCCTCTTGCTGTGCTGGCTTCTGAGATTCAGAATATTCTTTTTCTTGTTTTCCTCCTCCAAAAACAAGGTGTGTCTTGTGGTCTGGTGCGTCTTATAGAGCGAAAAATACGGTAGTTAGTCGGCTAGAACAGAAGAACAGAAGGGGGTTGGGGGTGTGGGAGGAGACTGCCACAAGCCAATCTGAGGTAAACAGCACAAGCCACCCAAATTCAGTGGCACAGGAAGAAACAGTCAAGAGCCCAAAGTGTGTATCAAATTCTGGAAGCAGGTGGCAGGACAGAAACATGGGATCCACAACTGTGCTTTCTGCATACATTTCTCCCAGCAGACTCAGAATCTGTTCCATGGGTGTCCTTTGCTGGAATTTGCTCTGTCTGTGACACTTTCCTTGACCCCACCAAACTTCTCTTCAAACAAGCTAAGGCCTTCCCTTTTCATTCTGTGCACTAAGTGTCATAAGCTGTCCAAGTGGGGGTGGGGGAGAAAATCTAAAAAGGCCAAAGGGAAGGATTCTCTTCCGCTGGGGAATTAACATTGCAGGACTCTGGATTCTCCGGATATCCCAGGCAGAGCTTTCAAAAACTGACCTAGAGCTCCAAGCCAGATTCACGTTGAGCCCCTGAAATCTGCTTAGCCCCTGCCAGCCTGAGCAATGGTCTGGAGTGATGGGAGTCCAACAACATGTGGAGGGCCACAGATCCCCTGCCCCTCTTTCAGAATGAGCCCAGTATGTTGCTGGGAATAAAAGAGGTCCTGCGCGCAACTGGACCAGATGACTGGAGACATTCCAAAGAGACAGCTAGTGTTTCCTTCCTACAACACAGCTTGACACCCTCCATATACTCTGAACCTCAGCATCCATAATCCTGGTCCATTTTGCATGCTGGCTGGAGCTGAGGGGAGTTGGGAGTCCAACAACACCTGAAAGGGCTTCGGGTTGGGGTAGGCTGTCAGTTCATGGGAAGGGCCATAGCTCTATGGCAGAGTATCTGCCGTGCAACCAGAAGGTCCAGGTCAATCCCCAGTGGCTTCTCCAGGAAGTTTTTGGAGAGAGACTCCTGCCCTGGAATCCTAGAATCTTAGAATTGTAGAGTTGGAAGGTACCCTGCAACGCAGGAATCTAAACTAAAGGATCCCTGACAGCTTCCTCTGTTCCTGTACTAATTTAAAATCCTAATGGCACACCCACCCACCCAGTATAATTAAGTGAATCTATGGTTTATCACAAGATAAATGGTGATGTGGACAAACTCTCACTGACATACACAACCAGGAATGTGGGGAAATCAATGCAGCTTATTCTGTAATGAGTCAAACACAGCAGACAAACTCCTAGAACTCTGACGTGGGTGCAAGAAGCATAAATTGTGCTGAAATTCCCTCTTCAGCACAACTGTCAAAGGTGCAAGGGGGGGGGTCTGTCCTTCCTGTTGCCACCTGTTGCCAGCACATCAGGTAGTCAGGAATGGTTGATGCTGTCATCCCACTAGTAAGCTGGGGAGGTGAGCCATGCAGGCCAGAAGAGGCTAGGGAGGGTGGCCCCTGACCCACTCTGGAAAGAGTCTTGGCCAGCCAGGGGATAAAGGCATGGTGGATGACATATTTGAAGGGCAGAGGTCCAACAAAGGAAGGTGGGAGAACAGGAAAGGGATAACAGGAGAATAAAAGAATACAGAACTAGTACATGGGCAAGCCTTCCCATAATGACTTAGGGCACAGTATAGGAGGGAGGCAAAAGGCAGCACTTGTGCCACTGGCCATCCCAGTGGCAAGTCAAGGAGAGAAGGGGCTAGCTGAAGGAAGGGAAAGGCTACTAAAGCAGAGTGATTAATAGGGAAGGATGACAGCTTAAATACGGTAAGTTTTTGGGAACTTTTGGCCCTTCAGATGCTGCCGAACTACAACTCCCAATAGCTCCAAGCAAGCAGGGATGCTTGGGGTTGTAGTTCAGCAACACCTGGCAGGCCAAAGGTTCCCATACTTGGTTTAAGTAAACAGATCTCAGATGAGGATGATAAGGGTGCATTAGAGTGAGATGCTCACCAGGTGTTTTCTTAAGGTAAGGGAACCTCTGAAGACGCTTTAGATCCATAGTGGGAGTGTGGCAGCTCTCACACTGCCATTCTGAATTTAACTGGCAGTGTGAGGGCCAAGAACCCCTGGTTCTGTGCAGTGTCCTGGTCATGGTGAGCCGCCTGATCTGCAGCATAGACCATTGGTTCCCAAATACCCCCTCCCCGCCATGGACCACCTGAAAATTGCCAAGGGCCTTGGAGGACCACTTAACAATTTCTCTTGTAATGCACTGTGCTAGATACTGTAGGATTTACAGAGAATTCAAACTGTAATACAATATAAGAAATAAAAGAAGCAACAGAAATGCAAAGAGAAATTAATGTGAACACTTAGTGTCATGGGTACGCCTTCTCCTGTCTTCAACCGCAAGTCCACACACATGCCACGGACCACTTTAATGAAGCTCCTGGCTCATTTAAGGATCCTCAGGCAATGGAGTGCTTCCATCCATCAATTCCTGTTTCTCTCCAACAGGAATAGTTAAAATGGCATTCTCTTTAGTCTAGAAGCGGGGACCAGACCTAGGGTGGGGAACCTTAAGTTGGAACCAAATGCAGCCCTGTTAGCCCCTCTCTATCTCTTTGGCCCTTGGGACTTTCCCCTGGGCAGGGAACTACCGACCCCCACACCTCTCACCAGCTCTCCTCTGTGGCTTCCTTTAGTGCTTATATACCTAGCTTGAACCATGATCCTGCCTTTTGCTTGCATGGATGAAGGTTAGAGAGGGCTCTCTCTCTCTCTCTCTCTCTCTCTCTCTCTCTCTCTCTCTCTCTCTCTCTGTGTGTGTGTGTGTGGAGACCTTGGACTTTCATAAGGACAGACTGTAGCATGCTGTGCAAAGATAAGAGCCCCATCCTTGACTCTGCCCACTTGGGCCTTTGGTTGCACCTTCACTGGGCTTTCAAGATTCCAGAAGGCCTGCTCAGGAGGGAATGTGGCTCTAAACAAAACAAAACAAAAAAAAAGTACCACCCAATAAAATTATTGGTAAAAACAGCTAACAACATTCAAAAATAATTAACAACAAACTAAGAATAGATCAACACACATCAACTCCCTCATGTGGTGAGCCTTTGAACTACAGTTGGCAGCTTCTCAGTAAAGTACCTTCAGGCTGGTGGGAGCTGGAGTCCAATAGCATCTGGAGGGTACCTCTGTGGCAAAAGTGGTCTCTCCAGATGCTATTGAACTGCAACTTCCATCAGCCCCAGACAGCATGGCTGATGGACCTCCCCTACAGTGAATGTGCTTAGCCAGACTGGCCACTGGATTCTCCCTAGACAAGGAAGTGCATAAAAAGGCTCCTGCTTCTAGTTAGAACCTCGCTGGAGAAACATGGTGTTTTCCTGAACCCTGGCACACTCCTGGAAATCTTCAGTCCTGACCTCTCACTCACTCCTCTGTCCTATTTGCTGATTTGCCCTGTAGCCCAGCCTTGCTCTTTGGTCCTGACCAGTGGCGTAGCGTGGGGGGTGCAGGGGGGCCCGGCCGCACCGGGCACAACATCTGGGGGTTAGGGTTAGGGGGCGCAAATCCACGGGTTAGGGGGCGCAAATCCATGGGTTAGGGGGTGCAAATTACTTGCCTTGCCCCGGGTGCTGACAACCCACGCTACGCCACTGGTCCTGACTACTGGATAATCTCTTCTGGTTCCAATGGCTGCCTTTGGCACACCCATGCAAAAATTTACTCAAACCCAGTTTGATGGAAGGCAGTGTAGAATCATAGAATTGTTGAGTTGGAAGAGAACCTGACAGCCATCTAGTCCAACCCCCTGCAATGCAGGAATCTCAACTAGAAATACTTTAAATCAGGGGTAAGAAACCTCAAGTCCAAGGGGCAAATGCTCCAAGCCTCACTATTTGGCCCTTAGGGTTCACCCAGTCGTGCCCTCTCTTCCTGAACCTATGCCCCCCCCCCATTTGGCCCTTCCTTGAACGTTTTTGCACATCTGATAATGTTTCTTGTCTGCCTGGATGAAGGACAGGTCCTGGGGTGAACGGTGCAATGGTAAGATTCACATTTATTGCACCTTCTCCTTTTGCTCATGGCTGTGCCCACTACTGCCATGAAGGCCCAGGAAAGTTGTCCAACAGAGAATGTGGCCATGGGCTGAAAAAGGTTCCCCATCACTACCTTAATTAATTAAATAAATTATGCACTAGGTGCACCCAGGAAGAAACCAACAGAGCCAGTATCTCTAGGTGGGCAAATGCTTCCAACTTCCAAAACAAGGAATACCTAAGGCATAACTGAGTTGCAATGGCGGATTCTGGGTGAGAGTTACACACATAAAGGGAGAAAGCCCACTCAGCCCTTGTGCTGAAAGCCTTCATGTTCTGCTTGTGGGTTTCCCAGAGGCAGCTGGTGGTTGGCCACTGTGGGAAAAGATTCTAGAGCAGACGGGTTGGCCCTTGGTCTGATCCAACGGGTCCCTTCTAATTGTCCTTAACTCCTACCCTTTAATTCTCACACAAGCAGCCAGAATGAAGGGCATATGCTGTGTCTAAAGCAAGCAATCTTTATGCATTTTATCTCTGCTCTGACAACTGAACTGCTGGACAGCTGTTCTACTTAAAACACACACACACATACACACATGAATGCACCAAGGAAAATCAATTGAAACAGAGAATTTTGAGGTTAGGGAGAGTTAAAAGCAACACTTAGGAAGGGCTGGGGAAAGCAATCTGCTGGTCCAAGGCATATTTTCTGGTGATAATGCAGTTTTATTTTTCAAAAAGAATAAACGGAAAAAGGGCATTCCTGGCCCGCTTCTATAGAAGGGGATAAGCTGAGCAAGAAATTGTATGGTGAAGGGACCAGGGATGGTCCCCTGAATTTCGTGTTTTTCAAATATTAAATTTACTTTTCCACATTTCTGCAACAATCTGCATTTTTAAAAATCCTCATGAAAAATTATCCAGCATTTCCATGCAAACTTATCCTAATATACACATTTTTCTGTGAAGTTTTGCCTGATGTACACATATTTGCAAACAATTTCCCCTGATATAATGCATTTTTTATATGTCATTTTCTCTAATGCATTCATTTTCAGGCATACTTTTCCCTAACATATGCAGTTTTGCAAACACTGGCTGGACAATTTGGATAAGTGCAAATTTCAAAGAACCGCTATGTTTTAGTTCACATTTTGTTTTGGAAAGTGTAGATTTCATAGATTTGCATTTAAATGAGAACTGAATCACATTTCTCCTCAATCCTTAAGGGGACCAAAGGTAAACACTGCAAAAACAACCAGGTTGTAAGGTTATTTCTGAGAGATTACAGAAACAGCCAGACGTACAGGTAGCCTTATATCAAAGCTGAAAGCTATTTAACTGTACTCAGTGTTACTACAATACAATTCAATCCCATCAGGGTTTTTTTTTAAAAGGCTAGCTGCTTCAAGGTCTGCTACCTTTGCACACCTTCACCAGAACCACGGTTTTAATTCTTAGGGAGAATATGAGAAGAGGGCTGCTGAACTGGACAAACAGCCTTTATTTTCCAGCATCCTGTTCTTACATTGTCCAACCAGAAGCCTATCGATAATAAGTGGGACCTGCAACAAAACATTGTGATACTGCAGGTTCTTGACCCAAGATTCCACTTCAGGCAGCCGAAGTCATGTCCATTCCATTCCTCTCTCTCTCTCCACCATCCAGTTTCCTATTTCCCCTCCAAAAGACACTCAACATTCTGTGCTCACTGAACATGCTTAACACTTCTTGATCTAGCTGGGTGTATATAGTACTTCTCCAAACCGTAGAGTTTTGCCCAAGGCTGCTGATTACCTCCCAGTTGTGTGGGAATGGCTCTGTTGCAGCTGCCTAAGAGTCCACTGTCAAGAATGAGTTAAGAACATAAGAAGAGCTCTGCTGGACTAGGTCAATGGCCCATCTAGTCCAGCATTCTGTTCTCACAGTGGCCAACCAGATGGCTGTGGGAAACCAGCAAGCAGAATTCAACCACAACAGTACGCTCCCGTCCTGTAGTTTCCACCAATTAGTATTCAAAAGCACTGAGCCTCCACAGTAGCAGCAGAGCATAGCCACTGTGACTAGTAGCCATCAATAGTCCTCTCCTCCATGACTTTGTCCAGTCCTCTTCTAAAGCCGCCCAAGTTGGTGGCCATCAGTGCCTCCTGCAGGAAGGAGTTCCATAGTTTTGTGCATAGCTACACAAAAAAGTACTTTCTTTTATCTCTCCTGATAAAGTTCACTATTAGCATACAAGATTTGATGGAATACTTCCTGCATGCTTTCCCTTATATCTGCAAAAGTTTTAGAAATAGAGACTTTTTGTAATTGAATACTGTACATTCATATTTTGGATCTGGAAAGCAGCTGGCAACTTGCCTCTTATACAGACTAAAAGTAAGGTGGTCTGAATGGTCCAAATGGTCTGAATCTTCAGCATAAGGAAGGTGTACAGACGTAGGTCTTCTTTTATAGCCTAAGAAAACCCAGACACTGCAGAATGGACTGCACCAGAGATGCTGAATCTGTGGTCCTGCAGCTGTTGATGAAATTCTGCTAGAATTCATCACAGTCAAGGGCTAGGGATGATCAGAGTTCGAGTCCAGCAACATCTGGAAGGCCAAAGGTTCCCCATCTCTGCTGTAGATCTACGATTATTGATCAGAGCTGGGCCTTCTTCAAACCACACATTGCCCAAAACACCAGGAGAGAAATCTAGCCTAAAAAGCTCCTCCTCCGCCTCTCTATCGAGTGGGGATGGGGTAGCTACAGTCCTCCAGAAGATGTTGGACATAACCTCCCATCATTACTGTCCACTGATCATGCCACCTAAGGCTGTTGGGAGTTGAATCCAGCATCATCTAGTGGGCAACTGCTTCCCCATCTGATAGGCTGGACCTCTGCATGGTTACAGACCAGAGTCTCTCCCAGCCCTGCCTGGAAATGCCAGGGATTTGATCTGGGATCTGCAGACAAAGCAGATTCTCTACCACTAAGTTACAGTGGTAATAATTAAATAAACCTACTGTATTTTTTTCTGCATAAGACAATGGTTTTTGCTATTAAAAAATAGGCAAAAAGTGGGTGTTGTCTTATACACGGATGGTAAATACAGAGGGGGGACGTGTGATTAATGGCAGCAGCAAGCAGGAGATTGGCAGCGGCGATTGGGCAGGTGATTGGTGGCTGTGGTGAGGTGGGCAGGCGATTGGCAGCTGCAGCAAGTAGGCAGGTGGGCTGTGGTGGCGGCGAGCAGGCAGACAATTGGTGGCTGCGGCGAAGTATGTGATCAGCAGTGGCTGTAGCAAGTGATTGGTAGTAGCAGGCAGGCAGGTGAGTGATTGGTGGAAGTGACCCCCCCCCAAAAAAAGCTAAACAACTTAATTTCTTAATTTTGGGTTACAAAAATAGGGGTTGTCTTATACATGGGAGCGCCTTATACATGGAAAAATACGGTAATAAATAAATGCAGCTCCCTTTAGCCCCAGCCAGCATGGCCAATGGTCAAGAAGGATGATGCATGTAGTCTAACAAGTCCTGGAAGGCACCATATTGGTCAACCCTTTCCTTAACTGGAACTGCTGAGGACTGAAGATGGGACCTTCTGCATGCAAAGCACATACTTCACCAGGAAGTTACAGCTCTTTCCCTAAGGCCTCCATCCAAGCAGTCCAATAAACAGAGCGGCCCAGCTCTATCATTTCATCCCAGACACCTGTAGAATGCTGCCAGCTTTTCACTGTACCAACAGGGAGGAGCGGGGTTGGATTTTATCCAGAGCAGTTATACTCACGAGAATACCCACTGAAATTAAGGTACCTAACTTAGTAATATCAACCAGTTTCGATGGGTCTACTCTGAGTAGGACTAACACTGGAAGCTATTATTAGTAGAAGAAGAAGAAGAAGAAGAGTTTGGATTTGATATCCCGCCTTTCATTCCCTTTAAGGAGTCTCAAAGCGGCTAACATTCTCCTTTCCCTTCCTCCCCCACAACAAACCCTCTGTGAGGTGAGTGGGGCTGAGAGACTTCAGAGAAGTGTGACTGGCCCAAGGTCACCCAGCAGCTGCATGTGGAGGAGCAGAGACGCGAACCCGGTTCCCCAGATTACAAGACTACCGCTCTTAACCACTACGCCACACTGGCTCTGGTATTATTGTAATGATTGGTTTTTTTTGTTTGTTTTTAAAGATTTCTTACCTGCCCTTCATGATAAGGTCCCAGGGAGGTTGCAGCATTGTCAAAGCACAGTATTAAAATCAGTTGATACAATCTACACTCAAAAGAACAAGGGTTTGCATTCAACTGCATTTTACCCAGAACAGGCCCATTGAAATTAATGAACGTGGCAAAATTGGGGGCATCTGTTTTAATGGGCCTACTTTGAGTAAATTGCCTAGATATCTGAGTATAAGATCTGTAAGATGAGTGACAGAAAATGTGCTTCAAAAACACCGAGTTACCCTTGGCTTTTGTTCATCCTTTCCCCAGCAAGCAAAGCACTCTGTGGGACTGCAGGGGAAGACGGAAAGAGGAGAGGCAGGGAAGGGAGGGCAACCTCATTGACCTCTCCCTTGTTAGATGCTTGACTGAAGTATTTAGCACGTTGTATAAAAGATGGGAATTGTTTCAAGAGGGAACTTAAAACAACAAGGCAGGCCTGAGGCCGCTGATTCCAATGGGCCAATCCCAAACAGCAAACAGGCTGCCTCCCAGTGAGGCCCACAAAAGAAAACAAAAACCAGGAGAGAAACCTTTGCCAACTTACTGGGTTGCCATCAATGCCCGGAGGTCCTCGTTCTCCAAGATCACCAGGAAAGCCCTGAGGAGCAGTAAGGGGTGGGAGTAAGAGAGAGAAAGAGAAAGACGGGGAGGGAGGGAAACCCTTTGGTTACAAAGTAGGACAATGCAATGGATATGCAGGTGGTAAATATGAGACGTTAAAATCCTGCCTCTTTTTGCTCAAGTCCAAAAAGCTGTCAAGAGAAGGAAAAGTTCCCGTGTACCATTTATTGCTGATTATCTTTACCTTTACCTTTTATCTATAAAAACAGTTGAGATTCCCACCACCAACACCGCTTTATCAAGCCAGATATTCGAGGCGGTTAAGAACATAAGTATTAAAGCATTGGTAAAAAATGTGAAACGCAGAGCAGTAAACATGGCCCGTGAGGGGTAGTAATAAGACACCACAGGAGATAGGGCACAGTTAACAAGAACTCACTTGAGAACTCTGCCCAAGCGGGGGGGGGGGCACATTTGTGGCAAGCCAGCAGCTGTTACGATCCTGAGGGCTGAGGGCCCAAGGTGTCCTGGCCCTCACTGCTGGACCACAAACCCAAACTCCCTTCTCTGTTTCTGCCAAAGGCCCCCAATTATTATTGTTATATTTATTTTTATTTTATATACCAGCCTTCATCAAAAGACCACAGGGCAGTTTACGGCATAACACACAAAATGCATAATGTGATAATAGTAAAAAGAAAAAGGAAATAAGGTGACCCACACCCATCATTAAAAAGACCGTAGATCATTAACAGCTGAAGGCCTGGTTGAAGAACCATGTTTTTGCCTGGCCCTGAAATAGATGTAGTGAAGGCATCAGGCGAAGCTCCCTGGGGAGACCATTCCACAAGCAGGGAGACACCACAGAAAAGGCCCCGTTTTCATTTTGCCACCGCCCTGACCTCTCATGGAGGGGGCACACAAAGAAAGGCCTCAGATGATCAATATAGGATCTGAGTCAGTTCATACGAGGAGAGGCAGTTCCTAAAGTATTGCGGTCCTGAGCCACATAAGGCTTTAATGCGTAAACCAGATCGATACACAGGCAAAGAACAGGTCCCAATGTGTAGCAGGTACAGAAGAGGCAGAGATGTATAGCTAAGACATTGACCCAACAAGTGGCACAACCCTTGTGTCTTCCTGTTGACGAGTCAGGTGAGCACTGTACCAGACTGGGCAAGCAAACAGGCACTCCTTCGAGTGGGTAAGGTCTGCGGGGTTTGCCTGCACCAGTGCTGTCCTTGAGACAGGCAGTGTCAGCACCAGCTCAGCACTTGATTTATTCTCAGTGAGAAGGCAGGAGAAGGCATCTAACCAGGGGTGATGGATGCCACAATGGGGGAGGCACCTTTGCTAACCCACGGGTCCCTCCCCAGGATCCATTCCTCCCATTCCTAGATGACTGACCTCCTCCCGGGCTCAGACACTTCTTGGTGTCCCAAATCCATCTCCCTCATCCTGTTAGGACCTTCCCCATGGCTGCCCAGCTCCAACACCCAGAGCACCTCAGGATCCAGCCCTCTCCTCCATGACATCGCCATGGGGCTCATGGCACAAAGCAAGTTTCTTCTGAGAGCTGTCTCACAACCACTGATTGGGTTCAGATAATCATTAGGATTATGAGAATTTGAAAAGTGCAGGCATGGTCTCATGATGACAGAGGCAGCCTAGCTGGACTCAAACAAGAGGCAAGTCTCAATATGCAAAGATGCTCCAAAAGGTGATGTCGCAGGTAAGGCCCACGCAGAAAGCCTTGAAAGGAGAGCAAGGGAGAGGGCGCTTGGGGTTGTTTGGGAACAACCATGGTTAGGGAAAGGGCTGTAGCTGCTTGGTGGGGCATTTGCTTGGCCTAAAGAAGATTCCAGGTTCAATCCCTGACATCTCCCGTTATCACTTGGAAAGAATCCTGCCTGAAACCCTGCAGAGTCACTGCTATTCAGTCTGAACAATATTGAGGTAGATGCAGCAAGGGTCTGACTCAGCATGAGTTCTTGCTTCATTCAGTCCTTTGTTGAGTACTAAGAGGACTGGAATCTTACTTAATTTCTAGGAGAAGTGATAAAGCTTATTGGCATGCAGAAGGCCCCAGCTTCAAACTTGGAAATACTGCAGTCTGAAACCACAGAGAGTTGCTGCCTGTCCGTGTAGGCAATAGAGTCTGGCTCAGTATAAGGCAGCTTCCTGTGTCCCACTGAAAGAGACCTCATTCAAGCCACCAAAGGAACCTGTTGCTTTGGCTCATCAAGGGAATTTTTCTTCAGGGAAAGTCAGGATGGAAAGAAAGTTTCCCCCACCCAATGTTTGCATAGCAGAGAAGAATTTTGCATCTCCAGGTTGTGAGGGAAGAATGCTGCCATTTAGAGCCTGCTTGACCACTCTAGGCCTTGAATCCTTCACAAAACGGAGACTGCAAACTCCTCAAGTAATCCACAGATTAAAAGGGGGGAAGGGCAGGAATTGCAACACCCCAAGGATCTCTCTGCAAGCTCTCAATTGCACAATTACAAATTTATCACAGGCTCTGGTTCCACCTCCGGTATTCATTTGCTCTGCTCTATGATGCCTTGCACCAGTTTAAAAGCAAAGTATAGTACATGGCATTTGAGCTAAATATACTTTAAAATAAATAAACAAATAAATACACAACTGTTCTATAAAGTGATATTCTGTCAAAAATGCACCTGCAACAGTGAAAGAGATATGAAGCAGGGCCATTCCATTCCAGCTGGTCATTATCAGAGCAACTGTTAAAAAAACAAACTAGTGCCTGGGGTTGCTTTCCCCCCCATTCCCTCCCCATCTTTTTTCCCTTTTTAGATTGCAAGCCTGCAGGCCTGGACTGTCTCATTTCAATTAATCATATGCAAACCACTCTGGGGTGCTTTCTGGCTGAAAAGTGAATTAAAGTGTTCCAAACAGAACGTTTAACAGTAGGCCAGAGAAAGAGATAGCTCAGTTGGTAGAGTATGAGACTCATTCTTCGGGTCATGGGTTTGAGCCCCATGTTGGGCAAAAGGTCCCTGCCTAAATGACACTAATTGGACTCTCATGGTCCCTTCCAGCTCTACACTTCTAGGATTCTACATGCAAATGTAAGCTGGCCCCCTCTATAGACTCAAATACAACCTTCAAGAAGCAGCATGGGCTGTATGCAATAAAAAATTTTCCTTGCTTTTTCCATATTTGTTAATCAGATGGGCAAGAGTGAATGCATTATCCATTGTCAGAAGAACCAAACCTGATCTAAATCCTGTTTATTCTTCAAAGATGCTACCATTTGCCAGAGCCCAATCCTCACATCTATCAAACTGATACCTGGCATATAATGTTATCTGTAATGTTTATCAGACAGATAGGCCATCTAATTGCTGGCCTGAATTCATTCTCTCTTCTTATCAATGGTGATATCTATACTCACAGTCCAACCAGCTGGGATTTTAGTAATGAGATTCATAGCATCAAAGGGCTTGGCAACTGTATCCTATTTGTTTATTAAAAGCTCAGATGGGATACTATCTTCGCCAGTGGCCTTAATTCCTTCCAAAAAGCCAATTAAACCTCCCACCTCTTTTTTTCAGTTGTAAGGAACCACAGAGCCGTGGTTTCAAATTCAATTTGACAAGCCTGCAAGCTGGCATCACAAACTATTTTGCTGAACGCTCTGTAACAGCGAGTTCCCCTGACACAATTAGAAACATGTTAATTGAAGGGATTAATGTATGGCAACTGTCATTAATCATGACTGAAGCACATGAGTTCACCATTGTGGCATCAGCCTGGAAGCGAATAAAGCCTCAAAATTATTAATGTTTTTTAAAAAGAAAATCTCCCAAAGTTGTGCTGAATTAGTCCATATTTCCACTGCAGCTTTTACTCCTTATTGGTTAGGGGTTGTACCCAAAAAATGTCCAACTCACCAAGCACGCCACCTTGCCCCCACGACTGAGGGGGCCAGGGCTGCATGATGTCAGCACGCCACATACACACATTGCACACATGACATCAGCACACCCTGTGCCATGCTTGTGCCATGTGGCACCCTCTGAGGCATGATGTCACTCATGCACACCGCAGGGCATGCTGACGGGTCATGCACACATCCTGCAGTGTGCGCACATGATGCCAGCACACCCTGTGGTGTGCGCACACAAACGCCGGGGATTTTTGAGGAGGCCCAGACACTTCCTTGGCAATTTTTTGGGGGGAGGTGGCCCTCTCCTAGATGGTGCACCTGCTACCCACTGAAATGAATGGACTTGTATTAGTTCAGTTCACCCATTTTGGTGCATATACTCTTGAGTATGACTAACACTGGATATAGCCCTTCATGTTTTTAACATTGTTTTGTGATTATGTATTATGATTTATATTGTATTTTTGTACACCACTTTGGTCTTAAATGCGGGGCGATGTAAACATTCTGACATCAATTAATTAAAATCCAAAATGGCAACACCAACTTTGCCTATGGCTAACAACAACAGCCGCAAAATTAAAAGACTCCTGCTTCTTGGGAGAAAAGCAATGACAAACCTAGACAGCATCTTAAAAAGCAGAGACATCACCTTGCCGACAAAGGTCCGTATAGTTAAAGCTATGGTTTTTCCAATAGTGATGTATGGAAGTGAGAGCTGGACCATCAAGAAGGCTGATCGCCAAAGAATTTATGCTTTTGAATTATGGTGCTGGAGGAGAGTCTTGAGAATCCCATGGACTGCAAGAAGATCAAACCTATCCATTCTGAAGGAAATCAGCCCTGAGTGCTCACTGGAAGGACAGATCCTGAAGCTGAGGCTCCAATACTTTGGCCACCTCATGAGAAGAGAAGACTCCCTGGAAAAGACCCTGATGCTGGGAAAGATGGAGGGCACAAGGAGAAGGGGACGACAGAGGATGAGATGGTTGGACAGTGTTCTTGAAGCTACCAGCATGAGTTTGACCAAACTGCAGGAGGCAGTGGAAGACAGAAGTGCCTGGCGTGCCCTGGTCATAGGGTCACGAAGAGTTGGACACGACTAAATGACTAAACAAGAACAACAAACAACTTAACTAGATCCCACAGCTGTTTCTGATAAAAAAGGCCTAAAACATTACTTTTGAACACCTCCCCACCCCACTCTGTAGTTGGACTGAAAGTGAAGCATCTGCATCTGACAGTTCTGAGCACAGTTAACATCTAGCCATCCTGAGCACCTGCTTTCTTGACAGCTCAGCAACCTTAATCAAATGCTTCTATGCCTTTATTTTAAAAGACTGACTCATGGCCATCAAGAATTGTTAAACTGGAAGACAGAAGCTAGCACAGAATGTCATAGGGTTGCCATATGTCCTCCTTTTCCTGGACACATCCTCTTTTTCATGAGTAGAGTAGTCATAGTGATCCATAGTTTAAAAGATTTATTATAACCAGCCCAGCCATGAGGCAAGGTGAGGTGACCACCTCTGGCAGCAGGATTCCCAGAGGCAACAGATCCAGCCTCCAATGAATGCATTGTCTATCGAACCCTCAGCAGCCCCCACCCAGGCTGCCCCCACACTGGCCTTTTGACAATAGAAGGCACTGCTGGTCTCCTCCCACCCCTAGGGAGAAAATGGCAGAGGCTTCCCTCTGGTGTCTCCTGGGGTCTACACCCACCCAGCATAATGCCTTCCCCTCCCCCAACCGCCACAATGGCTTTCAACCATTGCATAAGGCTGGTTTGATTCTCTCCCTTGTTCCCAATGTAGATCTTCATTCACCCCACCTTCCCTGGTGCAGGGGCACCATTTTGTGGTTCACCTCAGGTGCCAAAATGTCTTGGGCCAGTTTGCAGAAAACAGTCCTCTACATACAGGCACAAGAATACCAAGAGAGACCACTGGGTCCACATAGCTCAGTATTTTCTACACAGACTGGCAGTGGCCCTCTAGAGATCAAGGCATAATTGCTTGTTTATTTACTCTATTTATGGCTGGCCTTCCTGTAAAAATTATAAGAAACGGCACTAACATTCCGAACATTTCAATTCAGTATTGTTTGCTCTTCTCCTGCTGAGTAGGACCCATACTAGCGAGAAGACATCTCACGTCCGTTCTTTTGTATTTTGCTTCTGAGCAACAGGAAAACTATGCAGCTTCCCAACTGGGCTCCAAGGTGGCATTGGCCAAGGCATTGAGGGGAGAGATGATCACAAGCAGCTTCTTGGCATCTGCACACACTAATACCTATTCTCTCTCACACACACACAGAGAGAGAGAGAGAGAGAGAGCTGACTTTTTAAAGGGAAAGGGAAAATCAGGGAAGAAACATCGTCTCTAATCTGTGAAAATAGAAGGGAAAATATGGATCTATAATGACCATTTTCATTGCTAAAAGAGGAAGGAAGAACTTAAAATTAGTGTAAATGCAAAGACCTAGAATCCGCACTTCACATACAACTCCACATCCTGTTTTAGCGCTCTCTCGCTCTCTCTTTCTCTCTCTCTCTCTCTCTCACACACACACACACCCTATTGAAATTTAGACCTTGTGCATACTTTTTCAATCAGGGTGCATTTTAAGGCTGTAATGTTAAGGGAATTCATGGGCAAGCTTCCAGGGGCCATATACCAGTGGCATTAAGTAGGTGGAGAAATGGGCATGGCTACAAAAAAACCTGGGGTTTCCTCTCTCTCTTTCTCTCTCTCAGACCTCCATTCAAGCAAGTGTCTTTTCACAGATCAAGGACACATTCCCACCAAGCAAAAGCACCCAGGAAGGGAGCCGAACAGGAAAGAACAGGGGTATGGCCTGGGAGGGATCTCAAGGGCCAAACAGAGAGGCCTGAAGGGCTGCATTTAGCCCTAAGCCTGGTATTCCCCATCCCTGAGACAGAGGGTTAGAACAGATTTATTTTATTCAGAGCTGAAGTTGGCAATATAGGAGCATAGAGCCGTCTCCATTCTTGTTTTAACAAGACAGTTTTCTTGCATATTATAATCATGGATTATATTTTAGTATTTGGGTCACTGCTTCTTATACCTGATAACTGATTAGAAGTCTACTTTGGCAGTAAGTGGTATATGAAATAAGAACAACAATAACAACAACAACTATAACTGCCATTAGGATTCTCTCCAGATATAACCACAGCTGATATTCATTTTCTATTGACCATGGGTGATCACAAAAAGAGACAGCATAAAATATGCATATGTCATAGTTGTAAGTAAAAATAAAATCTAAAAATCATGTGTAAAAGAAACTAAGACTAAGGCCAGTTGGACAACTTCAGCAGCAAGTCATCAATCAGCACACAGTCAAGCCTACAACCCATTATGCAAGAATCAACTACACTTTCACATAATTTAGTTGCAAGTAATGCGAAGCCAGCCACTAATTTGCCCATTTGTCAGTAAGTAATCGATTCTTAGAAAACTCCAACTGATACAATTGTCTCCCCAGTAGCCAGAGACAAGCGTCCCCTACAGCTGAACATTGCAGCATGCCATGGGAAACTTCTTCCACAACAAGTGAAGTCATGGAAATTCAGATCCTGCAGACTGAAAAGTATCTACTCTGCTGTGGGCAGAAGTCCTTTGAAGGATTACTTAAGAAAGGGGTTAAGGAGGTGAGAGAAATGTGCAGAGATGTTCAGCTTCCAATCTGGATTATGAGGAGGAACAGCATGAGACAAAGGAGTCAGAGCATGTGGGGGCTGAAGGTTCAGTTGTGGATCTGCCAGATCAAACGTGACTAAATGTTTGGCTCTAGTTTTGCAATTGGGGACATAAAAACAGCCTTGCTGGATCAAGCCAAAGGGGCTCACCTAGTCTAGCTTTCTGTTCTCCCAGTGGCAAACCAGAAGTCCCAATGGAAAGCCAATAAGCAGGACCTGAGCCAACAAAAACTGGTACTAAAAAGTATACTGCCTCCGTCAGTGAATGTATCACAAAGCATTATTTTCCATGAATTTCTCTAAACGATCCAAGTTGGTGGCCTTTGCTGCATCTTGCAGAAAATTTAATAAAGAGGTGCAGCACAGATCAGTTTGCACAATGAGCCAAGTGAGTCCAAACCTGGTCCTAGACTGGGGGGCTGGGGGGGCGTTTATAGCTGGCAGTCTAGATGCTTCAGTCCCCCAACACTCAGGGGCCATTTGGATGGGTAGGCAGAGCTGCCCACCTACCAATCATCTGACATCAGGTGAAATATTTTCCTTTTCCCTCCTGGTCTGAAATCAAACCATGCAGGCAAATGGCACAGCATGAATTGCAAGTACAGATGATCAGCTAACTCTCAATGCTTCCAACGGAACAGGGTCTGCAGATATCACTCATTTCAATGTAAAGGGAATGACAAAGTGTCATATCCAACTAATTTCTACTCAGTCGGCCCTTTGAAATTAGTTGACCAAAGTTAGCTATGTCTATTAATTTCAATGGGTCTACGCTGAGCAGGACTAGAACTGGATTCACAGACTTAAAAACATTGATGTAAACGAATACAGATTGCATTAACTTGGTTTCTCGTGACCACAGATGAACATGTGAACTGCGGCAATTTTCTGCCTCTTTTTCAGTTTTCATCAAGATTCTGCAACATCTATCCCAGTTGCCCATCTTAGAATGTGCTACACTTTTTGTCAGCTTCCTTCTTAAAATGCGGCACCCATAACTGAAAAAAGTACTCTTAACGTGTGGCCTGGCCAGAACAGAATGGAGTGGAACTATATCCATTCTGTTATCTGTGCTTCAATTCAAAGTTAAATCTTAAATTTTCTTCAAAGAATCTGAGTTGTATCCACCTTTCCCTTGAGATAACAGACGGATGGGATTTAATGTTGTGCAACAGAGGAATCCAATGCAATAGTTGCACTAGCGGACACTTGTGGCACAATGAACTATCTATTGTGCAACAAAATTAACTGGCAACCCATTCATGAACTTTTTTGTGCAACAAGATTCTGCTGGAGCAAGCCAAGTACACTGCTAATTGACTTCAATTTAGTGCTACACTGGATACAACAGTCTTTCTCCAAGTTAAAACAATGCTAAAGGTGACATTAATCCAGTGCACTGTGCATGAAAACAGCACATCATGGAAAGGGTGACTCCTGTTGCTTGTCATAATGACCATGTTATTACCGAGGAGGCAAGTTTGGTCATTGTTTGAAGACCATACCTGCCTCCAGGTCTGGTCCTGACCAGAAGGTTACAGGTATCAACAAGGGTGACCCACATGACCTTAAGGTGCTGCTGTGCAGTGCCAGGTCAATGATTCACAAGACCATTGCCATCCATGACTTGACCATAGATGGAAGAGTTGACCCAGCATGTGTAACTTGGTTAGACATGGCAGATGGGTCTGTTCTTGCCACTGCTCGTCCACCAGGTTTCTCCTACGCACAGCAACCCAGAGCATGTGAGCAGGAGGGGGCATTTACAGTGATTTTTAGGAAATCATTAGCTTGCACCAGGCATCCTATTGGGAAGACCCAGTTTTCTAAGTGGAAGTTGGGCAATAGGAGCAGTACTGAATTCCTATTGGTGTATCTACCTCCCCACTGCACCAAGGATTCCCTGCCCAAGTTGCTTCAGGTTGTGGTGGGTATTCTCCTGAAGACACCTAGTCTGGTGGTCCTACGGAATTTTAACATCCATGATGACACAACCTTACAATGGGCCACTAGGGACTTCATGGAAAGTATGGCCTCCATGGGGCTGTCCCTGAAAAGGTTTGCTCCAACCCATAGCCATGGACATGCCATAGACCTGGTGTTTACCTCTATGGATGTGGGTGATCTGACACTAAGTTCCAGTGGAACAAAAGAAGTGCCATGGTCGAATCACTTCCTGGTGCAACTAGACTTCTCTGCAGCTCTTCAAGTGCAACTGCAGGGAGGTGGGACTGATTCAAATGGTCCCCCCACTGCTTAATGGATCCAAATGGCTTTCAGAGAGTGGTGGGGGATGTCTTCTCCCATGTTGATGGCCTTTCAGTTGATTCGCTTCTGGCCTGCTGGAATGTGGAGTTAACCAGGGCTATCAACTGTTTGGCTCTAAGTACTCTCTTCAGTTGCATGGAGCCCAGATGGCCCCATGGTTTTTCCTGGAACTGAGGGCAATGAACCAATTGCTGAGACAGCTAGAGTGCCAGTGGTGAAAAACTTGTTCTGAATTGGACTGAATACAAGTTCAATGTCGAGTCTACCAAGTGACGATAGCAACAGCAAAAAGGACCTTTTTTGCTGCCTCTATTGCATCTGTGGAAAACAGCACCTGGAGACTCTTTCGGGTGTTTTTTAGTCTAACAGAACCACCTTCAACATCGGTACCTGATGAGGAATCCAAGATCTCCTGTAATGATTTTGCAAAAAAATAAACAAGGCAGATAAAATTTAGAAAGTGGTAGACTCCACCATGGTAGGAAGGCCATGGTGGGAAAGTGCCAGAGCACCGTCTAGTCAGGTTCAATGGGATCAGTTTCAACCTGTTACCTCTGAGGATGTGGAGAGGCTGCTTAAACAAGTGAAACCAACTACCTGTCTCCTTGATCCTTGCCTATCCCAGCTCATAAAAGCAAGCCAGGCTGGGCTGGGCATTGAGCTCTGTGTGTCCCAGACCCACTTAAAAAAGCAGTTATTAAACTCATCTTTTAAAAAACATATTTGGACCCGACCATTATGGCCAGTTATTGCCTAGTATCAAATACTCCATTCCTGCACAAGGTGATTAAGCAGGTAGTCACTGAACAACTCCATCTGGAGGATGCAGGCCATTTGCATCCCTTCCAATTCAGCCCCCATCTTGGGACTGAAACTGCTTTGGTCGTGCTGGTCAATGATTTCCAGCAGGCTAGGGACAGAGGTGAAAGCTGTTTCCCAGTTCTGCTGGATCTCTCAGTGGCTTTTGAGACCATAAACTATGGTATATTCCGGGGGCCGCTAGGGGCGCCTTGGAAGATGGCGGATATTAACATCTATCCAGCTCGCACAAGGTAATTAGAGGCTGATTATGGGGAGTAAATCAGTCTCCCTAACATCTCTCCGGGGGGGGGGGAGAGATGCAGTTTTCACCCACTGTTGCCATAAATCACCCCTGAGTTTGGAAGAAGGAGGGGGTGAGGCACTGGGTGCACAACCCTCGGCGGATCTCGGAACTCCTCCGAAGCTACTTCCAGGAGCAAAACTAGTTGCGTTACTGAAGAAGTGTGCATGCACACGAAAGCTCATACCAAGAACTAACTTAGTTGGTCTTTAAGGTGCTACTGGAAGGAATTTTTTTGTTTTGACTTATAAGAAAAAAATTGATGAAAGATAACGCACATGCTTCAAGAGAGGCAGGAGGTTTTTATCTGCTAACAATTTTACCACTGAAACGAAGAAGACTGAGACGGAAGATTACATCAAAGTACTACAGACAAGCTGGTATGTGAATTGGAGTGGAGTGCAACGGAACTGAAAGGGGTGGAATGACTTTTTATCTTTTTTTGCTCTTTGTGATTAACTAATAACCCCCCCTCTAGAAGATCCGTCACAGCAACTAATTGGCAAATGGGACTAAAAATGAACTGTGTGGGAATAATATAATTAAAGGTTTTACTCTGTAAAGGATTTGGATAGAAGAAGGGCGCTCTTTGTGACGCAGTTAGAATGGAGATTGGATACGAGACCTGTGTTGCAGGAAGTTTTGTCTTGGGGAGGGCGAGCCGAAGATTTATTACTTTCGATGAGATTGTGAACTGGAAGGGGCAGCCCTCCTGGAAAAAGACTAATTTACGATGCAACAGGTCGGGAAAGCTAAAGAGCGAGCTTTTAGACTGTATTTCATCGGAACGACAAGATGGTGATTGCTTGCTCGAGCGGAAAGGCCTAGACTATTGGAATTCACGAGAGAGCAGTACAAAGTCCACACAGAAATACAAATAAGACTGTTGTTTTTTTCAACCCACTTGTGGAGCAATTCAGAGGTGAAGGAAATGAAAATGAGTTATGACAAGGATTGAGAAGAGGGGACTGGAAATATCATTCTTAATATGAAAGCAGCAGAAAATATTCGAGGATTGGACTGGGTAGAAGCATGGGTACCCCCCACAAAAAGAATTTACAATTTGGAAAATAATTCAATTACATGATATATGTTGTTATAATTTGGACTAATTGGTTTGATGTGTTTAATTTGGTAATTTGAAACTTAATAAAAATTATTAAAATAAATAAATAAACTATGGTATATTCCTGCACCATTTAGGAGGGTTGGGAGTTGAGGGGCGGTAATGCAGTGGTTCCGCTCCTTCCTTCTGGGCTGTGTCCCGTGTTGCGGGGTGAGTGTTTGGACCCCTGGGCACTCAGTTGTGAAGTGCCTCAGGGCTCTGTCCTCTCTCCTGTGCTTTTAAACATTTATATGGAGAGAGATCAGGGAGAGATCATCAGGGTGGTTGGGGCTGAGTGTTCACCAGAATGCGGATGATACCTAGCACTACCTCCTTTAAATCAGAACCAGTGAATGTGATGAATGTTCTATGTGTCTGGAGGCGGTTAGAGGATTGATGGTAGTTAACGGATTGAATCCTGCCAAGACAGAAGTACTATTTCTGGGGGGCAGGGGGTGGGGGTGGAGGACTCCCTGGTCCTAAATGGGGACTCACAGCTGTGCAGGTCAGTTCTGTGTCCAGGGCAGCTGTCTACCAGTGCTATTTGGTATGCCAGCTGAGACCCTACCTGCCTGTGCACTGTCTCACCAGAGTGGTGCATGCCCTGGTTATCTCCCACTTGGACTACTGCAATGTGCTCTACGTGGGGCTATCTTTGAGGGTGACTTGGAAACTACAACTAATCCAGAATGCGGCAGCTAGACTGGTGACTGGGAGTGGCTGCTGAGTGCTGACCTTTAAAGTCATAACGGCCTTGGTCCTGTATATCTGAAGGAGCAGCTCCACCACCATCGCTCAGCCCAGAAACTGAGGTCCAGCACCAAGGTGGTTCACTCACTGCGAGAAGTGAAGTTGCAGGGAACCAGGCAGAGGGGCTTCGAGGCAGTGGCACCAGCCCTGTGGAATGCCCTCGAATCAGATATCAAGGAGATAAATCACTACACAACTTTTAGAAGACATCTGAAGGCAGCCCTGTATTAGGGTTTTTTAAATGTTTGATGTTTTATTATATTTTTATACGTGTTGGAAGCTGCCCAGAATGGCTAGGGCAACTCAGCCAGATTTGTGGGGTATATTATTATTATTATTATTATTATTATTATTATTATTATTATTATTATTATTTCTCCACTATGTGATAATCAAAGGTTGACTGCCTCTGTGAAGACTCCTCCTGAGCTTCCTAGAACAATGGCCATAGATAAGCCATGAAAAATACTGTCTACCTTGCATTGAAAGCAAGGGGGAAAGTGAATGATCACAATTTGTGACATGGACCCCATGTGTCCAGTGCGAAACCACTGTACAAATGACAACAAAGTGAACTATCGCCTTCCACTAAAACAATTATGCGGCAGAGCCCCAGCTACTCAGGTTCTGTAAAACTCTTTTCTCCGCTAGAGTAAAGGAGAGTTAGCTGGCAGGAGCCTCAAATAGTCCTGGCAATCCTTCCAGCCGTTTGGCTCCTTCTCCAAAACTAGGATTTTTATTTTCCTTTTGGCTCAATCCTGCTGCTCCTCAAGCCACCCAACCCTCTGGTCTTGTCTGAGAAAGGCGGTGCCTGCCAGCTGGCTCCAGCCAGGTGAGCTGGTGCCCAGTAGATGCTCCCCAAGGGCGCATAATTTGCAAATCAAACAATTTTTTAACAAAGTGGGAGGGAGGGAGAGAAATCAAGTTCAGGATTCATTTAATGCAGATATTTAGTGTGGGGGAGATAGAGGGAGAATGAATAAAATAAACAACCAGCCCCTAAAGCTTATGTTGGCTGCATCCTTCTTGGCAGGCTGCTCTTTGAGTAGAAGAAGCCTCTTTCCCCTTGCTAGAGTGGATGGGGGAGGTCAGGGTGGAATAGGGCACAGCCAGGTAGGAGTTTTGAAGTAGTGCAGAAGCTCAAGGGAGTTTTTGCCTGGTCTGAAACCAACAGTGGCCACATTCAGGATCAATTCACAGCCCCCACTCCCACCTCAATATGATTATCTGTCACAATACGATTATCTGTCACATTTCTTTCACTTTTTAAAGCTCATTGGGTTTTGTAATCCTGTAGAAAGCCAGTGGTGATATGATGATGTTGATGATGATGATGATAATGATGATGATTTATTATTTGTACCCTGCCCAGGGTTTCCGCAACCACTCTGGGCGGCTTCCAACAGAGATTAAAAATACATTAAAACATCAGTCATTAAAAACTTCCCATATAATGGTTGGATTGTCAGAAGAGGGCCTGGGAGACCAGAATTTGAATGCCAGCCCAGCCATGAAGGTCAGTAGATGACCTGGGCCAGTTTTCTTTTCTTTTCTCAGTCTCACCTGCTTCACAGGATTCTTGTGAGGGTAAAATGGAGAATTGGGGGGGGGGCGACATACACTACCTCAAACTTCTTGAAGGAAAGCTGGGATATAAAAGTAAAAATGAATAAAATAAACTTTAAAAAAACCCTTCCTGTCAGAAAGGACAATTTATAACGAAGGACATGCTTCCCCTCCCCATATATTTTCCTTTTATATTATGGGCTGTACCAACGCTAGTCATACTCAGAGTAGGCTCACTGAAATTAATGAGCATGACCACACTCATTGCCCCCTTGCTGATGAGGTTGTAAAGGTGGTTGCCTTTTTCTCCATTGAAAAGTACATAGAACTGAAGGTGAAAGTTGCAAGAGTTATGCTTTTTCACTTTGTCCGAAATAAAAGCTTCCATTATCAGAGCCATTAGAGGGCTGAAGCAGCAGCGGGACACCTCTCAGGCCCCCTCTATGTGGCCCTCAGGACTAGAGGTATAAGAAGCCATCGTTTTCTGTTCTGCCCTGTGTTTGCCGCAAGCAGCATTGCTTCTCCCTCGCTGCAGTTCATATTCTGCCAAAAACTACCTTATCCATCTTGCTGTCCAGTGTGTCAAAATTCCATAACATGTAATTAATCAATTTAATTGCTATTAATTTCCATTTATTCATTTGACTGGATCAGTTACATCACCATTACATTATTCCACCCCATTCATCTCACTGCAAAGGAAGCACAGTGCAAACATGGCGGAAACATGATCAACAACATGTCGTTTGTTGACTGAAAGCAACAACAACAGTGAATACTGGTTGCAGTCAATGGATTAATTTCCATCCTGAACATAGGATAAATAAGTAGAGGTTAGCAATACCTGCTCCTATTTCCATTTTCATCAGAATTCTCCAACAAAACTCCTCAGGACTCCCCCTGTGAAATCCTTCCTTAAGAACTTTTGCCTGGCTGGAATGCATTCTTGAATGATAATGCCTCCTGCATGCCTGGATGGGGAGATGTCCGGGTAGCTGTGCAGAAGAAGCCTCTGACTTTCATATGAATTAATTTTTGAATGCAGCCTAGTGTACACACTTAAGGTTCACATCAATTGCCCCACCCACTTTTGCCTCTCTCCCCACTGAAATGCAGCTCTCAGAAGATTCCTCCTAATGGAATGTGGCCTTGGAGGCTAAAAAAAGATTCCCTGCAGCTAGGCTAGAAGAGAATAAGTACCGTATAAACAAAGCTCCCCCCACCCCCCAAAAAAAAACTTTTCAGAAGTTGAAAAGTAATGATAGGAGATTGGTTCTGTTTGTTGCTACAGTTTTTGTCTCCCCCAAGCTAAAGACATAAATATTTCAGGACCATTTCCTCCCAATTCATCTTTGTAATTATTTGTTTATATGGCCACAGGTGTGTTCCATTATTATAGCCATGATATAACTTAACAAGCTCAAGATTGCTCCTGCTACCCCCAGCTAAGGGCTGCTGGTGCACAGTCCTGCTGTTTAGAGAAATCCCTATGGAACTGGCATAGGGTTGGGAAGGGGTTTTCCAACACATATAGGAAATGACACACAAGGAGGGATTGTCAGAGAATGCTGATGGAAAAGGATGAAGAAATTGCTGCACTTCCTGTGCTCCTATGTGGTCAGGAAAAGAAATCAAGTCAAAGGAATAAAATTGGGATCCGCCCACATTGCTATTGTTTTAATCTGCAAATGATACACAATTAATGGTGGAAGCAGGGTATGTTTACATTTGCTTTGATGTCTCCTTCATATCGTAGAACAGAAGAGAAGAGAAACAGTGTGGATTGTGACAAAGACAGGCCAGAACAGAAATCACTGCCTTCTCACATCTCTACATGTGAGTCATGAATACAAACCTGGAGGTAGAACATAGCCATAATGGCTAGAAGCCATTGTTACTCATGCCACCCACAAATTTGTCTACTACTTTTAAATCCACCCAAGTTGGTGGCCAGTGCCACATCTTGTTGGGGGTGTGAATTCTGCCACTTAACTAAGAAATGTGTGAAGAAGTACTTTCTTTTGTTTGTCCTGAGCATCACTGGATGACCTTGAGTCTGAATATTATGAGAGCGAGAAAGTGTGAAAAACCTTTCCCCATACACTTTCTCCACAGATTGCATAATTTTAAAGATATATATCATGTTTCTTCTTATTCACCGTTTCTTTAAACTGAAAAGCCCCTAATACTTATTGGAGCTGTTTGTCTTTAAACTGGGCTTGGACCAGACATCCCTTCGAGTAAAAGTACATCTTCAAATAGAAGACTAAATTGATAATACATTGTCAGCCTACGGAGAACCCTAAGTCTAATAAATCCCATACACCTATAATGGTCACAAGTGTGGCAGGAGGAACACTGGAATCTTCCTTGTTCTGTCATGCCACTGGTCCATCTAGCGCAAATTGCCTACACTGACAATATTGGTAACAGAACCCCAAGATTATAGGCAGGAGCTGTTCCCAGGTCTACCCTGGAGACACCAGGGCCTGAACATGGGACCTCCTGCCTACAAGGGAGATTCCCTACCACTGAGTTTGAAAGTGGAACGGACTCCCTCAGAAGGCTCTCCTTTATTGTAGGTTTTAAGCAAATGTTGGGTGGCCATCTGTCAGGCATGTTTTAGCTGAGATTCCTGCATTGCAGGAGGTTGGGCTAGATGACCCCCAGGGTCTCTTCAAACCCCACGATTCTGTGATTCTATGAGTTACAGCTGGTAGAGACAGAAGTATGGGAGAAGTCATCTAATGTGCTTGTCATTTTGGGGCCTTCAGTGCTTCTGCCGAAGGATTGAGTGCTGCCTATGTTGGCTGTTGCATCTCTCCACTTCTTTTTTGAACATGATTTTTTTTTAATGACTTGTCTCCAGTTGCTGATGACAAATGGATGGTGGTGGTTTTTTACAATGACACGCTAAGAATCCAGAGGCATCTCAGAAAAAACTGCTAAAAATCACCCAGGATTTCCCACTGCACATCGAAGAGCAGGATAAACAGGATTCTCATTCACATACTGCTTCTGCCCTCACCCAGGAATTATTGCTTTGCCCACACATTCCTCCTATCTGCTGCAGTTCTGATGCACTGGGAAACTGCAGAGGAGGAGACAGGGGGGTGGGGTGGGGGTGGGGGCGAGGGAAGCCTCATCAAAGTCCTGTTTCCAAGACCGAGTCATCATGTTCCTCTCATGTCCCCACTGAGCTGAACTGCCCTGGAAAAGTTTCAACCTCTGACTCACGTCCAGCACGTCTATTTTAATCTTTTTACATTCTTACATCATTCCAGGAGGCCCAATTGTACAATAGAGCAAACAAAGAGCCCGCTGCTCCATCTATTGAGATTTTACAGCAATCAAGAGCAGGGATGTATAAACATCTGGCTTTAGATCCTTCCCTCTGCTTGTGTATACATTGCTCCAGGGAAAGAGAGAGATGTTTCAAGAGATCCGTCACAGGGAGAAAACGCTGATAAGCTGACATGGAAGAAATCATCCCTAGAAGGAGTTGCACTGAGGACAGTGATGTATCCTGCTGCAGATGAAACACAGAGGCGAGGTAACAGGAGATTTGACTCGGTGCCCAGTTTAAGAACAGGAGAGCCTGGCTGCTGGATCAGGCCAAAGGCCCACTTGGTCCAGCATCTTGTTACTTCACTGGCCAAGCAGATGCCCCAATGGGAAACCTGCAAGCAGAACCTGAGCACAGTAATACCTCTCCCCATCTGCAGTTCCAGGCAACTGGTATTCAGAGGCATATTGCCTCCAACAATGAAGAACATAGCCTGCCATCATGGTTGGCAGTCACTAATGGCCTTGTCTTAAGTGTATTTGTTTAATCCTTTTTAGAGCCATCTAACTGGAGATGCTGGAAGGACAGTGTTCTCGAAGCTACCAGCATGAGTTTGACCAAGCTGTGGGAGGCAGTGGAAGACAGGAGTGCCTGGCGTGCTCTGGTCCAGGGGGTCACAAAGAGTCAGACACAACTAAACGACTAAACAACAACAACAACAACTGGAGATGCCAAAGACTGAGCCTAGGATCTTTCTGTTTGCAAGCAGATGCTCTATCACTGAGCTATGACCATTCCTCAAAATCTTTGGTTTTATTACTTCTCCCATCTCTTTTCTCTACCACCCACCAAACACCCGGCACGGTTATCCACTTGGTTGTTGTTTTTTCATTGGGATTTTGTTGTTTGTTTTATGGTCCAATTACAGATTCAAGAAGCAGGAAGATGGCATTCATGACTGGCATAGGTACTGGCCAATCAGTGCTAAGAGAATCTAGCTTCTGCTACATTGGGGGATGGGGGTGTTTCCTGCTAAGCTTGATCCAGGAGGGACAATTAGCACACACAATCCAAAATGCATGACTGCATTTTCACAGCAGGCTTTCTGTTGAAATTATGCAAGGTCAAGCAAATTTAAGATTAATTTAAATTATTTGTCATGGATTACTTTAATTCCATGTTATGGCTTTAGATAGTAATTGTGGGTGGCTTTATTAATGGAGGAGGAGAAGGAGGAGAAAGAAGAAGAAAAAGAAGAATGAAAACCCTGACTTCAGCGTGAATATATATTTGCAAAAGAAATCCCACCATTCCCCAGAGGGGAAATACAACTCCATTTATGAAAATAAAAACAAATGCTGTTAAAAAGTGGGGGGTGGAGATGGCGTTTTTCAATGGAAGATTGCACAAGTCAAAACAACAGCTGGAACAGATTGAGTGTGCAGGCACAATGTATGTAAAACTGTTTCAAAAACTCTGACCAGACCCCCTTACCTAACAACCGTTGCCTTGTTTAGTTACTCTTGAGTCAGAGAGTTTCTCCAATCTTTCTTTTCTTTTCTTTTACAGTTGTGTTCGCCTCTGATGTAACCAGTTGTCATTAACTTTGGCAGATGCTGTTATTTTCCTTTCCCACCCCACCCCCACCCCTGTGAATCCTTTCTTTTTCATTGAACAGAGGTAGGTAACCCTTTATCAGCCTGAGGGCCCCTTTCGCTTCTGGGAAACCTTCCAGGGGCCACATGCTAGTGGTGGGCGGAGCCAGAGGAAAAAAGGGGCGGGGCAGCAAATGCTAACTTCACCTCTTACCACAGTTTTGTTTCTACACCCTGCTCACAAATCCATGCAGATAGGCAAGAGGCAATACCAGAATTTAACCACATATTCCAGCTAGGCAAAAGTACTTAGTGACAGTACAAAGCGTGACCAGTGGGGAGTTTGGCCTGGGGAGATGGGGGGGCTGTTCCGCCTGGCCTTTGGTTTGGACTCAGTCTGACCCTTATGTTTCTCTCCCCTTATGGTCTTGATTTATTGGCTGCTTTTAAAATGAGGCTGCATCTGTATTTTAAATTGTATTTTAAATCTGTATTTTAAATTGGGTTTTTTCCTCCCTGCCCCCCATTATGTTTTTACTGTGATTTTATTGGTGTTAGCCACCCTGAGCCTGGCTTGGGCCGGGCAGGGCGGAGTATAAATAAAATTTATTATTATAATCACAAGGGCCACATAGAGGTGCTTGGAGGTCGCATTTGTCCCTCAGGTCTGAGGTTCCCCACCTCTGCTATAGATGATTAAGCATGTGGACACCTGCAGTTGTGCTCTTACAAGGAAGCACCTTTTTGTGCAACAGGGCGGGGTTGCAAAACAGGGCAAGGGGGGAAGAAGTAAGCAGAGAGGGGCAAAGGATGCATTGTTCACTATCCAAGTGTTTTATAGAGGAAGACACTTTATGGGGCTGGAAACCCATTTTTTAAAAATTGAGCTATGTGGAAACAGAGACAGGAAAAGTTACGGGTGGACAACACAACCAGTGGTTAGTGGGGGTTTTTAAATTTAAAAAGGAAGATAAAAATGCACTGAGACAGTACGATTGTGTAGAATTTCTCAAATTCCCACCTGTCAATTATATGCAGTGCTGTTTTTCTAGAAAAAGAAGTGCTGGAACTCACTATGAACACCTCCCTCGTTCTCTTAGAGTGGCAATGGCAGCCACCTGAGAGGTGCCGGAACTGAGTTCCAGTGAATTCTGGCAGGGGAAAAGCTCTGATCATATGACATATGACACATGCCACTCTGCAAAAGAAAATTCAGGACTATGCTCTAGCTGCCCTCCCAATTATTTCTATGTAGCTCCATCATCATGATCATCTTGGCAGTTATCCATCCCTTCCACCCCCCGCCCAACAAAAAACACTGCCTCAAAGTGATTTACAAAAATGTAGGATATCAAACAGTTCATCAAACTATTTTAAACCAAACTCACAGAACATAAATAAAATAAAACAAAACTTTCTGAACTTGTTCACCCAACAACAAGAATATATAGGACCAAGAATATAATCGACCCCACGGAAAGCTGGGGATCGAAAAACAGGCCATGGATCTTGCTGAAATAAGATCTTTAATTCAAGCTAAATTCAATTCCTCCTGCTGAATATAGAGCTCTGGTTTTGCCTCCAGCACCTTCTGCTGCTCTTGAGACTGAGGAATGGGGCTGAAAACATGAAGGAAGCTTAATCCTAGTTTGTTCCCATCCTCCTCTACAAGGAGCAATGCAGGCTAAGGAGGAGGAAGAAACAGAGAGGATGCAGAACCCCCTGGGCTGGTTGTAGGTGGGGGCTGACTCAGGGCAGAATGAGGTTTGGTGCAGCAGAGCCCCATTTGGAAAATATGGACATGCCCTTTATAAAACCAAACAAGACTTCAACATTCCCAGCCCCATTATACAACATGACACACAACCAACTGTTCCCTCCCTGCAAAAAAACATTCTGTCTGAGATTCCCACCTCCACCGCCCCACTCCCATTTTTAAACTGTTTAAAACAAAGTCTGCATAGTAGACGAAGAAAAACTTTACCGGCCTACCCATCTTGCCCCTCTTCCCAGGAACTCCGGGGATTCCCTAGAAAACAAGCAAAGGGGGTGGGGAGAAAAAGTATTAACATCTGGTGGAAGTCAGAAGGACACACAAAGTCCAAATCAAAAGAGAAAGGGGATTTTTTTTAATATAATTTTTTTAAAAAAAAAAAACCCCAGAAACAACTGCAGGATTATTATGGGCCAAATTGTCAGCCGCTGGCTGCCAGCTGCAAAAGCAAGGAAATGTGGAGGAAGAGGATCATCACTTAGGCTGAGGAAAGACACACACACACACACCCAGGGCAAGGAAACTGAGGCATAGCTTAGCAGAAGGAATAATTAAGCTACTGGTCTGGAACCAAACGAAAGCCGAAGCCAAGACTTGCTCAAGAAACTCTGTTTATGTTTCCTATTTGGTGACACACAGAAGCATTAGATCAGCGGCTCCAAATTTCCCCTCATCCATGCAGACGGCACACTCACACTTTTCCAGAATCTGCCTTCTCAATAGAGTCCTCTAGGTTTTGCCAACAAAATGGATGGGGTGCAGGAAGAAAAGGGCTTCATTTGGGCATATGGGCACAGTGCTGATGGGGAAGAGCTATTAATTCTAGGACAGGCAAGACCCGGGTTCAAAATCCCTGTCTGGCCTTGAGCCTTGGTCCAGGCACTAACCAGTTCCTTCCCTACAGCCCCCACCTCAGTTGTTAAGATAGGAGTGGGGACCCTCTTGTTAGTTCCACTGCCCTTGGAAGCTTGCAGGTGGGGAAGGCCCAGGAGAAGGCCTTCTCTGTGGCATCTCTAAGATGTGGAATTCCCTCCTCACACAGGTGCATCTGGATTATGGAATTTCCCTTGTACAATATAGTTTTTGTCGTATGCTGACGGGAGCCTTCTTTGGAAAAATAAGCCAGGAGGGGTGATGGAAGGGAAGAAATCTGGTGGCCCCAACACACAGCAGGACTGGCTCACCACGTTTTGAAAAGAAGTGATACATCGCACCATGTTTATACATGGTAACCATAACATTTCCATGTTCCATACAGCACCCGTCTCCTTCATTTTCAAATGGGGTAGGCATGGGGCAAGGGAGGGCGAACCTCCCCACTGAATTTTAGGGGTGAGGGCAAAATTCAGGGTGGGGTGGCAAAACATGGTAAGGTATGGACCACTCCTCTTGGCAGACCCCTTCCCCCGCTGCCCCACTCACACACTATGACACTGTCAAACCCACATTCGGGGGGGGGGACTTAGGAGTGCACCCCCAAATGTGTTCCTGATTCTTTGGGGGGTTTCCCCTTTGCAGTCCAGCTTGTATTCAAACTGGGCTGCAAAGAAAACTCCATCATGAGCAAGGGATTGGCTGCACTAGGAAGTTTCTGATGGGGAACTCCATAGTGCAGCCAGTCCCAATGGGACTTAGCACCAGTGCTGATCAGGTGATCAGTGCTGGCAGCACATCTCACTTTGGGCAGAATTTGGCCACAGTGAGGGGTTCCCAACTGTGCTGGATATTTCTCACCAATGATCTGTGGGGTTTATAGGATGGAAATAGAAGCCACCATTATTAAATTTATTCCTCAGCAATAAATTAAAATAAAATCTCGCCACCTCCAACACACACACACACAGACAGTGTGCATTTCAGTGAACAATAGTAAATAAGGTTCCAAGGAGTAACATTTCGTGGCTCAGGTTTGGTTGCCTATTATTATTATTATTATTAGCCACTAAATTTTTATATTGCTCTTCATCTGGGGATCACAGAGCAGTTTATAATTGGCTCTTCCTCACTTTCTTTATAGCGGAGAAAACATTGGATGAAATGCTAGCGGAGGCTGACAATAGAAGATACCAGTGTGAACCCTCCCATTAGGCTAAGAGAGACAACCGTCTCAGTCAGCTGATTCTGAATGACATGAAAGGGTTGTTTATTCAATAATAAATGGGAAATAAATTAATAAAACTGTTTGATAATAAATCAGATCTATAATAATCTTATAATAAATCATATAATAAATAATTATTATCTATCATTATTTATTCAATTTATAAGTTGCTTGCTATGTAAAAATTCTCTAAGCTACTTACAAAACTTTAGAAACATAAAAAATACACTTAATAATAAATCAATAGGGTAGTGTTCAACTTTTACTCAGAGTACACCCACGGAAATTAATGACTATGAGTAAGTTAGGTCCATAAATTCCATTTGGTTTGCTCTGAATAAAAGTTAGTTGAATGCTACCCATAATAAATTAATTGAATAATTGCAACAATAAATAGTAATCATAATAAAATATAACTTAATGTGACCTTTATTAATTCATTAGCACTTGCTATATAAAAGGCCTCTAAGTGACTTATTATGCTTTAAAAGCATAAAACACAGTATGAAATAAAATAAAATAAAATAAAATAGGTTAAATTAGCATTATAAAATGCCAGAGAAAGGCAGAGGCATTTACGGGATTTTCAAATGCCACAGGAATATGGCTGTTTTGGGGTACGATGGACCTTGGCTTCTGGGGCACAAGCATGTTGTGCTTCATGCAGAAAAATGTCTTGGGCTGGCAGGCAAAGCAACATGTGCATCTGTCAAAGAAGAGAAAAGATCAAGGCAGCCGCCAAGACAGACAGTGGCATGGACAACATGAGAAAGACAAGACAGACAGCGGTTTTGGCACAAAGAAGGCAAAAACTCACTCGTTCTCCGTCAGCACCGGGCATCCCAAATAATCCTGGCAGTCCAATGTACCCCTACGGAGGGAAAGGAAAAAACAAAGAGCATTTTGTCTCCTCTGATGCGGTGGGTTGGGGTCAAGTCCTGTCCCTTGGGAACAAGTAAAGCATCTTCCAGCGCTGGTCCAGGGAAGCCGTGATGAAATAAACCTTGGGGCAAGTGTATATGCCCATGGACTGCATGGTGCTGGCTTCCACGATGTAGTCCAAGGGCACATACCCTCACACCAGGGACCATGAGGACTCCAGGAAGGTAGGCACCAGCCAGCTAGGGCCTTACCTGGGCTGGCTCAGGGTGGACCTGGGAGAAATGGAGCTTCGATCCAGGTTAGCTATGTGTGTGTGCAAAAGTTTCTGCTGCTGGCATTTTGTGTCACAACCCCACCAGGGAGGAAATAACTAAGACCTTCAGGAACCAAGGGAGAATACAGCAGGGATGGGGAAGGTCTATAGCCCTCTAGAAGTTGTTGGGTTTCCCATCAGCCACAGCCAGCATGTCAAATGGTCTGGGATGATGCTATTCGGAGCACCAACAACGTGTATGAGAAATGCTGGGGTAGCTGAGTCATTAGAGCATGAGACTCTTAATCTCAAGGTTAAGGGTTCGAGCCCCGTGTTGGGCAAAAGATTCCTGCATTGCAGGGGGTTGGACTAGGTGACCCTTGTGGTCACTTCCAATCTACAATTCTATGATTCTATATAAGGCTGCCTTGTACCAGGTCAGACCACTAGCATGTCTAGCAGTTTATCATCTGCAAGGATTCTTGCAGCTCTCCAGAGCGTCAGACAGGGGACATTCCCACCCTACCAGGAGATACCAGGAATGGAACCTGTGACATTCTGAGTGCAAAGCAGATATCTTAACACTGAGCTATGGCCCTTTCCCATAGGGCTCACCCACATCCTTGAGTTTGAGAGTTAAATGCCTTTTTTGTACTGCAGGTAGATGTACTTCACAATGACATGTGGAACACTGGAAACCCAGAGGCTCTTCCATCCTATGTCTAATGTTCTCTCCATACCCAATTTGCAGATTAACTCTGGCCAGCCACCTCCAGTTCCTTCTCATTCACCCAACTAATAATAATAATAATAATAATAATTATTATTATTATTATTATTTATTTATTTATTTATAGTGGGACGCGGGTGGCGCTGTGGGTTAAAGCCTCAGCGCCTAGGGCTTGCCGATCGAAAGGTCGGCGGTTCGAATCCCCGCGGCGGGGTGCGCTCCCGTTGTTCGGTCCCAGCGCCTGCCAACCTAGCAGTTCGAAAGCACCCTCGGGTGCAAGTAGATAAATAGGGACCGCTTTGTAGCGGGAAGGTAAACAGCGTTTCCGTGTACAGCTCTGGCTCGCCAGAGCAGTGATGTCACGCTGGCCACGTGACCCGGAAGTGTCTTCGGACAGCGCTGGCCCCTGGCCTCTTGAGTGAGATGGGCGCACAACCCCAGAGTCTGGCAAGACTGGCCCGTACGGGCAGGGGTACCTTTACCTTTACCTATTTATTTATATCCCGCCCATCTGGCTCTCTCTTTCAGAAACTAACTACTAAAATGACAATGCCCCCTCACTCTTTGAGGATGGAAATGTGTTTGTTATCTCCATCAGACTTTTTTTTTAAGGACAGCTGGGGGATAGGCTGTGTTGTGGAGCAGCCTGTCATTACAGGATATTAAACAGCTGATCAGCCCCTTCCCCCACCTTCTTCCCTTGTACAAGAATGAAAACCACTGATGGGGTCAACCTTTGTTTATCGCTTGCAATTTTCCCGGTGATGAGAGCCAGCTGGTAGCATTTACTGCTCACAAGGAAAAAGAGCACATGACAACCAGGGAGATGGATTTATTGGCTCAGGGCATCATGTTGATTTAGAATTGCAGTGGAGAGTAGGAGGCAGTTAACTGGAGCTCTGCTTCTTTCAAATAAAAGTGAAGAAGAGGAGGATGGAATGGAAAAGAGGCAGAAGCTTCTCAAAAGTGAACAGTCAGGATGAGCCAGCCCAAGTGAGGTCACAAAGCACTACTGTGCATCAGAGGTGTTGGCCTTTGCATGTGGGTCAAGATGCTGGTTCACTGTTAGAAGCAGAGGTGTCAAAATCTGGCCCCTCGAGTGGCTCCCTCCTTACAAAGCTAAGCTCTGGCACTAGATTAGACCAAAAAGGATTAGACCAAAAGTCCACCTAACCCAAGCGGGGGACCAAGACTTCCCCAGGTTGTTTGCTACCGCAGCAACTGCAGTCAGGGGTAGACTGCCTATGAACATGAAAGTTCCATTTCATTATCCTGCTAAACCAAGGTACTGGGCCTCAGGCCCAGGGGCCAGATGTGGCCCTCCAGTCTTCTCCGTGGCCCTCTGTACTCTCCCTGGGCCCTGCCCTGTCTGCTCAAGTGCTTTGCTGACCTGATGGCATCTTTGAGACTCGCTCATGTCCTTTGCATGCTCAGACAGGTGGTGGAGCTGTGTGGGGTGCAGTGCAGGTAGAAATACCTGGTTTTTGCACACCTGAAATGTAGCCTGCACTAAAGGTAAAAATTGCATCTGTTGATCCACCTACCTTTTCCTCTGCTCCCACCCACCACTGGTATGCAGCAGTTGAGCTGAAAACAATTCTCCACCCTTGCACCAGGCCACTGAATCTGTCTAATCAACATCTAAAGATTGGATCCTACAAACCTAACAAAGCAAAAGGAGAGAGAATATGCAGGACTGCCTTCAGTTAGGCCAAACAGCCCATACTTTGAGGCAGGGGTAATAAACCTTTTTGCACCAAGGGCCACATTCCCTTCTGGACAACCTTCCAAGGGCCACATGCCAGCAGTTCAATTACACCAAAGATACTCAAGGTAGGTGTGATGCAGGGCCATGGGTGTACCTGGGGGGGGGCACGGAGGGACACATACACACACCCTAAATAAAAAAATTGATAAAAATACATAGCAATTTGAGGTTCTGTTCCCCCTGACAAAGCCCCCCCCCAAAAAAAAAAATCCTGGCTCTGCCCCTTTGCAGGGCTGGTGAGTGCTGTGGACAGAGAAGAGTTCCAAGAGTTCAGACAGAGCTGGAGAGCCACATCCTGTCTCCTGGGCCAGAGGATCCCCTCCCCTGCTTTACAATCTTCTTCACAGACCCCGCTCAGGTGCTCGCCTGTGAGGACAATCAGGCTGACAGGCTCATGAAAAAGGGTCTTGCGCCGCAATTGTAGCAGTCAGTTCCACTGGACATTAAGCAAGCTCCTCTCCTTCATTTAAATGGGTCTAGAAACCCCACTTCTTCCCTGCTGCATTTAATGGGTGGATTTAAATTAGGCTGAAATACAGTATTTATAATGTGACTTAGTTTTGTGCTCGGTAGTTTCTGTTATTTTTGTGCAGGCTTTTTAAGGTTGTCTTAAACTGTGATTAGTTTTCTCCCCCCAATCTATGCATTTTGCATTGTTTTGGTGGTTTGTTTTGAGCCTTTTGAATGTTTTTCTATGTGGTGGGAGACACACCCTCCCTATAAGTTGTAAACTAACTCAGTAGGGAAGCAGGGTGGGCAGTACTTTCCTCTTTGCTTCAGGGCAGGAGGCAAAGTGAGGCAACTGCCTCAGGTGACAGATGCTAAGAGATAGCAGCGAGAGTTCCCTGGCTGTAGCAGGGCTTGCCACAGGGCCTGACCTGGGGCCCTAAACTAGTCTGCTGCTTCGGATGCAATGTAAGCTCCTATCCCACCCACCAGTGCTGAACTCTCATTCAGCCACCAGTCCAGCCAGCTTCTGTACATTGAGTAGAGAAGGAAGAGGCCATGCCGTCTTGCCCTCTGCCTCAGGCAGCGGAATATCATGGGCTGGGCATGCCTTGCTGTGCTTGTTTTCCACTTACAGGGCAGGGGTGGTGGTTCCACCACAGAGCCTAACCTCAGCATTTCTAGCATCTCATCTTGGAGCTTAGCTACAGGCCGAACCCAACAGGCATCCCCCAGCTTCTTCCGCACGTCAGTTACATGCTGCTTGAGGATTTGTTGTTGCCAAAGACAGCAGGCAAACCTATGCAAGAGTTGATTAGGCAGAGCAAGGAAGAGTGGAAGAGAGGCATCTGCTGAGACCTTCCTTCCTGCCCACCCACCCACCCACCCACCCAGTGAATCCACTGCTATTGAATTCCAGCCTGCCCAGGAGCTGTTGCTCAACCATGGGCAATTCCTGCAAAACCTAAGGACAGTAAGCCAAGGGCAGGACAGCTGCAAGGGAGGCTGGGCCTGGCTCAGCCCCCAACATGTACCAGGGCAGAATGACTGGGAAGATACTGATAGCCAACAAGCAGGCTCACAGCAGTTCATGGACACTTGGAAGCAATAGGTCCCCAGGCAATAGGACAGGCAAGGCTGGTTCAGGGAGAAGGTAACGTTTGCTGCTGAGACACAGACCCACTGCTCCACACAAACCTGGCAGCAAGCCTTGGACTGCTTCCTTTTGCAGCAGCTGCTGGCAGGCAGGAGCCAGGGCAAGCAGATCAGTTCCAGCAGCTCCTCATTCCAGGACAGCAAGTCTCATTGGCCCAGGCATTTAAAACCTATAGCCCTATAGCCTGGCAATGGCCTGTGCTCCCTGTTTACACGTGTGCTTTACTCCCATTCGTGCCAGGACTGCTGGTCTTAGAAGTGCAATGGGCCACTTTGCTGTCAGGGGTTCCTTAGCAGCTGTTCTTCACTGTTTCCAGAAGTTATAGGAGCGAGTGATGGCTGGTCCATTAGGGCAAACAGGTGTGCTTCACCTGCTTGCCTTCCAACTTACAGTCAGTTCAAAGAAGAGTGCTGGTTGTCAGCTTCCTTTTCTTCCTTAGGCTCAGTGCAGAGCTCAGCAGGGCAGGGAGGAGGACCATGGGGCGGCAGGGGTGGGGGAGGACACCAAAATCTGTTGGCTCTGGCTTCACCTACTGCTGGCTCACTTGCCTTTCACCCTACTGGTCCAAGTGGGCCCCAGCCACCACTGCCTACTGGTTCCCTCCTCGTCCATGTCAGTGGAAATGTATAAACAAGGCTCTCTCTCACTTACCCGGCTGCCTTTTGGACCAGGTTCTCCTATAGGTCCAGGTAAACCCTGAAACACAAGAAGGGAAAAACAAAGCAAAGCAAAGCAAGAAAGACAGATAAATGTGGACATGTTAGAACTTTTTTTAAAATACACAAACACACACACAAACATCTGCAAACAGTTCCAAAGCAGAGGCTTCTCTTTGCAATTTAGGAGGCAGTCCAAGAGATAGCTCGGAAGGAATTCAGAGGGGAAGAATTATCATCATCACAATAAGCCTCCGGAAACAAATGCCCTAATTGTTACAGGGAGATGGCTCTGCAGGCATTCACATTTTAAAACAGAACTCATAGTTAATTCTGCTCCATTCCAGAGCAGCTCAGCTGCAACAGAGGAGTGGACTGAATGCAAGAAGGGAAAAGCAAAGGCTGGTTGATATCAGATTGTAATAAGTTGCTCACGCACATGTACAGGCTACAGGTTGACCTCTGTGCTAATATATTAAGAAGCTATCAGCTGCATTTATCACAAGGTAATGGAAAGCCAGGCTTAAATCCCAGGCCAGCAACTTTCAACCCTGCTCTGTCAAATTAGTTTTTTTGGGGGGTGGGGGTGAGAGTGCAGAGGTTTTCCTAATTACAGGAATGTGATACTGATGGTAAACAGAGGCAAGTTAAGCCCATGGCCAATGCTTAGCTCTGATAGAAAAACTGAGCATGTAGGTTCAGAAGCAGGAGACTTCTGGAAACCAGCTGCTGTGGGAAAGGCAATGGAGGAGGCTGCCTGCCTTCACAAAGGACTTGTCATAGGGAAGGTGTTGGGTGGTATCAAGCTTAGAATTGTGAAACCAGAGACCTGCGTGTTGCTGCCCTACATCCACCTTCCCTAACCTGGTGCCCACCAGATGTTTTGGACTCCCCTAATGGGAGGTTTTGAAAGGCTTTAAAAACCTCTATTTTTCAATGGCTTTTAACTGATGTCCTTTTATTGGATAGGCTACAGGGCGGCTGGGGGTGTGAACATGCCCTCTAGAGGTGGCTCCCATTACCCCTGACCACTAGCCTAGTTGGCTGGGGCTAATAGGAGCTGCAGCCAAGCCACATCTAGAGAGCACCATGCTGGTGACTCCAGCTTTAGAGGCGTGTTTCAAAGGGGGATTTTAGTCCCAGTTGGAGCTGGAGAGCAATGGAATAAGCCTCCTCTTTCCAACAATGTCCACCCATCTATCCACCCATGCCTGCAACCAATTAAAGATGAAACAAAGGCATAGCTGAACACTACATGTTACCATGTAGATTGACTTGCAGAACTCATGAGGACTAGGAACTTACGAGAATCTCAAATTCTGCATCATTGCAAGGGGTAAATTAAAAAAAAACTGGCAAGATGAATAAGGGTTAAGGACTATTCGTCTGGAAATGTAAAGCTCATCCATTCTCACTGTTGAAATAAAATATTCCTATTTGAGACTAGGGAATAGGAAAAAATGTATTAATTTCAATCTCTCCCCCTCTTATTCTTCCATCCTTAAGTTTTGCATCTCTGTGTGGGTATTCTTTTGTGCAAGAGGCACATTTCTGCTAGCCATTCACTTATTTAATGCATTTTTTCATGTTGCCATCACTACTGCAAGTACCTTTGTGCACCATTTCCTATCATATGCACTTTTTTATTTTTTTTGTGGCAAGCTGTGTCACAAAGTTCAGACACATGTGACTTACAAAGGGCAGCTCTGTTTCAGTTGCTCATGGGCTTAGGGAGTATAAATTAGGTGAGCTTGTACTAAAATGCAAAGTGAAAGAGATTTCTCTCCCATTCCTATAATAAACTTCCATGGTTATTTACTCTATGCCAGTTGCCAGACTAAATGAAATTGAACGATCTCCTTCCACCTCCAACTTCCATCACCTCCAATTCAGGAAGCTCTGAAAGATAAACCCAGATCCCACTGTCAAAATGTTTGTTTGTATGCTTCTGCCATCAGGCCAAAGTTAACAACTTTGCCTCCGACGCCTGAACCAAAAAGAAGCCAAAGCTTCCAACTTTTCCACTGCGATGCAAAACCAAAACTTGCCAAAAGAAGAAGTAATGAAAGCACCGAATAAGGAAAGTAAACATAACTGAGACTGAAGAGGTTAGTGTGGGCAGCTGTACTATATTGGTCCCAGAGGATAAGAAACAGCGCTATTCTGCGCCTTCCCCCCTTTGAATAAGCTTCTGTTGGTGAAAAAAGCACACAAACCTTTGGCTTAGACAGAACGTTTCATCAAACAAATGGGAAAGCTGGAAACTTACGGGGAGAAAGCATTCTTGGTGTCTCATGGCCTCTATTGCTGTGCCTTGAATAAACTTTTTGAAAAGTTTGTTGAGCCATGCAGGGATAAGTGGACATTGTGGCACATTGCTTGCTTACTTATTTATATTTAGTATTATTATTTACAGGAATGTACAACGGGCCAAAACAACAAAAAGTCTTGTGACACATGCCAGGATTTCTCTATTAATAACGCAGAAAGAAAACAGTTGATTGATGGTGACAGCACTGTGTCAGGTATGAATCTGAAAGTCAGTTCCACAATCTCCTGCCCATTCAGAATGACCAACGTCAGTTAAAAGCTTGCATACCCTTTTCAACAACATAGGCTGGCATACAGCTAGGGTTCAGTGCAGGCCAAGCCTTTGATGCTCCTTTTATAGTTGCCTCCAAGAGAGAACTTTGGTTTCTGCAGCTTCTTCAACAACTGCATTGCCACAAAGAGAGAAGGTGCAGCTATATCCCATCTCCCTTCCATAAGCACACACACATACACAACACAGCTGCCCTTCACACCATATTTCATCCAGCAATTATTATTTTAGACACAGCAACAACAGGCGTGCATAGTGGGAAAGATGTGGGTGGGGGCCGTCCAGAGTGCTGCATGCACTCTGGCACATGCTGAGCCATTTGTGCACATGACCTGTCCCGTTCCTTTGCACGGAGAGGAGAGCCATGCATATGCTTTCCTCCACTGAAACAAGCAGATCATGCAGAAGACTTTGCATGGCGTACATGTACCAAAAACTCCTGTGGCCTCTAACTCAGGGATAGGACAACCTGTGGCCTTCATCCCTGTGGTCAGAGATGATGGGAGCTATCAGCATTTCTCCTCATACACACTTTTTTGCAAGACAATGTTAAAAAATAATAAGATATGTTTGCATGTCATTTTCATATATTTTTATCCAGTATATGCATTTGTGTGCACATTGCTTTGCGGGGGAATCACACTGCAAAATTCAGAAAAGTGCTTCCGCTTGTGCATAGTTTCAAAAAGTGCAAATTATGTTGGTTTACCTTTCAATGCCAATTGAATCAAATTCTCCCCCAGCCTTAGCTAGGCTACAATTCCCAACATCCCTGACCACTAGGCATGCTTGCCTTGGCTGACTGACCTGGAGTCCAGCAACATCTCAAGGACCATGCATTTTGCACTGTGACCTACAAAAGGGGAACCCCCCTGAGTGGTCCAGAGTCTAAAATTACCTAATCACAATACTGGCATGCAAACACATTATATCTGGGACTGAATCCCTTATTAATTGTGGGACACCGTAGCCATCTACCTGCCTGCCCACCAAACCCCTGTGCTGTACACAGCACGGTAAGATTTACTGCACCTGCCTGCCAGGATAACCTTTGGCACCTGGGTTCCCGTCAGAGCCTCGTTCACCCTGTAAAAAAAGAGAGAAAAGGGCAGAAGGGCAGGGAATGGGAAGAATTAAATCTGGCTTCATGCCCTGCATAACAGTAGTAGTAGGAATAAAATAATAATAATAATAATAATAATGATAATAATAATAATAATAATAATAATAATAATAATAATAATAATTCATCTTTCTCAACATGGTGGATGCCATGCTGATAGGCACAACAGGTTCACAGTAGAGACAGTGCATGAACATTGATCCATCTGACAGAAAGAGCATCAAGAGCACATATGGAACCCATCCACAAAAGAAGCACAGAGAAGCTCAGAGCTTGCATATGGTTACACCAGGGAGAACCTGAGGCCTTCAAGGTGTTATTGGACTCCCATCAGCCCCAGCCAACAAAGACCAACAGTCAAGGATTATGGGAGTTGTAGTCCAACAGCATCTGGGGGGCCACAATTTCCCCATTCCTAGACTAACTAAACTAGCATTTGGTTCACAGAATCCAACATTCTCTTCATGTTCTCACCACAAGTAGCGTCTTCCCTCCCACCGCCATTTTGAAGATGCAGGTAGATCAAAATGAACAGAAAATAACATCTGACACATTATAAATAAAGCAGTGGGACATGCAACAAAATGTTGCAGCATGGGGTGCTTCTTTTAGGATTCTAGTTGGCCCGCCCCATTTGGGGAAGAGCTGTAGCTCAGTGGAAGAGCACTTCCAAGGCCCCAGGCTGGGGATGCCCCTGGTCTGACTCACTGGAAAGCAGCTACCAGTCAGTGCCAATACTTATTTAGTATTACTAAATCAGTGACAATACTGATTTAGATGCAGTCATGGTCTGACTCGATATAAGACAGCTTCCTGTGTTCCTATGCTCTGTTTCAGAACATGTCATTCCACCCCGTCCTGATTTTCCCATTACCAATAGTCAGTATTCTGTGCCCATTGAGCATACTCAGTCCTTTGTGTGTGTCCGTACGTGTGTGATGGGAGGGGTGATGTTCCTAAACATTTTTTGCACTTCTACAAACCTTGGTGTTCCTCTGAGCCTGCTAAGACCACCTCTCATGCATGGACGGTGTCATTCTGGTTGCAAAAACATCCATATTTGGAGAATGAATTTGCCATGAGTATATACAGGAACACCAAAAGACCACTGGTCCATCCAGCTCAGTGCTGTCTACACTGACCGGCAGCAGTTCTCCAGTGTGTCAGGTAGAGGGCCTTCTGAGTGCAAAGCAGATTCCCCCAACACTGGGCTGCAGCCTTTCCCAAGTGATGAACGCTGAATCACAAGTAAAATCCCACAGATGTCAACAGCAGTTGATGTGAAACAGCAGAGTTGTGAAAGGGTTTCCCAGAATACAGTGGTGAAATGCAACTCATCACATGCAGAGACAGTCAGTGTGGTGTCATGGTTAAAACACTGGACTATGACCTGAAAGACCACAGTTCTAATATGCACTTAGGGTTGTACTCACCGTTAATCATGCACAAAGTAGATTCATTTAAATCAAATGGACACCACTAGTTTAGGTTCATTAATTTCAATGGGTCTACTCTGAGTTGAACTTCATTGGCCATGAAATTCACTGGGCAACCTTGGGCCAGTCACCAGCTTTCAGCCTAACCAGTCACACATGCCCCTTTGAGCATCTTTGGAGGATACGTGGGTTATAAATGCAATAATAAAAGAAGTGAAGGTCCTGAGCAAAGCCCCAACTGCTTGAATGTTGAATTCCCAGCAATAGATTTCATGCTGAATGAATTTGTGTATAAAATACTTTCACATCAAGCTCAACAGACTCTGCCATTCATCGGGTTCATTATTTATTTATTTATTTTACTGTAAACATCACGCTAATCTAAACAGAAAAGGGGTGAGGTGGGTGTAGGAGAAAATTAAATTACAGCCTCCTTCTTTAAGAAGCGATTCAGTCCACTCCAGCTGAAACATTAATGCACGACGGGAGTGGGGGGAGGTAAAGTAAATGTACAGCTATATCCCTAGCATAAAGGTTTTGAAAACATTAGAAAACATTTAGAAACTTAAATCGCATCTCCACATGCTTTGCCCTCCATGGATTGGCAGCCGCATGGCACTGAGATAGCATGAGGGGCCCCACCATAAATCAAAGCAGAAACCAACAAACACCTGAAATGATCCCCAGAGACACCTTTGGAGTGCAAACATCTTCATTTGATATCTAAGTATGTCTTATGTATTACAGGTGTTTTATTATATGTGTCTGATTATGCTCTTCTTATTAACTTTGTATGCTAAAATCCACTTGCTTATTTCGGTTTTCTTGACTGTAATCTATATTTGGCTGACTATTAAATCTTGACTGATTCATTCATTTGGTTCAAAGGAGTCGGCTGCTCAAAATGCAAAGAGATCCCAGCAACTTGAGGGGAATGGGCCAGGGAGATTTGGGGGCTCCTCCCTGCTTTGGCTCATTGCGCATTAAAAGATTTCCAGCCCTGGAAGGAAGAGAGCATGGAGCCTCTGATCTAGGTAACTGCTGCACAACATCTGCCAATGGAACTTAACCAAAGTTAGAACAGCAAGTAGCTTCTTTCGGCTTTGGCTTCAGGGTCATGAAAACAGTTCTGCAGCCCTGGGAGAAATCTGCTTAAGGCGAATGCCAACGGGAGCCAATCTTATGAGGACATCCAATTATGTTTTAGGGGCAATGCCTATATAGCAGCCAACTCTTTGGGACCTCCAGTTACATCTGGGAATAGTGCTTTGGGACCAAGAGGATTGATGGTGTGGACGGGTTTCTCTTTAAATCCATTACAAAAGAATAGGGAAGTGGTCAGATGCTGGAGAGAGATAGGCTGCAACACAACTATACCTTATAATTAGGACCAATGCATTGGGATTTGGGTGCAGGCAGGGTTAGGGAGTTATTAAAGTTGCCTCTTGAAAAGCTGCAAACCCACTTTCAGAACCTGAGGGTCAAAAACCTGGGATGTAAAAATAAACCAAACAACAAATCGATAAATAAATTGGTGCTTTCACAACACGTTGCTGGATGAGAGATACCAGGGCAGGTTTCAAGTGACTTTCAGGTGGAAGCAGGTTCTAGTGAAAGATGGGCTTTAAATGGAGGCATCGATAATGTTTGCAAGGCACAGTCCCAGGAAGGAGCTGTGGGGGCTCCGTAACATCAGCCTCCAAGGAAAGCTGAAATTTAGAAGCTCCCAAAATTCTTTTCTGCGCCAACTGAAATCCTTGGGGCAAGGAGTGTATGTCTTTGCCCACCTCTGTATCAGCTGCTTTCTAACCTCTTTAAATTTCCAGCCTTAGAACAAACCAAGCAATCAATTCAACAAGCAGCTGGGATTGGCTCAGAAATAACCAGAGCTATTTCTTGATTTGGGGGGGAAGGCACTTGACTTATTTCTGAACCAATCCAGCACATACCATGATGGGAAGGGCAGAAGCCACAACTAGTTAAGTCACTCTTGAAACAGAACATTACAACAACAACAATAGCAGCAGCAACAAGCGCCACTCACCTGGTCTCCAGGATGACCCGGTGGTCCTGGATATCCTTTCTGTCCCTGTTCAAAAGAATAAAAATTCAGGTAAATTGGTTTTGTAGAAAGGTCTTTTTAAAATGCTAGAAGAATCATCATGCATGGATCAATGCATATGTGCAAGGAGAACTGGGGTTTGTATCCTGTAGCCCTTTAAAACCTGTTGGTCAGCAAAACCCATCAGCCGCAGCCAATGTGGCCAATGGTCAATGGTGATGGAAGTTGCAATCTAACACCATCTGGATATAGCCATTCCTAAAGTAGGCACATTGTGGGCTTGTGATGAGAGTGGGGGAGACTAACCCTTGCCACATTTCATGGTTCATATGCAGTAGCTTGCTGCGCACCAGGGATGGGCTGTTGGTTATGTTTTCTGCAATTTTGCTACTCTTTCTTTCCCAGCCATCTTTACTCTTCCCCTCCATCTTTGCCTCAATTGGATTATTTCCTCAGGAAGTGGTGGGGAACAACCAGGCATTAGGCAAGTTGGGTAAGTACCGGTATTCCCCATGGTCTTTCCCACCATGAGCCTCTTCCAATAGAACTCAAATGACAGGCGAAAAACAAGAGCCTGAGTTTGATCGCCTCCACAGGTGTTTCTGGGTGATTCCGGGGCCTTAAATCACAACTGGGGTCATCAACTGAAGTGGAAGTCTCCTGCCATTTTTGTAATGAGGGCCCAAGTCAACTCCAGCGGCAGCCCTAATCCAGCCCGTCAACCCTCAGAGTGGCAGTCCGGCAGGTTTTGCAGAGCGAATGGGGACGGTTGGTGAAGAGGATAGGGTGCAGATAGGGACTCCCGTCTGCAGGCCATGCATGAAAGGCAACCACCAAATGCATCACCATTTAATGGGGAGTTGCAAACCACCCAGTGGCTGTTCGGAGTCCAAAAAAGTACTTTGCAGTTCTGACAGCACAGAAGGGATCACTGTATGTGGCAAAAACCACATACAGTGGTACCTCCGGTTACAAACTTAATTCGTTCCGGAGGTCCATTCCTAAGCCGAAACTGCTCATAACATGAGGCATGCTTTTGCTAATGGCGCCTCCCGCTGCTGCCAGCACGCAACTTCCGCTAGCATCCCGGGGCAAAGTTCGCAACCGGGAGCATCTACTTCCGGGTTAGTGGAGCTCATAACCTGAAGCGTTCGCAAGGACGACGGTACGTAACACGAGGTTCCCCTGTACAAGCCTGCCACACACTCTTGCAGCCAAAGAATCCTATTTTATAATGTATTTTAAAATACTTTCTGGCTGCACTTAAGGGCAAAGCGCTCTCTCAAAGGTGGCTTACAGAAGAAAAACACAGTGCAAATCACAAATCTCTATCTCTCTCTCTCTACATATACTGTATTAAAGAAGAAGCTGAAATTTATTTATTTATTTTTAAACCACCCACCCAAGGCCAGTAGAGATTTACAATCCAGAAATGTCAACAATCCTGTAAACCATCTCCCCCTGGAAAAAAGAAAAGAAAACCTCAGGAAAAAGCCAGTGAAAACAGGTGGGTCTCTTCTCCTACAAGTCTGCGGTGATGGGGCTTGATGGATTTGACCTGTAGAAAATGTCTTCTCACCCTCACCGACTTGATTACTCCCTGAGGTGGACACTTCATAAAGGCCTCGTTTGCTGACCTTAGCGTGTGGGCAGGTTGGTATTGGAAAAGGTAGTCCTTCAAGTATATCAGATTCCCTTATGAAGAGAATCTGAGGCTATTCTGATCCAGCACTCACACTGTGAGTCATTTGCTGGAAGCCACAGGTGGGGAGAAGGCTCTTGTGCTCAAACCCTGCTTGCCAGTTCCCTGTTTGGACCAGATGGGCCACTGGTCTGATCCAGCAGGCTCTTCTTATGTTCTTATTTGACCACCGTGGAGGTGCCCCAAATCAATCCTGTGCAGATAGAAAGCCATGCCTTCCTTGATCCTCCCCACCTAGAGATTCTTGACCCGCCTTCCTGTCTCCTATTGCCTCTTCTATGCCTTATGCAGCTGCTTTACAGCCTCTTCCTATGAAAATAAACCACAGCCAAAGATAACTGGTCACAATAACTGCCTCTGTTCTGAACTAAGATGAATCTACCATCACATGCCAGCTTCGGGGCTCCATATTCAAATGCAGGGGCCGGAAAACTTTTTCAGATGAAGGGCCACATTCCCTTCTGGGGGCCAGAGTGGTGGGAAGGGCCAGAAGCAAAAGTGTGTGGGGCACAGAATGCTAAGATTTGTACAGTAAACTAATTTTACTCCAAATACCCCTCTCTATCCTCCATCCAGGCAAGCGAGAGGCATAATCAGAGTTCCCAGACACATTGCAGCCAGGCCAGAATACTCAAGGGCAGTCCACAGCAGAGCCAGGAAGGGGTATGGCCTGGAAAGAAGTGCTTTGGGGGGCCAGTGATCTTGTGTGGCACCCCAAAATGCACATTTATGGGTGCCATGCCTGTAAGAGGTACAGCCTGAAAATACAAGAGCTTGGGTCGGCCACTTTGGCTTCTGTCCTCTTGCAAGAAAACACAAGATGTCCCTTTTTTTCCAGGGCAGCTGACAGGTATAGGGTCATGTTCATCTACTGATTCAAAGCTGAAAATCCTTTTTCAGAAAAGGAAGAAAAAACTAACCAACACCAAACCACCAAATTTATGGTCTATTAGCATCATCTGGGGGGGAATGCTGCCCAGAGAAAGCAAGATTTGGTCTCCCATGGGAAAATGTCTCTCAGTTGTTTGTTCAGCAGTTACATATACCTTGTGAAAGGGCGCAGAAGGCATTGTGGGTAAAAAATTAAAAAAACAAGGCGACCAGGGTAGGAACAGCCAAACTGCCACTGGAATCAATGCCCTGGGAAATCACAGTGATAGACACTTCACCCCTTTTGGTGTGAACTATGGCAGAAATAGAGCATGTCGCTTACATAAAAATAAAAGTGTCTCTGACTCAGAAAGCTGAGGAAATGCAAATATTCAGACTGCAAATGAAAATGTTTCTGTGGCAGCAGTAAGAATATGACTCTGTGATGTGGACAGCCAACTCCCATCACCCAATTCATGTCAGCTGGAGCCACAAGGTCTCACTCCCTGTTCTAAGGAGTAGCAATCTCTCTTGTATGCAAGAGATGGAAGAATGCCTCTATTCAGAAGAGGTATTTACTCTGGAGAGCAGAGAATTCATCTTCTTAGATGAGGGATAGGAAAACCTGCAGCCCTTTGGATGTTGCTGGACTCCCAGTTCCCACTATCCCTGACCATTGGCCATGCTGGCTGGGGCTGATCAGAGTTGGCATCCAATTACATCTGAAGGACCACAGATCCCTGCATCCAAGAGGCATTCAGGATGGAATGCCTCTTCTAAATAGAGGCATTCCTCCGTCTTTCACATGCAATATGGAGTGCCACTCTAGGCTTAGATCAGGGGTGGCCAAGGTAATGCCTTCCAGAAGTTTTGGACTGCAGCTCCCATCAATCCTTGTGACTGTTGGCCAAGCTAGCTGGGACTGATGGGTGTTGTAGTCCAACAACATCTGAATGACACCATTTTGGTTACCCCTGATTTGAAGAACCTCAGACCTGTTCACAAGTCAAACGATAACATAATGCAAGGCTATAAAATTATATTCATGATTAAAAAGAACAGTGGGTTAAAATAATCTGAGCCTAACCGACAGTAACATTTTCAATATGTGACAAAACTAAACTATCTTCTTCTTCTTTGGCGATCACTCATAGCCAAGTAAGCTTGTCTTCCATAAAAACGGTTTTAAGAATGAGTACGTAAGTGATTGTGGATGCCAATTCTGGATCCACACGTCCTTCCACAGTGGGAACATTGTTTTCTGGGTGGGAGTTGATCACGGTGTGGATTTGCCAAGCGTGTCTTCCTCTTAGCACGTTTCTCCCTTACGTCCTGAGTGAGTGTCTTCAAAGCCCATGACACCTTTGGTAAAGGCTGTTCTCCAATTGGAGCGCTTGCAGGCCAGTGTTTCCCAGTTGCCAGTGTTTAGACTACATTTTTTTTAGATTTGCCTTGAGACAGTCTTTAAACCTCTTTTGTTGACCACCAGCATTACACTTTCCATTTTTAAGATCGGAATAGAGTAGTTGCTTTGGAAGACGGTCATCAGGCATCCTCACATGTCCAGTCCAACAAAGTAGATGTTGAAGAATCATTGCTTCAACACTGGTGATCTTTGCTTCTTCCAGTACCCTGGTATTAGTTCACCTGTCTTCCCAAGTGATGTGTAAAAATTTTTGGAGCCACCGTTGATGGAATCTTTTGAGGAGTTGGAGATTGCATTTATAAGTTGTCCATGTTTCACAAGCATACAGTAAGGTTGGTAGGACAATAGCTTTGTAAACAAGCATTTTGGTTTCCCTGCATCTGCCACCAGCACAGCGACATCCACACTAAGGGGCAGCAGATCTCCAGGGTTTCAGGCAGGGAATCTTTCCCGGCCTTGCCTGGAGATGCCAAGGATTGAACCTGCAACCTTCTTCGTGCTTAGCATGTGCTGATTCTCTTAAGACATAGGTTCATTGGAGCCTGATTTGTACCAGGTCAGAACACTGGCGCCTCCATCTAGCTCAGAATCAGCTGCACTGACTAGCTGCTGCTCTCCAGGATTTCTGACAGCCCTACCTGGAGATGACAGGAATTGAACCAGCGACCTTCTGCATGCAAAGCAGATGCTTTGCCCCTGAGCTACAGTGCCAACCCCTGACGCCAGCTCAGCTGCTAGTCATAACGGTTCTCTCCAAACTTCTCTATGGGCCATTAGGTCTTTCTTTATCCCTCCACTGGTCTTCTCTCTCTTCCTCCCTCTCTTTTTAAAGTTTCACTCGAACTGGCTTCCAGGATATTGGCTGTTCTCCTAAAAGCACGCTGGCAAACAGAGCAGCTTGTCTACAGCCCAAGGTGTTTTCAGTGGGGTTTTGCCAACAGAGGATCTACAGCCTTATTTTTTATTTTCCAAATATTTTTCCAACAGCGCTCGCGCGCTCTCTCTCTCTCTCTCTCTCTATATATATATATTTAGGAGGCCAGTAAAGCACAGCCTCCATCAAAAGCATTTGTTGGGAAACTTCTCTTGTCCCCATCCCAAGTCTGTTTGTCTTTTTTTCTCTTCTTTAACCTATGCACTGGCTTGTGTTTCTACCTGAAAAGGATTCTATGTTCTGCCTTTTAAAGTTGGGCAAGTGTTTCACTGTACTTGTGCCAACGGTCCTGACATAACACTGGAACCACAGGAGTTCCACACACAAACCCCTTATTGTCTGCTTGCATTTGCTTTACCAAATCTTTGCCTTCTTTTTAAACTCTCCTCATAATTTTCTCCTCTGGGTCCTGCTTAGTTGGCATTGGTTCATGGCAGAGCCTCCTCTGTGGTGGTGCCCCATTTGTGGAACACCCTCCAGGATGAACTGTGTCTGTCTACCTCATTACTGGCATTCAAGAGGGATTTAGAAAGTATTCCTGTTTCTCCCAGGCTATTGGCTGTGAGAACATGCAATTGCTTTACATGTTTTTAGATGCTTTTAGATGTTTTAAGTATTTTTTTTTAATTGTATTGCTTTATCAATGATGAATTTGCCAAGCTGCATTCCGTTGGGAGGAAGAGAGGGACATAAAGGTAGCAAGTAAATAAAATTGGGGAAAGAATTCCATTTTCTGAAGAAAGCCTTCTTGTCTCTTACAGAGAGACCTTGTTGCTGCTCATTAGCCATGCTGTTTACAGTTTCTTGCTTGTAGCTAAGAAGTTCATGAAAATAAAAGAAAAATCTCAGAGCCTCCAAGGGTCCCTATTTTCCAGAGACAGTCCCAGATTTACAGAAGCTGTCCTGGTTTGTGATTTGATCCCTGAATGTCCAACTTTGCCTCAGGTCATCCCTATTTTCATCAGGGAAAAGTTGGAGGATACGGTCCGGCATCCCTATTTTCATCAGAGAAGTGTTGGAGGGTCTGGAGTTATGCGACCCCCGAGCCACAGAGATAAGTAACTATATAACGTTTAGTGAAGTTTTTTTAATGTTTAATGTTTATTATGTTTTTAATATGTTGGAAACTGCCCAGAGTGACTGGGGCAACCCAGTCACGTGGGCAGGGTATAAATAATAACAGTTGTTGTTGTTGTTGTTATTGGAATGTCCCTAGCTCACTGGAGAAATTGTAGAGGGTATGCAGTCTAAGGGACGCGGGTGGCGCTGTGGGTTAAACCACAGAGCCTAGGACTTGCTGATCAGAAGGTCGTCGGTTCGAATCCCCGCGACGAGGTGAGCTCCCGTTGCTCAGTCCCTGCTCCTGCCAACCTAGCAGTTCAAAAGCACATCAAAGTGCAAGTAGATAAATAGGTCCCGCTCCGGTGGGAAGGGAAACGGTGTTTCTCTGCGCTGCTCTGGTTCACCAGAAGCGGCTTAGTCATGCTGGCCACATGACCCGGAAGCTGTACACTGGCTCCCTCGGCCAATAAAGCGAGATGAGCGCCACAACCCCAGAGTCAGTCACGACTGGACCTAATGGTCAGGGGTCCCTTTACCTTATGCAGTCTAAGTGGGCCACAGTAGTTCAATCTACTCATGAGAACGTTATCTCTTAAAAACACATGTGCAGGACAAACCCCAACAGAAGAGAATGATTTGCAACAGATAAATTGCAGCGGGGGGGGGGGGGAATGCCATAACCCACTCCCTGCCTGTTTCTGCTCTCCAAATAGCAGCCACAAACAGCATTTGGAGAAAGGGTGGGGCAGAGAAAGGTCAGGTGGTACCCGGTGTGGAAAATTTCTTGTCAACCCCCGACATATTGATTTTTATTTTTATTTTTGCTTGCAAAAATGGTTTTACGTTATTTCATATTTTCTTACCATGGAATGTGGATTCTGAGCTTATGATAACAAGTATGGACAGATACTTAAATCTACAGTATGAACTGTGTTTTGGCTTGTGTTATTTTATTTATATTTATTGTTTATTTATTTAATTCAATTTATCTAAAAAAAAACAACCCTGCAAATTGGTTTACCAAAACAAAAACAAACAAAAACCACAGCAGTAAAATCAAGAAAAATTAACAATCCTACTTTAAAACATACAAAAGCGAAAATATTAAGATTAAAAATACTTCAACTTCCTAAGCATCTAGGTATGCTTGCCTAAAGAAGAATGCTTTTAGCAGGTGCCCAAAAAAGAGTCTAGCAAAGGCATGTGCTTTGTTGAAATTTCAGCCTTCACGACATGGGAAAACGGCCAAATAAACAGCTATTTTCGTGAAGGAGGGTCAAGATATTAACTGATATGCATGAAATTTCATATGTAGCTATATAATCCCTAGTGTAGTAAGATAAGACCTATGGAGCAGGCATTTTTTAAAAAAAGTTTTTTTATGAACCACCCTAGTAGGGCAGTAATTGTTCCTTGATCATTTGTCAACCCCCCCCTCCATGATGGCACCTGGGGCAACGCGCCCTCCTGCCCCCCTTTCCTACGCCCCTGGGGTGGGGTACTAACTCTGTGTGTGTGTGCATACACTCCCATTGTCACTTCTCCAATACACATTTGCCTTTGCCATAGAAGCCAATTCCTAGGGGCTATGGAGATTTTGTCCCCCACAATAAAATATTTGAGGAGACCAGGTCCCCACGAAGTTTATGGGTATTCCCATTCAAATGGTGTGTGCGCACTGCATCATGTGATTGATTATGCGAAGCAGGGCTTACCTGGGCCACCACAATATTTTATTCAAGTTGGCACCCCTGGTCCTTACAGATATTACAAGTTTTACTCAGAACAGCCCCATTGAAATCAATGTTTAATGTTTTATTATGCTTTTATATATGTTGGAAGCCACCCAGAGTGGCTGGGGCAATACAGTCAGTTGGGGGGGTATAAATAGTAAAATAATAATAATAATAATAATAATAATAATAATAATAATAATAATAATAATAATAATAATTAATATTATTATTATGGAATAGGAAGTCCCTATTTTCATCGGAGAAATGTTGGAAAGCATGGAGTTAATGGATGTGAATCCTCTGACTGCACACCCACATCCCTATGGGGGGGAAATCCTTAAAAGATTAGCATAAATTGTCCAACAGCAAGAACAACAAAGAATCCAGCCTCTCCTACAAGGGCGTAAACACCCCAAAATGCTAACAAAGAATAAAGGCAGAATCCATAGAATTGTAGAGTTGGAAGGTACCCCCAAGGCCATCTAGTCCAACCTCCCGCAACAGGAGTCGCTGCTAAGGCATCCCTGACAGGTGGTCATCCAATCTCTCTAAGGAAATCCTTTCCACTGTCAAACACCTCTTGCTGTCAGAACGCTCTTCCTGATGTTTAGTTGAAATGTCCTTTCTTGTAATTTGAAGCCACTGGTTTGGATCCTAGCCTCTGGATCAGGAGAAAACAAGCTTGCTTCATCCTCTACATGACAGCCCTTAAGATATTTGAAAGATGGCTATCATATCTCCCATCAGTCTCCTTGTTTCCAGGCTAAACATAGCCAGTTCCTTCAACCGTTCCTCATAAGGCTTGGCTTCCAGATGCTTGATCATCTTGTTCGCTCTCCTCTGCGCACATTCCAGCTTGTCAATATTCATATTAAATTGTGGCACCCAGAACGGGACACAGTATGCCAGGTGTGGTCTGACCAAGTCGGTGTAGACAACAGAATGGCCACTTTCCTCCAGCTACTTTCCGGCATTTTTGTGGAGAGGAACGTCATACCAAAACATGCCCACCAATTGTGCCCAATATCAAGAATATAAATATCTTACCTTCCTACCAGGTGATCCAGGAAGCCCTGTCAGTCCTGGTAAGCCTACATCACCCTGTAACCAGAAGTATAAATTGCTGTTGTTGTTTGTCTTACCTTCAAAAACACTTCAAATCTTAGTTTTCTTAAAACAAAAAAAAAGTAAATGCCTAGGCCTCATGGTTGTGAAAGTGAACATGAAGACCATATCCACACTATATATGTAAAGTTTTCTAATCCAACTTGTACAAAATTAAGTGCCTAGTTCTCATGGTTCTAAGGCAATGCTAGGAGATCCCTCACAGAGCAGGGATGGACTCTGGTCTTTCAAATTTCCCCTGCACTGGGGGCCGAGCCAAGAGGAGTGTTTCAGGGCCTTGCACAGGACACCCCTGCCTTTCACCTTCCATTCTGCGCATGCATGTTATAGTTGCAAAGCCCTGCAACACTCCCCTTGGCTCGGCCCCCAGTGCAGGGAAACCAGTCACCCTCCCCTAAATCCACCTCTGCACAGAGCCATAATTGCTTTCTCTACACTACAGTTCCTAGGATTCTTTGGGGAACTGTGGAGAAGCCAGGGCTGTTAAAGTGGGATAAGTTTCACTATAAATGTATGGTGCAGATGTGACCATAATGGTGGTAGGATGCAAAGGAAGAATTCTGCATGCAGAGGTAATTGTAAACTAAGCCAAGAGATTTCAAGGAGAATTCCACCCCATGCCCAACCCAAAATACCGTATTTTTTGCTCTATAAGACTCACTTTTTCCCTCCTAAAAAGTAAGGGGAAATGTGTGTGCATCTTATGGAGCGAATGCAGGCTGTGCAGCTATCCCAGAAGCCAGAACAGCAAGAGGGATCACTGCTTTCACTGCGCAGCGATTCCCCTTGCTGTTCTGGCTTCTGAGATTCAGAATATTTTTTTTCTTGTTTTCCTCCTCCAAAAACTAGGTGCGTCTTGTGGTCTGGTGCGTCTTATAGAGTGAAAAATACAGTAATTGTTTAAGCAGGGGGTCTATAAATGTTGGCACACTAGCCAGCCATTATTTGATGTTGCCAGCAACTTCTCCTTTCTGAGTCTATAGCACAGCCTTCTGCCAACCTGCTGCCCTCCAGATCTAGCTGGACTCCGGATCTCACCAGTCCTAGAGGAGATTTTGTAAATCTCAGTACAGTGATACCTCTGGTTACGTACTGAATTTGTTCCGGAGGTCTGTTCTTAACCTGAAACTGTTTTCTTAACCTGAAGCACCACTTTAGCTAATGGGGCCTCCCGCTGCTGCCACGCCGCTGGAGCACGATTTCTGTTCTCATCCTGAAGCAAAGTTCTTAACCCGAGGTAATATTTCTGGGTTAGCGGAGTCTGTAACCTGAAGCGTATGTAACCCGAGGTACCACTGTATGCTTTGTTTTTCTTAGAACACCAGAACAATGCTGGCCACTTACACCTAGTAAATTATAAATGCAGTTTTACCTTCTGACCATTCCATGCTTTTCCGGGAGATAGTCCAGGATCACCTTTTTGGCCCTGAAACAAAGAATGAAACTTAGCACAACTTTGGCAAGGCTCTTGCTCGTGCACTGCAGTTCAACAAGACTGTAGCAAAGAAAACACTTTTCCTTGAATGCTATTCTTCAACTGATGGGTCACGACCAGAGGTGGACAAATACCATCTCCATATCTGTTATGCTGTTTAGTTTGGTTTCTTCTACTTAAGCAAGTGAAACAGATCAAAGGGAGAAGAAGTAGGAGAAAAATGGAGAAACAGAGATGGAGAAATACTGGGGTTGCCACTCAGTTAAGAAATCTACACCCTGGCTGAGAGAGGGTGGGCTGAGACAGCAAAGAAGGTACTGCAATGCAAATGCACGGGCAGAGCCAATTCAGCACTCCTGCCAGTATGTTTGCACCTTGCTGTCCTCCTCACCGCCTTACCCCTTCGCCTCTCCCTCCTAGAAGTTTTGTTCTGTACTGTAAATTCAGGGCAGGGGTGACCTCTGCTATGATTAGCTGTGATTCCTGCATTGCAGGGAGTTGGGCTAGATGCTGATGGGGATGCTAATAATAATAATAATAATAATAATAATAATAATAATAATAATAATATTTCATTTATATCCCGCCCTCCCCAGCCGAAGCCGGGCTCAGAGCGGCTAACAACAGTAAAATAATACAGCATACTAAAATCAATTCATTATAAAATCAGTTCAAATCAAATTGGTGGCAACCAATGGGCTAGAGTTCTGTGAAGCATTACCAAAGGAGGGGGTCAGGCTGTGCCTTGGCCAAAGGCCTGGTGGATCCAGGGCCGATGTTTCATCCAGAAACCGACCAAGCTGTTCAGCAGCCACTCTCTCAGTTACCTTATCCAGGTACGACAGGTTCGAAACTGGGTGGTAATTGGTTAGATCTAAAGCATCTAATGATGCTTTCTTTAAGAGCGGATGCACCACTGCCTCCTTCAGCTCCCCTGGAAATATTCCCGCGCCAAGGGACAAAATGATGATGTCACCCGGGAGGCCCGCACCTTGTCTGGACACACTCTAATCAGCCTTGGGGTCCCTTCTAACCCTACAGTTCTGTGATTCTGTGATTCTGCAGTCTTCTAGGCAAGAGCACATATTGGTGTCAGGTGAAGCAACCCAGAAGTCGTGCTATTTTTTGCCAATGCCTTTCACTTGGAGATAGTGGACTTCTTAGTCTTCTGTAGTGGCCCTTTGCATGGCTCCAACCCTTTTGCACAATTTGCCTTATACCAAATCAGACTATTGGTCCCTCTGGCTGACTACTGGCTACACGGAATTGCAACAGCTCTTCAGGGTCCAAGTACATACTCTTACCACTGAGCTATGGCCCTTCCCCCAGGAAAGGTGGCCTCAAAATGTGCCTTCATCCCCGCTACTTTGCTGCGGCAGGTGGAAATTGTTTAAAGTCAGTTAAAAATTACTTTAAGAAGTTTTGCAAATCGATTTTAAGAGAGCATGCAAGAGCTACCTAGTCCACAATGCCTCACTCTGAGAAAGGGAGGAAGGGTGTGCTGTCCCCATTAAAACAATGGCAAAACATTAAAATTAAAAAAGCATGTTGGGGGGCAGGAAAGCAAAGACAGAGAAACTGACAACGAAAACAGCATGTGATGTTTATACTTTGTGTGTGGTCAATCTGGGCATTTGGCAAGACAGTGTCCAAGCAGGAAGGCAGGGGGATCCCTGTCGCGGGCCAGTGTAGAGGGAAGGCCCAAACCCCAAGAGGCACCGACGGAAAACGGCAGGTCCCAGCTCCCTTAGGAGGCCAGGGGGCTGGGAGGCAAGTCAGCAAAAGGGCCTCAGATGGAATCAGCAGTTGCAGGGATAGCTCTACCAGTGATGCTACAACTCCCAGGCAGCTGCAAGGTACAAATACAGGGCTGAGTAGATTCCAGGGCTTCTCTGGGCTTTTTAGATTCAGACCTTGTGGAACAGCAGAAGTTAGGAACGCAGCCCCATTAGAGGTACAAACTATTGACGGGCAACCATTGGTAGGGGGGAAGTTGCCTATATCATGCAGCCGGTGGGGGTGGAACTGTCTGGCCACAAGGAGATGATGAGGTTTCATGTCACCACGTTATCCACTTACCCACTGGTCTTGGGAATGATGTGGCTCATGAAGCATAATCCAGTTATACCGTGGGGGCAGTGTTCTTTAATGTTTGCTTTGGTGTAATGCCAAGCATACTGCCTGGGGCTCAAAGTGCCTATAGAGGCAGGAGCTAAGGGGGCAGGAGTAGAGGGAAAACTCACAGGAGAGGAGAGTTCTATATCCCTGCAGTATAAGGCCTACAGGGACGTGATCTGTGAGGAGGAGGCGGATAGGTTACCACCACACAGATCTTATGATTGCAAAATAAACCTGGTGCCAGGGGCCAAGATTCCCACCAGTTACCTATATTCCATGTCAGAAGCAGAACTAGCTGATTTGAGGGAGTTTTTGCAGAAGAATTTGGAACGGGGTTCATTCAACCTACTAAGGCACAAAAAGGACACCCTGGAGAAAAGGCTCATAGTGGACCATAGAGAAGGCTCATAGTGGACCATAGAAAAACCAATAGCCTCATGGTTCCCAGCTGGTACCCCTTGCCCCATATTGGTGACCTGCTGGAGAGGTTGAGATCGGTGAAAATTTTCACCAAGCTGGACCTGAGAGGAGCGTGCAACCTAATACGTGTAAGACAAAGAGATGAGTGGAAGATGCCTTTTAATACCAGATATGGGACCTTTGAGTACTTAGTTATGCCATCTGGATTACAATTGGGCATAGCCATGTTCCAGGCCTTCATCAACCACGTGATAGTGGGCTTGTTGGACAATACAGAACCTGACAGAGGTTTTGATCTACCTTCAATCATGGAGTTCATTAATTAACAAGAGAACTACAATTTCTCATGGGGTAACTTCACCCAACTGTGATTTAAATATCTACTTTGCAACAAATGGGGACACGGATGGTGCTGTGGGTTAAACCACAGAGCCTAGGGCTTGCCAATCAGAAGGTTGGCTGTTCAAATCTCCATGATGGGCTGAGCTTCCGTTGCTCGGTCCCTGCTCCTGCCAACCTAGCAGTTCAAAAGCACGTCAAAGTGCAAGTAGATAAATAGGTACCGCTCCGGTGGAAAGGTAAACAGCATTTCCGTGCGCTGCTCTGGTTCGCCAGAAGCGGATTACTCATGCTGGCCACATGACCCGGAAGCTGTCTGCGGCTCCCTCGGCCAATAAAGCGAGATGAGCACCACAACCCCAGAGTCGGTCACGACTGCACCTAATGGTCAGGGGTCCCTTTACCTTTACCTTTGCAACAAATGAGTACAAATTGGTTTGAAAATATTAGTTTTTGTATCTTTTTTAGAAAAATAAAAATGCAGATTAATGTAGAAACACAGGAAAGAGCAGACTTACTGACACAGTCTGATACATTCACCCCTATTCCTGATTCAGCACAAGGCATTGAAATTGTGCAGATCCTGCCTAGCAGGAGAAGCTCAAAGCAAGCACTAGACCAGCCTCCTCCAAGGTGGTGTCCTACAGATGTTTTGGAATTACAACTCTCATGTACTGGCTGGGGATGTTGGGAGTTGTAGTCTAAAACATCTGGAGAGCAATAGGTTAGCGGAGGCTCTACTAGACATATAAAGAAATGACTAGGGAGTAGGGATGACCACCATTTCTTTGGCTCTGGTCTACAAAATGAAGAGGCCACAGTTACAGAAACCGCATCTTGATTTCTCCAGAAGGGCTGGATGCCTCTATTTGGAGTTTTGCTTTGAAAACATCTGTAGCTGTAAATCATATTTTACAGTCCCTGCACTATCTGTCCATCCAAGCAGCATGATCCCTTCTGCACAGTTATTTCAAGCTCCTCCCAATTGCTCTTTGGGTCTTCCCTGCCTCCAGCCTGCTTCTACTTCCTGGAAGATGTCTCTCTGCAGCTCAGCATAGGAACGTAAGAAGAGTCCTGTAGGATTAGGCCAAAGGCCCATCTAGTCCAGCATCCTGTTGTTACAGAGGCTAGCCAGATACTCTGGCAATCCTGGAAGCAGAACCTGAGCACAACAGCACTCTCCCCTCTTGCAATTCCCAGCTGTTGGTGTTCAGACACATACTGTCTCCAATAGCAGAGGTAGCACTTAGCCATCATGACTAGGAGCCATTGATAGCATCAGGGAGTGAAGAGAAATTCATACATCAGTTAGAAGTAATTTATTGGTACAAAGGAGATTTGAGAGCCAGGTAGGTATCTGTGGGCAGAGGCACCACCTTCTCCAGAGGGTTGAGGAGACACATGCATGATGTTGCACAATGTAGGGGGCCCTCTGAACCCCGAAGGGGGATCTAGCCCTTTCCAAAAAAAAATTGGCGGTCTACAATGCCACATTTATTTAATAAAATTCATACATCGCTTGATTGTAAAAATAAAACAAAAAGTAGTTAAGAAAAAGATAAAACAATAAAATCAAGAAAAAAAATTATAACATACTGTTGCACACCACCTCAGTCTCTAAGAGGTGTGAGATTCCGGGAGTTCCAGGTGCTTCCCCAGGGTTCAAGTGTCCTTCATGAATGAGGCACAGCAGAGACTGTGGTGTCTTTATGATATATGGTTTATTTAAACATATACACAACCTGAGCCTACAGGGGAGGAGCTCACAGCATCAATGCCCCCAAAGGGTCTTGTTTCTCCCATAGCTGCAGCCTTGGACTCAAACAGAAATCAACCATTGCTCTCTGTCTCTGGCATTCCAGCTTGCTGCTTTGCTTCTTGGTTACACCACTGCAAAATTCTACTTCAAACTCTGGCTTTGTCTGTTGAGGGAGGGGGCCCCAACCATTTGCCATATTGCACTGAGCCCCTTTCCATTGTTTTCTAAATGGCCCATTGCTCAGTTGATCACCTCTTCAGGAAGCTAGCCTGGATCCAGGGGTTAGAAGGGTCTCAATTCTCCTGCCCCACAAACCCACAACAATACAAAAGGTCAAAATACTAAAACAGATTAAAATTACCTGAACTCCGGGGGTCCCAACATCACAGTAATTCAGCGTGAATATTATTGGGGCTAAGAAGATAAACAGAGCCCATATTGCGAAACACCCTGTTCTCAGAGTGGCCAGGCTATGGTTGCCTCTGGGAAACCCACAAGCAGAACTTAAGCACAACAGTAGCTCTCCTCTCCTGCAGTTCCAGCAACACATGTTCAGAGACACATTGCCTCCAGCAGGGAAGAATGAACTCTTTCTCTTTCTAATGTATCTTTTCCTCTCTAGATTGCCTTAGACATACTCCTTAAACTGGGCATAGCTGCTTGCTCATCCCTGCTTTGGGCAGGTGTTATGCACGAATGAGGGACGCGGGTGGTGCTGTGGTCCAAACCACAGAGCCTAGGTCTTGCTGATCAGAAGGTCGGCAGTTTGAATCCCCGCGACAGGCTGAGCTCCCGTTGCTTGGTCCCTGCTCCTGCCAACCTAGCAGTTCGAAAACACATCCAAGTGCAAGTTGATAAATAGGTCCCGCTCCGGCAGGAAGGTAAACGGCATTTCCGTGCGCTGCTCTGGTTTGCCAGAAGCGGCTTAGTCATGCTGGCCACATGACCCAGAAGCTGTACGCCGGCTCCCTCGGCCAATAAAGCGAGATGAGCGCCGCAACCCCAGAGTCGGTCACGACTGGACCTAATGGTCAGGGGTCCTTTACCCTTACTATGCACAAATGATTCAATGTGTGGTGGTGGCAGCTGAGAGGAACAAGAAGTTCATTCTGATAGATCCAAAGCATGAATCCAGCCCTGGCACAAAGCCGCACAGCACAAGACCATGAATTTAAAGTCAGTTTGCCTTCTGAAAACTATGGAAATGGCAACTTATTTTCAGTTGAGCTGAATGTTTCCACATTCCACTGTTCATGTGAATATACATGGAGAAGGGATCCTTCTTCAGTCTGGGAGCCACATTCCCACATGGCCAACCTTTTCAGGGCTGCCTGCCTGTGGAGGGCAGAGCCAGCAGAAATAGTGGTTGGAGCAAGAGGTGTAAAAGTCGTAAAAGACACAAACATTTCTCCCTCCACCTTCCATCCTGTAAGTGAAGGTGCAGCTTCAGAGTTCAAGGACATATTGAAGCCTGGGAAAATCACTCAAGGGGGAAACAGAGCAGTGCCACTAAAGGTTTGGGTCTAGAACATGGGTAGGCAAACTAAGGCACGGAGGCTGGATCCGGCCCAATCGCCTTCTCAGCCCGGCCCGCAGATGGTCCAAGAATCAGCATGTTTTTACATGAGTAGAATGTGTCTTTTTATTTAAAATGCATCTCTGGGTTATTTGTGGGACATAGGAATTTGTTCATTCCCCCCACCAAAAAAAATATAGTCCAGCCCCCCATAAGGTCTGAGGGACAGTGGACTGGCCCACTGCTGAAAAAGTTTGCTGACCCCTAGTCTAGGAAGAGTCCTGCAGCCCAGACAGAGATATCTGGAGGGCTGGAGGGCTGGATCTGGAGATCTGTAGCTCTCCATCCCTGGAACAGATCAATGGCTCATTTGTCAGTTCTCTCCAGTCTAAGTTTTCAACCAGTGCTTATCAAGATGCTTGGGAGTGTGGGGGGAAATGGGGACAGAAAACTGCCCTTCTCTAGTCTTCTCAGAAGAACAATATTACACATGTAGACAATACAGAGCCAGATGTATCACTGACCTCAGTATAAAGCAGCTTCCTATGTTCCTATTTAATTCAGCCCTTTTTTCATTACCATGAGGACTGGAATCTTACTTTATTTTTAGGTGTTAGGGCAGTAGCTCAGTGGCAGAGCTCCTGCAAAACGTCCCTGGCTCAGTCTGCAGTATCTCCAGGCAAGCCTGCAAGAGGCCTCTGTCTGGAATCCTGGATAGCCACTGCCAGTCAGGGTAGGCAAAACCATGCTAGGATGGAACAATGGCCCGAGACAATATAAAACAGCTTCCTATGTGCCTAGTCACCAAAATACAGTAAAGGCTAAAGCTGCACAGATGAAGGGTGTTGCATGGTTTTTCATATAATGTACTCGATATATTGGGGCGCGGGTGGCACTGTGGTCTAAACTACAGAGCCTAGGGCTTGCCGTTTGGAAGGTCGGCGGTTCAAATCTCTGCAACAGGGTGAGCTCCCGTTGCTCGGTCCCTGCTCCTGCCCACCTAGCATTTTGAAAGCACGTCAAGTGCAAGTAGATAAATAGGTACCACTCCGGCGGGAAGGTAAACGAAATTTCTGTGTGCTGCTCTGGTTCGCCAGAAGCGGCTTAGTCATGCTGGCCACATGACCCGGAAGCTGTACACCGGCTCCCTCGGCCAATAAAGCGAGATGAGCGCCACAACCCCAGAGTCATCCCTGACTGGACCCAACAGTCAGGGGTCCCTTTACCTTTACCTCAATATTTTACAATGACATAATTTTGATTTGTTCAGTTTTAGAATATGCAATCTTGCATTCTATATGTTGGTCATTTCTGTTATAGCAGGTGGCCTTATTACACAGATTTTATATCTGCATATTTGTTGCCATAGATCACAGCATATGCAGAAAAACAATTAACACTTCCATCAGTTAATCTCACTCGGAAATTCTTACAGGTCTGGTGTTTTGAGTCTGGGCTTCTCCACACTTACCCTTTGCCCTGCACTTTCTAGACATAGGTCTTTCCCTGTCTGTGCCGGAGCACTGCCTCCCCCCGCCCCGCCCCCCGCCAATACTTTCCCCAGGAAAACCCAATTTTTACCACTAGATCAGCGCAAACAGCAATTTGGGTTTTCCTGTGCCTGGAAATGCTGAGCATTTGTGTGACTGAACTTTCTTTTTTAGCTTGCTAGAGCCGAAGCTGTATATTTGCATCTTTATTTCACCTCCAGCCCCTCTGTAAAAGTGGAAATTTTATCTTCAGCTTCCTAACCACGTGGAAGAACTAAAATGTTGTCAAATTCTTTGGCGCTTCTCTTAAGAAAATTTCTATTATATAAATACAAAAGGGTTCTTTTTAAAAAATGAAATGAAAAGAAAATCAACCAGTGCTTTCCCAGTTGTGGGGGGGGGACCCCCCAGCTGGATGAGTAGTGATTCCCGTTAGTTTCGGTGCAATATCAACTGCATCATCCTTCTAATTCCCACAAACACTCCAACTTCCCGCTTTAATAGCCCAACATTCACACACACCCCTCAGTCCAGGCCAAGAGGAGATCTGTTAGTTGGGAAATAATTCTTGGAAAACGGCTGCAGAGAGCACTGCTGATTCAGTACAGATATTGCTGCCCAAATTCTGAATGAAGACTGACCGGCTTTGCCAAGCGGTAAAATGAAGTCATGCAGATAATTCCACTTTGCATGCAGCTGCTATCATAGCTGGAGTTCCTTTCTGAGGCATCCTCATCTCAAGCCTAGGAGCAAATTGCCAGCTACATTTAAGAGCAGGGAGTGGCACGGAAATGTCCTCAAACTTCGGGGGTTGGAGGTAGTCATCTCACAAAAGCAAACCAGAGAGTATCTCCAGATTTTAAATTTTATTTTGCATATGTGCCAATCAAATGAACAAAAGCAGCCATCTGTGGTGGATCTATCCTATCTAAATCCTGCTTGTTCAGCAGCTGAAATGACTTCCTCTTCTAAGCAAAGTTAGTTTATTACGAAGCTGCTTTTGCATAAAGTTTGCCAATTACAGTGGTACCTTGGGATGCGAACAGGATCCGTTCCGAAGCCCCGTTCACATCCTGAAAAGAACGTAAGACACGACAGTGCGTCTGCACCTGCGCAGTTCACGTTTCGCCGCTTCCGCACATGCGCGTGACGTCATTTTGAGCGTCTGCGCATGCGCAAGCAGCGAAACCCGGAAGTAACGCGCTCCGTTACTTCCGGGACTCCACGCAGCGCAACCCGAAAGCGCTCAACCTGAAGCGTATTTATCCCGAGGTATGACTGTATTGCAATCTATTGGCTGATACAGTGGTACCTCTGGTTACATACTTAATTCGTTCTGGAGGTCCGTTCTTAACCTGAAACTGTTCTTAACCTGAAGCACCACTTTAGCTAATGGGGGCCTCCCACTGCTGCTGCACGATTTCTGTTCTCATCCAGAAGCAAAGTTCTTAACCCGAGGTACTATTTCTGGATTAGCGGAGTCTGTAACCTGAAGCATATGTAACCTGAAGCGTCAGTAACCCAAGGTACCACTGTAGTTGGGAGGACCATCTTTAGAGCCTTTTTTAAAGGCGAGGACAATTCCAGGACTCAGGACAACTGCTAACAAAGAAACCCAGCAGCTAATATTAGATTTTGAAAATTCTGGTGTGATGAATTCTATTTAGCGTTTTATTTCTTTTTAACCAGGAGGCAAGTGGTATGGAAATGTAGAGAACTGAGCTTAAGATTGGAAAAATGAAAAACTGAAGTTGACAGATGCGTCCATCCCTGGTAATGATCCTATGAAGCTCAGTTGGTTAGAGTATGGTGCTGATAACACCAAAGTCACAGATCAATTCCCATATGGGACGGCTGCACATTCCTGCATTGCAGGGGGTTGGACTAGATGATCCTCAGGGTCCCTTCCAACTCTACAGTTCTATGATTCTGTGAAGAACAGCTGGCTGAATCAGGCCAGTGGGCCATCTAGCGCAGTCTCTTGCTCTCTGCAAGAAGGACTTGAGCAAAACAGTAGCTCTGCCCACACAATTCCCATCCACTGTTATTCAGAAGCATCGCTGCTTCCCACTGTGGAGGCTCAGACTGGGCAATATATAATCCAAAATCAGTTTTAAGTCCATATTGTGATACCGGCTTCATAATTTTTTACTCAGCTATATATCACAAATCATGATGTGTGTGTTTGTGTGTGCTATGCAAAAACCACAATGCAGGAAAAACCACAAAGGCAGCCATTGCTGCTACACAGCACCATCCTTATTTCAGACATCATGATGCATTGGTATATTGCAATCAGTGTTCGAAACTCCCACTGTTCTAGGCACATTTTGCGACAAGGAATTTCATTATGGCGAGCAGTTTCTGAGCTCTGGCTGCAGTAGTGCACCTAAGATTTCAGATTAAAACTGCAGAGTGGAAGGAAAAGAGGACCTTTTCCTGCCTCCCCACTTCCAGTTACTCTCTGAAGATTGGAGAAGAGACCCTCTTAAGAATATTGGGGGGTGGGCAGGGGGAGGACTAGACCGTGTGAAAAATGAACATAATATTGTAGCAGCAGCCCATTCATTTTCAGCTTTGTATTCTTATAAAAAAGCGTGCCTAGACATTCCGTTGTTGCACCCAGAACCTAGGTTTAAGGTGCCATTCAGCTTCTTAATATCTCAGTTTCTAACACTAATTGCAATGTTTGGCTGGAGATAGATCATGATGTTGAAAAACAGATAGCATCCAGTCCTAGTGGAGGCAGAGCATAGCCATTGTAGCTAGTAGCTATTGATAACCCTCTCCTCCATGAATTTGTCTAATTAAAAGAGGATTAGACAAATTCATGGAGGAGAGGGTTATCAATCCAAGCCATCCAAGCTGGTGGCCATTACTGTCTCTTACGAAGGCAAGTTCCATTGTTTAATCACCGTATTTTTCGCTCTATAGGACGCACCCGACCATAGGACGCACCTTGTTTTAGAGGGGGAGAACGGGGGGGGGGAATCTCCCCCTCTCTGCTCAGCGACCCTTCAGCGAAGCAGCAGGAGAAACGGAGCCCCTTCCATTTCTCCTCCAGCTTGGCTGAAGAGGCACTGCGTAGCTCTCCCTCTCTGCTGAAGCCAGGAGAGTCTTGCTCTCCTGGCTTCAGCAAAAGAAACCCGAAGCCTTCAGAGCGCAGTGCGAGTTCCTGCTGCGCTCCAAAGGCTTCAGGCGGCTATCCCTCAAGCCTGGAGAGCGAGAGGGGTCCGTGCTCCCTCTGCGCTTCGGAGGCTTCACGTTGCTATTGCTGAAGCCAAGGAGGCTGCATTCGCCCCATAGGACGCACAAACATTTCCCCTTAATTTTTGGAGGAGGAAAAGTGCGTCCTATAGAGCGAAAAATACGGTAGGCACTGCATGAAGGATAACTTTCTTTTAACTACCCGGAACATTCAGTTTCATTGGATAACAACAGGTTTTAGTGTAATGACAGAAGAAGAAAAGCCTTTCTCTATCCACTTTCTCCATGCCTAATGCATAATAAACTTCCATCACACCACCTCTTACTCCCCCTTTTCTCTAAACTAGAAAGTCGCAAATGCTGCAAGCTTTCCTCATAGGGAGTCGCTCTAGCCCGTTGATTGTTTTGGTTGCCCTTGTCTGAAAAGCAGGATACAAGCAACCCAACAAAACTTAAAGCAAATGCACATCCGCTCACTCCTGGCCTAGTACAAGACTGATTTCCCTGCCCCTTATGACAGGGGAACTATGAAGCTAGAGAGAGATCATTTTGTGCTCCCACTTCCAAGCCAGAGGCCAAGGCTATGCTTCCAGATGAAGCTGCCCAATATCATTACGGGCAACACAGACCAATCAGGAGCTACAGGAAACATTCAAACACATCCATCCTCTGGAGAGCCATAAACTTCACTCTCCAAAACAGGAGAGAGCCCTCTACCCCACCTTCCATGCTGCAGAGGGTTATCCAGAAAACATCGCCTCCCCCCCTTCCTAGCCAGCTAATGAGGCAGGAAGCTCATCTCAGCCTCAAACAGATGTTCCTTTCAAATTAAGAGATTGCCTGATAATGACAACAAAAACATTTAAAGAAAAAAAATGGGGAGGATAAAGCCCCACTAACTGGACACAAGGCCAGAGACTGTTGCCAAAGACCAACAAACGGAAACGCAAAAACGGCAAGATAGTGGCAGCAGCTGAAGATAGTGACAACCTGACAAGTGACAGTTGGGTGGCCACATAGGAACAATATTGGAAACTGCCTAATACTTAGTCAGAAGAGCACTGGTCCATCTAAACTCAGCATAGTCGGCACTGACTGGCAGCAGCTCTCAGAAAGGAGGCTTTACCAGCCCTGCCTGGAGATGCCATTGATTGAACCTAGGATGCTCTGCCTCTAGGCTATGGCCCTTCACCTTCACAGCCCCTGCAGAGAGTCTAAATCACCATGCAATTCAGACCCCGCCTAAAAGGAAAAAAGGAAGGAACCTTGAGAGGCACAATTTTTTAAAAAATGCCCAACTGCTACTAAGATGCTCTGGAGAACTGCATCCTTGGAACAAACCCGCAGCAGCCACACCCCTCTCAATTGCTGTCAGAGCTAATTAAGCACCCGCTCTCAATTAGGCACTGAAGTGTCCTGTTTTTAACCTACACCTTGCTAATTGAGCAGGCAACATCTCCTCACATCTCCTCACTTGCTGATCCACGCCCAACAGAGAAATTTTCGCTTTTTCCAAACAATCTGATTCTGAAACTGTGTGTGTGCGTGTGTGAATTTGTGTTTACAGGGTGGGTCCTTTTTCATTTCTCCTCACCCCTGCTCTTTCTTTTATACTATGTTTGCTATATATATTTTAAAAAAAAAACAACCTGCAACAATAAATCTTTATCTAAATCAGGGCATACTTCTTCTCTGTGTTTTGTTTATTACAGAAGCAGAGTGCTCCTGTTCAGGGGTCCAGCTGGCCAAGTCTGGGACTGGTGGGGTGGAAGCAGGGCCGGCCCATCCCCCAGGCAAGGTGAGGCAATTGCCTCAGGCCACAGGATCCACAGGGGCAACTGATCCTGACGTGGATCTTTATTTCCCCCTTGTTCCTGATGTCAGTCTTCATTCAACCCTTCTTCCCTGGCAGGGAGGGGGGGCACCATTCTGTGGTTCACCTCAGGTGCCAAAATGTCTTGAGATGACCCTGAGTGGAAGGCAGGGAGGCCAAGAGTAGGTGGAGCCATATCCAATGATGGGCAGAGCCAACTAATGTTTGTTATGTCTCCTGCCAAGTTCTACATAGTCAACACTGAGATCAAGGAGGAGGAAGCTGACAGACAGTGCCAGACACACTTTCCCTTAAGTTCATACCTCTATGCCCTGTTTTTAATTTGATCCAGGGCTGGGTATCCAGGCTTGTGATTTTTGCCTCAGATTGTACTTAGGGAAAGATCCCTGAAGACCCTTGTTTTCCTGTTCATTCTTCCTATCTTCAATAGCCCACTTTTCATGTTGTCTCCACATTCAGCTCTGCCCATCCGTGGCAGAGAATCAGAAAACCAGATAAATCAATCATACGGCATAAACAAAAGGAGCCAGGTGGGAGGATGTGTGAGCAGGCCATCCCCAACACAGCTCCTTGGAAAGTGAAATCCTGCTCAGGTGCTATTTTAGGACTGGTTCAGGGCAACTTTTTCTTCAGGTTTTCAGCAGACTGCATTTGTTCTGATTCAGCAGTAAGCAGTGGGTTTTCCTTGTGGAAGTGGCAAGCCAGAAAACACAAAAAGCTATCAGACCCATAATAAGAGATTGACACTAAACACTGGAAATCGCGGGACAAACGAGAGTGTGGGTGGGTCCTAAGAAAGCAGGCAGGTGGGGGCTGGCTGAGGGTGGTGGACTAGTGACCCCTTTGCCGTGATGGACCAGCCCCCACTGACTTACTAATACCAAGGAGGTTAACACTTGCTCAGAGAAACTGGGGTTTCTGAGAGATTTCATCTCTCAGGGCCAGAAGCATCAGAGATGAAAGCTTTCGATTCTGACTTGTAAAACCAATCTTTTTTAAAAGGGGGGGGGAGGGAACCCTACACAAAGAAACATGATCTGGAAGTCATCAACAAGAACATAAATTACAAAAAGGCTACAAGGTAGTGGACTGGTTTTTAGCTCTCCCCCCTCCTTTTTTTTTACAACCTCGCTTTTTCAGACTGTATAACAGCACTTTTAAATTCAGAACAGCTGTCACCCGCCAACACATCTCTACCGCCTAATTCTTAATCAGACAGAGGCAGCAGGCCAGTTTAGTGGAAAGCTTCCCCCACCTCTCTAGAACATTAAGAGTGTTGAAGACATCAACCAACCTATGAAGAGAAGAAATGAAGAAAGAAAGAAAGAAAGAAAGAAAGAAAGAAAGAAAGAAAGAAAGAAAGAAAGAAAGAAAGAAAGGAAGGAAGGAAGGAAGGAAGGAAGGAAGGAAGGAAGGAAAAGGCTTCTATTTTTTCTGCAACACTTCCAGGTGTTTTTAGAACACCTTCCTTGATCTTTTATCGGCATAATTGGCCTTAGCGTAAGTGCTGCAATTGTAGAGCTGGGTAGAACCAGCAGCCCACCTAACGTGGTTTCAGCCTTTCTGAAAGGAGCCAGGTTGAGGCCACACAAGTTTGAGCAAAGTGGTGACAAACTTCTCCTGGGAACCAGGCTACAGGGAACCAGACAGAGGGCCTTCTCGGTAGTGGCGCCCGCCCTGTGGAACGCCCTCCCATCAGATGTCAAAGAGATAAAGAATTACCTGACATTCAGAAGACATCTTAAGGCAGCCCTGTTCAGGGAAGTTTTTAATATGTAATGCTGTACTGTTTTTAACACTGATTGGGAGCCGCCCAGAGTGGCTGGGGAAACTCAGCCAGATGGGCGGGGTATAAATAATAAATTATTATTATTATTATTACTCCTGCTGTGAGTCTCTGGTATCTGGTAGCCAGGACTACTGCAAATCTGATCATCTTCCATGGCTCACAGATGCCCAGTGGCCCACAAGCATGCCGGTCTCTTCCCTTACCTTAGCGCCAGGTGGGCCAGGCCGGCCAGGATTCCCATGGGGGCCAGGAGGACCCTGAGAAAACAAGGAAGTCAACATCAAAACTTGCCCTGCACCCTTTTCCCACCCACAACATTCCTCCACGGGCACAGTCCTGCCTTGTGTCTTTCCTGGAAGTGACCCATTTCTGGCTCAGAATCAAATGCTGCAGAGCTGCCTGCTCAGGACCTGACCTCTATGAAAGCTCTTGTGTAACCACAAACACACTGCAAACAGTGGCAGCATTAAGAAGATCATATTGTGGCTTAATAAGCCAAGGCAGTGGTTTTCAACCAGTGGGCCGTGGCACCCTGGGGTGCCTTGAAGGATGGTCGGGGTGCCGTGAGCAACATTGTCCTCTGTTCCTCTTTCCTTCCCTCCCTCCTCTGATGCCCTTTCATGTTTCTGCCTCCCAAAGGCTTGTGCAGCTCTTTGTTGCAGCAGCCCTGGCTACAAGCTCCCCAGACGAATGGTGCCTCTGGGGCTGGCCAGGGGGTGCTTCCCAAGCCCCTGTGGGGCAGTGTGAGGAGGCACCTCTCTTTGGGGCAAGGTGGGCAGTTCAGAGGCCAGGGTGCAGCTGCCCAGAGGACTCTCAAGGGGAGGGGAGAGGAGGCTGAGAGAACACTCCACAAGGGAGGGTGTTCGAAAAAGGGTGAGAGGCTACCAGCTCTGCAGGCAAGGGGGGACATAATCGGGCTCCTGAGCCCCACAGGGGTACTGCAGAAAGAATGCAGTTGTCAAGGGAGCTGTGGACTCAAAAAGATTGAAAACCTCTGAGCCAAGGTAACAAGCAAGCCTCACAAGCTCTGTTTTGCTCTTTCATGGAGTGCTTTGGCATGTCTAAAATGTCTCTTTGAACTCTGATCAATGCTTCTTGCTTGCACAGATGATAAAATTAACCTCAGTTGCCCCACCCACTTTTGCTTCTGGCCCCGCCCACCATTAACACGTGGTGCCACCCACTCCCATAAAGTTGATTCCTACAGGGTAGCTCAAGCCATAGGCTGACAGGACTGGGCCACAGGGAACAGTTTGAGGTGATCCAGGATCAAGGAACCAAAAGCTGTGGGGTGAACAAAAAGCCAGAACCAAGGATCACATCCAGACGGAAGGGCAAACCAGAGCTCTGAGCCTTTGTTGCTCAAGAAAGGCTCAAGCAGCACAGGAAGTGCTCTTACACCCTTCCTGTCCAGGGGAGATCCTATTTTGGGCAGAGTCAGTGCCTGAAGGCACTTCCCTGAGAAGCTGCCACCTGCAGCTCAGAGGTTCACCAAATGCAGCAGCAACAGATCCAGCAGCTGTTGACACAGGCCATGGCCGCCACCTCTGTCACTAGGCCTGCACCTTGAGCAGATGCACACCAAGCAGAAATCTAGCAGGAGAAACTTTCCCCTGCCTGCAGACACTATAATGAAAGTGGGTGTGGGAGCTTGCCTACTGAATTTTTGCTTCTCACACAATTGTGGAAGGCTAAGGAGGCTTGGGGGCATGGGGAACTGTTGATTCTAAACATGAAAAGGGGGACTGTGAAAAAGGACTCAAAGAGTACTTGCAAAGCTGCTTTTGATGTTCAAGTGATTTCTTCACAATGGTCCTGTAATAAGTGTTTGTGCCCAGACAGACACCTAAATGGCAAAGACTCATCTATGGGTAACATCCTGGTCAAACAGGATCCAAGCTATGGGCCCTACATCAAAGCTTCACACAGCACCTGCTGCACAGATGGGGCAGTTGCAGCCCTCTGGGTCTTAGGACAGCAACTCTATCCACCAGTGACTACATGGATTGGAGCTGATGGCTTCCAACTGTTCCTGGAGGGCATCACACTGGCTGCCCCTGCGGAATACACACCAGTTCACCCTTCACTGGTTTAAAACATCCTGAATAGACTGGATATCCTGAATAGACTGGAAATTCTAAGCACCATTATGCATATACATAATGGTGGGGAGGGGCAAGTTAGTTTGAAGTGAATGTTACACAAACACACACTGTATATACACACACACACAAAGAGAAATCATGGGTGTGGAAACTTTTTCAGCAATCTTCTGGGGGCCACAAACTCATAGCAGGCAGGGTCCAGAGGGAAATGTGGCCAGAGCAACAGATGTGAACTATACTGCTGCACAACACACTGACATAGCCCACCCACCCCCCATCCTCCATGCAACTAGCCAAGCAAGAAGCATTATCAAGGAAACCTTCAAGAATTTGTCCGGAGTTCAAGGGCAAAAAAACATCTGCAACAAGGATGTAAAGCAAGTTGGGGACGTGGCTGGGGTGAGTTGCAGAGGGGTCTGAAGTGTGTATGTGTATATATCTAACACATATGCGCATGCACGCACACACACACATTGACCCTCCTCATCAGCAGAACAAGCCAAGGCAGAAAAATACCTCCCATTCATGGTCTCTGAGATTCCATGGAAAGTTTCCTCCTTGGGATGCCATTTTATGCCAGAGGACCAGCGGCAGCAGCAAAACCCAGAGAACAATCCTGCAATGTGCTCTCTCAAAAAGAGTGGGGCAGGGGGAGGGAGAAGGGGAGTTCCCAAAGGTAGTGGGTCTCGTAATCTGGATGGAATGCCATTCACATGAGGTGGGGGAGGGAGTCTGCTTCTTTGGGAAACCCAGAAAGCACCAGCCGGAGAACGGTTGCAGCACTGCCAGTAGCTGCAGTAAACGACCCCCTCCCTCAGAAGCACCCCCTTCACACACCCATCCTCTTTTTAAAAATAGTTTGTTGGTTCAAGGTCTTCTTTTAAAAAATAAAATGAAAAAGATAGAAATGTTAAGTGGGTGCAATTTGCCTTCTCTGCCACATTCTGGATTCTTAGTCAAGAAGTGTCCAGATGCTCGTTTGCACAGCTCATTTTTGTGAATTTTTGGGGATGGATAGAGCGAGTGGGAAGCAGAGGCGGGGTAGAGGGGAAACAAATGGCAGCTTTTCTCCTCTTGACCTATAGATTCCACCCTGACCTTTGGTTTGCCGAAGTAGGAGCTACATATTTGAAGGGAAGCCAAACAAACCGTTTCTTTAAAAACTTTCTTTCCTTCCCTACCTCTCCACCCCCACCCGCTTTGGCCCCTCAAGAAAAGCCTTCCAGTGTGCAGGAGACTCTTGACAAAAGGGAGCGGGCTTCACTCTCCACACCCTCTGGGGAATAGTCAAAGCCGGCTTCCTGTCAACCCACAGCTTGAGTCTTCCCTCTCACAGTTAAGCTGCCCTAGGTCAATGACAGCATCTGCCTCACATGCAAAAGGCTCCAGGCTCAATGGCATCTCCAGGTAGGACAGGAGCCACATTTGTTCACACCATACATTCAAGGCACCATGCGTCAGTCATGAGAGACAATGGAGTGCACCTCCATGAGTGAAGTAAAAGGTCTGTAGCACTGAAGTGACCTCCCATGGGCCACGAGCCTGGGAAGTGTGTCTGGAGGTCCTGGGCTGCCCTCTTGGCCTTGCTATTGTGGTCCAAGGGGCTGCAGGAGTTGCCGGAAGGAGGTGTATGGGGCACCATTTAACTGTCTTAGGGACTCCACATTGGATTTGTGTGGGAATTACGCCTTAGCTTTTCTTCTCCCGAAGATATCCCACAAGGGAGGCTTAGGATCGAGAGTTTTCCTCCCTCTCCCATACGGGCTACCTTCCCAGGCTGAGGAGTCCCATCTGCCCCTCACTTCCCTCTGCAGCACGTGCAGAAACCACTTTCTTGACCGTTGGACCCACTATTGGTCTCATCAACTCAATCCACCAGAGCCTGTCTTCGCATGCATGGAAAGTCCATAATTCCCCATGGGTTAGAGACCCATCGGCTACCCTCACCTGGTTTAGCCAGCCACCTGAAGCCATTCCCAGGGTGTGGCCGCTGTCACATGTTGACAGCTTCTAGGAGCCACAGGTGAGCGCTGAGTGCATGAGTTCCTCAGCCTTGCTATACAGCAAAAGGTGTCCTGCAGCTAGAAAATGTGGCAGCCTTTAGACTTGGGGGGCTCACTGCAAATTCACCCACATTTCCCCCTGTGCTTTACTTACCCGTGGGCCTCGCTTGCCAGGCGGTCCTGGTAAACCGGGCAGACCTGGGAGGCCCTGAAAAGAAAAGAAAAAAGAGAACACATTTCAACTTTCATTTTTTTCTGAGGCACTTCGTATATTCATGGCCTGTCTTTTAGCAGCCATTTCTGGCATTAGTTCCTGAGTGCGGGGTGAGTATTCTTATTCGAGTGACTTTCGAGTAGCACTTTTAGTATATTTGTATGTTCCAATGGGGGGACGCAGGTGGCGCTGTGGGTTAAAGCCTCAGCGCCTAGGACTTGCCGATTGAAAGGTCGGCGGTTCGAATCCCTGCGGCGGGGTGCGCTCCCGCTGCTCGGTCCCAGCGCCTGCCAACCTAGCAGTTCGAAAGCACCTCCGGGTGCAAGTAGATAAATAGGGACCGCTTACCAGCGGGAAGGTAAACGGCGTTTCCGTGTGCGGCTCTGGCTCGCCAGAGCAGCGATGTCACGCTGGCCACGTGACCCGGAAGTGTCTTCGGACAGCGCTGGCCCCTGGCCTCTTAAGTGAGATGGGCGCACAACCCCAGAGTCTGGCAAGACTGGCCCGTACGGGCAGGGGTACCTTTACCTTTACCTTTATGTTCCAATGGATTATGCAGATCTGTATTCCACCTTCCTCACAAATTGCTTTGAATTCCTTTAAGTTGTGTGCAGTAAGCCTGATGTGCTGAAACCAACTAACTAAACATTCACTTAGGGCAGGAGTGGAGGGACTTTTCCAGCCAGAGAACTGCATTCCCTTCTGGGCAACCTCCTAAGGGCAGGAGTGCCAACTTCCATAAAATACTGGGGGGGGGGGGCGGCAGGTAAGCACTGCACTGCCGCACATAACTGATCACAAGGCTCAGCACACACACACCGTTTGAATGGCAATGCCCTCAAATATTTGGGGGGGGGGAGCAAAAGGACCTCAGCCCCCAGGAGTTGGCTCCTATGCCTGAGGGCCACATGGCAGCAGTGGGTGGGACCGGAGGCAAAAGCAAAAAGAGAAACATGTGTGGATTTTGCCTTTGTATGGTAGGCTAGTTTCCAAACGCCCTCAAACAGCATTGCTGACACCGATTGGTTGGACAAGGAGGGGTGGTGGGAGGAACCAGCTGGGGCTCCTAACCCAGGGATTGATGGTGGGAAGACAATGAGTGGTCACAGGAAGATGAGGGAGAAGACTGGGTGGAGGTAACAGGATAGGTGTCAAAAGAAGGAAGAGGCTGTGGCAGTGAGCAGTCCAGAATCGGAGGCAGAAGCTGAAGCAGGTAAGTGGGAGGAGGGAGGTCATGAGGCAAAGATGGGTCAAGCTGATGAAGAGCCATTGGTATCTCACCCTCCTGCTGCAACAAGCTCCCCTCCTCCCATCTCCCAGAACCAGGAGAGGGCTGAAATGGGTGGAGCAGCAACGGACTGCAAGCAGGCACAGTCTCTGATTGCTTACAAGAAGCCCTGGAGAGGAGGAGACATAGATGTATATGGGGAAGTGGGGACTTGCAGTCTCTGCAACTGGTTTTATGGATAGTCTACAGTGCATGAGCTGCTGTGCTCTTTAGGCCTGAAACTCAGCCAAGTCTGTGGAGATCATGTTTTGCTAAGAAAGAGTTAACTCCAGGTTTGAACTGTGTGATTTAGTGACTGATTTGCTCTGTAAAACTTGCTATCCTCCATTGAGGGAAGCAAGAGGCATGATCAGAGCTCAATGACACATTCCAGCCAGGTAAAAAGAAGCTCAAGGAGGGCCACAGAAGTCTGGACGGTGCCAGAATCTGAGGTTCCTCACCCCTGGTGGAGCTGCAACGGAAAAAAGCCTTGGGTGCAGTCAACATTTACTTATGCATTCGTTCATTCAGCCTTACATTTAAATACCACCATTCTTCCAAGGAGCTCAAGGTGATGTAAGTGGTTCTTTTCTTCCCTACTTTATAGTCAAAACAAACCTGAGAGGTAAGTCAGGCTAAATAGCAGCTGGCCTGAAGTCACCCAGTGAGCTTATAGGCTGAGCAGGGATTTGAACCCTAGTTTTTCTGGCTCTCGTCCAACTCTCTAAGCACAACACCACACTGCCTTTCAAAAGAACCTAAAGAGGTTCACTCCTGCATCACACCAAGTTGGGTCCAACAAGTTCAGCATCCTGCTTCCTGCAGTGGCCAGCAAAATACTTCTGGGAAGCACACAAGCCAGAGGTCATGGATGCAACAGCCTTTCCCCATTGTTTGACCACATACCTCAAACAGGACAGCTCTGGGAGGTTCTGTTGACTGAAATTTCAGGAGCTGAAATTGGGGGCCTCTTTATGCAAAGCAGGCAATCTCCCTCTGAGCCATGCCCCTTCCCCAAACTGGTCCAAAGGTGTTGGGGTAGTTTTTTTTATATATAAAAAGCACTCCTACCTGAGGCTTTAAGGCTGTTTCAGTGAAACTGTTGCATTCTTCCAATTAAGCCTTTCCAGCATACCCAACTATATTTCAGAATAAACCAAATGTCTCCTTAAGGATTTATGTTTAAGTAGCTTGTTATAAATGATGAGTTTGGGGTTTTCCACCCCCCTGCCCTCCTCTTTGTATGAGAGAAAGGGGGAGTGAGAGAGACCAGAAGGCTCAAGAATGCTTGGAAGCTGGCTCTGACTTCTCAAGAGCTCTGGAGACTGCACAGCTTTTACCAAAAGTAGACCTCGGCTCCAAATGCAGATGCAACTCCAGCAAGACAGCAGGTGTATCTGGGGCCAAAATTAACAAGAGGGCATAGCTGGGACAGCAGCCAAGGACCCCACAATTCAGCTCTGTGCAGCTGCTCTTACACTCTTTCCAGGAAAGGAAAGCACTCACTCAGCATAGGACCAAAACTGGGATTCTTCAGATCCTTCCAAAGCTGCAGCCTCATCCATCTCATGGTGGCTGAAAAGCAGGGAAATGGGGCAGAGAAACCTTGATGGGCAACATGTTGTGTGTGTGTGTGTGTGCACATGTGTATGAATGGCAGGGGTGGGAGGAGCCAGAGGCAAAGGGGGTGGGGGGAAAGATTACCTTTTACCTTTGGATAGGAGGCTGCATTCCAGTCACACAAATGTCTTAACACACACACACCTCCCTATCCAGGAAAGCAGGTGGTGCTATCACAGTTGAAAAGCACATTCCAGGCAGGCAAAAGTACTCAAAAGCAGGGCTGGGGAATGATGCAGCTTGGGCAGAGGAGATGTGGCCTGGGGAAGAGTCCCAAAGGCCACACAGTCAGGTCTAGGAGGCCACATTCAGCCTCTGTGGAGCCTCCCTGCCCCTGACTTAGGTCACACGAAGCACAAAAGTATCATAGTCTGGATACTGGAATAACTATGAAAGAAGATGGGACTAGGATTTGTTTTGTGGCTGCTTTGCGTGGGCATCTCCAGATAGGACTGGTGGAAGACTCCTGCCTGATACTCTGGAAAGCTGCTGCTAGTAAATGTAGACAAGAGCTAGGTGAACCAATAGTCTGATTCAATATTAGGCAGCATTGTATGGCTCTTACTCCCAGCTACTACACAGGGTTAGGATTGCAGCCTTAGGTTACTTTGCTTCTGTTTCTTTCCTCCCCGCTGTCTTTTTATCAGCCTCACAAGGAGAGAAGGGGAGATTGTATCAGTCAAAAAGGATCAAACTGAGCTTCACACAAAGCTTTGAGCATGCATGCTCACCCTCTGCTCCAATTAAGAACACAGAAAGCCACTTTGAATTGCCAAAATGCAAGGTCTGGAACCAAGATACGTGCCCATTTCTCCGAGCACATGTGCCTTACTTACAACACGTTTTTCTTCTTGTTCGAAACTGAACAGGACCCAAGCTAGACAGCTACACATGCATCCAGAAGCTCTCTATATATACAGCAGAAAATCCTCTGCTCGGAAACTACATATGCTTCCAAAACAGTCATCATCGCCTCATATAGTCATACAATCACATGTTGTATATATTCACTTGTGGCATCGTTTCTGAAGGGCTTAAATAAAGACCTGGTTTTTGCAACTCTGCGGCCCACAGCAAAGAGGTAGAGAGAGAGAGAGAGATGTGTGTCGGCTAGGGAGGGGCAGGTGTCAACTCCCTGGGGAGCTGAAGTCAAGAGTCCAAGCCCATCTCCAAACCCAGCAATTTCCACTCTTCAAAAAGCTTGTTCAATTGCCAATAGCATTCCCATGTGTCTGTGCCAGCCTCTGGGCATATGGAACAGGACCTACCTACTCTGTGGTGGCCCCTAGGTCTTTGGAACCATTTACACAACCTAGTCCAACTTGGCAATTGTTAAAGATTTGTTGTGTAGAAATCTACTCTTCCAAGTCACAAGGGGTGGGTAGGGAAGACGGTGTTGACTAGCTGAGAGAGGGCTGAGTTTTAAATGGATTTCACCATCATAGTTGGATGCTAAACTGAGTGGAGTTTTATGGTACATCATGAAAAGGCACCAAACTGAAGCTGCACCACTAAACTGTAGACAGCAAAAGGTGCTGTGATTTTTTTTAATGAGTTTGTATATATGCAGCGCACAATACCCCTTTAAGAATCATTTTAAAAAAAAAAGAGGCACAGATCATAATTAGTTTATGAAACTTCTATGCTACCTTTAAATGAAAATTTATAAAGTGGTATACAAAATTAAAACTGCAACAAGCTAGTCTCAGCTGATTGTATCATTGTGTGATAAGAAACCAGGACTACATCAAAAGGAAATCCAACAGTAAAAACCAAAATAAAGGATGCCAGCTAACTCAACTTCTGAAAACATGGCAAAAAAGGCCTTGGTTCTGAAGGCAGCAGAGGCTGGTCCATCAGACTGAATGGGGCACTGCCCTACAAACCACAGTATGCCCTTAGCTAGTCTCCCTCTGCCTGCCTGCCTATTTACAACCACCCCAGTGAGTGGTCTGTGATTGGGTCTGGCTGCACCAACTGTTGGGCCTTCTTGCCTTTCTTCCTCCTATCAGTCCTGCTGGGTATAAGTCACCACCGCCATAAAGGTCAAAGGGAACCACATGAGCCTACTACTGGAAGGCACAGCCCCCCCCCCAAAAAAGGCCCTGCACTTTGGGAAGGCCAACTCGACCTTCCATATAGCAAAGATGGTCCCACTGCAGAGTCTGGGGGAGCAAGCTGAGCTGACGGTAAAAGAAAGGGACTAAGAGGCAGAGGCACAAAGGTCCGTATAGTAAAAGCTATGGTTTTCCCAGTAGTGATGTATGGAAGTGAAAGCTGGACCATAAAGAAGGCTGATCGCCGAAGAATTGATGCTTTTGAATTATGGTGCTGGAGGAGACTCTTGAGAGTCCCCTGGACTGCAAGAAGATCAAACCTATCCATTCTTAAGGAAATCAGCCCTGAGTGCTCACTGGAAGCTGAGGCTCCAATACTTTGGCCACCTCATGAGAAGAGAAGACTCCCTGGAAAAGACCCTGATGCTGGGAAAGATGGAGGGCACAAGGAGAAGGGGACGACAGAGGACGAGATGGTTGGATAGTGTTCTCAAAGCTACCAGCATGAGTTTGACCAAACTGTGGGAGGCAGTGGAAGACAGGAGTGCCTGGCATGCTCTGGTCATGGGGTCACAAAGAGTCGGACACGACTAAACGACTAAACAACAACAAGAGGCAGAGATGGCTGTAGCAGCATCTTGGCAGGTCAAGAATCCAAATCAAGCAACAACAATGGTGAAAGACAGGTCCTTCAGCACCCTGGATAGGTCCCAGGGAAGTGACAGTTGTGTGGCTGGCTGACAACCAGGCTCTTACACCAGCAGTTGCCAATGTGGCACCCATGGGCACCATGGAACTCTTTGAGATTTCCCCCCTGGCACGCATAAAGCTTCTGAGTCCCCTCCACTCACTGTCCCCTTGGTCATGAGTTGGAGATGGTGGTTACCTTCTGCTCAGTGGAAGAGCTGGGGTTGTGGGGAGCAGGGGCTGCCATGTGAGGCCCCATGCTCCCCCCCTTCATGTTCCCCGCCATGTGTTTTCAAACACCTGAGTAGGGCTAACTAGGATGAGCTTCCTCACCGTGAGGCCAGAACATCCATCACTTCCACTTGTGTATCTATGCACAACCCCCAACAGAAACAACTGCCTTCATGCCAAGCAATGCACCGCATGAGTTCAACTAGCCATTATGTTCAGTCGCAGCTCCGTTCATAATGTGATTATGCAACTGCACAAATAGCCACAATATAATTAGTATTTTTTAAATTGAAAATAAAAACAAAACAACCAAATATAGAAGTTGTTACGTAATTACACTGCATGATCCAAAGGCCTCATCCTAATTGAGGGAGGGAGAGAGGGAGGGAGGGAGGCAATACTACCAGATAATTCAAGAGACAAGAATGCTAATTCTACCAGGGTCAGCCTGGAATTCCACATGGTATACAGCAGCAGCTGACTACATCTTTATTTATTTCTTTTACTATACACACACACACCACACCTTGAACAGATTCCCAGCGGTAGCTTATTTTTTAAAAAAACTAATGGTAATATGCAACATGCTTAGAGTAAGGGTCTACTTCCAAGAATGGCAAAGTTTGGAAATCTCCCTGAAATTGCACTAAAACGAATTATTTTTATGCTTCCACTTGTTAGTCGCTTTACAGTATAGACACACACAAAAGGTCCCAAAGTGACTTCACAAGATAAAATGCAAGCAAGTAAAAATAAAAGCAAAAAAGTTACAATAAAAAGAGTATAGAGAAAAAATCCTAAGATGTACACCCATCAAGACACTAAGCATCAAAAATCCTAATGCACCCCACTTAAAGCTGAGCATCGCAGTAGAGGCCAACTAAGCTACCAAAGTTAAGTTAAATAAAACAGGCAGGGAACTTTGTTTTAAAAATATATATATAATTGGTCATGACAAAACAGCAATTGAAATAAATGTTTTAACATAGATCCTGGGTCAGCTATGTGGCACCTGCAGTGCCTGAGGTCTTTCCCTGGTGCCCACAAAGGTGCTGAATGCCCACCCCATTTGACTCCAGCTCCCATCATCTCGATCAGCAGGACCTCAATCAGGTCAAGGTCCGGATGATGGCAGTTGTGGTTCAATATCTGGAGGGCATGGGTGTTGATATTTTCACCCTTCCCATTGCAAGAACCTCCTGATCTGATGTTTTGAGAAAGGAGGGGGCAGAAACTGCTCTTTTACTCTTCCACTCCTGACTGACTGCCTGACTCTGTGTGGGGGGACAGTCTTATCTATGTAGTGACTAGACGGCTGAGTGGGAGCTGTAACACTCATGCAAGCCAATAGTTCGTTAGTTTGTAGTAGCTATTAGAAATAAAAAGGAGTTATGCTTCTCAGCTAGCTTCCGCGTTATTTATACTCTGCATGAGTCTGGTGCTCAGAATGCACAGTCGTGGGTCCAGGGCACTGGGACCTGTTTTCCAGGATTGGAAGGTCTCTGAAAGTGCTCCAGTCGCCAAGCCCAGTCGGGGCAGAACCAGTTATTGAGCCCAGTCGCTGTGCATTGGTTGGAAGGCGTACCCACAACAGGTTCCCCAGCCCCTGGTGTACAGGATATGCTGGAGATAGGGGGTTATGTGGTTCTGAAGCCTCCCTGAATAAGGGAGTAGTTTTTGAAACTTGCAATGTGTATCCTCCCGCCAACTATCTCTTCTCTGATACTGCCTATAAGCTGTCAGGGGCTTGAACAGATAATTCAGTGCTTAAGATGGTTGGATGGCACCTTGTACACTTCCTTCCAGCTACTCTTACAGCCAAGCTGGTGCCAAACGTATTGCTGTTTTCCTTTGGACCGCATTAGCTAGATCAAGGGGGCAGGGATCTTGTCATCTGGGCTGTTCAGGATCTCCATTTATACTGGCCAGGCTTGCGACTCAGGGAGGTTACTTCTGCTGTGGTTTGACTTCACCCCCAGAGGCAGACTCCATTGTCTCTTGAGACAGATGCATGCCAACAGGAAAACTAGCCACAATGGCTATGTTCTCCCTCCACTTTCAGAGAAAATACAGCTCTGAATGCCAGTTGCAGGGAATCACAACCAGGGAGGATGCTCTTCTGCTAAGGTTCTTGCTTGCAGATTTCCCATTGGGGAATCTGGTTGGCCACTTTGAGAACAACACTAGAGCCCCCCCCCCCGACCTGATCCATGTTCTTATTCCTTTTCTTTTTTGCCCTCAATTTTCCTTTTGTGGGGGGGGGGTGCTTTCAACTCATATCCTAGCAGTCCATCTCTCAACTGCTGTCAACTAAAAAATTAATTGGCAAGACTCACACAGTCTGCCTGATTTCTGGCTTCTTTAGACATCCATAACCACCACCACCCCAGGCTACGCTGCCATCAATATTCTATAGGTCAGTGGTTCTCAAAGAGTGTGGCAGGAGAGGATGGCAAGTGTGGATACAAGGACAATATTATATTTTGGGAATTATTCTGGTTCTTATCTAGCTACATACTTTTATACTTTCTGGATGACCTGTGCTCATATTATAAACTAGTTGTGTTCTATGCTATAAATCAAGCACTGCTAGGAGTTTTCTTTCCCCCCCCCATGCATTTATTACCAATTTAAAAAAATGGTGTAGTGTGGGGCAAATTTTTATTCTGAAAGTGTGGTCCAGAGAAAAAAGTCTGAGACCCACTGCTAAAAGCTCACAGGTTTCTGCTAGGTAGTTTGGGGTTGTTGTTGCTGTTGCTGTTGCTGCTGTTTTAAAAAAAAACCTAATTTTCAAACTTCTATACTGAGGGAGTCCCCCAAGATTGTGAAAGCCACAACCTTGTTTAGGGGTGGCCCTCTCTCACATTCTAAGTAACTAGCACTCAACCACGTGGGTTTGATATTATCAGGATAAGTACAATGGAAGAGTTTTATTGGGAACACTACCTGAAAATTGCTGAGAGTCGTAATGATTTTTCTGTCTGTTATTTTAATTTATTTATTTATTAAATTTATACTCCATCTTTATACTCCATCCTTCTTCCCACAGGAGCCCATGACAGCAAATTCTTCAGTAATAAAAATACATTAAAAATTAAATGAAAACATATTTAAAATATTTTTAAGCTATTATAAACATCTAAAAACAAGAACAATAAAATACCTGAAGCAACTTTAATAACCAAATCATGTGTCTGGATAGACCCGCCAAAACAGAAAAGTTTCAGCAAGACAAGGATGGCACCTGCCTAATGTCAACAGGTGGGATGTTCCAAACTGCAGGTGCTGCCACACTAGGGATGACTCCCTGCAAATGTGGAACAGATACTGCATGGCATTTGTAGAAATGAAAGCTATGCAGAATGAAGTCACATTTAGCAACTGCAGTGTTCAACGCTAGATGCTAAAGTGGTTTTTTGTTTGTTTGTTTGTTTGTTTAAAGTTATAAGGAACTCAAATTAAATACAATAAAGTAATTAAGAAATACTGCTGCATTCCTTCCTTCGATCCCATGTATTGACTCTTCACTCCTTTCAAGTGCCTTGTCAGTCTCTTTTCCCTACTTGGGATCTTACCCCCATCTTGCCACCAGCGGCAACCCCACTCCTTTGAGGAAGGCAAAGCCTACATCACTTCCACTCTGCTTTTCAATTGGAAACCAGGTACTAAGAACAATGGAGCAAACTCTGCGCCTGCCACTCTTCACACAGACACACACACCCTTCCTCTCTCACACATACACACACTGCTCTGCAGATTCAATGCGATGGGCCAGCTTATAGACCAGTGGTTCCCAACCTTTTTTTGGCATGCCCCACCTAAGCACCTCTAAAATCCTGGTGCCCCCCCCCCATGTAACATATAATTCTTATTATTCAAAAAGTGAACTCCTATTCACATGACCCTGACCATTAGGTCCAGTCGTGGCCAACTCTGGGGTTGTGGCGCTCATCTCACTTTACTGTCCGAGGGAGCCGGCACACAGCTTCCGGGTCACGTGGCCAGCATGACTAAGCCGCTTCTGGTGAACCAGAGCAGTGCACGGAAATGCTGTTTACCTTCCTGCCAGAGCAGTACCTATTTATCTACTTGCACTTTGACGTGCTTTCGAACTGCTAGGTTGGCAGGAGCAGAGACCGAACAACGGGAGCTCACCCCGTCGCGGGGATTCGAACCGCCGACCTTCTGATCAGCAAGTCCTAGGCTCTGTGGTTTAACCCACAGTGCCACCCATGTCCCCCCTATTCACATGAAGGAAGTCTAAAAGGCCATTAACTTGGTATAACTCATTCTCGAACTGCCTCCCTTAAAAATCAAATTGCCCCCCGCGGGGCGTGTACCCCACGTTGGGAACCACAATTATAGACCATTAGTGGTGTGTGAGCCACACCTTGGGAACCCCTGCAGTAAGACATGGGAGATGCTTTCAAGTTGTTCCCTACAGCCACGAGGACTAGTGACTTTTTAAGAGAGAACCCTTCAAGTAGTCAGGTATCAACAAACTGAAACTGGCTCACAACCCTATATTCAGATAAGGCATCATTCTGAGGATAGCTTACTCCAAAGCAAAGAGCATGTGTGACCAAATTGCCTCATGGCGGATGAGCATGTGCAATTCAAAAGTGGGGGAAGTTTGCAAGCCCTAAACGCCATCCGAAAAAGAGCAAGAGGAAAGGAATTGAAGAGGGGAAAGAGGAAATTGCCAGACGCAGTGGTACTCTCTCTTTTCTACTTCCAGACCTCAGAGCAGCAACCTGCCTTGATAACTTCAAAGCTGAAGGCAATGCCAGGAAAAACTGTTTTAATATATTTTACACACACACACACACACACACTTCATTGTTTCCCTTTGTGGCAAAAGATTACAGTGGTACCTCTAGTTACGAACTTAATTCATTCCGGAGGTCCGTTCTTAATTCAAAACTGTTCATAACTTGAGGCGTGCTTTCGCTAATGGGGCTTCTTGCTGCCCCTGCGCCACCGGCACACAATTTCCGTTCTCATCCTGGGGCAAAGTTCTCAACTCGAGGTAACTCTTCCAGCTTAGCGGAGTTTGTAACCTGAAGCGTTTGTAACTCGAGGTACCGCTGGACTCTTTCCAACAAATCATTCTAAGATTTACTCTGTCTCTGGGAGATGTGCTTTTCCAAAACAGATTCTACTTTTCTAATCATTTGAGTATGGGTACCACAGAGCAGGAAGGAAACCGATAATCCATACACTCTAAAGGAATCACCCTAAAGATCCTTGATACAGCACATATATACAACATACATACATACATACATACATACATACATACATACATACTGGCTGCCTGTCACCTGCTGCGTATTCCTGTAGCCCTGTACACCTCGGCTGAGCTGCTGCAATGTTACAGAATTCTCACAAACATTGGCCTTATTTTCCAGTCTACAGGGTCATGGGGAGCACACCAGAAATGTGCAAAAGAAAAAGCGTCCCAAAGCACCAAAATTCTGACCCACTTTTTCCGCACAAAAAGTGTTAAACATATACCATCAGTCCTGGAAGTGTTCCAAGCTAAACCCCTACCTAGCACAATTATTATATGGGGCTCAGATTTGGACAGGCACTCACCTTGGAGCTACAGAAGCTGTCCAATCAAAGTTCTTAAGCCAAATTTTCTCTGTACCACCCTGTGTCCCAAACACATCATTGCATCTAGAGGCTAATCTTCCCTTGGTAGAATTACGGATCTGGCGTAGGATACTTAACTACTGGCTTTGCCTAAACTCAATCCCCCCACCCCCCCGGTGCAATATCCCTAGTGCTGCAAGATTGTCACAAGAGCGCCTGGACTAAAATTGTCTATCAAAAACTCCACTCTTGTGGTTTATCACCACAACAGCTACTTACTTTGGGTTTCAGTAAAGCAAACTGTCTAATTTGTCAGCGCCTAAATGATACTGAGCGTCAAAACAACTTGGCCAAAATAAGGAAATTTTGCCCATGGTATGACTATTTCTACCTTCCCATTACAACTCTCTGGCACCCTATCTGCGTAACCCAGCAATTCTAAAATATAGACACGCTTTTACTCTTGCAAGATTGAATGTATTGCCCTCAGCTGTACTCAAGGGACAATTCCAACAGATTCCACACGAAAAACGCTTATGTCCCTGCGGAGATGGCAATTCCGAATCGGTGGCGCATGCCCTTCTGGCTTGCAATCTTTATAAAGACTTGAGGAACGAGATTATCACCCCTCTTTTATTGTCCATTCCAGGTTGCCCAACCACTGCCGCCATGTCCTTTCTCTTGGCAGATCAAGATGAGCAGGTGACAGCAAAGGATGAAAGGTTTTTAGCTGGGGCAATCAGAATAAGATCCACTATTTGACTATTGATTCAAAACCCTAAAGTGTATTTTATATAACTGACTTTTTATTTCTATTCTTTGTATATTGTATTGTTGTTTTATTGCTATGGCAAATGGCTGATGCAAATAAAGATTCATTCATTCATTCATTTTAAGTCATAGAATGCTAGTGATTTGTGCACTGACTGTGAGGGAAGTGAGAGGTTAGTTTGGCTTGAAGGAATGCCTCATAGGCCTCAGAAACAGAGAGAGCTTGGTGTTGCCCAGGGAGGGTCCAGGATGGAGAGGAAGGAGGCCTTGAAAGCTAGGGTATTTTGAGCAGAGCAGCAAGCTGCAGAAAGGATAGTGGTTCCAATCAAAATATCCAGCAGATTCTTGGCCTTGCACACCAATTCTTTTTTATAAATTTAGCTGCTTCAATCCTACCCACAGAGTGTAGCATGTAGGAGGAGGGACTCCTGCTTGGCCTTGGACTGTGGGGTCCTGCAGGGTTCTATCTTATTTCCTATTTTATTTAATATCTAAACAAAACCAATAGGAGGTATCCATCACAGCCTTGAAGGGTGGTGCCACCAACATGCGGATGAAAGCAAACTCTGTCTTCCCATCATATCTGAACCAAGGGACTTGGTGCAAGTGCTGGACCATTGCTCAGACGTGGTAATGGGCTGAATGTAAACTCAGGCTGTATTCTGGTAAGAGGGGAAGGCTCTATAGACAAGCAGTTTCTAGGTCCAGGAATGAGGAAGGGGGCTTGTCATGGATGGAGTTGTGTTCCCCATGATGGAAAAGCTTATAGGGTACTCCTCAGTCCCAAGCTGTTGCTTGAGGCAAAGGTGATTTCAGTGGCAAAGAGGGTCTCTGTCCACTTCTGATTAGTTCACTAGCTGTGCCCATTACTGCATTGGGATACCTTGGCTTTATTGATCTGACAACCTCTCTTTGGGGCTGCTGCAATGCACTATCCATGAAGACAGTCCAGAGGCTACATTATCCTGAGTCAGACCATTGGGTCTACCTTGCTCCTTATTGTCAACACTGACTGCTGGTGGCTCTCCAGAGTTTCAGGCAGAGTTTTCTCCCAGCCCTACCTGGAGATGTTGGGGACTGAGCCTAGGACCTTCTGTTTGCAAAAGACATGCTCCTCTTTGCACATTTGGCCACCCTTTTCTAAGCCACTGCCCATCTCAATCACTATGATCTCCTCTGCCACACACCGCTGGTTTTGCCAACCACCCTTTTCAAAAACATAGAACAACACCAGTGAAGCCCAGCAGTTTCAAGAATGCAAATTCTGGGCCTGCAATTTACTTAACAGAAGAGAGGTGGGCAAGCTGAGATAGGACATAAAAAGAATGAGGAGAAGGAGACTTAGGCTGCAGGGAGCGTGGCCTCAACAAAAATGCCTGCCCAAGAGAATGAAGACAATGCTGAAGCAGTTACTCAACCTCACAGCTATTTATTATCAGCATCTGTGCACTAAAAACTTGCTTGTCTGGCTCCATAAATGTTAAGAAGTTACATTTCTCAATATGTCATCTCGATCTCTATTCTGGGCACATCCAACAAAGTACCACGGGGGGGAGGGGTTCCTCAAAATTAGTCACTGCAAAGGTCAAGGAGGCCACTTGAACACAGCTATAACCTTTTCCTCACCACTGGGCTCGTTTTACGATCTGCTGGCAGGGGTTATACTGCTCCCCCCCCCCTCTCTGAACTTTCCACAACTTACAGAGAAATCACCACATTTCATTTCAGAAACGCCATCTGTGATTCATAGGCCAATGGTCAAGTCCTGGTCGTCTAGCACAGCCCAAGGGAGCATCCCAATATACATTGTTTTGCCTGCAGTTCCAGGTTGAAGCAGGCCAGAATTGACCTTCACTAAGTGGAAGTACTTTTTTTTTTTACAAAAATTAAAAATGTGGTGGAAGCGTTTGCTTGTTTTCCTCTCCCCTCCCCATTGCGTTTTCCTTTTGTGTTATGCCTTTCAAGATTGTAGTCCTGAGGGCAGGGGCTGTGTCATAGTAAATTATATATAGAAAAGATCTAGCTAGTGCAGTACTGACTACACTGACTGGCAATGATTCTCCAAAGTTTTAGGGAGGTGATATTCCTAGTCCTACCGGGAGATGCCAGAAATTGAACCTGGTTCCTTCTGCATGCCAAGCATGTAAGTAAAGCCATTAAGTAAAGCCAACACTCCATGCCTCTCCAAAGACCATCCCCAACCCTGAAAAATAACCAAAGGGGAAGGTGGCTGCTTGCAGCTCACAAAGTATGAGACCATCTTAGCTCCAGTGCTGACATTCTTCCCCATCACAAGATCATATAGATATGGGCAAATATCTGCTGCTCTATAGGGCAGCTAGATCTTGTGGTTTTGAGCTGAAAGTTGGTTGAAACATGTTGACGGTAAAAAGCAGTTCGACAGCCAGACCATTTAGCTAGAGGGGGTGACAGACTCTCCCCTCACTGGAGGTCGTCAAGTTGTAGCTGGATAAGCACAGCCTCTTGGGCATGGGCAGGCAAACTAAGGCCCAGGGGGCCAGATCTGGCCCAATCGCCTTCTAAATCCAGCCCGCGGAAGGTCCGGGAATCAGCGTGTTATTACGTGAGTAGAATGTGTGCTTTTATTTAAAATGCATCTCTGGGTTATTTGTGGGGCAAAGAAATGCGTTCTTTTCCCCCCTTTTTCTTTCAAAATATAGTCCGCCCCCCCCCCACAAGGTCTGAGGGACAGTGGACCGGCCCTGTGCTGAAAAAGTTTGCTGACCCCTGCTCTTGGGGATGCACTAGCTCTGGATTCCTTACATCACGCCAAAGGTTGGACTAGAGGACCTCCCAGAACCCTTCCACCTCTGCCTCTTTGCAAGCGTCTCCTACTCCGCCCCAGACACTTGGACACTTACTACCCACAGTTGTAGAAATGCTCCTTGCTCTGCTCACAAAAAGTCCAGCAAAGTTTCTTGTCAATACTGCTAAACTTAACAGCCAGCTTGTACAAAATCCCTCTGTGGATCATGCTATTAACCACCACGTCACACTAGCTTTTCGATCAAGAGCAGGGAAAACTTTTCAGCCCAGGGGCCACACTCCTGACTAAGCAACCTTCATGTCAGAGGTCAAAGGTGGACAGAGCAACAAATGTGAATTTTACCTTTGTACAGTATACCAGTTTCTGCATGCACTCCCCTCTATCCTCCATCCAGACAAGGAAGGGGCATGATCAGAATTCAAGAAGGCATTCCAGCAAGGCACTCACACAGGGTGCAAAGCAGGCCCATGAGGGAGGTGCCCAAGGAGAGTCTTAGGGACCAGGCAAAGAGATGGGGGGGTAATATTTAGCCTCTCGGACAAAGCTCCCAATCCCTGTTTCAGATCTAGAATCTCTCTTATGGGGGGTGGATTGTCTCATTGACCCTCTTCCATCCAGAGGATCCTGCAGCCTCTCCTAGACAGAACCTTGGCACTAGAACATCACAGGCAGCCGGGAAGGTCTTGGAAAAGCCATTGATTTCTGCCATACTAAAACCTGGGATGTGTGAAATTCCTCACAACTGCAGCTATTTTAGGGAGGGTTGCTGCTGTTGTCGTCGTTATTAGAAGAATAATGATAATGGCTTGTCAGTTACAGAAACAGAAGCATGGTTCATTTTGCTAAGCCCAGAACAGAGCACATGGACAAAGCAGGGCTGTGCAGAAGAAAAGCAAGGTGGACACACTACCCCTGAGCTATAGCCTTTCCCCTAGCAATAAACTAAGGTTCTAGCCCTCATGGCGCTGAATAAAGAGCTGGTTTAAATGAGAATACAGAGAGCTGCCTTCTGCCAAGTCAGACCCAATGATTCATCTAGTTACATACTGACTACACTAGCCAGCAACAGCTCTCCAGGGTTTTAGAAAGCAGCCATTCCAAGTCCTACCTGGAGTCCTTTTGCATGCAAAGCACAAGCCCTGCCTCTGAGCTGTGGTGCTTCCTCAGACAAATCACATAAAAAAGCAAAACATCTTTGACTTACCGGAGGACCAAGGTCTCCTTTCAGTCCAGGAAGCCCCACAACAAACGGAAAGAGAGTGGGCCCAATAGGGTCAAACAGCTGATACCCATCTGTGGCAGCCGGGGTTGCAAAATTAATATTCTGCACACTTGCTCTGAGGACAGGATAATGAGCTCCTTGAATTGGTTTGGCATCTGGGACAGTAGTGATGGTCAGATCTGGCGTCTTCAGTGCCAGCAGAGTCGTTTTCTTTGGTGCAGGGCTCTTGGTTACACTCCTGGGCTTGTGCTTCGGGGTCACGGGGTGGAGATTGCCAGGAGGATTCATTATCTTCTCCATCATTGGCTTTGTGGTGTTTGCTGCTGGAGACCTGATGGTTTGGCTTTGGCTGGTCATCTTTTTGGTCACTTTGCCCACCTCCTTCTTTTTTGTCCCTGCAGTGGGGCTTGTGGTTGAGTAGGGGAAGGCAGGTAAAACATTCTTCCTGGTGGGCAAACGAGATTTCTCTGAACCAAAACTGGAAGTGGCATGAGGCACCCTGAGGGCAATGGTGGTTGTCCGGAGAGCAACTCTGGAGAGCCAATGGCCTTCCGTGGTGGCCTGGTGGAACACGTGGACTGGTACCTGTGCTTCAGTGTTGGGCAAAGCAGGAGAGGATGCCACAATGGTCTTGGTGGCTTTGATAGTCGGCCGCAGAGCTGGCAGCTTCAATGGCACAACGGTGGTGGTGGGTGTTGCCATCAACTTCCTGTTCCTCTGAGGAGGGGTGGACTTGAAGAGTGGTGATGGAGGAATCACAGTGGTCAGATTCTTCAAGCCCAGAAGACGTTCCGTTTGCAAGGGAGTCATTTCAGAAGCTCTTGGGTCATTGGGAAGTAGCGGGACAAGAGGCGGAAGATTTGGCCGGTAGGTATCTGCATGCCTGCATTGCTTTTTCAGGTACTTACAGTAATTATGAGCTGCCTTGGCAGAAGGATAAATATCAAACTGGCAAAGGGCACCTTCAAACTGTACTGAGTGCTGGTTGAGCTTCCCTAAGAGGAATGACCCCTCTGGATCCAAAGCCTCATCCTTTTTATGGTGCAAATCTGCATGCACGCTTTGCTTCCCACAATAAGTAAACAGGGTCACCACCTGGCCTTGGATGTTGATGGCCAAATTGTGCCATTGTCCGTCATGGATGTTATAATCAAAATAAACAGAGCGTTTGTGACCTACGTAGACTATGACCTTCCCGGGGATGAACTGCACCCCTAGCTGCAGTTTTTTCTTTTTGCTCTTGACAGTGAATAAAAAAGCACTGTTGACTCGATGGGAGCACAAACTCAACACTAAAGCCAAGTCCGTGCCAAGCTTGGCGGGAATAACCCTGCTGACGGGCACCTCAATGCGTGCTCGCTGGGTGAAGATGACCCCTGACTTGAAGGGGATGAATCCCTGAGGAACAGAGCGTGATGAGGAGCCAGGCAGCCTCGGACCCACCAAGCCCAGTCTCTGAAGAATGTCCACATCTGGGGAAGAAGGAAAATGTGACCATGAAAAGGTCAGGATCAAGGCAAGCCTGAAAAACAATACTGGATAGCAGAAGTAGCAAAAATGATACTGATTCCAATGCAGATTCCTGCATTGCAGGGAGTTGGACTGGATGGCCCTCAGATCCCTTCTAACTCTATAATTCTGTGATTCTATACCAGCAGAGATGTTCTTTTTCTCCCTTCAGCCCTATCCATCATGGCTATTGAGCACAGAGTTGATCTAGATCAGGAATGGGAAACCAGTGGCCTTCCAGATGCCATTGGACTCCAATGCCCACCAACCACGAGAGCCTATGGTCAAAGATAATGGGAGTCATAGTCCAGCAATATGTGGAGGGCCACAGGTTCCCTATCCTTGGACCAGAGGAGCTCCAGGAGCCAATTCAGCATTTCCCGGGGCTTATTCAGCGTTATGATTCTACGTTTACTTTCAAGCCGAGATGTGCTTCAGATTATCACTCAAGGATTGGTGCCTGATCTCTCCCACACACCAGTTCTACATTGCTTAAGAAAGGGGTGGGGGGACTGTGGCCCCCAGACTCCCTCCAGATGTTGGACTCCAACTCCCATTAGCCTGCATGGCCAATGGTCAGGAATGTTGGGAGTCATGGTCTAGCAACATCAGAGGGATCCCCACTTCCCCACCCCCAAGTTTAGATCGTTAAAGGTTGGAACCATTACTACAAATTATGCCCAGAAGCCAGTGCAAGTTGTACAATATTGCTGTCACGTGTTCCAGCTGCCTGTTCCCTGAGCTGCTGCGTTTTTACACAAGTTGAGATTTAAACTTACGAAGTGAAAGTGAAAAACCCAAGGCTATTTTTAAGGCCTCTACCAAAACAGTCCAGGACATCCGGCCTCCTCCCCCTCCCCCTTCACAGTTACATATGACATGAAGTCCTCTGTATTCCCAGAGCCAGAAAGAAAAATCTGCAAACACAAATGAGAAGCCGCCAACTTCTGTTAGGCTGACATCTTGCCATCTCCTTGGGCCAGACGAGAAAGAGAAGAGCACAAATCCCTACAATGGGGGAAAACCTTGTAGTATATTTTATAAAACAGCTGAAAGGCAATTAGACCATTTTCCCCTATACTTCCTGCTCACAAAGGGACTAGTTGGCGGGGGAGGGGGCGGTTTGCAAGTTTCCTTTTTGCTTCCAGGAATAATACAGACTTCATAACACAGAAGACTGCAGATATATTCCAGAGCCAAGTGGAAGGAGCATGGAAATTGTCACTCCTCTGCTTAATGCTGCAGAGAACAGGACTGACAGCTGCCACCAGTGTGATTTTTTTTTTTGAAAGGTGTGTCTGCTCCTGGACAAGTGACTCTCTCCCCAAGAATACCATCCTGGAAGAGAACTCTGCCAACCTTTCTCTCTCTCAAAAAAGGGGTAATTGTGAGCATGGTGTTCCACTACACCAGGCAAGGGAAACTTGTGGCCCTTCAGATCATGCTTGACTTCAACTTTCATCATCCCTGGCTGGCTGGAACTGATGAGAGTTGGAGTCTGACAACATCTGAAGGCTGCATTGGTATATACCATGGAAGGGTTCCTGCCCATGTGTAATGCTTTGCTTTCTTCAACAGTTTGGAAACATCAGTTGGTCCACAATGAGGTGGCTGGAATTATTGCAGGAGCCTGATAGTAGGCGCATATAACTGTGATCCTGCTCCAACTGCCCCAGTTATCTATATGTTGGACTACGTTGTTGCTTGCTGGAAGTTGTGCCATCCAAGCTTTTGGCTGCTGTTATTGGGGAGGGGCTGCTTTGTGGGCTTCATTTATAAAGTATTTTTTACCTATGCTGATGCTCTGAAACACATCGCATGTCACTCGGAGACCTTTTTGTATATCAAGCGACATAACCAGTCTGAATTGTTGCTTTTGTTGCTGCTGTTTTGCACACAGTAAGCCCGCAACTTATGCAGGGGTTACGTTCCAGGTATCGTGCCTAAAGCCCAAACTGTGTCCAGTCAAAACACATTGGGTTCATCAGCAGGTGAGATAGCCAAAGTCTTTTTTTCTGGACGCTTGCTCCCTTTCTATTTATTTATATTTGTTCATTCATTCATTTGCTTGCTTCCTTGCCAAGCGCATAAAGCTGAATACGTACAACTTCAATGCACATAGGTTGAGGGCTTACTTTACTAACAATGTCCTAGCTTCTGTTTTACTGTTGTCTAGGAACATAGGAAGATGCCTTCTCCTGAAGTAAGACCTTTGATCCATCTAGCTCAGTAATGTCTGCACTGGCTGGCAGTGGCTCTCCAAGACAGGGTTCCCTCTCAGCCCCACATGGAGATGCTGAGGCCTTCTGCATGCAAAGCAAGTGCTCTGCCACTGAGTTACAATCTTTCTCCCATACAGTGGAACCTCGTGTTACGTACAGCCCTCCTTACGAATGCTTTGGGTTACGAGCTCCGCTAACCCGGAAGTAGATGCTCCCGGTTGCAAACTTTGCCCCAGGATGCGAGCGGAAGTCGCGCGGTGGCGGCGCGGCAGCGACAGGAAGCGCCATTAGCTAAAGTGGTACCTCAGGTTAAGAATGGTTTCGGGTTGCAAACGGACCTCCAGAACAAATTAAGTTTGTAACCGGAGGTACCACTGTATACCTTCCCATTGCCTCCCTCCCTCAAATATAAATCATATCACAGACAAAACCACATCAACAGCCAGCAGTCTTTCCCCACCCACCCACACACTTCCATCTTCCTCACCTCACTTCCATATGAGAAAACGAAAAAGGAGAAGGAATCAGTTGTTTACTGGAAATCAAAAGCGCTAGCCTTGATCTGCAATGCACTGAACCAGCTTTGAACAGCTTATAGCCCTCAGCCCAAATTTCCAAAGCCCTCTGCAAGCAGGGTGGTGGTGGCATATAACTCCATATCCATCTATCTATGAATTATAAATTCACACACTTTTGTTCTTGGTCCTGCCCACCACTGGCAAAAGATAGAATGCAGCCCTCAAGAGAGAGAAGGTTGCCTACCCACACCCTAAAGAATATTGGATCTGGTTACTCTAAAGCAGGCAGGGCCAAACGTGGCCCTCCTGATGTTTTGGAACTACAATTCCCATCATCCCTGACCACTTATCCTGTTAGCTAGGGATGATGGGAGTTGTAGTCCCAAAACATCTGGAGGGCCACGTTTGGCCATGCCTGCTCTAAAGAGAACAGACACACACACACACACACACACACACACACACACACACACCTGCCTGAGCTTTGACATTGACTAAACTTTACCCTAGCTGTGAGTCACGCACACACACTTCTTTGTGGTGGCTCCACAACTCTAGAAAACTCACCCAGTTGAGGTTCAGCCAGTTACCTTGTTGCTGCCTTTTAAATGGAAACTAAAACACTTATTTAAAAAATAAAATAAAATGGGCTTTCAGTGGTTGATTTTGGCTGTTTTTAAAAGATTAATTTAGATGGTTGTATGTTAATTGTGTTGGATTGGACTGTTTTAATTAGTCATGTTTTATACAAGGGCCACCAACTTTTTTGGGCTGGGGGGCACATTTGGAACTTTCAGAAAATACTGTGGGCACCAAGTCACAAAATGGTTGCTGTGGGGAGGGGTGGGAGAAGTGTGTATTGTTTTGTTTTCTTCTTGCTTTCATTATGTATTTTGTGTTTTTATCTTGTATTTTTATGCTGTGAATTACCCTGACATCTATGGAGGATGGGAGGTATACAAATTGAATCAACAACAACACAAAATGGCTTCTATTGGGGGGGGTGTAGAAGTGGCTGAGCCAGAACAAACAGAAAAGGAGTAGAGGGAATATCTATGGAGACTTTTTGTGAGTATCATGTTGGTGACCCTTATTCCATCATGTTCCAGCCCCCATTTAGATGTCTTCTAAGAACTGTTCTATTCAGTCCTTTGCAATGTAATGGTTTTACGGACATTTTTTATTTCTCTTACTGTAATTTTGTATACTGTATACTGATTTGCCATATTTTTTAATGAAAATGCGGCCTATACATATTTAAATAAATAAATAAGGTGGAGATGGTTACATGTGTGTCGCAGGGCCTACTGCCAGACTAGAAACATGTCGGCATTCCCTAGCTCCACTGGGAGTGGAGAAACATGAGTGAGAACTCCAGTACAGTATATTAATATGGCCATCCCCCAAAAGAGAGAGGGAAACAGCTAAATATTTTAGTCCTCCTTTTCTCAACGTTAGCATACAGCGCAGACTGAAAAATGTTTGCTTAAGTGATTTCGCCAGATGTTCATCTCTTACGTGAGGAAGTAATAAATCGGACAGGGAGGAGGGAGATTACATTTTATAAAAAAAGCTAATACCACAGGTTCTGCTCCTCTCTCTCTCTTGCTTTATGTTTTGCAAAAATTGCTAAACAGACTCAGCTTCAAGAAACTTTCTTATTTTCAGTCTCCACACCTTTTTTCTCTCTTTCCTGCATATTTTAACGCACAATTTTGTCACTCATATTGCTCCTAAAGTCACTGCTATATTGCTATAAACCCTTCCAGGAGCAAAAGAGGGAGACTAAGAAAAGTATCTGCCTGACATTACCAAAAAACAACAACAACCCACTCACTTTTGATACAAAAGATGCAGAACAAGACCACAAACAATAGATGTGGTGGTGCATAATGGTTAGAGAATGCATCTGTGAGGTCCCCTCCCCCTGCTAAGATGGGGCTTCAAATAATCATTGTGTTGTAGCCAATAGCACAAGTCAAGGATAGGGAATCTTGCAAGAGCACATGTGAGGCCAGAGGCAAAGGTGGGAGGAGGGACAAACATAAATTTTACCTTTGAACTTTTGATGTGGCCTGAGGAAAGAGGGTATGGCTAGTGAGGCCATGTGGCCTGAGGTGAAGTCCAAGGGCCATACTGAGATGCCTGAAGAGCCATATTTGGTCCCTGGGCCTGAGGTTCCCCCCAACCTAGAAAAGTTTGTGGTGCATGCTTAGTTATGGCATATGTGAGGTGTCCACAGTAGTTTCTCGATTTGTAAATGTGCCCAGAGATCCAAACTTTGGGCAACCACAGTTAGAATGTCATCCTAGGATCCAGCAAGACTTGGAGTTGAAATCCCACCTCAAACCATGATACTCATTTGAACCAGTTACTTTGAGCATTCCAGAAAGGGCTGAATATTGTTACTAAGATATCACAAACACAGGGCTTTTGTTTAAAAACAACATCAACAACAACAGCAGCAACAACAAGAACCCTGACTGGATTCTCCCTAGAAATGGATAATCCAAATTATATCAGGGGCGGCAGGATATGGGCTGGCATTTCCCTTAGGGCAACTGATTCCACAATACACCCACTTACTCTAGCCCTAATTAACCTCACAGGGCTATAGCAAGGTAATATTGTGGGGGCCGGTATAGGCTACCCTATTTTACTTGGAGAAAGGCCTGGTCCAAATTGAACGAACAAATATTCTGAGTTCTCCCAGGTGGAGGAAATAGTCATGGAAGTCCAGCATCAGGATAGGACCCAGGCAATATCCACCACTATGGTGACACTTGCCCAAAGATCCTGACCATGCCACATGCCTGTGTCTCTCAACCACCACTTAAATTCCCCACACTGCCCCAGAGCAGTGCTAGGGCAGGAATATCGTAAGAAATGAAAGTGGCTGTTTAGACCCAGCACAGCAGCCAAGCTCTGATCCTGGCGCTGCTGCCCACCAGTGTTGGATAAGGCCACCAAGGCCATTTCTGTAAGAGAGGACCACACTGCAAGGGTGTCTACCTTAAAGCTTGAGACAGACCTGGTGGTGAGGCAGGGGGAGAGAAGAGACCTGAACAGCAAGACCCTTTCAAAGGCTTCAGCAACCTGTCAAGAGCCTTAAAACACTCGTTGCCTGCAACAGGAAGGTCTTGCAATGCTCTCAAACTTTGCACAACTCCAAGGGAGACTGTTTTGTTATTAAAGGAGAGGGAAAGGGGGTGAGCTCACCAACCAACAGATGTTTGGACAACGATGCATACCAACAAGGCAGCTGTGGCAATAGCACAGTGACTCCTTTTGGTTATCCTTAAAAGGGGGAACATCTCAGGAGTTCCTCCCGTCCTCAGATTTTATTTATTTGTTTACATTATCATTAACATTTAGATTTCTTACCCGTTCTTTACCATAAGGTCTCATGGGCTAGTTACAAGAATGTAAAAAATACAGTATTAAAATCAATGAAAATTTACCATTAAAATAATGGTGTTGGTCCTAAGATTATATATGCTTATATAAAAGTGTGTGTCTGTGTTTTATGGAAAATCTCCCTGCCGCCAAACATCCCGTCCTCTGGATGGAAAGAAAAATAGACAAAGACCAAATAAATAAGCAAAGGGTGCAGTGTGTGTGTAATCAGGGGCAGGCATATGACGAAAGCTACACATTGAAAGTGCCAGACATACTTCTGTGAGGAGGGAATTTCACAGCTAAGGGGCTACCACAGAGAATGCCCTCTCCCAGGCCACTATTCCCCACAATTTTGAAGGTGGTGGAGCTACCAAGAGGGCCCTTTACATCCAAGACAATCTTTACATCCAAGGGGGTCTATAGGGATGGAGGGAGTATTTCAGATATTTGAGGCCCAAGTCTTTTAGGATTTGAAACAATGAGAACTCACATAACCCCTGCGTTAAAGGGACTGCAACTGGTGGCCTCATTCTGGAGTACCCTGAATTGTGCCTAGAGGAAAGCAGGCCACCAGTTGCAGCTCTTTCAGCACATAAGTTATTCCTACCCTCCATTTTGCCAGTGAAAATAGGGGTGTCCTGAAGAGGCTCCTCATGAGGCTGGAAGAACATTACCCAGATGTGAGGTGTGGAGGCCGCTCCCTACAAAACCCTTTCCACTTGGCCTAGGGGGCTGGGCCCAGACCCACCAGCCCCACTGAAGAGGCTCCTCATGAGGATGGAGGAACATCGCCCAGCTGTGGGGCATGGAGGCCGCTCCCTATAAGACCCTTTCCACTTGGCCTAGAGGGCTGGGCCCAGTCTCACCAGCCCTATTATGTTAAATATGTATTCTGTAGTTGACCTCCTTTGTAATGTTCTATTTTGAAATCTTTAAGGTTTTAAACTTCTATTTTAGTTTTCTATTATGTTGCTTTGAATGTATATACAGTACAGTGGTACCTTGGATTACAGACGCTTCAGGTTACATACGCTTCAGGTTACAGACTCCGCTAACCCAGAAATAGTACCTCAGGTTAAGAACTTTGCTTCAGGATGAGAACAGAAATCATGCGGCAGTGGCACGGCGGCAGCGGGAGGCCCCATTAGCTAAAGTGGTACCTCAGGTTAAGAACAGTTTCAGATTAAGAATGGAACTCCATATCGAATTATGTTCTTAACCCGAGGTACCACTGTATTTGACTTTTTTCAGATTTTTTATTGATTTATTGATTTAATATGCTGTAACCACTTTGATATTTTTCTTTAAAATATAAAGTGGTATAGAAATTATATATACACAAAGACACATATATACTGGGGTAACCCAGTAATATGTGTGGGGTATAAATAGTAATGTATATAGTACAGTGGTGCCTCGGTTTACGAACTTAATACATTCTGGAAGTCCGTTCTTAAATCAAAACCGTTCTTAAACCGAGGCGTGCTTTCCCTAATGAGGCCTCCCACCGCCGGTGCTCTTCCACCGTTCAGATTCTGTTCTTAGACCGAGGTAAAGTTCTCAAATCAGGACACTATTTCTGGTTTTGCAGAGTTTGTAAACTGAAGCATTTTTAAACCGGACTGTTCTTAAACCGAGGTACCACTGTATATGTATATAAAAACATAATAAAACATTAAACAAAAAAACCTTCCCTATACAGAATTGCCTTCAGACAGCTTGGGGGTCTGGTAACCCTTCCAACATTTCTCCAATGAAAATAGGGACGTCCTTAGGAAAAGTGGGACATTCCAGGATCAAATCAGAAACCAGGATGGCTGCTCTAAATCAGGGACGTCCCTGGAAAATAGGGACACTTGGAGGGTCTGGGTTATGTGAGTTCTTAGTGGGTGACCACCATGTATCAATTAACACTGTACTATTCTATCTACTCATCAATTACTGTTGTAATGGATTTCATGCAAGCACAGGCTTGTTGCTAAGTGACCACATCCAGCCAGACCTTGAGCTTATGAAACAGCCCTTAGAGACTTGTATTGCCTGTCATCAACCCTTCAGCCATAGGTCATTGAGTGTTACTCAGTGTACAAGACAATATGTTGCACAAACTTGTAGGAGTCAGTCTTTATTCATCCCTTCCTTTCACAGCTGTTTAGTGCAGTGGTTAGGGTGACTGAGAGAGACCCAGGTTCACATCACTGCTCTAGTACAGTGGCCATGTGACCTTCCCTACGGAGGGGCAGCCTTTAGTTCTAAAGTATCCTCTCTTTGAAGGGTGGTCTGGTTTCAAAATAAAGTACCCTAACAAAGGAAAACAGGAGGGCTTTGAAATTGCCCATCCATTGTGGACAACACTTGAAGAGCAGACTGAGCAAGCAAACAGGTCGCCTTGGTCACAGCCTTCTCCTACAAGGTGAGATGAATCAGCATATGCAAATTTTATGTAAATCTGAGTCCTCTAAGTTAAATAAAGTCTGGTGTAAAGACAAAGGACTGTAAGAAGGGAAAGAAAGAGGGACTCTCCATGATGTGTCACTATTGCATTTCTATTTAAAAGATAGTAATAACTTATTAATTTGCATCTGTACATCAACTTATGCACATTTTATGCAAATTAGAGTCCCCTTCTTTTATGACCTATAGGTGATCACCCTACCACCCAGCCATGAAACTCACTAGGTGACCTCAGCAGCCAATCAGTTCTGATTTTCCTCCACCCAGCTGCCAGTCTCACACCTGACTGGCCCAGTGGATGGGACAGGTTGCTCAGGTCCCCAACCTAAACCCCACACCCTCTGACATATCTTCATAGGCTTTATTTCCCCACCCAGGAATATATATACAGTGGTACCTCAGGTTACAGACACTTCAGGTTACAGACAGAAATAGTACCTCGGGTTAAGAATGTTGCTTCAGGATGAGAACAGAAATCGTGCAGCAGCAGCGGGAGGCCCCATTAGCTAAAGTGGTGTCTCAGGTTAAGAACAGTTTCAGGTTAAGAACGGACCTCCAAAATGAATTAAGTTCTTAACCCGAGGTACCATTATATATATATAGAAGTTTGATTGTTAAGTGTCAGTGCAGTGTGATAGTATTTTATTAAAAAGAACTAGGCCGACAAATGACCTTCTGGAAGGCAGCAGAGCCAACTATTCTCCGGCACAATGTCCCCAAGGGAATTGCCAGCAACAGATGAAACTCATTATAATTTTGCTGGGCTGTCAGCCCAATGGAAAGCTCTGTGTGCCATCATCGTAAAGCAAAAGGGGAGACTAACAAGCAGAGAGAACACAGCATAGTAAAGCATGTTCTCTGAGGTCGAGCCATGCCATATGGCAATAGTGACCAACAGCTGGCCTACAGGCCAGGGCCAGCCCCCACCCTAGCAATTTTTTGCTGATTCCCTATGTGTCTAACCACATTCACACCACAAAGAACGCTGGAAGCTGTAGAGTTTCAGAGTGCTATAAGAAGGACCACCATTCCCCTCACCATTTCCATAGTTCCTCATGAAGAGGGACTGGTTATTAAACGACTCAGGGAAATGTAATTGTACAAGGGGTCTGGTAAGAATTCTCAGCACCCTTAGCAAACTACAGCTCCCAGAATTATTTAACGGGAAGCCATGGCTGTTTAGAACAGTATCCCAGTGCTTTAAATGCATGGGGTGAATATGACCTCTGTTTCCCCAGATAAGGAACTTAAGACCACAAAAAGAGTCCTGCTGGATCAGGCCAAAGCCCAACTACTCCACCACCCTGTTCTCACAGGGGCGAACCAGATGCCGCAGTGGAAAGCTCTCCAGCAGAACCTCAGTGCAATATTGCTGTATCTGCTAGTGATTCCCAGTAACTGGGATTTGGACACATGCTGCCTCAGGAGATATCACTAGAGCACTGCCATTGTGGCCAGCAGCCACTGGCAGCAGGAGCAGCGCTTGGGGGAGTGAGGAGACCCTCACACTGCCATTATAAATTGTAATCTGGTCAAAGGAGATTAGCAGGCCTGATGGGTGTCCTGCTAGATCTCTGTAGGCCCTTTGGTGCCCACAGACTGGAATCCCCAACAATGCAGTAATCCAGCCTGGCCACTATTGAGGCACAGATAACTGTGTCCATATACTCTCCCTAAGAAGATAAGCAGAACCCTGCAGGATCAAGCCAAAGGCCCTTCCGCCTTTCTCTTCCAACCAACCACATATGCTGAGATCACCACCCCAGTCTGCATCTGTATATGAAATCGCATTGCTCTTACACATGGAATTATTTTAAACTGTTTTATATATGGAACTGATTTTTTTTAATGTAATAATTGCAATTGCTTATTTGTTTTATAATTGCATGTTTTGTTGTTGTAATCTGTTCTGGGGTCTTAGGGTGAAGGGTGGGTAATAATTCAAATTAATAATAAATAAATAGTCTGGCATCCTGCAATCACAGTGGCCAACAAGATGCCCATTAAGGGAACCCCGCAAGCAGCACCTGAGTGCAACAGCAGCTCTCCCCACTTGTGATTCAAAGCATCTGGCATTTAGAGGCAGATACTGCCTCTTACATGGGACGCGGGTGGCGCTGTGGTCTAAACCACAGAGCATAGGGCTTGCCAATCGGAAGGTTGGAGATTCGAATCTCCATGACAGAGTGAGCTCCCATTGCTCGGTCCCTGCTCCTGCCCACCTAGCAGTTCGAAAGCACAACAAAGTGCAAGTAGATAAATAGGTACCACTCCAGTGGGAAGATAAATGGCATTTCCGTGCGCTGCTCTGGTTCGCCAGAAGCGGATTAGTCATGCTGGCCACATGACCCGAAGCTATACACCGGCTTCCTCGGCCAGTAAAGCAAGATGAGCGCCGCAACCCCAGAGTCGGCCACGACTGGACCTAATGGTCAGGGGTCCTTTACCTTACAGCGGAGGGACAGCAACTTGAAAGGAAGCTGTTGCTTCAGCAACGAAGCAGCTCAGCCGGGAATTTTACAAAGGAACTGGGGGGTCCCACCCCTTCCTGGCTCACAGGCCCGGATCTGGGCAGGTACTTCCATGCATTTCCTCTTCCTCCTGAATAGGCTCGCATGCAGCTAGCCAGGCACTTTGGAAGTGGCTCTGATGCTCCTGTGTGGCTCACTGTTTCCTCTGCTCCTGTGCCCTTCAGAGACACAAGACGGGCAGGTCTGAAAGCTGGGCAGGAACCGAGACAGCTGGTTGTTGGGTTGTGGGGAGGGGAATGCCAGTCCTGGAGCAGGGAAACTCAGATTCAATGTGGAGACCTGCTGGAGGCAGTGAAGAATGGTTCCTTTGGGCAACTGGTACACTGCCCAACCAACCTGTCTGCCCTCAGCTAGACCCCATTCGCCAGACTTCTTACCTACAACCAGTCCAAGAGGCAGCCCTGCATTTCAGCTTCCTCTCTCTTAGGCTTGGAGAACTCAACAGGGAGGAGGATGGGAGCAAAACTAGAAGTAGTTGGCTCTGCCTGTCATTGTCTCTGGCACCACCTACTTTTGGGCCTTCCTTGCCTTCCTCCATGCTAGTCCCAATGGCAAAGAGCCACCACTGACTGGCAAGTCTGGCTCCCCTTGAGGAGACCTGGGGTTTGAGATCTGGACTGGGGCTGAATTTTGACACCCCTAACATTTTGGAAGTGGAACATGTGGCAGCAGCAGAAACAAGAAGACCCACTAACCTCATATTCAGCCTGCAGCCACTTTGAATGGGAGAAAACCTATTCTCTCTTGTAGCAGAAAGAGTGCATTTTTCCTACTCCTTCCCTCCATAACTCAGCAAACCCATTCCATATGGCATATGGAATGTGTTTGCTGAATTATAAACCCTCTTCAGTGAAGGCAGGGAAAGAGGAGGAAATGGTTCTGAAGGACAAGCAAAGAGGCCAAGCAATGACCTGCATTAATGGGAAGATGAGAAGGACCTATACACCATCTACTTCGCAGAGTCAGGCAGAAGAAAGAATGTCTGGATCTCCTGGGAGATCACAGCATGATTTGCAGTAGATTGGTCAGTTTCCAGTGTCCAATTGCTTAACTATGACAGCAACAAAATGACTCCTTTTTTCAATTATGTTGACAAAATGAATAGGGGAACCAGGAGTGGAGGACCATGAGGTCTGCTCAAATCTGCCACTGAAAACATATTTCTGTGCTTAAAGTTGCTTAATTCTAACATCGGTATACATTTTTTGCACCAGGTTTAATTTGATGGATTTTGAGATTCTAGCAGAAATGAAACAAGATAGATTCTGCAAGCATAAAGTTTGCTCACACCTGAGTTCTAGTACAAACTTCAGGAGTGATGGATGAGCAAGGATAGAGGGATACTTGAGGTTTGCAGCCATTGGAGACCATCATTCATTAGTATTTTAGAGCCCAATGCTGCCATTCTAACCCCACTTATCCAGGAATAGGGCCCACTCAATTCAGTAGGCCTTCACCTCTGAGCAGTGTTAATGATAATGATAATAGATATGGGATGCACCAATAAGAACATTAACTGCAAGTCAGGACCATCAATTCAAGTACAACCACCTGTAAACAATGCAGAACCAGCAACAGGCAGGAAGGTCATCATTCAGTGGCAGCGCATGTGCTTTGCATGCAGAAATTCCCATGTTCAGTCCCTGGCATCTACAAGTAGAATAGGGGGAGTCCCAGGTCTGAAACCCTGAAGAGCCACTGCCAGTCAGTGTAGACAATACTGAGCTAGATAGGCCAATGGTCTGAAATGACACAAGGCAGCATCCTAACACCACCAGCCTTCAACTACTTGATGTGTTGTCAACTAAGTTATGGTTCAATCAAAGATGAGTTGTCCCAGCTGCACATTACTATCAGATACTTTTTCGCAGGGCAAGAGTCCAAGAAGACCTTGCAGGTGCAAGGTGAGCTTGTATACATAGGCAGCAGACTTCCTCCATTTCTAACCACTGAGCATCCCAACCCTACCGAACATAATTATCCGGCAGGGGGAAAGTGGGTAACTTTCACCTCTAGTGTATATGTGGGGAAAGCCATGCACAGTATTAGTATAATAGCACACTATGCCTTTTCCAACTTAACCCACCCCATAAGTAGGGTGGCCACACAGCCTACTTTAGAGGGTGGTCCTCTATTTGAAGGCATCCTCTGAAGGACTCACCAGCCTAAGCTCAACATAAAGGTAAAGAATCATCAGAAGCAGCAGCAAGGGCCACAAAGTTCCCCAGCAACCGCAGCACCTGGGCAGCAGACTGAGGTGGCACTGGGGTCACCTGGACACAGCCTCTCCCGCTAGGGTAAAACACATTGCATATCTATTTAAATGACAATTATTTCTAAATTTACTGATGAATACAGGGTTGTATCCAACTAAGTAGAGCCAGTGAAATTAATGAACCTAAGTTAGACATGTATGTTAATTTCAACAAGTCTACCCTGAGTAGATCTAACACTGGATACAACCCATACTTGTTAGAATTTTGTTCAAATTTTTGTCCTCTTCCATCTTCTTTTCCCCCTAATACACAAGCCACTACTCCAACCATTACCATGTATCAAGGCACTGCACATTGCTGGACATCTTTATCCCTATTCATGTGAGAGAAAAGCATGGTTCTGCTTTAACTGCTGCCCCAGGCATCATTTCTTTCTCTCTCACAGTGACGTGTTGGCTGCAGTTGTGTGTGAAGAAAACTTAATATCTGAGCTTTGGCTCACAAGTAGGAGCTCCATGCAACTGAAACACCTGGTTGTGTGTCCTGCTTGTGCTATCCCCCCCTACTCAAGAACAGCAGCTCACATGCTGGGTTTTGTTCTTCTAAAACATATGGATGTGGGGAAAGCAGATGCACTCGGGGATGGCTGAAAGGGTGGCCCTGCTCCTCTCCCTGTACACTCATTCCCCTACACAGGAGTAGCAGGTGTTCTGTGGCACACAGAAGCACAACCAGGTAGGAATTCCTTGTTAAACCAGGGGTCGCTAAAATGGTGCCTGTGAAAGCTATGGTACCCTTGGTTGTTTAGGTGGCCATGTTTTTTCCTCTTGAAAAGTACATAGAGCTGAAGAGGAAGTTGGAAGAGTGGCATTCTTTCCCACTTCCCCTTTCAGCTCTATGTACTTCTCAAGGCGCAGATCAGAGGACAGAGGGTGCCCACACCTGCTTTTATGTTTTCTACCTTGCCTTGAGTGCTTCAAGCAGAAAAGTAATCAATGGTTTGCTTGATAAAAATTTCTCTTCAGCCACCCACCCGCTACCAAAGTGGGTGGGAAAGGACTCTCAAAATTGAAATTTACCTTCAGGACCTCCCTGTGTGAATCCTAGGAAACAGGTGAAATAGAAAACGGTCCAGAGAAAAGGGAATCCCCTAAGAAGAAGGAAACACAAAAATTATTTCAGTTACAAAATATCTTCAGATAGAAACTTGCATCAACAGGTCACCAGCTAAAGAAAAGGAGAATAAGGTTAGCAAGCTGAGCCTGTAACAAAAAAGGCAATAAATTAACCAGGATTCTATTGGCACACAGTGATCCACAACCTTCCCATAGGAGCACATTGGCTGGTTTACATTGGTTGTAGGCAGCCAGCAGCATTTGAGCCTGAAACATGAAGGAGAGTCACAACATCACAGGAAAAGTGTGAGAGGGAGGGGAGAGAGAACCTGCTTCCAGGAAAACACTGGCAACACCCCCCTCCTCTCCCCATTTCCATGGAAAAAGCAAACCCAGCTTTCAATTATCAGGCCTGTAACTGACAGGGGCAAACTTTCAAAATGGGGTTTTCCTTGTTTATATTTTTCCTTTTTTAGGTTTGCTGAGCGCACAGCCCTCTAGGTGTAGACCACTGGCCATGCTGAAGGGGCTACCAGTGACATCAGGCAGGCCTCAGGTTCCTTATCCTATAAGAAATGCTTGCTTCCCAGCTACTGGGAAGGTGGGGTCTGGATGCAGTCAGCAGGCTAAGTTATTCTCTTTTACACACACACACACACACACTGCCAAGTTTGACACGTGGGTAACTTGCTGGTTGTTGGTGCTTACAAACCTTTTGGCCCAGTGTTTTGGCTTGTATATGACACCAGATGAAGGAGAGGTTGAGCCCAAATAAGTCCATGGGTCAGAGGTTCCCCATCACTGGTTTATCCTCCCCACCCCTTCCCAACACACACACCTCCATGCTCCCACCCATGCTTACAAACATGTTTCTGGAGGTCACAGATGACCAGCTGGCCGTGCACTTAAGAGCTGATATGTTACAGGTCTGAGTGACCAATGCATTACTGAGGGGAGACGGGGGTTGGTCGGGCTGTGCCCCATTTGCCACCAGGGACCTCTGCAATTGCCTACCTAGGTATTGGGTTCTGAAGGCTTTCCAACAAAGCCTCAGCAGCTATCAGTCAACATGTGCCTTGGCAAGAGAGAGGGTGAAGGAGGTGGCAATGCCTGACCCTTAAAGATGTTTTCTAAATGTGCTCTTAGGTTTCCTTCTGTTTTTTGCTTGGCGGCAGGGGAGGGAGCTACTGTTTTATTTGCTATTGCAGGCTTTGCTTCTTTTTAGTTATATCAATATCTATTATAATGCTTGAAAACCACTTAGAGACTGCCTTGCTGTTAAGAAGCAAAAATATAAATATCAGGTGGTGATGCTCTAGCTCTGGATAAGCTGAAACATTATTTTTATTGTTAGGCAAAGAGCATGCAGAAGATCTCAAGCTCAATTCCTGGCTGGGAATGACTTCAGCCTGAAACTCTAGAAAGCCAGCACTAGGTTTGATCAACCAATGGGTCTGGCTCTGTATAAGGTAGCTTTACATGTATACGTTTCCCCATAATGCCAACCATCCACCTGCGCTCGCTCTCTCTCGTGCGCACGCTTGGTCTCTCTTCCCCCTCCTGTTGATAAATCTTAGGCTTCCCTTTTCCAGCTCAGTCCCTTTCCACTTCTCTCTTCCCCCTGAAAGCTGCAATCATCCACCTCTCCGATTCAGAGCCAGCTCTAAAGCCAGGCAGGTGTTTCCCCTGCGAAACGCAAACGCCTAGCTCCTGGGGGAGAAAACCCAACAGAGATGGCAGGCAGGTATACCTGGGCAAAAAGGAGGAGCCGTTCCAAGGCTTTCAGACATGCTGAAGCAAAGTCTGGACAAAACAGAAATGTTTCTCTCTCTTTCTCTCTTCCCCACCACCACTACTTTTCTGCAGAGTCAGTCATAGGCAGACTCACACAATCTGCCAAATATGCATTTAAAAATTAGCTTGTGCTGAGGACGTAACCAGAGCATGCAGATATCGGAAGCTATGTTACACCAGGCCAGGCTGTCATCTACTCAGACTAGCAGCAGCTCTCCAAGGTCTCAGGCAAAAGTTGCTTTGCTATCTGATCTCTTTTAACTAGCAGCACTCTCTGTCTCAATAAGAGGTACTTCACTTGCACACTCCCTTAGAAGAGAAGGCCCACAGCTCAGGAGCAGAGCACCTGCTTTGCATGCAGAAGATCCCAGGTTCAATCCCGAACCTGAAGAGTCGCTGTTGGTCAGGGTAGTTGACACTGACCTCAATAGATCAATGGTTTGCTTAGTAGAAGGCAGATTCCTTAGCTCCTAATTAATTCAAAACAGGGGGCTGGAATGCTTTATGCTTATGGATAGTGCAACAGTTCAGTATTATCTGAGTGGCAGAGCACCTGCATTGCATGTAGAAGGTGCCAGGTTCAATCCCTGGCACCTCCAGAGTGGAAATCCCTGCCTGAGAAGACTCTGGGCAGCTGCTGAGGTCTGTAGACAGTGCTGAGCTAAATGCACTCGTTGCCTGACTTGGTGTAAGACAGTGTTCTGTGTTCCAGTTCCTGCTGAGCATACGATTGAGCCATCCTGCAATAGTTTGCTGCTGCCCTTTTCAACCTGGTGCCGTCAAGATGTTGGACTGCAACTCCCATGAAATCTGTCCAGAATGGCCAGGGCTCAGGTGTGATGGGAACTGGAGTCCAAAAGACCTTAAGAGTGCTGGTGAAGCCTGGACAACTGTGGCCAATAGCTCCTCAGTGAAGAGGGTCTCATAACTGGAGGCTGAACTTTGGACCTTCCACCTGCAAAGCAAATACTCCAGCACTGAGTTTTGCTCCACCGCATCCAGCATTGCCCCCTGACTCTGACTGGCAGCAGCTCTCCAGCATCTCAGGCCAAGTTTTTCCCCGCCAGAGGTTGAACATGGGACAGTGGGACCTTCTGATTGCAAAGCATGCGCTTTGCTGCTAAGCTATAGATAATCCTAATGAACAACAGGAAGTTATACTAAGTTTGACCATTGGTTCAACCAACTCAATACTGTCTACACTGACTGGCAGCAGCTCTGCAGCAGACACTGCCAGTCCCACCTGAAGATGTTGGAGACCTTCTGCATGCAAAGCATATGTCTCCAGGAAGCATGACACATTTTGGGGAAGGGAGGTTATAGATTCTGAAAACAAGAGGTCTTCTTGCACACCTAATCCTTCCCCTCCACAGCACTTCTGCATCACAGGCCCAGGATCCATGCTTAGGATTGCTGCCTAGGTGACTGTGAGGTTTAACGCTTTGCTACCTGTCCCTGCCCCCACCTCCTGACGGGAGATGAAGGTACATGAACACAACCTTCTGGTGCAGAAAACTATTATTAGTTACTGTTGTTTTTTTTTGCCAATGATGAGCAACTCAAAAGAAGAGGGCACAATCCCTGTACCACATTCTCACATAGACAAAAGTCATCTTAATAATTTGGGAATCCTTCCTTCCTTCATCTCATCTCAGGGAGCTAAGAAAGGCCTTTTAAATAAGTTCACTGCCCGCCCGCCCATTCCAGGTTCTTACATCTCCCTCTTTCCTCCTCCACCAAAGTAGACAATATAACACACACACATACATACACCTTCCATCAACCTTTTCCAGACCTTTGCATTTCAATCTTCTGACAGTCCTGCCTGGAAGCAGTTGGGTTGTTTTTTTAAAAGAAAATCACTCATTTTTGCCCTTAGCCAAAGCAGATTTTCCCCAAAGTACACTAAAACTACATACCCTTACATGTCAACACACACACCCCTCCCATGGCCAGATATCACACCTCTCTGCCTGTTCCTTGGTCAGGGATACAGTTAGGTCATTTGAGGCTCTCAGATGTTTGATGGTCTGACCTGCCTCTGTCCCATTAAGATGGAAATGTACTTTGCTTCAAATGGCATTAGGAGGGGAACCCACCATTGGAGGGCAATGCGTATTGGTTTGTTTACTTCAGGATTGTTCATTCTGCCAGGCAGGAGACCAGACCTGTGCCTATTCTGATAGTGCCACTCTCCTCATACTCAGATCTTGCATCTCTGATGAGAACTACAGTTAGGAAACTTTATACTCTAGACCTGAGGAACTTACAGCTCTTGCAGCCTGCTTTCTTTTTTCCCTCGCTTGCTTCAGATTGTCTTATGGGAAGAGTGGGTCTTTGGGGTCTTCAGGGGCAAAGAACAAGCTGCAAGTTGCCTAAGCATTGGCTTATCACATCTAATGCACACCACCATCTAAAGACGGTTGGTGGGTGGGCCATTCAGTCTACAGTCTCCACTTTTTAAAGTGGGGTTTCCTTTTAGTTCCAGCCTGTACCTGAAATGAATTTGAAATTTGTATGATTTATATATACATATTGTATATATGTGTGCATGCAAGTGTATGTATTTGTATAATGGTATATATGTGTGTGTGTGTTGTGTGTGTGTGATATTATAATAGTTCATGTGTGTTTTAATCATTTGGTGATGTTTAATGGGAAGCATTAATGTTTAATAGGGACATGGGTGGCGCTGTGGGTTAAACCCACCGAGCCCAGGACTTGCCGATCAGAAGGTCGGCGGTTTGAATCCCCGCGACGGGGTGAGCTCCCATTGCTTGGTCCCAGCTCCTACCCACATAGCAGTTCAAAAGCACATAAAAGTGCAAGTAGATCAATAGGTACCACTCCAGCGGGAAGGTAAATGGGGTTTCCGTGCGCTCCTCTGGTTCTCCAGAAGCGGCTTAGTCATGCTGGCCGCATGACCCGGAAGCTGTATGCCGGCTCCCTCAGCCAATAAAGCGAGATGAGCGCAGCAACTCCAGAGTCGGCCACAACTGGACCTAATGGTCAGGGGTCCCTATACCTTTACTGGGAAGCAATTCATAATTGAAATGAAGTGACACAGGAACACAAGAAGCTGCCTCATACTGAGTCAGACCATTGGTCCGTATAGCTCAGTGTTGCCAACACTGACTGGCAGCAGCTGCCCTGGAGAGGCCATTGGAGATCAAACCTGGAACCCTTGGCAATGCAGAGCAGATGCTCTTCCCATAAATCCCTCCCCATGAACATGAATAGATTCCAGTCCTCATGGTTCTGTATAAAGGGCTGAATTAAAGAGGAACAATATAGGGTGCTGCCTAACACCAAATCAGACTATTGGTCTGTTAAGGTCAGCCTTACCTAGACCGGCTGAAAAGGCAGGAAGGGGTTTTTCCCAGCTCGACCCAGAAAAGCTGGGGATGATGCTCCATCACTGTGCTACACCTCTTCCCCTATGAAGTCATGAGACTCAACAGTGTGTTGCAGCAGTAAAAAAGGTGAATGTTATTTTAGGCTGCATCAACTGAAGTATTTTAGTGTCCTGATCAAGGGAAGTAATAACTATGCTCTCTTCTACCTTGGTCAGACCACACCTGGAGTACTGTGTCCATTTCTGGGCACCACAGTTTAAGAAGGATATTGGAACGTGTGCAGAGAAGGGCAACCAAGATGATCAAAGGTCTGGAAACCAAGCCTTATGAGGAACAGTTGATGGAATTGGGTATGTTTAGCCTGGTAAAGAGGAGATATGATACCATCTTTAAATACTTGAAGGCCTATCACATGGTAGATAGAGCAAGCTTGTTTTCTGCCGCTCAGAATGGCAGCTCCCAAACCAATTCTTTCAACTTTTAAGAAAGGAGACTAAACATCAGGAAGAACTTTTTGATGGTAGGAGCAGTCCAGCAGTGGAATGGTTTCCTTCAGAAAGTGGTGGGCACTCCTTCCTTGGAGGTTTCTAAGAAGAGGTTGGATGGCCATCTGCCATGGATGCTTTAGCTGAGGTTCCTTCTTTGCAGGGGTTGGACTAGATGACCCTGGGGGGTCCCTTCCAACTCTGCAATTCTAAGATTCTACTAAATCAAATAAATAAAATTATCTAACTGCACCATTGGGCAAGGTACAATCCTCCATTTACTTTTTCTTTTTTTTTAAGGTGGTTTAAGAACCAGCCTCGCTGCGTTTGGGGAGCAAATTCTGCTGCAGGGGGGCGCGGGGGGGTTGCCACACACACAGCAGAAGCACTCGTGCCCCCTACCATTCTCACCTCCAGCCTTTCTACTCACCCCCTGGTCGCTGCTGCTGCTGCTGCGGCCGCCGCTGCTTTGAGTTTGGAGAGCGGTGCTAATTCCAGCTTCATCACGTTTTAGTGCATTGTTTCGCTGCGATCCCTCAGAAAGCTGCCTTGGGGGCGCATCCTTTTCCCCTCGAACCCCCCGCCTGCCTGCCTGCCTGCCTGCCCGCCCTCCTCCCACCCTCCCTCCCTCGGACGGGGCTCTTCAGCTCCGCAGCCCCGGAGATCCCCCTTCGCCTCGCTCCCGTTGCGCTCGCGCTCTTCGCTGCAGTCCCTTGGTCGCTGGCGGAGGAGCAGGACTTTTAAATCCCATTTAAGTCTCCGATCGCGGGTGCCTTGGGAAAAAAGGAGGGGAGGAAGGAGAGACGAAACGGCACATTGGGAAGCGAAGCGCCTGCATGATCGCCGGACGCGGGTGTCGCCGCTGCCGCCGCTGCAGCCTTAGAATGGGATCCCGACACGCGTCTCCTTTCTCTCCCTCGCACCCACCCTCTTAAAAAAAAAAAAAAGAAATCTCAGTTGTGGGGGGGGGATACGATCCCCCCTCTTTCTTTCCTTCCCCACCTCTAGGCACAGGGGCTTTGCTCAGCTATTGCCTGGTGGCGCGCACGAGTGGAGACGATTTCTGCTTTTGCAGATGCAGATACCGGTGTTCTTCCGCCACAAGGAACTCGCCTCTGGACTTTGGAAAGAGGGAAAAGGAAGATTTGGAGCAGTGAAGGAAAAAAAAAAGGTTTGGGGTGGGTTTTTGGAGTTAAAAAACAAACCAAACCAAAAGCAGCTCCGTGCAGCTGCTGCTCTTTTCTGCCCTCTAGTGTAGACACGGGGGAGAGCGCTTGGGAAAGTTGCAAGTCGAAGGAAGGCTTTAAATTACAGTATATGTATATATAGGTACATAACATAGAATCGTTCCATGGTTGTAGATATAGATGCTGCCTCAATTTTTTTTGCAAATATACGTATTGCAAATACGTATGTTGCAAAAAAAGGAGGGAGTGTACCCCTGGAGCACTTTTAAATCTTGACAGGTTTTGGAGAAACAGGGCCACTGAGCCTGCAGCTTCTACATTTACTTGAGCACCATATTAACACACTTTGCTGCTACAGACTAACACAGCTACCCCTACTAAAAGTTATTCATTTAACCCAAGTAAACATGTACAGTTTAGGATGGCATTGCACAGTAAGTCTCATTGAACCCAGTGGGACTTACATCCAAGTAGAGTTGTCTCTAGGGTTTCACTTGTTTTGCTGTTTGGTTTAGTTTTGAAAAATTGATTTCCCACTCCAGTCAGTTGCACCTCTGACACAAAATGACTTTCCTCCATACTATATGTGAGGAGTTACACAAGAGTTACGGAAGAGGGTTGGACTTTTCATACACACACACACACACTCCCTTTAAGTAAATGCTTTGCAGAAATAGGCTGCAGCTGCCCCCAAAATGCATTGTGCAGAAAAAGGCATCTGACGAAGTATCCTGTAATCCTTGCAAGCTTAAGCTGCCATCACTGCAATGCTGGGCATTTTTTTCCAATAGGGCTTTCGGTAGGTGTGCTAGGCAGGATTGCAGCAACAGCCCTTGAAAGAGCCACAAGGCTTCTTTTCTTTGGCTTCCACAGCTACTTCCTGAATTGGGGGAGGGGGCAGGGGGTGGTGGTGGATGGATTCATACAGTGATGGGAGCGAGAAGCTGCCTGGAGTGCTTAGTGCTCCTTTAACTTCCAAATAAGTAAGTATACTGAGAAGGAGCAGAAAGAAGCAGGGCACTGCAAGGTTCTCTTTCCCAAGGAAAGGAAAAAGGAAAGGAAAGGAAAGGAAAGGAACATTTATGGGGGGAACATACCAGTGCTTGAAAAACAGGTGATGAAAAGTGAATGAACTCTCCTCCAGATACTGTAATTTAAAGCAAAGTGGTGGTGGGAGGCCTCCTGAGCTCCCATATATACTATATCAATCTGCATCTATTAGCACTTGCGAAGGAAATCAGGAAAGGGCTGCAATTCACCAACAGACCAGTCCTAACTGTCTGTCTGTCATCTACACAAAAACACACATGATGGACCAATGGCCTGAACTGATATGCAGCAGCTTCATATGGAAGAAATGTTGGGTTCATCAATTTGCATTACTTTAAAGGATGAAGTCCTGAGTCAGCCCCCCATGAACTCTGTGGCTGAGGCTGAGTGGCAGGTGGTGCATCCTTAATGGGGTTCAGCATGTTTCTTTTGCATGTTTCCAGTTGCAGAGCTTGCCAGATGGACTGCCAAAAAGTCTCCCTCCCAGTCAAAGGCCACACTCGTCATTTAAAAACATTTCATTGATGCTTTCAAGAAATGTACACAAGCAAAATAGTAGGAATTGCCCAAGGGAATGCTTTTTCCTCATTTTCCTTCTTCTCTTCAAGTAGCTAGAGTCGAAAACACACAAGCAACCTAGAATGGTTCTAAATGAGAACTGTAATTATTCAGAAACAGTCAGAAGCCTTAAGCCTTGACCCATTTGATCAACGCTCCTACCCGCCACCCCCCTTAGGTTATACCCTCTTACCTGAGAGGTAAACCCTGTTCAATTCAGCACAACTCACTGCTGAGTAGAGCTGCACAGGTGTGCAAAGTTGACCCCATAGTGATAATGGACACTTACTCTATATCCAGGTGAACAGCACTTCCAGTCATTGGTCTCAACAGGCGTTTTTAAACTGATCTCTTGTAGGCAGCTGCTTTCCTTTTTTTCACATAGCAATTTGATTCCTGAACTAAGGAACCACTGTGAATGTTCAAGCCTTGAGAGATGCCAGTCCCTGCTGTGAGTTCAAGTGCCCCTAGTGCATCTCAGGAGAGTCTCCTCTGCTTTTTGTTCCTGCAGGTGGCTGCTTCTTCCCTGTCCTAAGGATTCAAGTGATGCTTGAATAGGTCAGTCCATGGAGAAGACAGATTAGGGAGTGAGATGTTTGGCGTGGTGTGGAGACGTGCTGGAGAAGGGGTGTGGGATGTGAGGGAAGGATGCCTCTGAGAGAAGGTGTCCCTTGTCCTGTTTAAATAGCTCCAGGAACTCTGCTTTTTTGGCTGGAGGGAGCCAGGTATCCAGTTTCAGCTGGCAATTCAGCTAATGAGCAACCGGTCCTGCCTCCAGAGGGCAGGGTCCACAGATGCTCTGAAAAATCACAACACAAGTGCACAGAAGAGGCAGAATCTCACTCTTCCCACCTCGCCTTGTCAAGACACACACACATACCGAAAAAGAAGAGGAAGGCAGCCAGGGATCAGGCAAAAGGCCCATCTGGCTGAGCATCCTCTTCTCAGAGTGACCAGCCAGTTACCTCTGCAAAGACCCATAAACAGGACATGAGTGCAGCAACACTCTCCCCCATTTGTGATTCCTAGAAACTGATGTCTCTTAGTTAGAGTGAGAACAGAGCCATCAGAGCCAGTAGCCATCCTCCTCCATGAATCAAACTGGGTGGAGAGAGAGATGGAGGATGAATAAGAATATTGGGATAAATCTGGGGTTGTCAACCTGGTCCCTACCACCCACTAGTGGGCGTTTCAGGATTCTAGGTGGGCGGTAGGGGGTTCTATGGCTCAAGCTGAATCTTCCTTCCATTGAGCACTGGTGGATGGTAAGGAAATTTTACCGTCAAGAAAGATGCATTAGTGGGTAGTAGGTATAAAAAGGTTGACTACCCCTGGGATAAACAGAGCCCTGCTGGAGGAGGGCAAAGGCCCATCTGATTCACCATCCTGTCCTCACAGTGGCCAACCCAATACCCCAATGGGAAGCCTGCAAACAGGACCTGAGTGCAACAGCATTCTTCCCACCTGTGATTCCCAGCAACTGCAGCTCAGAGGCATGCTGGCTGGGGATGATGGGAATTGTAGTCCAAAACATCTGGAAGGCCACAGATGTTCTCCACACCTGAAATAGAGGAAATAGAGGCCAACAAGAGCAGGAAAATCAGTAGGGAAGCAAGAAGCCTTTATTTCAATTATTACAGGTGCCTTAAGGTAAAGGTGGGGATGCGGGTGGTGCTGTGGGTTAAACCACAGAGCCTAGGACTTGCCAATCAGAAGGTTGGCGGTTCAAATCCCCACGACAGGGTGAGCTCCTGTTGCACAGTCCCAGCTCCTGCAAACCTAGCTGTTTGAAAGCATGTCAAAGTGCAAGTAGATCAATAGGTACCACTCCAGCAGGAAGGTAAACGGCGTTTCCCTGCGCTGTTCTGGTTCACCAGAAGCAGCTTAGTCATGCTGGCCGCATGACCCAGAAGCTGTCTGCAGACAAACGTCGGCTCCCTTGGCTTATAAGAGCAAGATGAGCGTACAATCCCAGAGTTGTCCACGACTAGACCTAACGATCAAGGGTACCTTTACCTTTACCTTAAGGTAAAGGTAAAGGGACCCCTGACCATTAGGTCCAGTTGTGGCTGACTCTGGGGTTGCGGCACTCATCTTGCTTTACTGGCCAAGGGAGCCGGCGTACAGCTTCCGGTTCATGTGGCCAGCATGACTAAGCTACTTCTAGGGAACCAGAGCAGCGCACGGAAACACCATTTACCTTCCCACTGGAGCGGTACCTATTTATCTACTTGCACTTTGACGTGCTTTTGAACTGCTAGGTTGGCAGGAGCTGGGACCAAGCAACGGGAGCTCACCTGTCGCGGGGATTCAAACTGCTGACCTCCCAATCGGCAAGCCCAAGAGGCTCAGTGGTTTAGACCACAGCGCCACCCGCATCCCTAAGTATACTTTAAATGTGCCAATCAAAATGTTGTTTTCGAATTGTTGTTGTTGTTTTTTAATTACCGCATTTTTCGCTCTATAAGACGCACCAGACCACAAAACGCACCTAGTTTTTGGAGGAGGAAAACAAGGAAAAAAATATTCTGAATCTCAGAAGCCAGAGCAGCAAGAAGAATCACTGCGCAGTGAAAGCAGCAATCCCTCTTGCTGTTCTGGCTTCTGGGATAGCTGTGCAGCCTGCATTCACTCCATAAGACGCACGCAGATTTCCCCTTACTTTTTAGCAGGGAAAAAGTGAGTCTTATAGAGCAAAAAATACGGTAAACCAAGAGCAGGGCACTTTATCTAGATCAGGATCACAGCAGGCAGAGAGAGGAAGTACAACCTTCCCCATTCCTGCCATGATCTTGAAGAAAAAATGTCCTCTCCAAAGCAAATGGTGACTATGGGGACCTCCTCTTGGCATCAGTCTATTCTATTGATAGGAGCTTCTATCAATAGGGATGTATATTTCAGCCCTCCCGGGAGTGCTGAAATAAGCAATCTGGATGGGTCCCAGGCATGCCCCAAAGGTAAAAGCAGCAACGGGCCCATCCCAGGGATTTTACAAGCTGTAACTGGCATAGCTTGCCAGTTTATGTCTGGGCCCAATTCAAGGTGCTCACATTGGTCTTTAAAGCCCTATATGACTCAGCCCCCAAATACCTGAGGCCCAAGGCTCTATCCCTAACAATATTCTTAGGACTTAATTTCCACATAAGGCCCCTCTTCTGTCACCCAGGAGAGGGCCTTCTTTGTGGCAGCCTCTAAACCTTATAATAGTGGTGAGGAGCCTACAGTCCAGGGCTCTAATTACACCTGCCAGGTCTCCATTGTGGCTGAGATCACCTGATGCAGGTGCAGGGCAAGTAAAAATACTGCTTGCTCAAAGAGGAGTAATTGCAGTTGATTGCCAGGACTTGCAAAGCAAAGGTGTGAAAACGGGTCAACTGACATCATGATGATGTCAGGCGATTAACAGGTGGATGCCTTCTCCACCTGTCAAACACTGTCCATGGAAGTGGGGGGGTGGGATGTAATGTGTCCAGATCCAGCTCCCCAGCCGTGTCTTATGAAGAGGATTGTAAGCAGCTACATATTTTTCTTCCTTTGATTAGTAGGGTGGGGGAAGTATTAAGGTAAGCAAACTTCCAAAAAAAAGCTCTGTTCTTTCAGGCTGCAAGAGGCTAACAGGGCAGGCAGGGATTTTCGTCGTCATTTTAAAAAATGCCAAAATCAGCTCATGCTTTTTATATTCTTGCACGGAAACACCACCCAGCTGCCTCTTTTGTAAGTCAAAGGGCCTTGCTCCTTGCAGCTTTGCCTTGCACAGAAATTGTTCAGCATTCCTGGTCATTTTTATTGCTCTTCTAGAAGTGGCACACAGACCACATTGTGTCTTTGCTCTGGTGCTGGATCCCGGCTTCCTGAAGATACCAGACCCCCCTCAGCTTTCTTGGGAAGGGTTCTGGAATTCTACAGCTTGAAGCAGATTTTCAAGGAGGGGGTTTTTGCACCCCCTCCCCACCACCCACCTCCCCACTTCAACTTCAAACCACATCTAACCTCTCTGACGCTGCAGCCTTTCTGTCTTCCCCTGCAGAAACTCTCTCAGCACAGGAGCAACCACGTTTAAATGGAAATCCTCCACAAACAGGCCCAGCTTGGCCCCCACCATGAAGCTTGGTGAGGCAGCCACCTCAAGTGGCAGGCTGGAGACAGCTGGGCAGGGTGGCAAATCCAGGGGAGGGTGAGGAGTTTGCCACTTGCTGCGCCCTGCACTTGTCACACATGCTTCGCCTGGGAAGAGCAGGGCAGTGGCTTCCTTTTTAATTCAGTGGTCCACCTCCAATTCATAATAATAATAATAATAATAATAATAATAATAATAATAATAATAAACAACTCTGGGCGGCTTCCAAAAAAATGTTAAAATATCGTAATACATCAAACATTAAAAGCTTCCCTAAACAGGGCTGCCTTCAGATGTCTTCAAAAAGTCTGGTAGTTGTTGTTCTCTTTAACATCTGGTAGGAGGGCGCTCCACAGGGCGGGTGCCACCACCGAGAAGGCCCTCTGCCTGGTTCCCTGTAGCTTGGCTTCTCGCAGCGAGGGAACCGCCAGAAGGCCCTTGGCACTGGACCTTAGTGACCGGGCAGAACCATGGGGGTGGAGACACTCCTTCAGGGATACTGGACCGAGGCCGTTTAGGGCTTTAAAGGTCAGCACCAACACGAAGAGCGCATTGCAGTAGTCTAAGCAAGAGATAACCAGAGCATGCACCACTCTGGCGAGACAGGCCACGGACAGATAGGGTCTCAACCCGTGTAGAGCTGGTAGACAGCTGTCCTGGACACAGAATTGACCTGCACCTCCATGGACAGCTGTGAGTCCAGAATGACTCCTGGCCTCCACACCCGCCCATCTCCTGTCCCCCAAAAACAGTACTTCTGTCTTGTCAAGATTCAACCTCAATCTGTTAGCCGCCATCCATCCTCCATCCGCCTCCAGACCCTCACACAGGACCTTCACCGCCTTCAAATCACTGGTTCTGATTTGTGCAGGACTGAAAGAGATGATACTGAGCCACATGAAATTTGTGAGTGATAGTTTACATGCACAGACGCTTTGTCACACAGAGCTTATATTGGAAGGTGAATGCAACCCTCATGCTGAGAAAGGGTTCCTCACCACTGATCAAATGTGATACTTGGCCTCTTGCATTTGGTAAGCTAGATACATCTTACTAAGGAACTTACCTGCTCTGGGTCTAGCTCTCCTGGAAGTGAGCTAGCAATGATGCTAGAATGATGCAATGCAGGAATTTCAGCTAAAGCATCCATGATAGATGGTCATCCAGCCACTGCTTAAAAACCTCCAAGGAAGAAGAGCTCAACATCCTGAGGGAGACCTTTACACTACTGAACAGCACTTGCTGTCAGCAAATTCTTTCTGGTGTTTAGTTGGAATCTCCTTTATTGTAACTTGAAGCCATTGGTTCTAGTCCTACCCTCCAGAGCAAGTAAACAAACTTCATGTGACAGCCCTTTAGATATTTGAAGATAGCTATCCTAGTCCCCTCTTTTCAAGGCTAACTACTTCAACCGTTCCTCATAAGACTTGGCTTCTAGACCCTTGATCATCTTTATTGCCCTCCTCTGCACACGTTCCAGCTTGTCAACATTCTTCTTAAATTGTGGCACCCTGAACTGGACACAGTGTTCCAGGTGTGGTCTGACCAAGGCAGAATAGAGTGGTACTATTACTTCCCTTGATCTGGACATTATACTTCTGTTGATGCAGTGTGGAATAGGATTAGCTTTTTTTTTGCTGCTGCATTGCACTGTTGACTATGTTAAACTTGTAGTCTACTAAGACCCCTAGATACTTTTCACATGTACTGCTAGTAAGCCAGGTGTCCCCTATCTTATATTGGTGCATCTGGTTCTTCCTGCCTAAGTGCAGAACCTTACATTTGTCCCTATTGAAACTCATTTGTTAACTTGAAACCAGTTCTCCAATCTGTTCAGGTCATTTTGGGTTCAGTCAGTCAACCAGCTACAAATCCACCTAACAGTTACCTTGTCCAATCCACATTTTACCAGCTTCCTCACAAGAATATCATTGGGAACTTTGTCTAAAGCCTTACTGAAGTCAAAATACACTCTGATCCACCAAGCTTGTAACTCCATCAAAAAAAAGAAATGAGGTACGTCTGGCATGATGTTGAGTATTTCTGACCATGGGATCTCATCCAGTAGCTCCTTAAGCTTTTTGAAACTGACCTTCTTAAAATCCAGGGTGCATGTCTGTCTACACTCAGCTTTCGCTTGCCTCTATTGCACAAAACCCAGGAGATTATGATCACTTCCCCCCAAGTATCTGAGTACTTCCACTTCATTGATCAGTTCCTCCCTGTTGGTGAAGACCAGGTCCAAGATTGATGATCTCATTGTTGCTTCTTCCACCTTCTGGGAAATGAAATTATCAGTGAGGCAACAGAGGGATTTGTTGGACCTTTCATTCGTGGCAGAATTTGAGTTCCAACAGATATCGGGGAAGCTGAAATCTCCCACGACTACTATAATGGCAATAAAAGGAATTGTGGCAGCAGGGATTGGAAGGTTTCTTCTGTTCACTGTTCATGGGCAAGTGTCTCTGTTTCAAGGCAAACACTAACTTGAGCTAACCCTGGCCTGGATTGGACATGAACAGTGGTGAATTTTGGGGAAGCGGGTGATACCACCTGCCAGAGCACCAAGGTAACTGGCAGGTTGTCCTTTCTCTGGCTTCCATATGCACTGCGTCAGGAAGATTGTAGGCATCACATGGCAGGACAGAATTCCAAACAAAGATGTGCTCTCCCCCCAAGACCACATTCCCAGCATTTTCACAGTCTGGTCTCAGCAATATCTATGCTGGCTTGGTCATGTTCAGAGAATGGAAGATGGCAGGATCCCCAAGGACCTGATCCCAGACCCACTGGCAGACCAACTCTATGTTACAATGACATCAGCAAACTTGACATGAAGGCTGGAAACATCAACCCTGCCATATGGAAATCGCTTGCAGATGATGGCAGTGCCTGTGGACAGACAGTCAGGTTGTGCATCTGCAGCAGTGAGCAGAGGAGAAATGTCTGCTGGGAGGAGCACAGAAAGGAGAGATGCCATGGTGCATCTGCACACAACCAGATGACTTCACCTGCCTCACCTGCAATAAAAACATGTTTCTCCCGTATTGGTCTCTACAGCCACAGCAGATACTAACTCTCCAATGGTTTGACTTTAGCCTCAATGGCATGCTCTTCCACTGTCTCTTGAAACAGATGGACGCCAACAACCTTCCTCTGGCAAGTGAATGAGCTGAGAATGAGGCTTTCAAATTTGTTTGTGACAGATTAGCATAACACAGCCTTTCCCAATCTGGTGTTCTCCAGACATTTTGGACCACAGCTGCCCTCAGTCTCAGCTAGCATGGCTCATTGGGATGGGATCTTCAAGGAAGATGGGGAATGTAGCTCAAAACATCCAGAGGTCTGCAGGTTGGGATAGGAAGTGAGAGAATTAAGGACATTGTGAATTAGAGACCAGATACTTCTTTTTTCTTTGTGCACGGGAGGGGGGCGCTTCTTCAGAGTGGTTAGCAATATAAATGGTAACATTTTGTTAGCATTTCTAATTAAAATCTTAACTCTTAAAAGTTTGCATTTCAGCTAGCTGAAGGTCTTTTGCCAAAGCTCAATGTGTTTTATAAACTGAACCTCTGCTGTCAAACGTCAACACCACTGAGTTCAAAGAAACCAGCTCCAAGACTAAGTATGCATAGGGTTGCGGTCATTGCTGATCACAATTAAATGGATATTATGCTATGACAGTGGTCGCTGTTGCTCATTAGGACTAGAAGGGTGGAAAGCAAAGAGACCAAGAGTAGATGAAGCTAGTGTAGGCTTGCCATATGCCCTCTTTTTCCAGGACAAGTCCTCTTTTTCATGGGTAGAGTCGTCATAGCGATCCATAGTTAAACTTAGAAGTCAGCAAATGTGTTTTCTTTTCTTTTTTGCTCTTCAAAATATGGCAACCCTAGGGCCAAGGACAGGCGGAGGCCCCCGCCCTGACTGATTTTAAGTAAGAAGGCACAAAGGCAGGCTGTGGCTGGTTGAGGGTTCACTGAGGTTGCTGGGACCACCTCCACTCCAATGGACTAGCTCCCACTGTGCTGTAAACTGCTGCTCTTTCAGAGTATGGATGTAATAATCGATCAAAACAGCTGCCTGCATTTTTGAACAGTCATTGGAGGGTGTGGCCATCATGATGATGTCCTGCATTTCAGAATCTGCAGCTGCGCCATCAGGGTGCCATCATGGAAAAACACAATTGCCAGTCATCTCAAGAAGGCACTCTAGAAGATGTCCTGAAATCTGCAGTTCCCTAAACCCTCACAAAAAAATGTGACACTGACCCAGTTTCAGATTTTTCAGATACAGTAGAAGCAAAATATGCCATCTTGAAATCTGTATTATTGTTGCATTTATTTATTTTTTCATTCATTCACTCACTCATTCATTCATTCATTCATTCATTCAAGAAAGGCGTTTAGGGTGATCCGTTTAGACCACAGAAGGTGGTGAGATGCTCTGGTAAAAGGAGCCTTTCATGACCTTCAACCCAGCCCAGGTTGGTCAAGCTGCCTTGTCTTCATAGCATCTATAAAATGCATTGGGGATAAGTAAACATAAATAATCCACGCACACCGCTTTTGAAAATGTTTATTGCAGAGCTGGGGAAATAGGCAAACCAAAACAATGATCAAAGGGTTGGAGCGACTTCAGTATAATGAAGGGCTATTCTTTCTTTTTTTAAAGGGAGGGGTGTTATTTCTCTTCCCCTACCCCCAATACCTGAGCTGTCAAATTGCCAGAGATGCCTTTGCAGGCATGAAAGGCAACAGACTTATTTTTTATAGATAATTCAATAAAAAAGTCAACGTCTAGTTCCCGCTCGGTGCCCTCTTTGAAACTGGAATGGTCCCACGTTCCACAGAGTTGACATCTCTTCCCAGCCATACAATCCATATTGTAGAGTGGCAAGAAATTTGGGGTAGGAGGCTAAAGATCAGAGAGCGGCTAGCTTTTCCCTCCCCTCTCCCTCCTCCCCACCAGCCCTGAAGCTTTCAACAGGCTTTTGACAAATTATACAGGCCATTTTGTGCTTTGCCAGCGGTGACATGTTTAAACTCCTGCCACCGTTTGAAGTCAGATGTTTTACATTCTTTCCCAGAACACTCATGACCATTGTTCCTTGACCACATTTGCCAGAAGCCACCGTGCAGAGTAAAAGCAGAGGTGCTTTAGGATTCCTCCTAAGGGTGCTTCCCTCACAGCAGTGCTGTTTGCTTGAAGAATCTAGAACAGCTCATGATAATGCACCTACCCTTTAGTTTGATAGTTCATTTCCATAATAAACAATAAATAATAAAAAGCTGTTCAGTTGCCTGATTTGGCTGGAGTTGTGCTCCCTCTGAAGGAGCAGGTTCATAGTCTGGGGTTCCACCTGGATCCACCTCTGGCACTAGACACCCAGTGGCTAGGAGTACCCTTTTCCAGCTCCACCTAGTAGGACAGCTGTGGTGTAGTGGTTAAGAGCAGTAGACTCATAATCTGGTGAACCGGGTTTGCTTCCCCGCTCCTCCACATGCAGCTGCTGGGTGACCTTGGGCCAGTCACACTTCTCTGAAGTCTCTCAGCCTCACTCTCCTCACAGAGTGTTTGTTGTGGGGGAGGAAGGGAAAGGAGATTGTTAGCCGCTTTGAGACTCCCTAGGGTAGTGATAAAGCGGGATATCAAATCCAAACTCTTCTTCTTCTGTTGTTGCTGTCCATGGGGTACTACTGCAAGGCCCTTGTGGAGCTGCCCTTGAGGTTGGCACAGAAGCTGCGTTAGTGCAAACTGTAGTGACTCCCCTGATCACCAAGGCAAACTGCTGTCACCATGCTGCTGAAATAATTTCACTGGCTGCCCATTAGCTACTGAGCTAAGTCCAAAGTGCTGCACATTGTATTTTTTCCTTCCTTCCTTCCCTTTCTGTTTCTTTGGTTATTATTTGGGGAGGGGGTTCATAGCTCAGTGGCAGAGTGCCTGATTTGCATGCAGAAGGTCCCAGATTCAATGCCTAGCATCTCCAGGTAAGGCTGAAAATGTCCCATGTCTAAAACCCCAGAAAGCTACTGCCAGTCAGTGCACAAAAGAACACAATAAGCTGCTTTATATCAAGTCAGGTCTTTGGACCATTTAGCTCAAAATTGTCTGCAGTGATGCAGTGTCCTGGATTTCAGGCCAAGGATATTCCCAGACCTACGTGGTAGAGACACAAGGGACTGAACCAGGGATTTTTTGCGTGTCAAGAAGATGCTCTACCACACAGTAGATGATGCTGAGCTAGATGGAGCAATGCTCTGAGCTGGCGGAAGGCAACTTCCTCCGCGTTTACAGATTTCTGATTTGTTCACTAAAACACCCACTATGGTTACAGCTTAGTTGGATTACTGTAAAGCCCTCTACATGACAATGCCTTTGAAGAGTGCTCAGAACTTCAACTGACTCTGACCCCCCTGCAATGCAGGAATCTCAGCTAAAGCATCCATGACAGATAGCCGTCCAAACTCTGCTTTAAAACCCTCAAGGAAGGAGAGTCCACAACCTCCTGAGGGAGACAGTTCCACAACTTTTACTGTTAGAAAGGTTTTCCGTATGTTTAGTCAGAATCTCCTTTCTTGTAACTTGAAGCCATTGGTTCAAGTCCTACCTTCCAGAGCAGAAGAAAACAAGCTTGCTTCATCTTCCATGGGACAGCCCTTTAGATATTTGAAGATGGCTATCATATATCCTATGAGTATCCCGTTTTCCAGGCTAAACATACCCAGGTCCTTCAATCATTCCTCCTAAGGCTTGGATTCTAGATCCTTGATCATTCTGGTTGCCATCCTCTGTACAGGTTCTAGCTTGTCAACATCCTTCTTAGATTGTGGTGTCCAGAAATGGACAGAGTGTTCCAGGTGTGGTCTGACCAAGGCAGAATAGAGTGGTACTATAACTTCCCTTGATATGAACACTATAGACTTCTGTTGATTCAGCCTAACTTTTCTCCCCTGATGCATCACAATGTTGACTCATGTTAACCTTGTGTTCCACAAAGACCCCTAGATCCTTTTCACATTTACTGCTAGTAAGCCAGGTGTCCCCCATCCTATATTGGTGCATCTGGTTCTTCTTGCCTAAGTGCAGAACCTTACATTAGTCCCTATTGAAATTCATTTTGTTAGCTTGTGCCCAATTAAGGTCATTTTGAAATTTGATTCTGTTTTCCGCTGCATTAGCTACCCCTCCCAGTTGTTAGGGCTGCCATACATCCTGAATCTTAGGCAAGTCAAAAAGAAAAAGAAAGCTCATCAAGTTTGGTGATGTCCTGACTTTTACTTTTTGAAATATGGCAACCCTAGGTGTGTGTGTGTCAAACTGAGTCTTTGACCTAAGTAAAATAATTGCAGGGAGTAGGAACTTTATGGACAAATTAAATAAGTTTGGTACATTTGCAGGTTTTAAGATTAACTATCAGAAAATGAAAATATTCACAAAGAATAATATGACAAGAGAAGTCCAGAAGTTTTGATGGAGAAAAGAGGGTTTCAAATCAGGGGGGAAGTTAAATACTTGGGTATTACTATGACAAATATGAATAACATATATATTATTTCAAAATAATTATGTTAAAACAATTGTCATTGTTAGGTAAAATCTCTGTGATAAAGATGAATCTCTTGCTCAGAATGATGTTTATATTTCAAAAATTACCTATTGTGACTAATATCTTAAAAGATCTAAGTTTTATGGCAAGGTAAAAAAAACATAATTTAAAATAAAAGTACTACAAGATGCAAAGGAAAGGGGAGGATTGGGACTCCCTGATTTGAAATTGTACTTTGCAGTCTGTTGCTTAGTGTGGATGAAGGAATGGGTGGCCTTGAGAAATAAGAGAATTTTGGAAGGTCATGATTTAAGGTTTGGATGGCATGGACATCTTTGGTATGACACAGTCAAAGTGGATGCAGACTTTAAAAATCATTTTGTTAGATGTACTATATTGAGTCTGGAATAGATATAAATGTATATAAATGAGTCTGGAATAGATATAAATTTTGTAATAAGACAGCTGCTTTGAGATCCTGTATTGAATGGAAGAATGAAGTGTTCTCCTACTGGCTTCTCTGTCTTGTGATTCCTGATGTCAGATTTATGTCTGGCCCATTTATGACATAGCCTGTTTGTCCAATATAGAGAGCTAAAGGGAACTGCTGGAATTTGATGGCATACACAATGTTAGAAGATGAGCAATTAAATAGGCCTGAGATGGTACGTTTGATGTTGTTGGGTCCAGTGATTTCAAAGCAGGATCTCAAATCCCAGGATCTCATATGCTAAGCATGGGTAGGCAAACTAAGGCCTGGGGGCCAGATCCGGCCCAATCGCCTTCTAAATCTGACCCACGGACGGTCTGGGAATCAGCGTGTTTTTACATGAGTAGAATGTGTGCTTTTATTTAAAATGCATCTCTGGGTTATTTGAGGGGCATATTAATTCATTCATAATTTTTTTTCCAAAATATAGTCCAGCCCCCCACAAGGTCTGAGGGACAGTGGACCAGCCCCCTGCTGAAAAAATTTGCTGGCCCCTGTGCTAAAACTATTTTTGGTCATCTGCAAAGCTATTTTTGGTCACCTTGCTTTTCCTGTGGGACTAATTGCAGTTGTTAACACTCATCAACAGGTTTATCATACCAATTGAGCCAATCACCCATCTCCTACTACCCTTCTCAGAAAAACCGCACCCCACCCTCCCACAATATATAAGGGTCTGGTGACTTCTGTTTCAGTGTATCTGAAGAAGTGTGCATGTACAAACTTAGTTGGTCTTTAAGGTGCTACTGCACAATTTTTTAATTTTTTTCAACTGCGTCAGACCAACCTGGCTACCTACCTGCATCTACCAAGAATTATTAGAGTAGAGTCAAGGGGGTTGTAAAAAAAGGAAAAGAAATAATGACATTGGGTTTGAAGGTTTGAAGACATTGGGTTTGAAGACAATGTTTGTTTACAGAAAGTAGTCCTGCTGTGGGTTGTATTGGAATGGATGAGTCGAATTATGTATACAGATGAAAGACAAAGAAGTGGAGGTTCCTTAGTTTCTTAACTTTATTTTCTCTATCTTTGTTTAAATTCTAGCTATCTCGCTTTATCTTTCTTTTTCCTTTTTCCTCTCTTCTTCCCTGGGTCTGTTTTTATTTTACTTACATTAATGTTTCAGTTTTGACAAAAAGTATACTTGAGAATAATCTTTGTATCTCTCTTTATATCCTTCCAGGATGCTCTGCTTGATTATTTGTAAATAAAGCCAGCATTTCACTACAGCAGGGTAAGGAATGTGTGCTCTGGCAACTGAATGCACCCCCCCACACACACACACTTCTCTGTGGCTGCCTGAGTCGTGTCTTTGAACTCGAGTCTTGCCTCTCTATCCCTCAACCATCCCAATTTAAGCAAGACATCCCAAAATTACAGACGCCATCCCAGCTGCTGATTGGATCCTGGCATGTCCCTTTTTTGGTCTTGCGCTCTCACACAAATCCCCCCCACCCCCAATTTAACCTCAACAGCAAGTCTGTGAGGTAGCGTGGGCCTAGAAGCAGTGACTGGCCCCAGGTCAGCCAATGAGTTTTGAAATATACTCAGAGTCGAGAGTGGATTTCATGCTCTTTATTCTGCTCATTGTGGTGAGGAGGAATGGAAGTTCCCCCAAAGTATCTGCTTTATATACATTATTTACAGAATGGGCTGCACTTGATTGGCTAATTACGGGATTCTCCTGTAGGACAATCAGGTTGTGGATTCACTTCCACCTGGAGCTGGATTGGGTGGCTCCTGCAGACCAATCATACTGCTGCATTGTTCTAGAACCAATCAGACTGCTGCATTTTGAATCCTATTGTTCTAGGACCAATCAGACTGCTGCATTCTGAATCCTATTGTTCTAGGACCAATCAGACTGCTGCATTTTGGATCCTGTTCAACTCAGTACATAACAAGTTTCATGACTGGGTGAGGATTTGAACCCTGGTCTCCCACACTGGCTCAGGGAAGTGAGGAGTGTTATTGCAAGCCTGTTTGAACTGGGGTAAATGACATAAAGGGAATTGGGGTGGGGGCAGCATGTTTTATTGGTGTTTAGATTAGGAATAAGAGACTGGATTTGTCTTTCTGCCCTTTGATGGAAAAGTATTGTCAATATTTAGATTCCCAACAGCATAGCAAACCTTTCCTTCCTGGAGTACAGTTGAAATAAAAAAAATAATTGATTGAGAACTGAAATAGGCATTAAATTATCTATATATAATGTATACCTTTAAACATACTCAGATAGCATGACGGTAGTGGCAGGGAAGTGAGCTCACAGCCAGGGCTGCCCTGAATGAACAAGCGTTTATTAGTCTTTGGTGAGACAAAAAGGTTTCACTGGGCTGGCTGAACAGAAAGAAGCAGTCATGGCAAGACTGGAATATACATGATGGCAAGAGGTGGTTCTCAGACTATTTTCTCTGGGCCACACTTTCAGAATAAAAATATCCTCGTGCCACACTGAATTTTTTATTGATAAGAAATTCATTGGAAAAGAAACAACTACTTTATAATATGAACATGTGAAACCAAGACTCACAATAGCTATCCACATATTGTCAACAAACCTTCTTTATGGGAGTTTTGCTTGGACTTACTACTGGCGTCAAACTAAACGAGTCTGCTCCTGCGCTCTGTTCAAATGGTGATTCTGGATCACAACTAAGATTCTCCTTAATATCACTTGATGATCTTGCTCTCATTTTGAAAATATATCCAACCGCAAGTGATCATGCCCAAACGAATCTGTTAGCCTTTGAGGTGCCACAAGACTGTGTAGACATTTCAAAGAGTCACCCAAGCAGGGGAAAATGGGGTGATGTATGGGACGCAGGTGGTGCTGTGGGTTAAACCACAGAGCCTAGGACTTGCCAATCAGAAGGTTGGCGGTTCGAATCCCCGCAACGGGGTGAGCTCCCGTTGCTCGGTCCCTGCTCCTGCCAACCCAGCAGTTCGAAAGCATGTCAAAGTGCAAGTAGATAAATAGGTACCGCTCTGGCGGGAAGTTAAACGATGTTTCTGTGTGCTGCTCTGGTTCGCCAGAAGCAGCTTAGTCATGCTGGCCACATGACCTGGAAGCTGTACACCGGCTCCCTCAGCCAATAAAGTGAGATGAGCGCCGCAACCCCAGAGTTGGCCATGACTGGACCTAATAGTCAGGGGTCCCTTTACCTTTACCTATTTGCTATAGACAAAAGTGCTGGTGAACAGGGGTAGAGTTCTGTCAACTGTGGTTTGAAATGCAACTGGAAATGTTGTTTTGTCCCGTTCTGTTGTTTCATCCATATTGTTATTTGCAGAGACATATAATTTTACTTCCATATTGTTTGTTTGCTTGCTTGAGCTAAAGGATGTGTGGTTTCCCTCATCCCACTGCTCATTGGAATTTTTAGAACAGCAATTCCACAATAATAGGCAGAGACCAGGAGCCAACATCAGGAGGACAACAAATTCCCCAACCCTGTTTCATTAGGCAGGGTAGCCAAGTATCCTCTTCTATTTGAAGGATGGCCAGAGGACAGTCCTCTGTTTGGGAGTCTGCCCAGTCAAGGTTCATTTTGGAGATATAGTCCCCTAAGAAGGAAGAGCAGAGAGGGGCCTTGAAATTGCCCACCCACAATGAGCAACTGGGCAGCAAACTGAGCAGGCTCACAGATGGTCACAAAATCACACAATCTTCCCCAGTAGGGGTGGATACACACACAATCGAAGTACATTCTTTCTCTCCAAAAGTTCTGGGCACTGTAGCTTACCCTTCACAGAGCTACAATTCCCAGCAGCCCTTAACAAACTGCAGTGCCCAGAATTCTTTAAGGGAATTAAGGGTTTTTGATGAGATTTAAAGTTAACATGTGTTTACACAGCTGTGGCTGAGATGTACAGTGGTACCTCTGGTTACGTACTTAATTCGTTCCGGAGGTCCATTCTTAACCTGAAACTGTTCTTAACCTGAAGCACCACTTTAGCTAATGGGGCCTCCTGCTGCTGCCGCGCCGCCAGAGCACGATTTCTGTTCTCATCCTGAAGCAAAGTTCTTAACCCGAGGTACTATTTCCGGGTTAGCAGAGTCTGTAACCTGAAGCGTATGTAACCTGAAGCGTATGTAACCCGAGGTACCACTGTATTTCTAATTCAGTGATAGTTGTTAATTATGCATTTGAATTTATACATATAAATTAGCATTTATTGTTATTATTATTATTATTATTATTTTGCAAATCTATCTCCTGTTTTGTCCTCTTTTTTGCATAAAGGACCATCTGACTATTAGGCCAACCGAAATTTCACAAAACAGGGATCATGATTTTGTGATAATCATAGATAACTCTGTAGGGGTTTTTAGATCCATGGATACTTGACCAAGTGCCCCCCCCCCCGGTCATTTCTCTCCACCTATTCCAGATCAGCCATAAGCACAACCCAGATGTAATAATAATAATAATAATAATAATAATAATAATAATTTATTTATACCCCGCCCAGCCACTCTGGGCGGCTCCCAATCAAGTGTTAAAAACAATACAGCATTAAATATTAAAAACGTCCCTAAACAGGGCTGCCTTCAGATGTCTTTTAAAGATAAGATAGCTGCTTATTTCCTTGACATCTGAAGGGAGGGTGTTCCACAGGGCAGGCGCCACTACCGAAAAGACCCTCTGTCTGGTTCCCTATAACCTCACTTCTTGCAATGAGGGAAGCGCCAGAAGGCCCTCGGAGCTGGTCCTCAGTGTCCGGGCTAAATGATGGGGATGAAGATGCTCCTTCAGGTATACTGGACCGAGGCCATTTAAGGCTTTAAAGGTCAGCACCAACACTTTGAATTGTGCCTGGAAACATACTGGGAGCCAATGCAGATCTCTCAGGTGTTATGTAATCCAGTCTAGCTGCTGCATTCTGGATTAAATGCAGTTTCCGGGTCACCTTCAAAGGTAGCCCCACACAGAGCGCATTGCAGTAGTCCAAGCAGGAGATAACCAGAGCATGCACCGCTCTGACGAGACATTCTGCGGGCAGGTAGGGTCTCAGCCTGCGTACCAGATGGAGCTGGTAGACAGCTGCCCTGGACACAGAATTGACCTGCGCCTCCATTGACAGCTGTGAGTCCAAAATGACTCCCAGGCTACGCACCTGGTCCTTCAGGGGCACAGTTACCCCATTCAGGACCAGGGAATCCCCCACACCCATCTGCCCCCTGTCCCCAAAACAGTACTTCTGTCTTGTCAGGATTCAACCTCAGGTTCTCTCTCTCTCTCTCTCTCTCTCTCTCACACACACACACACACACACACACACACACACATACACACACACTACCAAGGGATCTGTATAAGATCAGATTCCAAACAATTATCCTAGGCCTTAATAAGCTGAAAGAGGAAGTGGAAAAGATTGTCCCTCTAACAACTTCCTCCTTCAGTCAGTGTGGTGTAGCAGTTAGGTTGCTGGACTAGGACATGAGAGACCAGAGTCAAAACAAAAAAAATTCCTTCCAGTAGCACCTTAAAGACCAACTAAGTCAGTTATTGGTATGAGCTTTCGTGTGCATGCACACTTCTTCAGATACACTGAAACGGAAGTCACCAGACCCTTCTATATAGTGAGAAGGTGGGGAGGGGTATTACTCAGAAGGGTGGTGGGAATGGGTGATTGGCAGATAGCTGTGATGAGCCTGTTGACGACTCTTAACGACTGCAATAGGTCTTACAGGAAAAAGCAAGGGGTGAAAAGGTGAAAAATGGCTTTGTCGTGTATAATGAGATAAGAATCCAAGGTCTTTGTTCAGACCAGGTTTCTCCATGGTTTTAAGTTTGGTGATAAGTTGCAATTCAGCAGCTTCTCTTTCCAGTCTATTTCTGAAATTCCTTTGTAGTAAAACAGCTACTTTGAGAGTAGCTGTTTTACTACAAAGGAATTTCAGAAATCACCCATTCCCACCACCCTTCTGAGTAATACCCCTCCCCACCTTCTCACTATATAGAAGGGTCTGGAAACTTCTGTTTCAGTGTATCTGAAGAAGTGTGCATGCACACGAAAGCTCATACCAAGAACTTAGTTGGTCTTTAAGGTGCTACTGGAAGGAAATTTTTTTGTTTTGACCATGGCAGACCAACACGGCTACCTATCTGTAATGAGAGACCAGAGTTCAAATCGCCACTTGGCCATGAAGCTCATTGGGTGACCTCAGGCCAGTTGCTATCTCTCAGTCTAGCCTGCCTAACAGGGATGTTGTGGGGATTAAATGAGGAATGCGGGGAGAACCAAATATGCCAACCTTGAGCTTCTTAGAATTTTTTTTTAGAATAAGGTAAAGGTAAAGGTACCCCTGCCCGTACGGGCCAGTCTTGTCAGACTCTAAGGTTGTGCGCTCATCTCACTCTAGAGGCCGGGAGCCTGCGCCCTCCGCAGACACTTCCAGGTCACGTGGCCAGTGTGACATCGCTTCTCTGGCGAGCCTGCACCAGCGCAGCACACGGAAATGCCGTTTACCTTCCCGCTATAAAGCGGTCCCTATTTATCTATTTGCATTTTAAGGGTGCTTTCGAACTGCTAGGTGGGCAGGAGCTGGGACCGAAGGATGGGAGCTCACCCCGCCGCGGGGATTTGAACCGTCGACCATGCGATCGGCAAGTCCTAGGCACTGTGGTTTTACCCACAGTGCCACCCGCGTCCCATATATTTTTTAGAATATAAATGCAATAAAACAAACAAACAAATATCTACTTTTCAAGGGAGGAAGAAGTAACCTCCCTCATCACCTCATTACAAAGCGAGCAGTAAGAAAGGCTCAGAGGCTTCTTAGGGGAGAACTGGAGTTTGGGGTGGCATTGACAAACCCTGTGCTAGATGTCAAGGAAAAAGAGGGGGCAGGGAAGGAAAAAAGCTAGCTGATTTGAAGCCAATATATGTCTCACATCAGCCTCAGTTGTGTTTCCCTGCTCCCATCTTCACTGAAGGAGTCTGTCGCACACCCTGCCCAACAGCCCACTTTATTAGTTTTTTGTGGTGTTCCCTCCTAAATTATAGCCTAACAGAAAATGCACCAATTGGAAACCAAACGGCCCAAACCTTTGACAGGCTCAAACAGTACTGAAAGGAGGATTGTATATGTCATCATGAAACTATCGAATCTACAGTTTCCAAAAAAGTGTGAAAACCAAAATGCAGCTATCCTTCAAAATTCACATGGAATTTGTCATTTGAGTGTGCACAAAAAAGCACGTTTGTGAAAATATGAGAATGCATTGTACTGTGGGGAAATGGCTTGCAAATGTGTGCACGTTATCCAAAACCGCATGCAAAAGTGTTTATTTGGAGAAATTTGCACCAAAATGCTGGTGAATTTCCGTGAGGATTTTTGCTGTTATTAAAAAGGTGTGCAAAATGTTGAGAACTGCTTTTAAGATTGTAAAAATGAGAAACTGAGCGCACCAAGATTGAAAGACCCTTCCACCCCAGTGCACAATAAAAAGGATGTCTCGGAGGTACCCAAACCAGAAATACTTCTGCTGAGCTGTGGGGCACTTCCCAGGGAGACACAGCTGAGAGATCTGCGAGCCAAAATCCAACATTCTTCAGATCAGGGCCCCCTCCTATTGCAATGCAAAGATATGACAATATGCAAAATATTTTATTCAAAAAAACCCCAGGTTTTTCAGCAGGAGGCTCTGCATCAAATAGCTGTGATGACCAAAGTTCTACAGCTAGAGGTTGGGTTCTTGGGGCGGGGCAGAGGCAGAGCAAGGGGGTGTGGTGGGTGTGGTCCGCCCCGGGTGCCATCCCTGAGGGGGGTGTGACAAAATCCCCGGCGCGCCAGATCGTGCTCCCCAACTGGGCCGCCACGCTGAATGATTGTGGCCGCGCCAGATCGTGCTCCCCAACTGGGCCGCCATGCTGGATCGTGCGCCACCGTGGTGGGGCACCCCCCCAGCCGCATTGCCCCGCCTCCTGGGTCGGGAGTTGCGGGAGCAGTGCGCCATTACCCCACGCTGGAGGAGGCAGGCAGGGGAGAAGGAGGGATGGGAAGGAGGCAGGCGAGCAAACAATGGAGGTGGGCAGGAATGGGTGCTGCATGCCCCGGCCTGTCCCTGTGGGTGCCGCGTGCCACGGCCCGTCCCTCCCTATGGGCGGTTCGTGCCTCCCCAGGTGCCCGAGAGGCTCCCTCTGCCACTGCATGGGACAGCTGCATATTTCTGCATTGCAGGGGCTGGACTAGATGATCCTGAAGCTCCCTTCCAACTCTATGATTCTGTGATTTATTTACAATTGTGCTGGTTGATCCTCAATACATCCAAGTTGAAGCGGGGCTAGACATCACAAAACCCAGCACAAATTTGGGGCTTCTACCAACCTGAGGCTTGGGGGGGACGGATGACGGCATTCTAATGATGGCCTAGGACCCACGTACCTACGTGACCCCCTCTCCTGGTATGCCCCACAGAGGATCTTAAGGTCCACAAATGACAACACTTTGGAGGTCCCGAGCTGCAAGGAGGTTAGATTGGTCTCAACTAGGGCCAGGGCCTTTTCAGTACTGGCCCCGACTTGGTGGAATGCTCTGTCACAAGAGACTAGAACCCTGCGGGACTTGACATCTTTCCGCAGGGTCTGCAAGACAGAGCTGTTCCACCTGGCCTTTGGCCAAGGCACAGTCTGACCCTTATGTTTCCCTCCCCCTGTGGTCTTGATCTATCGGCTACTTTTAAAATGAGGCTGCATTTAAAATTGCATTTTAACCTGTATTTTAACCTGGTTTCTCCCCCCCCCCCTTATATTTTTACTGTGATTTTATTGGTGTCAGCCGCCCTGAGCCCAGCTCTGGCCGGGGAGGGCGGGGTATAAATAATTATTATTATTATTATTATTATTATTATTATTATTATTATATCATGTTATGTGCAGGCATCTCCATAGAGCAAAAGGGGAAGGTACAGTTTTAGTTGTGGGAATTCTTTTCAGACCAGTAAGGCTTGTAGTCACACAGCCAGTTGCAGCAAATATGTTGTACGTTGGGTTTCTGTTAAAATCCCTTCTGAAGGGATAACCTTTGGCAGAGTAAACTGGAACTACAAATACAGTGCCAGTTTTATGACCTCGTATCTCATAACATACAGCACAGAGACAAGTGAATATGGTGTCACAACCCGTGTTTTCAAGGTCACAGAACCCCTGTGACATGTTACTGTGATTTATTACTATCTGATTCGGAATCAGCAGACAGACATGGCTTTTCATCCTTTATTTCCACTTCTCAGACTTGACGGTAGACTATAAATCATTATACAAAAAAAAGAGAGACTGAAGCTTAGATAACATTCTCTATTAGGAATCAGTTATTCTAGGAACGTTGAAACCTTATGTTTAAGTGAAGAGTTATGGCATATATTTATGCATGCAATAAAAAGCATGGGGATTGTAAAACTCCAGGTGCCTGGCTTAACTTTTGCACTGTAAGCAGAAAACATTCACTATAGTCTATAGATTTGTAAATCTGGGGACTGTCCCCAGGAAACGGGGACGTCTGGTAACCTTAATTTAAAACACAAATAACAATTAAAGCACATTACTTTCCCCCAAAGGATCCTGAGAACTGAAGTTTCCCCCTCGCAGAGCTACAATTCCAAGCATCCTTAACAAACTGCAATTCTCAGGATTCCATGAGGTGGGAACTGGCACCAGTCAAACCAGAGAGAGGCTGATCATCTGGAGTCTTGGTAGCTCCTCCTTCCCTTTCCATCTCTCTGACACACATGAACACAAACGTGTGCAGAAGCCATCACAGCAGCACCCCATGCTAACATGCACAGCAACATACAGCAACACATCCTATGCACACAGCAACATACATGGCATGATATGGCATGGGGTTTTTTTTATTTATACACCACCCAAAGCCCCCCAAAGTGTGGGCCACATTAATACATGTGAATATGAAATACACAATAAAGATACAATGCATACAATAAATTTGAATCCCCACTCAGCTATGCAGCTCCCTGGTGGACCTTGAGCCAGCCTAGCCAACTTTGCAGGGCTGCTGTGAAGATAACAACTGGTGGCAGGGAGAACCATGAAGGCCACCTTGAGCTCCTGGGAGGAAAGTGGGCTAGGAATGTCCTAGTGAATGTAAATGATGAGAGGGGAGAGAAAAGGGGAAGGCAGGGAAAGAGTGTGGAGGAGCTGAGCTCTCTGGAGAAGACTGGCCAGGTCGATTTCCAAAGAGCTAAGGTTGTGCAGGGGACCCCAGGACTCACACCCCGCCCCCAGGAGACCAAGAGAAAGCAAAGGAATGCTACTTACAGTCTGCACATTTTGTTCGCGAAAAGTTTCCACCCTCCTCTCTAAACTAGCTACTGGTATATATATCCACCCACCACGCTGATGAAGAATTCTACGAAACAGTAGTCAATATCCAGAATTACTGTTCAGTGTTGGACATCATTGTTGAATACACAAAGCTTCACAGCTTGTCTTCCATTGTACAGAGTTTGGCACCTCACTTCATTTAAAAGTTTTCAGAGACTTTGAGACTAAAGATTTCATTTTGAACTTTTTATGATTTGAAGGAATTCTATAAAGATTGTCTATTACCTATGTATATGGTCATCGTGTTGCCTAGACATTGTTGACGTTCTCTTGGCAAGACAGGGGTTTGTTTGGATACTAGATGGGATTCAGCAGAGCTCTTCTCAGCGGTGTAGCTAGCCACTTGAGTGCCTGGTGTGGTGCGCGCATCCTGCAGCCGGGGTTGGGGCAAGCCACAAAGGGAGGCAAGTCGTGCTGCGTAGAGCCTCTCCGCTGCCTCCTCCTCAGCTGTAGGGCGGCGGAGGGAGAGGCGGAGGCCAGACTCAAGTCCCACAGTGCCGTTTTAGGCAGCGTGGAGCCTGCAGACCCCCAAACCACCATGTCACTCCCAGGAGAGATGCATGGCTCGGGCACGTTGCAGACCCCGTGGTAGGTGCTGACCCCCGTGGTGTGGTGCCCAGTGCCAGCTGCGTTTTGTTACGTTTGTTGACTGAACTAAAAAGTTTTGTGAGCTCAATTTTTTTAAAAAAAAACAAAAACCGCTCATATTTCTGTCATTTTGTTACCCCCCTCAGTGATGACACTCAGGGCGGCCCGTACCCCGCTTCCTCCACCACTGGCTCTTCTTGTATTCTAGGTAAGCTCTTTAAGAGTGGGGGCATATCCACACTGGTGCTTGTTTTCTGCTGTGGTACTCACACAGCACCTCAGCTTCCTGGACTCCACATCAACAGTAGCCTGAAAAATAGCGAAATTAAGTAAAAAAAAAATCATTCATAAGAAATTTCCATCATGAAAAAAAGGTTTTAAGTGCTTATGCTCACAATGTTAAGTAAATAAATCAAAAAAATAACACTTGCAATTATAAGTATCTTATTTTTTCTTCTTTTAATAATTTCAATGTGTGTGGGGGGGTGAGGTGACAAGAGGTTTTCTGCACCAGGTACCATCTGATCTTGCTATGCCACAGGAGGGGGGGGCATGATCCAAATTTCTCACAGCTTTGAGTTGTGTGTGAATGATGCAAACATTGGCAGTGAATGAAGAGTTAATCACGTCCCTCACTTAGCAGTTACTGGATGGCAAGGGAAACAAACTCTGCACATGCTTAATGACACTTGCTTCTTTATGACCAATTTATGGGGTGAAGAGAAGTAAAACAGGCCTCAGATTAAGCTTCCCAGAGCTGTCTGCAAATTCCTAGCTGCACTTTTAAAAATCCACTGTTTTTCTGTAAATTTCCGGGGAATTAGAAGTGGGTGGGTTGCTGTGTGTATTTAAAAATCTCCACCATGTGGAATGCAAACATCACCTTGCCCATCCCACACGCTCTACTTCTGTAGAAGGCAAATAGGTGAAATAATAAATAGTTTGTCCACACTGCTCTCTCACCTCACCCTTATCCCTCCTCATCCTGACTTTTTTAATAATGGAAAGTTGTGGGGAGGTGGTGGCAAAGAAAGTGCTGCAGGCGTTTTCAGCAAAGTTTGCCAGGCGCTGATGCCCGCAAGCACCAAGTTCCCTCCAGCCTGTTACTGGTGCATCAATCAACTTTCTTTGAGCTCACCTTTATGCGTCGCTTTGTGTTTGCTCTGTTTTTTCAACCCAACAAAGACCACCCTCTAGAAAATTACAGATCGTCCAAGCTGATGCGGAACCACATGGAAACCTAATTATAGCTATTGACATGCCGAACGCCCACTGAAGGTTTAGTCTCCCCTTTGCCAGAAATAACCATGCAAAGTAAAGGTAGCAGAAAAGCCAACATTAAACAAACCAGAACTGGGAGCTGCTCATTAAAATACCAGGGCAGGAAGCTCCGCCCAGCCTGCACATCGAGGACACAAGTGGCCATCTCTTCTCAGGCCTGGTTTTTAAATGCTGCTTTTATTGACATGGGTTTTTACCTGAACAGCCCCACCTACTTGCACAGAGCCTCCATGATCTCAGTCAAATGTAGCTCAATTCAGACAGTAGGATCATAGAATTTTAGGGTTGGAAAGATTCCTGGAGCGCATCTAGTCCAACCTAGTGCTCCATGTAGGATCTTCAATGCAGGGTGCTACTAGAGCATGCCATAGTATTTTACTGCAATGAAACTGGTGCCTCTGAGTAGGAACCCCGCCAAATTGCAGACAAGTAGGTCTAGGCGCTTTTGTACCAGGTAAAGGACCCCTGACCATTAGGTTCAGTCGTGGCCGACTCTGGGGTTGTGGCGCTCATCTCGCTTTATTGGCCGAGGGAGCCGGCATACAGCTTCCGGGTCATGTGGCCAGCATGACTAAGCCGCTTCTGGCGAACCAGAGCAGCGCACGGAAACGCCGTTTATCTTCCCACTGGAGTGGTACCTATTTATCTACTTGCACTTTGACGTGCTTTCGAACTGCTAGGTTGGCAGGAGCTGGAACCGAGCAATGGGAGCTCACCCCTTCACGGGGATTCGAACCATTGACGTTCTGATCGGCAAGTCCTAGGCTCTGTGCTTTAACCCACAGCGCCATCCGCGTCCCGCTTTTGTACTAAGCATCTTCTAAGTTGATTTGGAAGGTGGGAAGAAGCAAAAAGAATATGCTTTCTGGGTAAATCCCCCCCTTTGTTTACTACCTCAACCTGTTGATCTAAATGAAGATCTCCCTCCCCTCAATCTGGTGTTTGCTTTCTCCCCCCAAAATCGTCCCACCCTTGCATTATGGTATGCTTACAGGCATTGCTTACACTTTCAGCAGACACTTGCCTGCCACATATTTTTGATGTGTGGGTCACTGAATTGGAATAAACTGACCTGTTCCCCAGGGGAACAGGGGAGAACATTCCATTTGGGCAAAGCAAGCACTGCCCCACCAATATCTATCTACCAAAATACACCCCACCAGCCTGCCTTGTAACCAGTCCGGAGGGGTGGGGGTGGCCCTTCCTCCTCTTTGATCTAAGTGTTGTCCCTTGTAGAACTCAAGAGGGAGGAAGATGGGAACAAAAGTGGAATTAATTGCCTCTGCCTTTCAATAGTTCTCTCTATCTATTGTTGGCCTCACTTGGGCACCAGGCACTCTGGCAATGGAGGGATTATAGAAAGTGGAGTACCCCAAGAACTGGTATAGGAGCCTGTGCTTTTTAACTCGTTCATAAATAATCTGCAGTTAGGAGTGAGCAGTGGGGTGGCCACATTTGCTAATGGCACTAAATTATTCAGGATGGTTAAACCAAAAAGAGTTGCAAGAAGCTCTAAAAGGATCTCTCTGAACTTGGTGAACAGTAAAGTGGCAAATGCAGTTCTGTGTAACAGCATCAAGTGATGCCCATTGGGCAAACAATCCTAATTTGAGCTGGTGGTGACTGACCAGGAATGAAACCTTGGGGGTTGTAATGGATGGATTGATGTTGACCCAGTGGCGACAGCTGTGAAAAAAAGGCAAATTCCATTTTAGGGATGATTAGGAAAGTAATTGAAAATAAAACTACCAGTACCACAATCTTGTTACACAGTTCTCTGCTGAAGACCACACTGGGAATGCTGTGTAGAGTTCTGGTTTCCCCTAGTTCATGAAGGATATTGTAGAGTTGGAACAGGTACCAAAAAGGGCAACCAGAATGGAGCGACTTCCCATGTGAAATACTTACTCATACATCACATAGTTCAGCTTTGGAAGAAGATGCAATGATGGCTGCCAGCTTGGATGGCTTTTCAAAAAAGGGATTAGGCAAATTAGTAGAGAATGCTCTCAATGGGTAAAAAGGTAAAGGGACCCCTGGCCATTAGGTCCAGTCGTAGCCGACTCTGGGGTTGCAGTGCTCATCTCATTTTATTGGCCGAGGGAGCCGGCGTACAGCTTCCAGGTCATGTGGCCAGCATGACTAAGCCACTTCTGGCGAACCAAAGCTGCGCATGGAAATGCCGTTTACCTTCCCGCCGGAGCGGTGCCTATTTATCTACTTGCTCTTTGACATGCTTTTGACCTGCTAGGTTGGCAGGAGCAGGGACTGGGCATCGGGAGCTCACCCCATCACGGGGATTCGAACCACCGACCTTCTGATCAGCAAGTCCTTTGGCTCTGTGGTTTAACCCACAGTGCCACCCAGTACCAGTCACTATAGCCATAATCTCTCTCTGGTGTTGGAGGCAGTGTGTCTGTGGATACCAGCTTCTGGGAATTGCAAGTGGGGAGAAAATTGCTGTTGTGCTCAGGTCCTGTTTGCAGGCGTCTGGTTGGCCACTGCGAGAACAGGATGCCAACAGGACTAGACATGGGCCTTCATATTCTTACAAAAGTCAGTAGTAAGATTCCAAGAGGTTCCATGCACTCACCCAGGGTTTGTGCTTCTTTGGAGAATTGAAGACTGAGACTGAGAGTGTTGTAGCTTTAAGAAATATGGTTTATTTGCCTGTTTTCACTTCAGTCTGAATTGGGGGTGGGGTACAGATGTTCCAGCATGGTCCTTTCGAGAGGGTCTTGTTCCCTACAGCATTGCAGCACTGGCGTGCAATACATGTCTTCAGCCAGCCTGCCCAAGATGGCTCTCTGTCTGTTCTCTCCCCTCTTCTTCCCAGCACACCTTGCGAAAGACCCTCTTTTCCTGTCACTTCCCACCCCGTTAGCCCAGCAACCTGTCTGCCCAGGCCCAAGATTTCTCTTAGATGGGTCATCAACACCTTTTGTCATGTTAATGCCTCTATCCCAGGTGAGACCCAGGTTTGGAAAGAAAGCTTAGTCTGTATTTTTCCATTGGTCTACAATCTTCCCTTCAATACTCCAAATAATCCCATGACCCAGCAAGAATATCAAGGGGGACCTGGTCAAAAGCCTTACTGAAATCAAGATACACTATGTCTGCAGCATTTCTCTGATCCACCAAATTTGCAATTCCATCCAAAAAAAAGAAATGAGGTTCATTATTTATGAGAAACCCATGTTGGGTCTTAGTAACTGCAGCATCCTTTTCTAAGTGCTCACAGACCAACTGTTGAATTATCTGTTCCAGGACCTTCCCTGGTATTGAAGTCAAGCTCACTGGTCGGTAGGTACTTGAGTCTTCCTTTCCCCCCTTTTTGAAGATGGGGACAACATTTGCCTGCCTCCAGTCTATAGGGACCTCACCTGTCCTCCAAGATTCCTCAAAGATCATAAACAAAAACTCTGAAATTACATCTGCAAGCTCCTTTAGTTCCTTTGGATGCAGCTCATCAGGCCCTGGAGATTGGAATGCATTTAAAGTATCTAGGTGTTCCCTTACTACCTCTTTTCCTGTCTTGGGCTGCAGCTCCCTCCTTACGTCATCTATTCTGTTATCACCAGACTGGGCATCACTTTCCTTTTGGGTGAAGACAGAGGCAAAGTAGGTGTTGAGTAGTTCCGCCTTTCCCCTGTCACCCAATAGCATTTCTAACAACAACAACTTTATTATTTGTACCCCACCCCACCCAACCACTCTGGGCAGCTTCCAGAATATACAAAAACATAATAAACATTAAACATTAAAAACTTCCCTATACAGGGCTGCCTCCAACCTCACCTGGAGATGCCTGGAGATACCAGGGATTGAACGAAGCTTCTGATATGGGGAGGTCTACTTGTCTTTAGTAAGCCATAGAATGTCACTCCACTGCTTGACTTCCAAAAGCATGCCAGGGATTGCAGGACACCTGTGGCCCTCCAGATGTTGCTGGACCCCCATCAGCCCCTGCCAGCACAACCAATTGTCAGGGCTGAAGGGAGGTAAAGTCCAACAACATCTGGAAGGCATTGGGCTGGGGAAGATTGGCCTGCCTTTCATCTACTGCCTTGCTGATGATCTTTGCCGGCCAAGCATAGCCAAGGGAGCTATGTGGCCAACAGCACCATGTGCAATCAGCTGGGATTAATCCTATTTTATCATGTAAACAGAGGCGGTCAAGGGAGGGCCAAGGAATGGCAGAAGCTTGTGATCTCTATGTTGCACCAGATCTTTCTTCTTTGGCTAAATGAAGCAAGCCCATGACCAACCGGTAATGCAGCTTAGCATGAATGCTCCAGGACAGGCAAGAGATGTTAGCAACCCTTGTCAGAGCTGACCGCCATTTGCATCCAGTCTGGGCAAGGCTCTTTCTCTCTCTGTCTCCACAATCAGAGCTATTTGTGTGACTTTTGTTTTGCAGGCTGCAGGAACCTCTTCCAAGGCAGGAAACAAACAGCTCCATAGACAAAGTCCCCTTGTTGTGATGAGAACAAAGCCAGGAATAGATTAATCACAGTATGCTATTTCTAGGACAGAAGTCAGAGTAAGAGAGTGAGAGACGCTTTGTTGTCAAAACACTGGCTGTCACTGCCAGCAAAGCCCAAATTCTTTTTTGTTCTCTGGGTCAGTGGGGGGGGGGAGAGAAACCAAATTCACCTGGGAGCAAAATAGTAGGATGAGTTACAGTATTTATTTATTTATTTCTCTCTCTCTCTCTTAGGCATAGCCCTCAGCTAATGTAGTGCACCTGTAACTGGGCTATACCTCTTCAGATGGCATGTGGCAGTCAACATAACTGAATGGTCCTCCATGCAAAAGAAAATATTTCTCCTGGCGTGTAAGCAAGATGTTTTGGTTAGAGCCTCCCTTCCTGACATGCTAGTTTTCTAGGTGTAGGGGTTTTCTAGTTTTCCAGGTGGCCAGGTGGGTGGGTAGAAGAACATTCAGTCATACGATTCTCCCACAAGCAGCCTGAAATGGCCCAACTGTCAGGAGCTGCTAGATCTGTATGAAACACTGAATTGCAGGTTGCACCTTCTCTGTGAGCTGTGCATGAGATCCTCCCGCACATGAAGGAGAACAAGAGTGCTCTCTGTTCCAGCTAAGCCTTGCTTGAGCAATATGAGCAAACTCTGGCGTGTTCCTGTACCTGGAGAAGGCTGCTCTATTACTGTGAACAGCCCAATGCCCCACCAACCTCAGTCTCAGACTCACAAGCAGGAAACTAGCCAGTGTAGTGTATTGGTTAAAAGCAGTGGCCTTGTAATCTGGTGAACCGGATTCGCTTCCCCGCTCCTCCACATGCAGCTGCTGGGTGAACTTGGGCCAGTCACACTTCTCTGAAGTCTCTCAGCCTCACTCACCTCACACAGTGTTTGCTGTGGGGGAGGAAGAGAAAGGAGAATGTTAGCCGCTTTGAGACTCCTTAGGGTAGTGATAAAGTGGGATATCAAATCCAAACTCCTCTTCTTCCACTTGTGATCCCCAGCAGCTGGCATTCAAAGCCACATGACCTATAATCCCGGTGGTAGGATATTGTTATGAAGGTTGGACGCTATCTCCAAACTCTGCTGAGCTATGGCAAGATTCTTGGGAGGGGGGGTCCTGGTGCTCACCCAGGGTCTGTGTTCCATTGAGAATCAAGATACTGCAGTGGCTGTTGTAGTTTTTAAAAATACGATTTCATTACACCTGAATTTATTTATTTATTTATTTTTTATTATAAATATTTATTAAGATTTTTAAAGAAAAAAGAAAAAAGTACATTAATAATAAACAGTATTATTTTGCTTTAACAAAGTTTCCTGTCATCTTTGAACTTCCTCACGCCTCCCGCTCCCATTTACGTCATTAATAAATTTTTGTCAAGCAAATTATCATCTTATTTCCAACTTGTATACCAATAAAATACATTAAAATAATTGTCCTTCAACTTTGTTTCTCTTAATCTCTCTTGTCATCATTTCCTGATCTATTTTAGTGATGGCCAATTGTTTATAACCAAGCATCTTTCTTAACATTCCATTAAATCACAATATTTTTGTAAATAAGTCTTAAATTTCTTCCAGTCCTCTTCCATCCTTTCTTCTCCCAGGTCTCGGATTCTGCCGGTCATCTCCGCCAGCTGCATATAGTCCATCAGTTGCATCTGCCATTCTTCCAGTGTGGGTAGATCTTGAGTTTTCCAGTTCTTGGCAAGTAATATCCTTGCTGCTGTTGTCGCATACATGAAAAATGTTCTGTCTTTCTTTAACACCTTCTGGTCGACAATGCCCAGGAGGAAGGCCTCTGGTTTCTTAGTGAAGGTATACTTAAATACCTTTTTCAGCTCATTATATATCATTTCCCAGAAGGCCTTCACCTTAGGGCAGGTCCACCAGAGGTGGTAAAATGTTCCTTCATTTTCCTTACATTTCCAGCATTTGTTATCTGACGAATGGTATATTTTGGCAAGTTTAACTGGGGTCATGTACCATCTGTATATCATTTTCATTACATTTTCTTTCAAAGCATTACATGCAGTAAAATTCAACCCAGTGGTCCACAACCTTTCCCAGTCCTCAAACATAATGTTATGCCCAATGTCCTGTGCCCATTTTATCATAGCCGACTTAACCATTTCGTCTTGTGTATTCCATTTCAACAGCAAGTTATACATTCTTGAAAGTACCTTAGTCTTAGGTTCTAGCAGCTCTGTTTCCAACTTCGATTTCTCCACCTGGAATCCTAACTTTTTGTCACTTTTAAAAACTTCCTTGATCTGAGCGTAGTGTAACCAGTCTCGCACTTTATCCTTCATTTTCTCCATACTCTGCAATTTCCAATTGTCTCCGTCTTTTTCTAGCAATTCCCAATATTTTGGCCAATAGGCTTCCATATTGGTTCCTTTTCGGGCCCATTACACCTGAATTTAGATGGAGGGAGTTTTATAGCCTGGTCATCTAAAGAGGGGCTTGTTCCCCACAGCAGTGCAGCCCTGGAATCCAAGGCATCTCTTCCAGACAGCCTTCAGCCAGACAGCCAAGATTGTCAGGTGTATTTCTGTGTCTTCTTCTCAGCCTACACCTTCATCCAAGCAACTTCTCCCCATCCATCTCCTATCACAGGCCTAGTTTTTTAGAGGCATATTTTTTTCCCTGTGAGCACAGCCTGCTCCATCACCTTGGCAACCCCTGCCTTCCACAGACCTGAGACCTTTCCTTTGATGTGCAAATGACCAGCGCTCAGCACCTTTGTCTGTTAATGGCTTTGCTCTTAACTAGCCTGGTCAGGCTGGATTGCATAAGGGAGCCCTGGTATTCCTTGTCTGGTACAGTTCTGCAGCTTGAGTTTTTCATTCATACCACAAATACTAGCTAGATTCTGACATTCATACAACATTTCTTGTTGTAGTCTATGACAATATAGTCATCAAGAAGTAGCCATCGATAGCCTCCTTACCATCCACGGATTTATCTAGCCCCCTTTTACAGCCATCCAAATCACTGGCTATCACAGTGTAGTGCAGGCACCAGCTCCACAGTTAATCACTAAGACCTTCCCAAGTCCAGCTGGTGGAACCTCTGGTTAAAACAAAATAGACCCCATAAAGGTAAAGGTACCCCTGACCATTAGGTACCAGTCACAGATGACTATAGGCTGAGGGAGCCGGCATACAGCTTCCAGGTCATGTGACCAGCATGACTAAGCTGCTTCTGGCAAACCAGAGCAGCGCATGGAAACGCCGTTTACCTTCCCGCCAGAGCGGTACCTATTTATCTACTTGCACTTTGATGTGCTTTCGAACTGCTAGGTGGGCAGGAACTGGGACCGAACAACAGGAGCTAACCCTATCGGGAGGATTCGAACCGCCAACCTTCTGATCAGCAAGCCCTAGGCTCTGTGGTTTAGACCACAGCGCCACCCATGTCCCGTAGACCCCATAGGTGTGCTTTAACATTTGGCTTAAACTAGTCTACATTTTCTTGGGTCTCCAACTGACTGCTGATTGCCTTTGCCCACACTGACTGCTGAACAAGGCAGAGATCAGGAAGAACTAACTGGTAGGATGAGCTGTTGGGCAGCAGTGGAGCAGATAGCATTGAAAGGTGGCAGACTCTGCTTTACTTGATACAAAGGGTGGGTGGCAACTTATCTGGGGTGCTGAAGAAGACGATTTCCTGCACTGGCAGGGAGTTGCACTAGATGACATCTGAGGTTCCTTCCAACTCTGTATCTAGATACCTCAGATTTTCACCTGAGGATCTGCTCAGGGTGGCCATCAGAGATAGGACCTGCCCTGTGGTACCTCGATGGCACACCCTGCTTGAAGACACTTAGCTAGCACCTACCCTTATGCTCATTAAGCATCAAGTTAAAACCATTCTTATTCTCTTGAGCTTTTGGTGTATCACCAAATTCCTGGTTCAATCCACAGTATCTCCAGCTATAACTGGGAAAGACCATCCCCCCCCACACACACACCCTGCCGCCTGAAAGCCTGGAGAACCATTGCAGTCAATGTATAAAATTCTGTTAGATGGGCCAGTGGTCTGATGCAATGGAAGATAATTTCCTTTGCCTCCACGAGGGTCATAGCTCAGTGGTAGAGCATCTGCTTTGCACTCAGAAGGTTCCAGGTTCAGTTCAATCAGTGGTTCAGAGCCAATCATTGGTTTAGTCATAGTTAAATCGAGATTCAGTCTCCAGGTTAGACATGTGGGAAGGCAGCAATTTCTGCCCTGTTCTGTATTCATCACAATCAATGCCGTTTCCATTTTGCTGCCATTTGTTTCTGCCAAATACTACATTATAGTCCATAGTGTACACAACTATTTACATAACCTACGTTCCTTACATGCATTTCAATGCAAAGGAAACATCAAAGCAATGTAAAAAAAAAGTATTCCATTACATTTGCAGACATCAGAAAAGCATTGACAATGTAAATAAATGTTGATCACATTCATAGAATCACAGAATGGTAGGGTTGGAAGGCACTCCAAGGGTCATCTAGTCCAGCCCCCTGCAATGCGGTTGACGCTTGCTACTCCTGACCACAGATGAACACATAAACTGCAGCAATGTCCACTTTCTTTTCCATTCTCACTGGCATTCTCTCACTTCCCTAGACCAGGAAGGGCTGGGGGAAATCCTTGTCCAAAACCCTGGAGAGATGCTGCCTCCACAGTGTCCACAATACTGAACCAGATGGGGCAACCCTCTGATTTGGTATAAAGCAGCTCTTGCTTGGCCGTTTCTTGTCTGCTTGTTTTGCTGCCATTGAATTTGTTATTGTCCTGCGCCTAATTTTAGACCATTCACTTGAATTTTTGTGGATTTTATTTGGCATCACTCTACTTTTGAATTCCAAGCTATCCTGAAGACCTTGGAGTGGAAACACAGGGTATCAATTATATAAAAAATTATTCAAAAATTCACAGAACTAAGTCAGCTTTCAAAAATTGAATAAGTATTGAAATGTATACAAAACACTATCAGCATCAACAGATCAGAGAAAAGCCCATGTGCATCAATTTGCCTCCAACAAAATATTAAAATACAATAGTCTGTTAAACATTAAAAGCTTCCCTAAACAGGGCTGCCTTCAGATGTCTTCTAAAGGTCTGGTAGTTGTTTTTCTCTTTGACATCTGATGGGAGGGCGTTCCACAGGGTGGGTGTCACTACTGAGAAGGCCCTCTGCCTGGTTCCCTTGGCTTCTCGCAGCGAGGGAACCGCCAGAAGGCTCTCGGCACTGGACCTCAGTGTGATGGGATAATGAGCTGCTTGTGCGTAAAAGCTTGATCCCTCTGGTGTTTGGCTGGTCATCCAAACCGAGGCACTAACGGAGCCTCCCAAAGCGTGACTCCGTTAGTCGCTGGTAGAATCTGACAGTGGGCGTCTACGAAATTTACTCCAACATAAAAGTTGTTTCACGGACATGCGCCTTCGTGACTCTCTACGTGACAGCTTCCGGCGAAGGGTGGGAATTGCCAACGGGGGTCTTGTTACCTCTGCACTATTCTCACTAGAAGTATCCCAGAGCCCTCCCTCCTCCGACTCCCCTTCTGCCGGAGCTTCTGCTCTCCCCCTGCTGGTTCCCTCCTCCGCTGCAGAATCTCTCCGAGTCTGCTGGAGCCCCGGCACCAACTCTCTTTCCGATGGCAGTTCCCTGACATCCACCTCCCCCTCAGGGCCCCCTTCACCCCGCGCGTCCTCTCCCACTGGTGGTGAGGGCGGAAAGCCCCTAAAGGAACTCTCCTCGTCGTCCGAGGATTCAAACACTTCTAACCATGGCGTACCGTCTCTCTCCCCGTCTTCCTCTTCTTCGTCGGAGTCGGCTTCCTCACCCACCCCTGACTCTGGGAACCCTCCAAACTCTCCTTCCTCATCAGTGGTCCCAAAGTGTTCCCTTCTAAATCGTGCCACGGGTTGCGGTTTCTTTGGGAAACGCCTATGAAATGTTTCTATTAAAACCTCGTCATTGACTACCTCAGCGGGTACCCAAGTGTTTTCCGACTCTACTTCCCCCTCCCATTCTACCAGATATTCCACCTGATCCCCCTTCCACCTGGAATCAATGATTCCTGCCACGTTCATGTCGCGTTCTCTCTCTTCTATCACGGGCGTTCGGGAGACCTCTCTCTCACGCTCCCCCCCCCCATTCACGTCCCTCTCGGTACGGCGACAGTAATGACCTGTGAAATACTGGGTGCAATTTCATGTGATTGGGCAGTCTGAGTTTGAATGCTACTGGGTTCACCTGCTGTATGACCTCAAAGGGTCCCAATCTTTTGGGTTTCAGTTTCTTACAACCCCCCTTGAAAGGTAGTCCCTGGGTGGATAGCCACACCCGGTCTCCCACCCTTATAGTTTCACCTTCCCTCCTATTTTTGTCTGCTTGCTTTTTATATTCTTCCTTGGCTCTCTCTAAGTTAAGTTGTAGCTGACGGTGGATGGCTTCCATCTCTTCAACAAAATGTTCCGCCGCCGGCACACTCCACCTCTCCCCTCCTTCTCCTGGAAATGCCCTGGGATGACACCCATAATTTGCCAGAAAGGGACTCAGCCCTGTGGACACGTTCTCAGCGTTGTTGTAGGCAAACTCTGCCAGAGGTAACTTATCTACCCAATCATTTTCTCGGTCCTTTACATAACACCTCAGGTATTGTTGTAAAATCCCGTTTGCCCTTTCCGCTTGCCCATTTGTTTCCGGGTGCCGGGCAGTGGAGAAATTGATTTCCACGTGCAGTAAGCTCATAAGTTTCCTCCAGAACCTGGAAGTAAACTGTTTCCCTCTGTCGCTGACCACCCTCAAGGGGGCGCCATGCAACCGGAAAATATGCTCTACGAACAACTTGGCGGTTTCCTCCGCTGTGACCGCATGTGAACAGGCTATAAAATGACACATCTTAGTTAATAGATCTACCACTACCATGACCGCCGTTTTGCCCTTGGATTTTGGCAGGTCCGTCATAAAATCTATGGAGACTGCCTCCCATGGCCTTTCTGGTGTGGGTAAGGGTTGTAAGAGCCCCGCTGGCGCCACCCTCTCCCCTTTCGCTCGCTGGCACCTGTCGCAACCCCTGACATATTCCCGTACATCCTCCCTCACCTTGGGCCACCAAAAATCCCTGGTAACCAACCACATGGTTTTGTGCTGTCCAAAATGCCCCGCTGTGGGGCTATCATGCAACTGCTTGAGTACTCTGCCCCTCAGTTCCCCATCGGGTATGTACAGTGCCCCTTTGTAATACAACGCCCCACTCTTTTCTTCAAACCCCCCTGTGTTCTCCGCTGTCCTCCTGAGTTCTCTGAGTTTCTCTTGGGCGTATTCGTCGTTCTCCGTGCCCTCTAACAGTTCTTTCTGCCCCACCAAAGCCGCCCCACACACCCAGCGGTCTTCAGGGATTACGTGCCTTGCTTCCGGCGCGCCCTCCCCCTCTAAGTACTCAGGCTTTCTGGAAAGAGCGTCCGCCCTTACGTTCTCGGACCCTGGCACGTAACGAATCTCAAAATTGAATTTGGAGAACTCCTGGGCCCATCTCACTTGTCTCTGGTTCAGCACTCGGGCTGTTCTCCAGTACTCCAGATTTTTGTGGTCAGTCCGGACTTGAACCTTGTGCTGCGCCCCATCAGCAAGTGCCGCCATCTCCGGAATGCTTCATGAATGGCGAGCAGTTCTCGGTCATATACTGTGTAGTTCCTCTCGGATTTGTTCAACTTCCGCGAGAAGAATGCACACGGTCTCCATTCAGACGCATCTTTCCCCGGCTGGAGAAGCACGGCCCCTACCGCTCGGTCTGACGCGTCCGTCTCCACTCGCATTGGTTGCCGTAGATCCACGTGCAAAAGTTGCTCCTCCGACGCAAACGCTGCCTTTAAGCGTTCGAATGCCTCTTGCGCTTCTTCCGTCCAAGCAAATTTTTTCTTGCTGCTAAGACAATCCGTGATGGGCGCTGTTAAATGGGCAAAATTCTTGATGAACTTCCTATAGAAGTTTCCGAAGCCCAGGAACCTTTGCACGTCCTTCTTGGTCTTTGGTGTTTTCCATTCCAGTACCGCTTGAACCTTGCTGGGATCCATAGCCAACCCCTTGTCAGACAACCGGTACCCCAGGAATTCCACCTCCCTGCTATGAAACTGGCATTTCTCCAGTTTCACCCACAGCCGATTTTCTCGCAGTTTGCTCAGTACTTCTCTAACATCTCGCACATGCTGCTCCTCATTCTCTGAGTACACCAGGACGTCATCTAAGAACGCCACGCAGTTCTTGTAAAGCAATAGCCTCAGGACGTGATTCATGAATGATTGAAAGCAGGCGGAGCCCGCTTGTAATCCAAAAGGCATAACGAGGTACTCAAACGCCCCCAAGGGGGTGAACATAGTGGTTTTCCACTCATCCCCCTTCCTCACACGTATCAAGTTATATGCCCCCCTAAGGTCCAGCTTAGTAAAAATCTTCCCTTTTCTCACCCGTGTCAGAATGTCATCAATTCTGGGCATAGGGAAAGTCACTGGTTCTGACACAGCATTTAGGGCCCTGAAATCACACACAAGCCTGGGTTTGCCCGTGTTTTTTTTGTCCACAAAGAACACTGGGCTGCCCCCCACCGCTCGTGACTCTCTGATGAAACCTCGCTTGAGGTTCTTGTCAATGAACTCCCTTAACTCCTGCATCTCACGGTCTGACATGGCATACAGCTTGCCCACTGGCAATTGTGCTCCTGGGAGTAAGGTGATTTGACAGTCAAAGGGTCTGTGCGGGGGCAGTTTATCAGCTTCCTTTTCACTGAAGACGTCAATCAAATCAGCGTATTGTGGTGGCACCTTCCCCTTGTCAGTCACTTCCATCCCTGCTAGAGTGGCTCTGGCCCCTGCCTGACCCTCTCCCTCCTTGCAGTGTTCTAGGCAATGTGCTGAACCAAAGGAAACAACCCTCTGATGCCAGCCTACTAGCGGATCGTGTAGTGCCAGCCAGCTCATTCCCAGAATGATGGGCGCTCCTCCCAAGGTGGCTACATTAAACGCTATCAGTTCTGTGTGTCTAGCCACCCTCATAATCATTGGTACAGTCTGTTGGCTCACTTCTCCCCCCAACAGTTCCCTCCCATCAATCGTGGTTACTTGCAAAGGCTTACTTAATGGGAGAGTTTGTATCTGGTGTTCCGCAGCAAACTCCTTACTCATGAAATTACAGGAGCTGCCTGAATCCAATAGCGCTTTTATCTTTAGTGGGTGTCCGTTTGACAGTTCCAGCAACACCTCTATCACAAGCGCTGGTCTTGGAGGTTCCGGCGTGGGCACATTCATTACTCCCTGGCCTGGCTGCTGTGCCCTGATGTTGGCAACCAGGCGTTGGCTTTTACTGGCTCCTCTATTTCACCTTCCTCCTTTCCCCCAACAGTTCCCGCCATGCCCTGCCATTCCTTCCTTTGCGGACAAACTCTGGCAAAGTGCCCTGGCTGTTGGCAGAGATAACATCTCTTGGCGCTCTTTCCCTCCTTCTTCCGCCCTTCACTGGTGTTTGAAACTGCGCGCGCGCGCGCTGTTCCCAGCTCCATCGGCTCGGCGGGCGGGAAAGACTGCACCGGAATCTCTGGAATGCGGAAGTCCTTCCAACGTTCCCCCTTTCCTTCCCGCCTTTCCAACGCTCTTGCTTCTAGGCGCGCTCCTATGGACAGTGCAGATTTAGTCAGCTGGTCCATAGACTCCGCCCTGGGCGCCCGGGAAAGTTCATCTTTCACAGTTGGGGAGAGCCCTTCTTCAAATAACATTTGAATTGGTTCACTGGCTAGATCCCACCCCAGTCTATGAATAAGCATAGTGAACTCAGTCCAGTACTCACGTACAGATCGGCTCCCCTGTTTGCACCCCATCAACTGCCTCCGCACCACCCCCAGCTCAATCTCGCTGGAAAACATCAAGTCCATGGCGCGAAAAAACTTCCTCGTGTCCTTTAAGATATCATTATTGGCTGCCATCAGAGGTCGAACCCAGTCCCTCGCCCCTCCCTCTAGATGGCTAATCACGTACGCCACTCTAGAGTTCTCATCGGTGAAGTCATCAAACAGTATATTGAGAGCATATTGCATCTCCGTTCTAAAGGCTTGATAGTTCCTGGGATCCCCCCCAAATCGCTGCACCAATCCAGGCACCTTTCTGGCAAGTGGGGCGGTTTTCCCCTTATCCGCATCTTGAGCCCTCCTCTCCTCCAGCCTCGCCGTTTGCAGTGCGAGCTGCACCTCCATCGCCCTGTACCTTTCCTCCAGGCTAGGACTTGCGCCAGCTCCAGCTCCTGCGGTTCCGGCTGGGTCGCTCATGATGCCCTCTGCTTGCACAAGCAGCTTACAAAGACTGTCAGATTGCTGTGATGGGATAATGAGCTGCTTGTGCGTAAAAGCTTGATCCCTCTGGTGTTTGGCTGGTCATCCAAACCGAGGCACTAACGGAGCCTCCCAAAGCGTGACTCCGTTAGTCGCTGGTAGAATCTGACAGTGGGCGTCTACGAAATTTACTCCAACATAAAAGTTGTTTCACGGACATGCGCCTTCGTGACTCTCTACGTGACAGCTTCCGGCGAAGGGTGGGAATTGCCAACGGGGGTCTTGTTACCTCTGCACTATTCTCACTAGAAGTATCCCAGAGCCCTCCCTCCTCCGACTCCCCTTCTGCCGGAGCTTCTGCTCTCCCCCTGCTGGTTCCCTCCTCCGCTGCAGAATCTCTCCGAGTCTGCTGGAGCCCCGGCACCAACTCTCTTTCCGATGGCAGTTCCCTGACACTCAGTGTCCATGTAGAACGATGGGGGTGGAGATGCTCCTTCAGGTATACTGGACTGAGGCCGTTTAGGGCTTTAAAGGTCAGCACCAACACTTTGAATTGTGCTCGGAAACGTACTGGGAGCCAATGTAGGTCTTTCAAGACCGGTGTTATGTGGTCTCGGCAGCCGCTCCCAGTCACCAGTCTAGCTGCCACATTCTGGATTAGTTGTAGTTTCTGGGTCACCTTCAAATGTAGCCCCACATAGAATGCATTGTGGTAGTCCAAGCGAGAGATAACTAGAGCATGCACCACTCTGGCAAGACAGTCCATGGGCAGGTAGGGTCTCAGCCTGCGTACCAGATGGAGCTGGTAAACAGCTACCCTGAACACAGAATTGACCTGCGCCTCCATGGACAGCTGTGAGTCCAAAATGATTCCCAGGCTGTGCCCCTGGTCCTTCAGGGGCACAGTTACCTCAATCAGGACCAGGGAGTCCTCTACACCTGCCCATCTCCTGTCCCCCATAAACAGTACTTCTCTCTTGTCAGGATTCAACCTCAATCTGTTAGCCGCCATCCATCCTACAACTGCCTCCAGACACTCACACAGGACCTTCACCGCCTTCAAATCACTGGTTCTGATTTGAAAGAGAGGTAGAGCTGGGTATCATCCGCATACTGATGAACACCCAGCCCAAACCTCCTGATGATCTCTCCCAGCAGCTGCATGTAGATGTTGAAAAGCATGGGGGAGAGGACAGAATCCTGAGGCACCACACAAGTGAGAGCCCAGGGGTCTGAACACTCAACGCCCACCACCACTTTCTGAACCCGGCCCAGGAGGAAGGAGCGGAACCACTGTATGACAGTGCCCCCAGCTCCCAGCCCCTCTAGACAGTCCAGAAGGATGTTATGGTCGATGGTATCAAACGCCGCTGAGAGATCCAGCAGAACTAGGAATCAGCTCTCACCTTTGTCCCTAGCCCGCCAGAGATCATCGACCAGTGCGACCAAGGCAGCTTCAGTCCCATGATGAGGCCTGAATCCCAACTGGAAGGGATCCGCTTCTTCCAGGTGTGCCTGGAGTTGTTCAGCAACCACTTGCTCAATCAACTTGCCCAAGAATGGAAGATTTAAGACTGGGCGATAGTTGGCTACATTGACCACATCTAAAGATGGTTTTTTGAGAAGCGGTTTGATAATCACCTCTTTCAGTGGGTTTGGGAAGGCTCCCTCACAGAGAGAAGCATTCACCACCCCGTGAAGCCCATCACCCAACCCTTCCTGGCAAGCTTTTATAAGCCAGGATGGGCTAGGATCAAGGACAAAGGTGGTTGGTTTCACTTGTCCAAGCAGCCTGTCCACATCCTCAGAGGTAACAGATTGGAATTGATCCCATGCAACTTGACTAGACTAATTTCCTCCAAACTATTTAACGTTCATTTATAGGGAAATTGCTCCTTGTCTTCTCTTTTCATCATTATGACTACCCCTTTTTCTCTGTTTTGTTATTATCACAAATTTACTTAATTCATACTAGAATGTGTCAAGGTGATGTGCTTTGGAGGCGCTTAGTTTTATTGTCAGTTTTTATGTACCTGGTTTTAATGCATGTTGTGCTATGTGTATTTTAAGAACTCTAAATCGCTCAAAGACGTCTTTGGTGGGGGGAATGAATAAATGTAAATAACAATTAAGAGAGAAGGGAGAAGCACCATTTCTTAAAGCATACAAACTTTGGGGGCAGGGAGGCAAATGAAAGCTAGCATCCTTAATTTTATTCCCCCAAGTAGAATCCATAAACAACCTTATGGTGGGCTTTCTTGGCACAAGACAGACAATTACATGTGCTAAAAGTGACCTCAGGTGAGCTAACCTATCCTCAGATCATTTTTGGCTTCCAAGCCTCGGGTGCCAACCAGTGGCCCATGCCAGGCCCAAACACAGGATGAAAGATGCTTTCATGAAAACACAAAACCTAGTTCAGCTCTCAACAGCCAACATTTGCCAACTCAGGTCACCACAAAAGCCAGATGTACAGAAACCCCTGCATGCTTCAGCTCTGCTAGACTTGCAATATAATAAGACAAGCAGGCTCTGAACAAAATGCTTCAGCGTGAAGTGATTTCTCCACCCCCACCCCCATTCCATTCTCCCCAGTCCCCCAGTTTCTATTATCCCCCTCCAACTGTTATTAGGAACGGGGAAATAAATTTGATTCAGCTTGCATTTAAAGGCAGACCCATGAAATTTCCTCGTACCAAAACGATACACGGACTGAAACACTGAATCCTTTGAAATTTGCACTGAAATTTGCATCGTAATGTAGCATGTAAAAATAAATATGCATAGAGTAAACTGAAGTTTGCATGAATATGCATACTTTAGTGAAAACAACTTATGGAGATACATATTAGAGGAAATTGTTTTGTATGGTAGGAAAACTTGCATACAAATGTGCGTAAGGAGAAAGGAGAACTAAAATGCAAACAAATTTACACGAGGACTTAAAAAAATAAAATCGCAAACTCGTGTGGAAATGTGGATAACTGAACATACAATTGAAAAAATGAGAAACTGAAACAAACTGAATTTTGCAGCCAGTTAGTATCCCATGGGCACTGAGCGCGCCCAGTCCCCATGGAGATGCTTTTAGGTTTTTCTTGAGGTCCCTCCCATCGCCACCATCAAGATTTTTAGTCCTTCTGCAACCTTTGGGTTTGCTTGTTTATTTATTTCCAGTATTTAGAGGTGACTCTTTACCATAGGTAGCTAGAAAGTGATCTACACAACAATCATTAAAACAACCCTTCAGTAAAAATAATACATTCTTCAAAGCAGAAACATACATAAATAGGCAGAGTACAATTTACTTTCCTCTTCACGGATCACTGCCTTGCCGTGGCAAAGGGGCTTGAATAACTCAGAGAAGCTATGAGCTATGCTGTGCAGGGCTACCCAAGATGGACAGGTCATAGCCGAGAGTTTAGACTAAATGTGATCCACCTGGAGAAGGAACTGGCAAACCACTCCAGTATTTTGCCAAGAAAACTTTTAGACATAAAAAAAGGAGAAGCTTTGAGAAGAAAGTGAAAGTTTCCAAGGCATGCTCTGGTTCATGGGGTCACGGAGAGTCGAACACGACTAAGACAACAACAACAATTTACTTTTTTTAAAAAATGCCTGGTGGAATGGAAAGGTCATCCAATGCTGGAGGAGACAAAGAGGTGTCCCCTCTGATCTCAGCCGAAATGGGGTTCCACAGTGTCAAATCCACAACACTGAATGCATGGCTGATGGTGAATATGAGCTCTGCTTCAAAGCCAGGGGACGGGACACATACACTAACAGAACTTCCCCCAAAGATTGCAGTGATTGGGAAGGGATATAACTGCTTGTGGTGATGTGGAGGTGAGTTTTTCACTAGTGTTGTGTAATGTCCTCCCTGCTGAAATATGAGTGGCCCCAATCAACATTGGCATTCCACCAGCTTTTGAAGACACTCCCATTTGAGCAATGTATAGATTTTAGCATATATTTTATATTTGGAAAGTGCTTAAAAGCCATTTCAACATGCAAGTGGCATTAAATGTAATAATAATATAATGAATAAGGCAGTCCTTAATGCTAGTGGCCCTTAACTTTCCCAGTTACCTCAGGCCTGCCGACATCTCCCACATATCAGCAGGTGGCATGATTTTGGTGACAAAATGGTTTAAGCTACTTTAATTCCACACATCTAAATCCCCCCATATATATATAGTGACTTTTTTGCTGCTAGGAAAGTGACGTGGATATGCATTGAAAAGGCTGGGATTAATGGGAGGCATGCTAGAACCTCACTAGAAAATCAGGATAAACACCAGATTAGTTGCCTGGAGCAAGAGAAAGTGGCTAACAAATTTAATAAACAAATTTTAAAAATGACCTAACCTTCTCATAAACTTTGTGCAAGCACACCAGGATGAATGCTCAATGAATATGTCACTTGGAGTAGACCTGGGATATCTCAAAACATGAGCAACACTTCCAAGAAAGTCACAGTGTGGGCTGTGGACTGGAAGTTTTTATACTTTCAGGACCAGATTGCTCCTCCCAGGCTCCGCCTCTTCCTTGAGGAATGGTGGACCTTAAAGGGGAAGGACTCTAGTTTACAGCCTAGCAGTAGCACTCCTTTCTGCTACATCCCCCCACCTTCAGGTGCACTGCCTGCTTTGATGGGGCAGCTGGTATGTGGATCCCTGATGTGGAGACAGTCAGAGGGAGAAGACTCCAGACACCTTAATGGTGGTGTTCACAGGCTCCATAGCTCCTGACCACCTGCTGTGCTTGTTGGCCTCTGGATAGGCTAGGAATAGGGGAGAGATTTACACTTCTCGAAGAAATGTGCAGACCAAACTACAGTTGCCCTGCTGAAGCAAATGTGGTCGATCATTCCTTATACAATGGTACCTCTAGTTGCGGACTTAATCAATTTTGGGGTGCCATTTGCACCCCGAAAAGTCCGCAACTAGAGCGCCTCTTCCGTGCATGTGCACGGCGCGATCGAGCTGTGCATGCGCGCATATGCTTCTGCAAATGCACGAAGCACGCAGATCACTTCTGTGCATGCATGCGTAGCGAACCAGGAAGTAAACACTTGCAGGTTTGCTGCATTAGTAAGCTGAAAGTCTGTATCAAGAGCACAGCGCAACTAGAGGTACCACTGTATTGCTAGTTGAAAGTGAACTGTGGCTGAGATAAAAATTGGTAGATAGTCTACTATTGCAAGTTAGAGGCAGGGTGGTGACTGGTTTGAATTTCCAGGCAACAGTCTGCCATCCAGAAGCGTTGTAGGTTCAGTTCCTGTTAAGTTGTGGATGAACATACCAGACGACACAGCGATTCTTCAAACAGCTCTTGTTTATTCACAGGCCAGAACAGAACTGAACTGAAGGGTTCAGCCAGCCTGCTTATATAGAGCTCCACTACAAGGCAACAGTAACCACTTTCTGTAACTATCCAATCACTGAACGTCACTTTCAATCCCTTATTTGCATATGTGGACCTGAACTATCTACAGTATCCCCCTACTGGCCCAGGGTGAGAACTTCAGTACATAACAGTTCCCACTCCAGATTCCCCTCTCTTTCCAGGGGGAATTTAAGACTTGTGCTCCATGGATTTGAATGCAGATGAGTTGTGCTTTTTAAAAACTGAACAAAAAACCTGAAGAGAGCAAAATCAGCATAATTAGCTCGATGCTGGCGCCACCCAGATTTGGGGAACTGAAACATGGCAATCCTTAACTCCTAGCCTGCTGCACTTTTAACACCATAACAATTTAACAATGCATAACACTAAAACATCCTCAATCTATATAATATAGAACACTTATACATCCTCAGTCTATATGATATAGAAACAATACCTTAGTATTCCAGCTATTTACTGTAATTGTTAACTAAAAAAGAAAACATAACAGAGAAAAATGGAAAAGACAGAAAGTGGAAAAACGGGGACGGGAGAGAGAAATAAAGGATCGATGAGCTGAAAAATCATACAACAATATAAAAAAGTCTGGAGCATCCTTTCATATACCAGTTCTGAATTATTCTGTATTGGGCAAAGGCTGTGGTTCAATAGTATTGCATCTGTTTCTTGTATTGACCAGTCTCCAGGCAGCACCGTGAGGGACTCTGGTCTGAAACCCTGGAATGGTATTGCCAACCCATGCAGACAATACTGAGCTAGATGGTAAGGTCAGTCACACACATTTTGGCACCTGAGGCGAACCACAAAATGGCATCCCCCACCAGGACAGGAGGGGTGAGTGAAAATCTACATTAGGAGCAAGAGGGGAGATGAAGATCAACATCAGGAACAAGGGGAGGAATCAAATCAATCTTACCCAGTCATGGAATCATATTGCAGAGTTGGAAGGGACTAGAGGGTCATCTAGTCCAGCCCCCTGCAATGCTGGAATCTTTTCCCCAACATGAGACTTAAACCCACAGCCCTGAGATAAAGAGTCTCATACTCTACTGACTGTTGAGGTGGGAATCAAAGTCTGCTGCAGGGGGGGGGGGCACTCTGAATCACACCAGGTGTTATGTACTAAGCTTGGATCGTAGAACAATAGGCAAGTAGGATCCTAGAATGCAACAACTGATTGGCTTGCAGGAATAGACCAATCAGGCTCCAGGAGGAAGTTAATCAGCCTATTAGGCTGGTAGGATTCTAGAATGTAACAACTGATTGGCCTGCAGGAAAAGACCAATCAGGCTCCAGGAGGGAAGCAGAACCAGCCAATCAGACGGGACTCATTGTGTAAATAATGTATATAAAAGCCTGAGGTTTGGGGGGGCAACTCAATCACTGTTTTACAAGCTGCTATAAAGAACATGAAATCACTACAGGATTCTGAGTATATTTTACTAGGCGAGTGCAGAGCCCAGGAGACCTGAGAAGGCAGCCCCACCATTTCCTCCCTAGGGGCAGGAAGAGACCTTCAGCACCTCCTATTCGTTGAGAGACTGCTGTGGAGCTGGCATGGGGGAAGTTGCTGGCACGAATGAGGAGTCAGAGCCGTCCTCCAAGGAGCCTGTGGGGTCAGTGGGCAATGCATTCCTTGGAGGCTAGATCATCTGCTACCCCTATGGATCCTGCTGCCCACGGCAGTCACCTCACCTTGCCTCATGGGTGGGCTGGCACTGCTGGATGGGCCGACTGCCACACTCAGTATAAGTCAATTTCCTGGGTTCCTATAGCTCCCACAAGCCATAGCTTAGTGGTAGACTTTGCACACAAAAGGTTCCTGGTTCAACCGCTGGCATCTCCAGGCAGGGCAGAGAAAGGCCCCCACCTGAATCCCTGGAGAACCACTGCCATTCACTGTAAACACTGAGCGGGATGGATGGATAATTGGTATAAGGCAACCTCTTATGCACCAGTAAAATGTTGACTCACAAGTTTCTGATTCAGAAGCAAACGCACACAGGTCAAATTTTTAAACAGACAAGCACCTACGAGCCCCAGCATTGATACTGTACCAGAAGTACCGTATGTATTATCTTTCATCTTTTAGCCTTCCTCTCCCCATTCCCCTCACCCCAGCATTTCCTCTATCATAGAAGGTCCCCCCACTCTTTTTCAATAGCTGCAGCTTCACCCAATTAATTGGAGGGCTCAACAAGTGAGCTTTTTAATTAAAGCAAGCCGGACCAAGGCTGGAACAGTAAGTCTACAGTGTGCTATCCTGGCGTCTTTTCCTAAGGAACAGGATATCATGGGCATTGGCTCTTATGTGCCAAATTAGCACATTAAACTAAAAGAGAGCCTAAGAGGAAAAGGCGCAGGAGGGGGAGGAAGAAAAAGAAAGAAAGGCTCTTTAAATATGCTGCAGTGAGAATGAACCAGCCTGGACCCAGAAGTTTGACTTGGCCTCCTGCCACCAGGGTGAGTGGGATCTTAACAGTCTCAAACAGAATTTCATTAGAAGGGAGGCTTTCGGCCTGTATTCCCAAATGGCTCTGGATTCCAAATCTCACTGTTTTTAAAAGCTAAGGGTGACTCCAGATGGTCAGTATTTTGCAGAAGGGACTCAAGCGCTTACTGGAACTTTGGGTTTGTGCAATTAAGGTGGATTAAAGTGCTCTGTCACCCTTAGCGCAACAAATTCACTCTAAAAAAGAATTGGGACTTTTTAGAGTTTGAAAAGTGGTAGGGAAACACACTTAAAAGGGTGGGAGAGTAACTGATGGAAAGGCACGTAAACACGCAGCAAGCAAATCAGAAGGGATGCTCATTGCCTTATAAACTGGAACAAATGCTCAATAAAGGCCAGGCACAGGCCAATTAGGTTTTTCTCAGAGTAGACCTGTTGAAATTAATCTACCTTAGTCAAGTCCATCGAACGCAATGGCTCTGCTCTGAGTAGGACTAATGCTGGATATGACCCATTGTCTAACTACCATGAAATGTTTTGTGCACACAAAAGGATGAATGCAGTGGGGGGGGGGCAGGAGGCACTGAAGGAGCTCAGTTCCTGTGCTTTCCATCTGTGATGCGCTTCTGAAAGACCCAAGGGGGAAAGCTGATCAAGAGTGGATACAAAGCGTCACACGCTCTTCATAGATAGTAGGTTGAAAGAAACATGTTTCCAGCGAATCATTCCTGAACTCCTATGAGGCTACCATGTAGGAAGACAGACCTTTCGGTCTATCTACTCCAGAACATTGACTTATGGTGGTGCTGCAGAATCTTCCACTATCATGCACTGTGCTCTGCTGCTGGCCGTGTGTGCCCTGGTCGCCTTGCTGGCAGCACTCATGGTGGTTGTGGCAAGGCAGGTACAGGAGTCACCGTTGAGTACAAGCTCCTCTTCTATTTTAAAAAAGGCAGTGGTTAGAGCCCTCTTCCCCTTGCACTAGTGTTCTATGTGCAGAGGTTTATGCGCAGGTCCCGCTTTCTGAACACAATGTGTTTCCATGAAATTGTTCATTAGGCGCACAGTTGCATAACAAGCTGACAGTTTCTCTCTCCTCTCCTCCTGCCATGGTTTCTTCCTGAAATGGCTGCAGCCCACCAGCAAAAGAGAGACAAAGGAAAAACTGTTTGGTCCTTCCTTGCTCATTGATCAGTGTGATTGCTCTCTATCTTTCTCTTCTTCCCTGCGTGGTTTATCTGACATTTAGAAGACGTCTGAAGGCAGCCCTGTTTAGGGAAGTTTCTAATGACTGATGATAATGTATAATGACTGATGGAAGACAGAAGTGTCTGGCGTGCTCTGGTCCATGGGGTCACAAAGAGTCGGACACGACTAAACAACTAAACAACAAATGTATCATCAGTCCCCAGAGTGGCTGGGGAAACCCAGCCAGCTGTGCGGGGTAGAAATAATAAATTATTATTATTATTATTATTATTATTATTATTATTATTATTATTATTACTACTACTACTACTACTACTACTACTACTACTATGGTTTCTGCACAAAAATTGTTTCCACCAGAAAAGAACAAAGAAGTAAGGAAGTGGACGAATTCCAGCCATTCAGATATCTGAATCTGTGGTGTGTATAGTGAGGTTTGGGAACTAATTCCTTATGTTCAGAATAGTGAATCAGAATCATAGAACTGTAGAGGTAGAAGGTCCTTTGTGGTCAGCTGGTCCAAGCTCCAGCAATGCAGGATCTTTTGCCTAACATGCGGCTCAAACCCACAACCTTGCGATTCTAGTCTCATGTTCTACCAACTGAGCTATCCCAGATACCGGGTGTGAGCATTCTCAGGGCCAGATTAAGACCTTTACAGGCCCTCAGCACTTAAAAGATTTTGCTGCCCCCACATATATATTATTCAAAATATAAACAATTATAAACCATAAAATAAAATTTTGTTTTCCAAAAAAACCCTACAGTAAGATGGAAAATAATGTTTATTTTTCTATACTTCTACTTCATTTATACTTGAATCTTTTTCTCTTTTTTCTGATTGCAAGGTCTTTGATCAGATCCTCAAAACAAAGTACAGTGGTATCTCAGGTTACAAACACTTCAGGTTACAAACACTTCAGGTTACAAACACTTCGGGTTACAAACTCTGCTAACCTGGAAGTAGTACCTCAGGTTGAGAACTTTGCCCCAGGATGAGAATAGAAATTGCACGGTGGCAGCAGGAGGCCCCATTAGTGAAATCGCACTTAAGGTTAAGAACAGTTTCGGGTTAAGAACAGATCTCCAGAACGAATTAAGTTCGTAACCCGAGGTACCACTGTATTACATAACAACTGTGCTTCTACTGTATACTTAGTGGAGATAAGGTATCCAGCCTGCTTTGCTGCATAGTTGTTTTGTTGAGATTCTTTAAATATACAACTCAGAAAATGAACACTCAGCTGAGCAATTTGTAACCATTAATGTAAAAATATGTGAAACAAATGTCTACATTTGGAAAGGCATACCCAATATTGTCTTCTACAATTATTTCATAAAGTTTAGTATGACTGAGTTGCTTTTATATTTTTTCTTGCACTGAACTTATGATGCACATGAGTGAAGCCCCTGAGGCTCAAAAGAGAAATTAGTGCTCAGGTCCTCTGGGATGGCATCAAATCAGCTTTTGACAACACTGAGAATAGCTTTCAATTTCAGTAGATGATGAAGATGAAGTGACATTATGTGGCACATCAGAAAAGAAAATCCCTCTTCTATTTCTTTGTATATCTCCTCTCATCTCAGTTTCAAGTTTGCCAACAACTGTGCAAAAGGTGGTGATACAAAATTTATCTCTGGCATTCAAGTGTGCTTGTGGTGCATCTCCATCTTTGAGTACTTTCTTTCTGATACATTTACGAGTTTGAGCTGCCTTGTATTCAACAGTTGGTTGCATACCCTTTGTAGCTACCAGGGACATCTTTACCATTGGACGTAGTGGCGCGGCGAGCCAGGGCGCCAAGCAGTGGAGGGTGCCAGGTGGACAGGGAGGGGAGAGTGGGGAGATAAGTGAAGTGGAGCTGGGACTTGGTGTCTGCGCACCTCCAGCGCCTGTTGGAAGCGGGAAGGCTCCGGATGCTTTCCCGCAGTCCAGAGCTCTCTCTGCTGGCTCCGTGACACACCACCTCCTCAGCTGCATAGTGTGTGCTTGCATCCCAAGCTCTGCGCATAATAAACGTGGCTCTACCACTGTTCCCCCCCCATCCACTCTACCTCGAAAGATTCCCATGCTCGAGGCTACACACTGCAGCTGCTGCTCCCAGCGCCCCTCCCTCCTTCCTGTTAAGTTGTTGGCGGACATATCAGACGACACAGCGATTCTTATAAAGCAGCTCTCTATTTGTTAGCTGGAACAGAACTGAACTGAGGAGCTCAGTCAGCCTGCTTATATAGAGCTCCAGAACAATCGCAACTGTTGCAACTTTCTAAAACTATCCAATCACTGAACGTCACTTTCGATCCTTCATTTGCATACAAAATATCCAATCACTGAATGTCACTTTCGATCCTTCATTTGCATAACTATCTACAGTATCCCCCTGCTGGCCCAGGGTGAGAACTTCAGTACATAACACTTCCCCTGCTTCTCCACTGCCTTGCACGGAGCCTGGCCCCTCCTGCTGCCCTCACGACTCCTTCACACAAACTGCGTTTCCTTCCCCTGCCCAATCCCCTCCCAGTCACGCTCTCTCCTCCCCGCCCCCCCGTTCATCCCCAAGCAAGGACAGCAAGATTGCAGCTGATTGAGTGCACTTCTCTGCTGTGGTGACATGGATGGGGCCCAGTTCGCTTCGCCTGTCCCTGCCCGGACAAGACCCTGTTGCAGAAAAGATCAACTTTGGGGTCCCCCCCTTTAAAAAAGGTCGACAACTCTGGGAAACAGGGGGGGCGCAGGGGGGATCTTTGCACCACGGCGCCGGATACGCTTAAGACGGTTCTGGTAGCTACTTTATATATTTCAGATTCATCTCATGAGGTGCACAGTTGGTCAGTTAATGATCCATACAGATCTGCACATGTCTTTAAGTTCACATCCTCGTTCTGTAGAACTTGGCTTACCTTATGAAAAGTTTTCAAATCTCATCCCAATAATTCAAGATAAAAACAAATTCTAACTCTTGCATCTTGTTTGCAATGTTATTTGCTTCTCTTCTCGTGCCTCCCTTTCGTGACTGGTCTTCAGCTATACATTCTAATGCAATGCAGTTCTCCAGTCAAGTAATGAGTGCGGAATGCACACACCAAAGCAAAGTGTGCATAAATATGCATACATCAGTGAAGATAACAGGGGGGAGTATATCACATTAGGTGAAACTGCTTTGTGAAATTGTGTGTATTTTGTAAAATTGCATATGAAAATGTAAATTTTAGGAGAAATAAACACAAATGCTGAGGAATGTTCATGAGGGCTTTTTTTTAAATAAAAAAAAAGAACACTGAGGTTGAAATGTGGAGAGTTGAAGACTTGAAAAAAAGAGAAACTTAGAGAATCCGAAATGGACAGATTTGCCAATCTGTGGGTGCCAGTCCAAATGAATATAGTAGCACTTTCCATCTCCGGTGGCTCCTAGCCTGACCAGATGGCTGCCCACCACCAAGCACTGACATCTCCCCACTTGCAGTCCAAAGTGGTACAGCCCAAAGATGCAGCTTAACCACCTCGGTATGAACGAGGCCAACATCTGGTTTTCAAAGAAGTAGCTTTGTTTGAGCACATTTGTATGCCAGCAACATACTCTTCTAAAACAATTTCTTCCTCCAATGCAGCAGGTTTTTGGCCAAAGTTCAAGAGGCAGGGGGAAAGCAGCTGTTGGAAGCACAACTGACACTCTTATAATAAATGGGCACTTTGGAGCACTTTGAAAGCTCTGCTTTTAGTTAGTTATTTAAGTCTCCATACCCAAACCTATATTCTTCCTGGAATATATATATATATATATGAATGATGAGCCACCCCTATCACAGTTCTGCTGAGCTCTCTAAATTATACTCATAAATTTGAAGGTATGTGTTTTGCTTTAACATCAGAGAATTAAGGGCCATATAAACAGAGGACATCAGTCCCTCCAAAACCATCTTTGGGATAAGCCAGGTGGAGGCAGGCTACAGTGCAAAGGACACCAAGCGAGGCCTATGAACTGCCTTTTGGTGATGTGATGCTGCGTGGCTGGGGAATGTGCACAAATGAGGTAGCCACGAGGGTTTGGTTCACCCATCAAGGAAATGTGGCTTCTGTGTGGCTGCATGCCTGGGGCTTTGCTGTTCTTCAGAGTAGTTTAGTTACAGCTACCTCTGGAATGGGGAACCTTTTTCAGACTGAGGGCTGCATTCCAGTCTGACATTCTTTGGGGAGCACATTGCAGTGGTGGGTGGGCTTAGAGGTGAAGTTGGCAGAACAATTTTATCTTTCGTAATCTAGTTTCTACATACACCCACACACCTCTTTATCCAGTCTGAGTTCTGTCTATTTTGGTTCTCTCCGTTTCTAATTTTTCCAAATTTAGTTCACATTTCTGCAGAAATTCATGAATTTTCTTTTTTAAAAGTTTTTATGAAAATTCTTCAGTTGTTTCAGTGTACCTTTCTCATAAGAAACACATTTTTAATGCAGTTTTGACTAATGCACATATTTCTACAAGCACTTTCTTCTACTATAATAATAATACATACATTTCTCCCACATCCCTAATCCAGGAAACCAGGAGGCATTATTCAAGGACACACTGCAGCCAGGAAAATTCCACAAGGCAGGTGTGGAGCAGGTGAGGGATATGGCCTGGAGAGACTCCCAAGGGCCAGAATGGGGCCAACTTTGGTCTTTGAGACTGAGATTCCCAACCCCTGAGCGAAATAGCCAAAACACGAGAGAAGAATGAGATGTTCTAAGGGAAAGATGGGAATTCCAACCATCCATTTCTCTCATAACTGCCGTTGAGGTGTTGGTGTGGTACGGGATGCATGAATATCAGTTTTGGTTCTTTCAGTCTCCCAGTTTGACTCCACATTTTGCAGTAATTTAAGATTTCCTCATAAAAATAACCAGCATTTTAGTGTGAATTTCTCCTTTTTGATGGGCATTCCCATTCAAATGCACTGCATCATGTGATCGATTATGCAGGGTGGGGCTTACGTGGGCCCCCACAGTATTTTATTCAAATTGGCACCCCTGCCTGTGAAGGAAGGTGGGAAACACATTAACGGCACAGTCTGAACTGCAAACTATTTCTTAAGGGAATCTACAGCGATGTACCGGTATCTGTTCTCCCTGACCAGCTTGGCTCTGCGACCCCCTGGAAGTATTCTCTCTGTGTGTGTGTGTCTTCTAAAATAACAGGGGGGATAGAAAGAGCCATCCCTGCTTGCCACGTCGGGACCTTAAACGGCTCAGGGCTGCAATACATCAAGGGTCACCTCTCCCCATACGAAACCACCCAGACCTTTTTAACATCATCTGAGGCCCTCCTCCATTACAGGCCTGGAGAGTGGCAACATAAGAACTGGCCTTTTCTGCTGTGGTTTCCCATTTGTGGAATGGTCTCCCCAGGGAGGCTCACCAGGCCCCTAAAGATATGTAACATTCCTCATCTCCAGGCCTTTGGCTAATTGAACTGGTGGGGGGGGTATTGTTTTTGTTTCTCACTATGTGTCAGGAGCTACAGTCAGGGACAGGTCAGCAATAAAACACCCGGTGTAAGTGTAGTTAACTCTTTATTCGAAGGAACCAAAGCAGCTCAGGCCTAGTGATCACAGCAACCTTAACTGAGGTTGAATCCCGACAAGACAGAAGTACTGTTCTTGGGGGACAGGGAGCGAGCGGGTGTGGGGGATTCCTTGGTCCTGAATGGGGTAACTGTGCCCCTGAAGGACCAGGTGCGCAGCCTGGGAGTCATTTTGGACTCACAGCTGTCCAAGGAGGCTCAGGTCAATTTTGTGTCCAGGGCAGCTGTCTACCAGCTCCATCTGGTACACAGGCTGAGACCATAACTGCCAGCGAACTGTCTCGCCTGAGTGGTGCACGCTCTGGTTATCTCCTGCTTGGACTACTGCAATGCGCTCTACGTGGGGCTACCTTTGAAGGTGACCCAGAAACTACAACTAATCCAGAATGCAGCAGCTAGACTGGTGACTAGGAGCGGCCGCCGGGACCACATAACACTGGTCTTGAAAGATCTACATTGGCTCCCAGTACATTTCCGAGCACAATTCCAAGTGTTGGTGCTGACCTTTAAAGCCCTAAACAGCCTTGGCCCTGTATACCTGAAGGAGCATCTCTACCCCCATCATCCAGCCTGGACACTGAGGTCCAGCGCCGAGGGCCTTATGGCGGTTCCCCTACTGCGAGAAGCCAAGTTACAGGGAACCAGGCAGTTGGCCTTCTTAGTAGTGGCACCCGCCTTGTGGAACGCCCTCCCACCAGATGTCAAAGAGAAAAACAACTACCAGACTTTTAGAAGACATCTGAAGGCAGCCCTGTTCAGGGAAGCTTTTAATGTTTAACAGACCACTGTATTTTAATACTTGGTTGGAAGCCGCCCAGAATGGCTGGGGAAACCCAGCCAGATGGGTGGGGTATAAATAATAAATTATTATATTATTATTATTATTCCCAGTAAGTCTTGCCCTGGTGAGGCAGTTGTGAGGACTGAAGGTCCCTGCCTCCCCGCTGCTCCCTAAGACTAGTCTTCCCCCAGTCCTTTGCCTTTTCCCTTGCTCCACCCTCTTCACTTCTCTGTGTTCTGGGAGACCAGCTAGTTGCAGTAAGTGGGAGAGACCCCTGGCTTCTTCAGCAGCTTGCCTCCACTCTGCCTCTTGACCGCTCTCTGTTTCTGCCTCTGATTCCAGACTGCCCTCTGCCACAACCTCTCTCTGCTCACTAAACTCTGCGATCTCTTCATCTCCTGACACTCCCACTCTCTCTTTTCCCTCCGACCACTCAGCGTCATCCCACCACCAATCCCTGGGCTCCAAGCCTTCTTCCCTTTCGGGTTCCCCAGCTGGTACCTCCCCTCACTCCTCAGCATCCAGGCAGTCCAGGACACTAAGCTATACGTTTTTGTGTTTCTATATTGTAAACCACACTGTGAAAGGCAGTACGGAAATGTAATAAATAAAATAAATAATAAACAAGTGTTCTAGAGTCGTGTGGTGTCTTCAAAAACACTGAATTCAAAGCTTCACTATTCATTTCCATATATGAATCACATATCCTATAAAATATTCCAAAGCAATCTAGCAATGAAAACATTAACAATAATTCATATATATTTCAAATATTCCTGCCTGTCAGCTTCCGCTTCATAGTCTCAGTGTTGCTCTTATAGTTAACTCAGCAGGGAGGAGGCTGGGGGCAAAACCAGAATGATTGACTCTGCCTGTCATTGGATTGAGCTGCTGTTGGTCTCCCTGCCACCTGCCCTACTGGACCCATTGGGCCAGAAGAAGAGTTTGGATTGAAATCCCGCTTTATCACTACCCTAAGCAGTCTCAAAGCGGCTAACATTCTCCTTTCCCTTCCTCCCCCACAACAAACACTCTGTGAGGTGAGTGGGGCTGAGAGACTTCAGAGAAGTGTGACTAGCCCAAGGTCACCCAGCAGCTGCATGTGGAGGAGCGGGGAAGCGAACCCGGTTCACCAGATTACGAGTCTACCGCTCTTAACCACTATATCACACTGGACAGAGTATCAATGCTGGATAACCCCTGTCTCAGCTTTCTTGTTGCCTTAGCTGACAGGTGCCCCATCAGGAGATAGAGGATTCTCTATAACTAAATGCTACTCAGAGTAGACCCATCTAAGTAAGCCATGTCTATTAATTTCATTGGATCTACTCTGAGTAGAACCAGCACTTGAGTATATCCCAATCATCTCAACCTCACTCACCTAATGAATGGTCTAAAGATTTAAATAAAAAATGGTTTTTGGCAGAGGTCTGGGACCAAACCTCTTTCCTGTTCTGTCTGGAAATTTGGGCCCCCAGAAAGAAAAGCCACTTTTGTCACTGTACCTGTGACAGCATCACGGCCTCTTTGTCCTCATCTGACCTCAACCTCTGATTAATCTAGCACTGAACATATTTGCCAGGCTCTTCGGTGGCCTTTCCGTTTAAAAAAAGTGGGGAGCCAGGATGAATAACTCCAGGAAGGTGTCAAAAACTGCCCATCATTTTAAGAAGCATTTGTTAAGTGAGCCAAGGCAGTTGCCCCCGTTGGGTGGGTCAGCTAAAAGCGGGAGGCTTGCTTGACAAGGGTGGCCATTTTCATATACTTTTCTTTGGTCTGCAAAAGAAAGAGAGTGACAAAACACCTTAACAGTTCCCAAAGTCAACTCTTTAAGTTTCCTTTTAAAAGGAAAGAAGAAGAAAATCTGAACAAGCTGCCTTCTTACTAGTTTGCTTACTGGGTATTTTTAGCCTGCATTTCTCACAAGTCTTGGTCAGGCATGAAAAAAAGGAAGTACTGAGATTGAGCTTCCCTTCTTGCTGTTTTTCTTCAGCAAACAGCAGTTTGGTGTCAGATCTTTGCCCCTACCTGACGAACAAGGATATAGTGAAAAGAAAACACTGTGTGGAGGCCACCTCCTGACTCAAGATTCCTGGTGGGAGTTGTCTAAAGGCAAACACATATTTGTTTGAACTGAAACTGGTTTGCTGTCATGGCTGCCCCCAAGAGGACTTGAGAACTGCAGTGTCTGCCTTGAATGCAGAAGGTGCCCATTTCAAGCTGGCATCTCAAAGCAGCCCGACCCCTCTAAGCCCTGGATCCAGCAACTGTTAGAATTTAACCAAGGCTTCTAATTCTTGGGGTAGCAGGCTAGCCTCTTGCCATGGGTGGGGCATTTGGCTCTGTTCCCTGCAGCTGCTCTGCTTTCACTGATCTGCATTGGGCCACCCTGCGAACATCTCACTCCGTGTGAGTAGCCCTGGAGGTGAATCCCAGGTGGTTCCTTCCTGGCAAGGGAGAAGGGGTGGAAAGAAGAGGCTGGCAGGGGAGAGGACAACCTGGATGTGTTGCAGCCTTAGCTGCTATCACAGCCCGGTCACCCAAGCAGAGAGGAGGTGGACAAAGGAGTGCATACATGGAGCAGTTGGGATCTGAGCTCACTGACATCTCCCTGCTCCAAGCCTTTCCTTCCAGGTCAACTTGTCCATTTGAGCCTCCCCCCACCCACTCTCAATAGGTCACAGGAAAATGGGATGGGGGTCCTGCAGAGGATGCGTAATGGAGCCACTGCTTTCCAATGTTGCCCAGAGGTTCCATCTGCCTGGACTCCCCTGTGCCAACCCCACCCTGATTTGAGATGAACCTCAGTTCCCACAATGGATTTGGGGCAAGTGGAAAGCATGCTTCCTCTGAGCATATGAAGAAGGTTGTATTATGAGTGAAGTGGGTGTTGTCTCAATCACAAGTTATCATTTGTCAATTCAGACATTGCATTTTTTTTAAATTAATTTTTATTCAAATTTCCAATAACCATTCCGTTTATGATTAAACATCCAATTTAACTTATACATTCTTTTAGACTTCCATCAGCCTATCTGCCATTTTTCATATTTATCACAACTTCTCACATTTCCTAAATTTATGTTGCACTTTAACAATCCTTATTTTATCTTCTCTTTTAAGCGACATTCCAGTCTATTTTTTCACAGAGCTTATTGGAATCCAACAAGCGTTATTTCCTGATCACACACAGTTTTCATATACTCTGTAAATTTAGTCCAGTCCTCGGTGAATCTCTGATCGCGTTGGTTTTGAATTTTTCCTGTTAATTTGTGCATTTCTGCATATTCCATCAGTTTCATTCTCCATTCTTCCCTCGTTGGCATTTCTTCCTGTTTCCATTTCTGGGCCAACAAAATTCTGGCTGCTGTTACTGCATATCTAAATAGCTTCACATCTTTCTTTTCAATTCAGACATTGCATTTAGCCAGGGGTAGGGAACCTGTGGACTTCCAGATGTTTCTGAGCACCAGACCCAGCCAGTCAGGAAGGTCACTGGGCAGGGATGATACACATTGTAATCCAATAATTTTTAGAGGGTCACAAGTTCCCCATTCCTGTACTAAACCATAGTTAAGCTTCACAAACCATGATTTGGCCTGAAGAGTGTGTGTGTGTGTGTGTGTGTGTGTGTGCGCGCGCGCGCGTCAGAGAGAGAGAGAGAGGTCAAAGAATCAGTACACAGCCCCATGACACAAATTTGCATAAATTTTGTATACTCTAACTAATCAATCTCTTTCCACATATGTCCCAAGGTGATGCAATACAAGATACAAAAGAAAACAGCTTAAAAAACCCAAACAGGAGCAAAACATAACAGAAGATGAGTTTTAACATAATGCAAGATGGACACCTATTTATTAGATATACAGTGGTACCTCGGGTTACATACACTTCAGGTTACAGACTCCGCTAACCCATAAATAGTGCTTCAGGTTAAGAACTTTGCTTCAGGATGAGAACAGAAATTGTGCTCCGGCGGCGCGGCAGCAGTGGGAGGCCCCCATTAGCTAAAGTGGTGCTTCAGGTTACGAACAGTTTTAGGTTAAGAACAGACCTCCGGAACCAATTAAATACTTAACCTGAGGTACCACTGTATCTACTAATACAAATTTAGACTGACTGTAAGTGAGAAAGCCAACCTGTAAGCAAAGTATGTGTGTGTAGAGCCCCAAGCCCCTGGCTTAAATCCTCCCTTTCCATGACCAGCTCACTCAAAATGCAGCTCATAAACCATGCTTAAATAAGCAGAACAATCAACAGACAACAACCACACAGCAGCAAAGTCTCATTAAAATTATCCAGCAACCAGCAGATGACCTCAGACTAGTAGTAGAAAACTCACTATGGTATAAAATGGTCCTTAAAAGCTCCGCCTTTCTTGGGAGGCTTTGGCACCAGAACTTGAAATATCTACACCAGGGGTTCTCAACATGGCATCCATGAACACCAGTATGCCCACCAATACTTCTGTGGTACCCACAGAAGGTCTCAGTAAAAAAAAAACTGCTATACGTGAGAGACATTTCCTCTTTCTCCTCAGTTATTGTTTGCACTTGCTCAGAATGTCCTGCATTGGGCATGTGCTCATATTGTAGTGGATGGCAGGATTGGACATTCACCCTTCTGTTTTCAACAGAGCTTCTCTCTGTGAGAGGGGACAGCGGTGGTTGTCGTAGGTGACTTCCCTCCCAATGTGGTGGGGGTGATGATGGGGGAGATCGCTGCACCATTTTGTGGTCACCTCTCTTTCTCTCTCTCTCTCTCTCTTCCAGGTTCAGCAATCCTTTTATGCTATGCCATATACACACATTCACTGCAGCCTCTCCTCCATTGTCTTCTGAGACAGACAGATGCCAACAACACACACCCATGACAGCCACTATCACTATGTGACGAGAGCTATCAGCACAACTCTCATTAGCCCCAGCAAGCATGGCCAATGGTAGGGAATGATAGGAGTAGTAGTCCATCAACATCTGGAGAGAGTCAAAGGTTGCCCACACATGGGCTATGGTTTCTCCATCACCTATTTACTCTACCCGCCCTGCCTCTTCCCAATATCATGGATGGGATACTTGTGGTTTGCCAGAGGTTACTTAACCTCAACTCCCATCATCTCTCGCCAGCAATCATGTTTGCTGGGGTTGATAGGAGTTGGAGTCAAGCAACATCTTGAATTATGGTGCTGGAGGAGACTCTTGAGAGGATTGCAAGAAGATCAAACTGATCCATGCTTAAGGAAATCAGCCCTGAGTGCTCACTAGAGGGACAGATCCTGAAGCTGAGGCTCCAATACTTTGGCCACCTCATAAGAAGAGAAGACTCCCTGGAAAAGACCCTGATGTTGGGAAAGATTGAGGGCACAGGGAGAAGGGAACGACAGAGGATGAGATGGTTGGACAGTGTTCTCGAAGCTACCAACATGAGTTTGACCAAACTGCGGGAGGCAGTGGAAGACAGGGGTGCCTGGCGTGCTCTGGTCCATGGGGTCACGAAGAGTCGGACACGACAAAACGACTAAACAACAACAGCAAACATCTTAAGTACCAGTAGCTCTCCACCCCTAGTGCAAGACTACAACAGAAATGAACACCTCTGAGCTTGCTCTGTTTAAATAAATAAATAAATAAATAAATAAATAAATAAATAATAAATAAAGCAAGCCTAAATTCACCTTGTTTTCCCGTTTCATAAGAGTTTTATTCTAAACTTTCTCTGCCACATCAGCTTCTGCCTCTTGGACCAACCCTTTAAATATATATATTTAAAATTCATACCAGGCCCTTGGGCTTGGCAGATAAAAACTCTGCGTCCCATAAGAGTCATATATTTCCCCCCTCCCCCCGCTTCCTTTGAAATCCTTTCAATGGAGTCCTTTATAACAGAAAGAAAAACCCTTCATTAATATTTCAACCTACACGCCTTTTCTCCACAGCTTCCTGTTCAAATCCAAACAGATTTTCCACACAGAAAAACGTTTGAAAATTCATATGTTTACTCCCTCCACCACCACCCAAAACAGCAACAACGACAAAAAGAGAGAGGGAGGGAGGGGAAAAATATGTTACTGAGGGCCTTTTGGTGAAGGTGCATGTGAGAGGTGGTGTTGTCTTTCTGCCTTTGGATAGATGAAGTCCTCTATTCATGGATGAGGGAAAGGGACGCAGGAAGACAGGGAAATGGAATGCATTACTAACAGATCCTCATCTAGAAAGGTCAAACCATCTGAAGCTTGGCTTTTTGTTTTTGTTTTAACATTGCATTGTATCTGGGAACTACAGAATCAAAGAGTTGGGACACACACACAAGGACACATACATACATACATGTGTTCAATGCAGGATGTACAATGCAGGACACAACTATAACTGTCTGAGCCTCTGCTTAAATGCCTTCACTGAAAGAGAGCAAAGAGACATTGCTGTTAGGACATTTCCTGACCTGATACCAGATGTGGTGTCCTCAGAGGAGAAGTCAGACTCCCCAGAGGTTGAAGACTTTCAGAAGCAGGCAGGCAGCTCTCTTCCCCCCCCCCCCCCGCCACTCCCCCAAATCCAGTCCTGAGGATGAGTGGCTTCCCAAGTCCTCAATAATAATTCTGGTCTGGACCAAAGATATACTGTGCTGATTTATCCTGGGTAAGATTAATCTATCCCTGCTACTCCTTCACTTTTAGCAGCAGCGGTTAGTGTGCAGTTTAGAAGGCCCCAGCCTACCTCTTGAACCTTCTAGTTTCCAGGAACGATACAGGTTTCTGGTTCCTAGTTTTCATGGGAACTGGTATTGGGCCTTGTCTGAACACTCTGCCATATGGACCTTGGACTGTTGCCTGACTTTGTCCTTGGATCACATTTGGACCTGGAGTGGCTCTTTGTGCTTGTTTGCGGTTTGTCTTGACTAGGCTGCATCTGCTATCTTGCCCTCATTGGTGAGCACTTTGGGGGAAGCTTATATCTTCTGTAACTGGGCTCCTGAGGGTACAATACACCTCCTAATATTTAATAAAAATGCACTTCCCTGCAGTTCCCACTCATTGAACCTAGTCCTGCTCCCTGGGGGGGGGGGGGGTCTGCTACAGAATCTGTGTGTGACCTTGAAAGGTGGCTCTCATTTAGGGGGGGCAGTTTGTGTGTTGCCTCCCCACCCAAGAGGACACTACTTTGCATATACTGATACTTGTGTGTAGAAATGATTGCTGCAATTTAAATAGAAAGACAATACAACTTTCCACAGTGGGAAAGCCCACGACTAGGTGTCCTTAGTCTGCTATCCAGGTGCTGGCTAGCAATGGGCTCCTTAAAAACTCTTACCTTTACTGTTACCTTCTCCTCCTGCTCCCCACTTTGTGGTTTATCATCTTTAAACTAGACTCGGACAGAACAGTTCTTCAAATGGAGGACTGCCCTTTGTGAAGTAAGACGTATGTTGTTGTTGTTGTTGGCAGAGACAATGAAGTTTGCCTCAGGGGTGAAGTAGGATGTGTTGCTGCACTAACAACAACCGCTTGAGGTGGGCTGGGCGGAAAGTAGTGGCAAGACCAAGGTCACCCAAGAAGTTCTGTGGCTGCTGAGGAATTGCACCTGGGCCTCCCTTTGGCCATAGTCTGACCCCCTTCTGCCCACTATGTCACACTGGTTCTTTGCCAGCTCATCCTAGCTTGTTCTCCATTGTTCAGCTTCTGTGCTGAGGAGCACTGGGTGATTTTCTGAGGGTCTGTGTGCTGGGCCCGGGGGTAACCCGTGAAACGCAGTCCAGGACCGGTTCAGAATCCGAAGGTTCCACTAGGAGTCAGTTTGACAGGGCCAAAGCAGGACACGAGGCAGGAAACCAGGCTAGGACAGATACAGGATCTCAGGCAGGATCTAGCATACAGCAATGTTGCTCCCGCAACCTGGGGTGGGGTCTTTTATCTTTGTCGGGGTAGCGGCCGGTCCTGATCCCCCGGTGACTCACCTCCCTGTCTCGCCTGAAGGAGAGCACTCCTCCTGCGAGTACTCAGGTCTCTCCTTCTCTCAGACCTTAGTCTCCGCAGCTTGGGAGATGTCGGTAGGTTACTAGACCCAGGGGCTGCCTCACCCTCCCTTGACCAAACCGATAGTGGAGCAGCTGTAAGTGATGGCCCAGCTGGAGGCAACGAGGTAATCCCTGCATCTGGAGCCAGGGCAGGCTCAGGCCCCTGACTCGGCTCAGCTGTGTTTGTTGCAGGGGAACCTGTGCAGACTGGGACTCTACAGGACCAGGCCCCAGACTTGGTTCAGATGATGCCTGAGACAAAGGATCCAGTGCAGACTGAGACTCCTCTGGTTCCGAGTCCAAGCCCGAGTCTCAGGCCATCACAGGCCATCTGTTTGGAAACCGTTGCCCAGCTTGCCCAAATTCTTCTCCCATGTGTAAACAGAGCTCTGGGTGTGGGGCAAACATCAGGCCTAGTGGCTGAATGTGGCCCTCCAGGCCTATCTGGCCCTCACAACAACTGTTCCCAGGCCACGCCCCTCACTAGACCTGCTTTGTGCTTTGGAATGTGTTCCTTGATCTGACAATGCCTTCCACTTGCTGGGTGGAGGATACAGCAGGCCACCCAAGTGTTTGTAGAAACTACCCCTCTGTACACGGGTAAAAATATGTGTGCATTGCTCTGCCTACTTTAGCCTCTGACCCCACCCACCAATGAGTGGCCCCCAGAAGGTTGCACAGAAGAGAATGTAGTGCTTGGGCTGCGAAAGTTCCCAACTCCCATCTTTAGACCAAAACTCCTGTTTGGCTCCAGCAGCCCTGGTTGGCAGGGCAGCCCTGTCGTCTGACAGCCCTTCACGTAGAGGGCTGCCTTCTGTGGAGTAGGGCACCTGGCCACCCAAACAGAGTGGCCTTTTCAGGAGGCCCAGAGGAAATGAGGTGGCAGCAGCTTGGTGCCATTTGCCCGTGAGATCTAGCAGACTGGTGTGATTCTGTGAGGCCTCTTACATCCATGTTTTGTGGACAAGCTTCACTCAAAGGAGGATTGATTCCTGCTGCCACATAGCATCAGTGGGTGGTTAGGTTGAAATGTTCACACCCAAAACAGAAGGGGGAGAGGGCGGTGCTCCAAATGGGTTGGGTTTTTTCCCCACCACACAAAAATGCCCTTTCAAGGCCCTCCAACCCTGGCTGTTTTGATTGACTCACATCCCTGACTTGTGTATACAGAAAACTTTCCTCTCTCTGAAACAGGACAGTATTGTTGATAAGGGGAAGACTTATCTCAACCAACACATACTTGTGCTCACACACAAAAAACAGCTGGCCTTTTATATGCATCTATTGAGAACTGGGCCTTAACTGGGGCGGGGGGCGGGGAGACACAGACACGCACACACAATATTTCAATGTTTGAGTCGTACTTCCCCCATACACACACTAGGTAAGTGGGGGTGGGGAACCTTTCCCAGTCCAAGGGCCACATTCTCTTCTGAGCAACCTTACAGAGGCCACATACCAATGGTGGGCAATGTCAGAGGCAAAAGTAGGTGGAGCAGTGGATGAAAATTGTAATATAGCAGGCTGGTTTCCATACACATGCAGCCCTCTCTGTTGCCCATTGAGCCAAGCAAGAAGAGTTTTCAGAGCTGAAGGACACATTCCAGCCAGGCAAAAGCCCTTGAGGATGGGGCAAAGCAGGACTATTGAAGGGTGTGCGCAAGGCCTGGGGAGGGTTTCAAGGGCTGGGGAGACCTGGGAGGCTCAAAATTAATTCCTAAACCTGGGAAGTTCAAAGGGGAGAGAAAACACACTATTGGCCCCCGATAACTAACCTCTCTCTCTCTCTCTCTCTCTCTCTCTCTCACACACACACACACACACACACACACACACACAGAGTGTTTGTTCATAGTGGCTTTTCCCACATTAAGCTCTGCAAAATAAAGGCCCCTCCAGATGGGTGGTGGTGATTTTGTGCAGCTGTATTCTGCAACATGCCATAATAGTGCATTACTGGTGGAGTTGTACTGAGCAGCCCACACATAATTCTGCTTCCCCAGTGTCACTGCATTATTGCCACCTGGAAGAGCACTCCTACACTGCAGCACACCTAAAGTAGAACAAAAATGTGCCTGTTCCAGGCTGTTTGTGGTATAAAAAGTTACAAGATTTTAGCAGGAAGCTGTGTGATGTGCACTGACTAGATATGAAGCCGCTATGCCTGCTCTGAAACTTAGGTAAAGGTGCCCCTGCCCGTACGGGCCAGTCTTGACAGACTCTAGGGTTGTGCGCTCATCTCACTCTATAGGCCAGGAGCCAGCACTGTCCGCAGACACTTCCGGGTCACGTGGCCAGTATGACAAGCTGCATCTGGCGAGCCAGCGCAGCACACGGAAACGCCGTTTACCTTCCCGCTGGTAAGTGGTCCCTATTTATCTACTTGCACCTGGGGGTGCTTTTGAACTGCTAGGTTGGCAGGCGCTGGGACCGAACGATGGGAGCGCACCCCGCCACGGGGATTCGAACCGCTGACCATGCGATCGGCAAGTCCTAGGCGCTGAGGTTTTACCCACAGCGCCACCCGCGTCCCTATTGCTCTGAAACTTACACAAGCTCAAAAAGCAGTGAAAGCAGAATCACATTTAACTGCCCCAATACACAAATCTAGGCTACATCAACAGATGTATAGTGTCCAGATCAAGGGAAATAATAGTCCCACTCTATTCTGCCTTGGTCAGACCACACCTGGAATACAGTCATACCTCGTGTTGCATTTGCTTCAGGTTGAGCGTTTTCAGGTTGTGTCCCATGACGACCCGGAAGTACTGGAAAGGGTTACTTCCAGGTTTCGCCGCCCGCGCATGTGCAGATGCTCAAAATGACGTCACGCACATGCGCAGAAGCTGCGAAACGTGACCCGTGCAAGCACAGATGCTGGTTGTGTTCTGCTCAGGTTGCAAACGGGGCTCTGAAACGGATGTCTTTCGCAACCAGAGGTACCATTGTATTGTGTCCAGTTCTGGGTGCCACAATTTAAGAAGGATATTGACAAGCTAGAACGCGTGCAGAGGCAGGCAACCAAGATAATCAAGGATCTGGAAGCTAAGCCTTATGAGAGAAAATTGAGGGAACTGGATATGCTTAGTGTGGAAAAGAGGAGACTGAGAAGAGATAGGATAGCAATAGTCAAATAAAGGATTGTCACATGGATGATTGAGCAAGCTTGGTTTCTCCTGCTCCAGAAGGCATGACCCAAACCCATGGATTCAAGTTACGAAAGGAGATTCCGGGTAAACATCAGAAATAATAATAATAATAACAACAACAACAATTTATTTATACCCCGCCCTCCCCAGCCCAAACCGGGCTCCGAGTGGCTAGCAACAGCAAAATGATACAACATTCTAAAATCATTTCATTATAAAATCAGTTCAAATCAGATTAATGGCAACCATTGGGCTAGAGTTCTATGAGGATTACCAAAGGAGGGGGTCAGACTGTGCCTTGGCCAAAGGCCTGGTGGAACAGCTCTGTCTTGCAGGCCCTGCGGAAAGATGTCAAGTCCCGCAGGGATAATAACTTTCTTACAGTAAGAACTGTTGCCAGTGGAATGGACTCCCTTGGAAGGTGGTAGACTCTGCTTCCTTGTCGGTTTTTAAGCAGAGGTTGGATGGCTATCTGCCATTTGGTGCTTTAGTTGAGATTGGAGGGGGTTGGAATGTAACTCTACATTCTATGATTCTTCAAGGATATATCTCTGGAGTGGGCCTTCATTTTGCCTTTGTCTGTTCAGGTTGTTGCATGCTGATGACTTCTCACTGGACACCCTTTGCAAGCAAGTGGCCAGAGTACAATGTGATCTATCTCCCAAGAAGCAAAGACACAGCAAAGTGATTGTTTGGGACAAGGATGTTGAAACTCCTTTATAGGAAATAAAGAAACACGCTTGGGTTAACCTGGTTGCTCCGCTTCGAGCAACATTTCAGGTTTGCTTGGGCAAAGGAAATTGTGCCTCATCAATGCCAGCTCACAAGCACTGTTGACCTTGGAGGGAGGTTCAAGAGAGGCAGCCTGGTGCTGGGTTTCTAAAATAAGAACTTGCTAAGTCAGACCAAGCGTCCATCTAGCCCTGCACTCTGGCCCAATGTAGACATTATCTCAGCAAACACACAGTCTCATGAGCTTCCTTTGCCAAGACAGCACAGAAAGCAGAGGGACACAATGGCAGCAAAGCTGGGGTGGGGAACATTTTTCAGCCTGAGGGCCATATTCTATTGTGAGCAACCTTTCAGGGGCCACATGCAAGTGGCACTCACCTTGGATCTACAGAAGCTGTTCAATCTAAGTTCCAAAGGCAATTTTTTCCTGTTCCATCCTGTGTTCCAAATGCTTCATTGCGCTTGCAAGGCTCATCTCCCCACTGTTGAATTACAGATTTGGTGCAGGACATTTAATTATTGGCTCCGGCTAAATTTAAAACCCACTGGTCTACTACCCTTAGTATCACAAGAATGTCATGAGAGCGCTTAGACCAAAATTGTCAACCGAAAGCTTTACTTTCGGCTTATCATCACAACCGTTATTAACACTGGACTTCGGTAAAGCAAATAATTTAATTAGACAGCTCCTATACGATATTGAGTGACAGAATAATTTGGCCACGAAAAGGAAATTTTGTCCATTGTATAATTTTTTTCCCACCTAGTCATTTTGACACGTTGGCGCCCTATTTGCAAAATTTAACAATTCCAAAATACAGACTTGCTTTCACTTACTGTACGCAAGATTAAATATACTGCCTTCAGCTCTACTTGAGGGTCAATTTCAAAAAAATTCCACTGGAAAAACGGTTATTTCCATGTGGAGATGGCAGTATTGAATCAGTAGCTCACGTGCTTCTCGCTTGCACTCTCTCTCTCTTTGAAATAATTTTTATTTGATTTTACAAACATAAAATTTTAACAGTACAACCATACACATACACATTTACAGATTCCTCTGAATCTCTGGATTTTCCACCTCTCCTCATGGGTTCTATTATTAAACCCTTTCTGCTGCATCTTTTCCAATAATCTATATTTTATATAACTCTATTCTATTGTCTCCATAGTATTTGCTACATAACAAGTGTTATTGCAATCCTGCTAACGTTTTCATCTGCTTACAGTGGTCTCCAAGATAAATTATAATTTTTTTCCCATTCTTTGTTAAAGTTTTGGTCTTCTTGGTTCCTGAGCTTTCCGGTCAGTTTTGCTGGGCTAATAGCATCTGTGCGACTGTCGTCGCATACATTAAAAGTATTTTCTACTCCCTTGGAATATCAGCACCTATAATTCCTAATAAAAAAGCCTCTGGTGTGTTTTTTTACAAAAGTTAATTTGAACATTTTTTTCATCTCATTATATATCATCTTCCAGAAAGCTTTTATTACCTTATAAGACCACCACATATGATAAAAGGTGCCTTCTTTTTCTTTTCATTTCCAACAGATATTTGTACCTGACTTATACATTTTTTGCTAACTTACTGGGAATCAAATACCATCAGTACATCATTTTCATATAGTTTTCTTTCAGCATACAACACGCCAAGAATTTCAAATCAGTTTTCCATAACCTTTCGCAATCTGGAAGTTGGATATTGTGTCCCAAATCCCTCTCCCAGATTTAACCTGTTCAATCTTTGTATGCCATTTCAAAAACAATTTATACATTTTCGACAATAATGTTATATTATTTTCTAACAAATCTTTTTCAAATCTTGAGGTCTCATAACTAAAACCTCTCTTTTTGTCTATCTTGAAAATATTGTTTAATTGATGAAATTATAGTCAATCAGTTAATAAATCCTTCAATTTCAACTGATGTTCTACTTCAGTTAACAGTTCTCTATATGTCACCCAATTGCGTCTCATATTTAATTTTTAAATATTAAATATTTTATTTTTTCAAGGATATTGCTTCTAATGGAGAGAGCCACCATGGTGTTTTCTGTTCTATTTATTATATTTTTATATTTTTATTTATTATATTTCTCCCACAACATAAAAAAAAATGATCTTCTTACTAAATGGTTCAGAAAACCTTTATGTACTTTTGCTTTTTCATACCATAAATATGCATGCCAACCAAATCTATTATCATGCCCTTCCGAATCTAAAATATCTAAATTTTCCAATGTTACCTATTCCTGCAGCCAACAGAGACAGGACACCTCATAATATAATTTTAAGCTATCTGCTGTGTCTATTCCTTAATAAAACTTTTTACGTAGTAAGCGTTATCTCATGCCTACTGTGATTTCTGTAAGTACATATATGTTTCTGATCAATATTTTGATTTTCCCTTTATCTCTATTTCCATATATATCCTAAATTTATCCCATTCATTATTAAATTTTGCACTTCTTTGATTTCTTATTTTCTGTGTCAATTTAGCCAACTCCAAATAATCGGATAATTTAAGTTGCCACTCCTTTAGTGTTGGGATTTTTGGTGTTTTCCAGTACTGTGCTATGAGGGTTCTGGCGGCCGCCATTGCATATTGAAAAAAGGTTCTATCTTCTTCTTTGATATCCTTACCAATTATCCCCAGCAGGAAGGCTTCGGGTTTTTTAACAAACGTATATTTGAGAATTTTTTTTAATTCATTATAGATGGATTCCCAAAATTTTTTGAGAATCTCGCACGTCCACCACGTATGGATGAAATCGCCCTCCTTGCTCTTACATTTCCAACACAATTTATCGCCTGTTCTATACATTTTATGTAGTTTTACCGGCGTTATGTACCATCTGTACATCATCTTATATATGTTTTCCTTTAGTGTCGTGCATGCTGAGAAATTCATATCTTTACACCACAATGCCTTCCATTTGTCAAACTCTATGTTGTACCCTAGGTCTACCGCCCACTTCACCATCACATCCTTTACTTCCTCGTCCTTGGTGTCCCACTCAAGCAACTGGTTGTACATTTTTGATAATAATTTTGTTTTACTTTCTATTATTTCAATCTGAAATCTAGATTTCTTGTCATTTATTCCGATCTTATTATCTTCTCTCCACATTGAATTAATTTGATGGTATTGAATCCAGCCAGTCAGCTTGCTTTTTATTTCTTCGTAAGGTCTAATCCTCCACCCGGATTCTGTTTTGGTTAGTAAATCTTCATATGTCCATCTTTCCCCCTCAATGTTTGATCTTTTAATTGTTAAAATGTCTATTGGTGATAACCACCAGGGCGTTTTCTGCTCCAACAATTTTTTGTTCCTTTCCCACACTTCCAGCAGTGGCCCTCTGAAAATGTGGTTAGAAAAACCTTTATGAACCCTTCCTTTGTCTCGCCATAAATAGGCATGCCAACCGAATCTTAGATTAAACCCCTCTAGATCTAACAAATTTTTGTTTTTGATGACAATCCAGTCTTTTACCCAACAGAGGCATGCAGCTTCATAATATAACCTCAAATTTGGGACCGCGAGACCACCCCTATCTCTTTGGTCTGTGAGCAGTTTAAATCTAATTCTTGGTCTCTTTCCCTGCCAAATGAATTTGGAAAGTAATCTCTGCCATTCTTTGAATATTGAGGTTCCTCTAATTATCGGTATATTCTGAAATAGGAAGAGTAATTTAGGTAGTAAGCTCATTTTAATCGCCGCCATTCTCCCCAACCACGAGAGATGTATTCTGTTCCATGTATCCAAGTCTTTCATTATTTCTTTCCATGTTTTCTTATAGTTATTTTCAATCAGATTTATATTTTTCATAGTTAACCAGATTCCAAGGTATTTTACTTTTTTAGTTATTTTAATTCCAGTTTGACTTTCAAGATCGTCTTTGGTTTCTTCTTCCATATTTTTGGTCATTATTTTGGTTTTTGCTCTGTTCAATTTAAATCCGGATAATTTTCCAAATTCCTCTAGTAGCTTTAACACTTTGCCGACGCTCTCTTTTGGTTCTTCCAATGACAGCATAAGATCGTCTGCATATGTTTTCAGTTTATATTCTTTCGCCCCTATTTTTATGCCACGGATCTCTGGGGTTTTTCTTATCTTGTTTGTGATTATCTCTAAAACCATGATAAACAACAACGGTGACAGAGGGCACCTCTGTCGAGTGCCTTTTGCTATTTCAAACTGTTCTGTCAAGGTATTGTTGATAATTAATCTAGCTCTTTGTTGTGTGTAGATTGCTCTAACTCCTTCCAGGAATGTGCCATCTATCCCTGATCTTTCCAGGCACTTTATCAGAAAACCCCAGGAGACATTGTCGAAAGCCTTCTCGGCATCAACGAACATTAAAGCCGCGGGAATTTCATTATGACATTCTAAATATTCGATAATGTCTATCGTATGTCTAATGTTATCTTTTATTTGTCTATTGGGAAGGAAACCGGCCTGATCAATATGAATGAGATTAGTTAAACACTTTTTAAGTCTGTGTGCCATTATATCTGCAAATATCTTGTAGTCATTATTCAATAATGAAATCGGTCTGTAATTCTTAATGTTAAGTTTGTCTGAGTCTGGTTTCGGGATCAGCGTGATGTAGGCTTCTTTCCAGGATGCTGGCATTTTTCCTCCTCTTAGTATCTCGTTGATTACGTCACGTAGTACTGGTGTTATGTATTCCTCTAGGACCTTGTAATACTTGGCGGATAACCCATCTGGGCCTGGGGCTTTCCCCAGTTTCATCCTTTTGATTGCCTCCCGGATCTCCTCTATTTTTATGGGTTTATTTAAGGCGGTTCTTTCCTCTTCTGATATACTTTTGGGGCTATTTTCTTCTAGGTATTTTGCGATGCCCGTTAAATCTTCTTCTTCTCTTTTATATAGGTTCTCATAGAATTTAAGGAAGTTCTTTTTTATTTCATTAGGGTTTTCCAGGACTTGTTCTTCAACTACTCTAGAAATATCTTTTTGCCATTCTTTGAAGTGCCCTGTGCTGCTGATCATGGGTATAACATGCTTGGCAATTTTTATCAATAAAAATTTCATTTTTATTACTGATATCCTTCCCCATAGTGATAATTTCATCCTTCCCCAAATCTCTAAATTTTTCTTTATTTCTCTCGAAGAAATTGTATAATTACCTTTAAAAATATTTATGTTCTTAGCTGTCAACCATACACCTAAGTACAAGCTTGCACTCTTTATAACATAAAATGTGTACAAAGTCTGAAAAAGAGCGGAAAAAGAGAGAGAGAACCACACAGTGCCCCTCACTGATGGGAAGAAATGCACCTACATCAGCAATTGTGACATTCACATAAAAGCTCTTTGTGTCTGTCCTCTGTCCAGAACATAAGGCACGTCTGGTGTACAATTCTGGCATCCAGTTCTGCTGTTACTGAACGAAATGGACAGAAAAGTCTCTGAACGATAGGAAAATTATGAGTACGATTCTATGGGGCGCATGACTGCTGTGCTCTAGCTTTGGAGTTTAGGGTGCAGAAAGAATAATCATAGGGGCTTTGCTGCACCTTCTCCTAGTGACTAGCTTTCCCTGTGTACATCCATACGAATAGGCCAGTGGCGTAGCGTGGGTTGTCAGCACCCGGGGCAAGGCAAGTAATTTGCACCCCCTAACTAGCGGATTTGTGCCCCCTAACCCTAATCCCCAGATGTTGCGCCCGGTGCGCCCGGCCCCCCCCTGCACCCCGACGCTACGCCACTGGAATAGGCCCAGGCTTTGAGACCTTCTTCAGATGTCTTGCTTGTAGACCTTCCTGTAAAGATGATTTGCTTGCTGGCTATGAAAGAAATAGCCTTTTCTATGGCAGCCCCCAAGTTATGGAGTATCTGCCATATACAGTGGTAACTCAGGTTATAGACTCCACTAACCCAGAAATAGTACCTCGGGTTAATAAATTTACCTCAGGATGAGGCGGCGCGGCAGCAGTGGGAGGCCCCATTAGCTAAAGTGGTACCTCAGGTTAAGAACAGTTTCAATTTAAGAACGGACCTCTGGAACGAATTAAGTTCTTAACCCGAGGTACCACTGTACATAGGGCTCAGGTGGCAGTTTTGTCTGGCCTCCTTCTGCAAGAATGGGCTGTGAGGAGGATAGGGGGAAAATCACCATTTGAGCCCTGTGTATTTTTGGACTCTGAAGCCAGGAACATGGCTGTCACATGCCACACTTGCAAGTGTGCCTCATTTGTCCAGAAGAAGATGTTGCCTCTTGTTCTCATTAGGAATAGAAGCTTTGATGTAATTGAAAAAATACAGATCTCATTAAAAAATGGCATGCAAAGCATTCTAATAAACTTACATGTTACTTCTGGAAACTGCTGGCAGTGGTGGAAGAATCTGTGTGCGGGATGTCCTCTGCCATCCACAGCATGGATGGGGAAGTTGTGACACCTCAGATGTAATCGGACTAAAACTCCCATCATCCCTGACCACTGGCTGTGCTGGCCGGGACCCATGGGAGTTGGAGTGCCACAGAATCTCTGGAAGTCCATGGGTCCCCCTTCCTTGCTATACACTGTGCTCATTGGGTGCCAGGAAAAAGCTCTGACATTCATGGAACTTGAAGTCATTGTCTAAATTCTTGCCATGTGGACCTCATGCAGGCAAGCATGATGGATCGTCCTTCTTGCTGACAACTCAGTTGGGCCTCATATAATTGGTTCATGAAACCACCTGTTTGTTTATGTTTGAATCTGAATACACGGGTGGCTTTAAAACCATATGCAAGATGATTAATAGCTCCTCAAAAGAAACTCTGGATCTTTCAAAATAGTAGCAATTCAGACCCCCGAGGTTCCTTTTTTCTTTTCTAGTGCTGGTGGGATATACGTCATAGTGCATAAATATCATGATCCTTAGGAAGGAAATTAGGTCACTAGATTATTTTATTTGCAAATAGAAATGTCTTCATCATGGCACCAGTAATGTCTGGGGTATATGGGTAGGGAGGGGGGGTTAAAGCTTGCAAAGAACCCAGATTGACATTCATCTGAAGATGCTGCTGGGTCCCTGGAGGAATAATTTGGGGATTATGAACAAAAACTAGATGAAAGGTGGGGGTGGGGAAACCCAGAGCAAATCTTCCCATAATAATCACTTATCAAAAGGTCAGGCTTTCATCTAGTGGTAAACCACTAGCCAAATCCTGGCTGACCACCTCACCCCCAATGGTTGCTGGGGTTTTTGCAAAGCATGTTGGGACTAAGCAGCTTTTGGTCCTTAATCCAGAGGGCAAGTCCTATGTCCTTAAGCAGCCTTCACCAACCTGGTGCCCTCCAGATGTTTGAGACACCCATTAGCCTCAGCTGGCAGGAAGGGGGAGGCGCAAAACGTGTGACTGCTCCACCATCAACAGAGAGATGCCTTACACACAAGGAATGCATGAACAGGGTTTGCAGCAGCTGCCTATAACTTTTTCTCTTTCACACAGTAGTAGCTAGTCCCCATGGGGACTGGTAAGCCAGGAGGCAGGGAGACCAGCCCTAGGTGGAGCCAGAGCAAGTGACAGACATATCCAGCTAATCCTAGTTTTGTGTCGTTGCCCTTCTCGTCCTCCTCCCTGCTGAGTTTTACAAGGGGCAACACCCCTACTCCAAGGAGGAGGAAGCTGACAGACAGGGGGCACCCCAGATGTAAATGGGAAGGATGAATGTATTTGTACAACAGCTGGCCATATTTTGCTCATTTGAATTTCAAGTGGTGGTAGAGTACAGGTAAAGGTAAAGGACCCCTGGATGGTTACATCCGGTCAAAGCTGACTATGGGGTTGCGGCGCTCATCTCGCTTTCAGGCCGGGGGAGCCAGCGTTTGTCCACAGACAGCTTTCCAGGTCATGTGGCCAGCAGGACTAAACCGCTTCTGGTGCAACGGGACACCATGAAGCAAGCCAGTGCACAAAGAAATGCCATGTACCTTCCTGCCACAGCAGTACCTATTTATCTACTTCCACTGGCATGCTTTTGAACTGCTAGGTTGGCGAAGCTGGAACAGAGCAACGGGAGCTCACTCCGTCACGTGGATTCGAACTGCCAACCTTCTGATCGGCAAACCCAAGAGGTTCAATGGTTTAGACCACAGCGCCACCTACGCCCCTAGATGGTTGAGTAGCAGTTTACAGCTGCTGGCTTCATGGTGCAGTGCCGCAATGCCAAGGACTAGGAACTTGATTATTATTTTGAAAACAAAAACCTTGGGATCCACATTTTCAGGCAGCCGCCAAACTCATCGTAAATCTGTGCTTACCAGAATCACAGAAGATGGCTTGTTTCATGGGTTACAAGCCTTGCGGAGTATGGAGGAGCTTGTGTGCAAATATTTGGCTCTGAAGAGCATAGATTTCCCTCAGGTGAACTTCTTATGAAAGAGCTTCAGTGTATATCAAACTGAGGCAGTAGGCACTGAAATTTTGGCCAAAGCACGATAGTCCCACCAAGAGACTCGAGAGGGCAACAGAAAGACCTCAGTGGAGTCTGACAAGCGCATAGAGGCCAGAGTTGTGCTTCTGAGTAACAGGCTATACATGTTTACCAACCCTGCAAGGCAGCATCTTACAGAGTGCTTGCCAGTGGAGGGGTGTCAGCACGAAACAGAACAAACTGGTGCTTGATGCTAATCCGGTTTCAACCAGATTTTGAGATCTTAGGATCCTTGGAAGCTGCCTTCCACTGAGTCAGATCCTTGGTCTAACTCGGTCAATATTGTCCATCCTGACTGGCAGCGCTTCTTCAGGGTTTCAGAGGTGAAAAGGATTGGAGCTGCGACCTTCTATGTACTTGGACAGAAGGGAGCTCTAGAGAGAAAATCCCATTTGACTATTGACATGTAACAAAAACAGGCCAAATAATCACCTTCACTGCAGTGCAAAAACAGAAATAATGCCCCATCATTTGGCTTCCTGCCCAGATTTTTAACTGATTGAATTTAACAGGCTTGGAAAAGAAAACCCTGGCTAATCTCTAACGCTCAAGAATTGGCAGAGAATCACGGCAATTTTCTGTAATGATGCTATTTACACAGGCAACTTTGTGCTCTCAGGGTGCTCCTTATAAAAATGGCACAATTTAAAAAGACATTAAAGTCTAAAAGTAATTACAAAACAAAAGAAGGGAAAAGGTATACTAAACAGGACTAACAGTGGGCTAAGAAAAACAGTCCAGGACAAATCTTTATTTTGGGGGTGGGGGCTGGTTCTCTCAGTTTTTCATTTCTTCCAAACTTAAATTTAGTTATTGACATGCATGTAACATTTCATGGGGGGGGGGTGTCATTGTAAAAATTCATCAGCATTTTAGTGCGAGTTTTTATATGAAGTCTTGACAAATATACACATCTTTGCAAGCCTTTTCCCCCTCCTATAATGCACCTTTGAATGTTATTTTCATAATTGCCTCTGCATTTATACTGGAAGCTTTCCTCTGGTAAAATAACCATGAAACTCAAGCTGGGAGCTCCACTATTATTTGGGAGGCCACAACCTTTCTACTTCAGTTAAGGACCATCAGAATCTGCCCAACCATCTAACCAAATATTTGTCCAGCAAGCCCAGTTACTGTGACTGACAGCTGCTCAAGATCTCAAAGAGAAATAGGTTTCTCCCAGCACCTGCTACCACGTATTCTTTCTACCTGGAGATGTCCGGGATTGAACGGGACCTTCTGGAAGCAAAGTATGTGCTCTACTACTCAGCTATGGTCCATTGCTTAAGTTGTCCACATGTAGAGGAACCTGTCTCAGCCTGAGGGCTACATTTTCTTCTGAGTAACTTCTCAGAAGCTAGTGTGTTGTTGTGGTTAAGAGCGGTGGACTCGTAATCTGGTGAACCAGGTTTGCTTCCCCGCTCCTCCACATGCAGCTGCTGGGTGACCCTGGGCTAGTCACACTTCTCTGAAGTCTCTCAGCCCCACTCACCTCACAGAGTGTTTGTTGTAGGGGAGGAAGGGATAAAGCGGGATATCAAATCTAAACTCTTCTTCTTCTTCAAAGGCCACATGCAAATGGTGAGTGGGGCAAGAGGCAAAAGTAGTTGAGCAACTAATGCCAATTTTGTTTTTGTACAGGTAGGCAACTTTCTACACACACTTGGTCATCCTTCTGTATCCTCTGCCATGGCAAGCAAGAGGCACCATCAGAGTCCAAGGACACATTCCAGCCAGGCAAAAACACTTCAGGTGCAAAGCAGGGCCAGTGAAGGCAGGGCCAGCCTGCCCAGGTTGAAGGCAGCACCAAATGTCACACTGAGCAAGACCTGCACTTTATCAGGTACCCAGGCTCAGCCACCTCCATCTGTTGGGACTGAGGGACCCTGGCTTCTTGTCAACGTCCAACTTCCAGCCGGGATGCTCCTATGTTCCAGCATTTTTAGTGAACAAGTTAAGTTAGAGCTGTGGTGGACTACTTATTTCATCACCAGGAGTTAGGAATCCCTGGGTCCTAAATAAATGCTATTTTCTCATTCCCTTTGATGCACTTTCTAGACCATGGAAGTATAATCAGAACAGGACTCGACATGAACATGAAACCATGTTCAGGTTTCTACTTGACTTTGTACAATGGTGAGGTGAGTGGAAAAGAGAGAGTTGACCTTTAAACATTTATGGTTTTATTATGGATAATGATCTGTCTTAGCTTCGTAACTCACACTGGAAGCCTTTTATTGGTTGAAGAGTGGAGTGAAAACGCTTTGTGTTTCTGACAGTTGTGTAGTATGCAAAATATTGCTGCTTCAGGAAATCAGGGCTTGCTTGGGTTCTTGAAGCAAAGAGGCATGATGACAAGTTAGGGGGGAATCAACAAATCAGGAATAAACAATATTTTATCTAAAACTGTGGGGAGGGGGTCCTTTAACTATAAGAGCAACCAGACTAGATCAAGTGGAAATTCATTTAGTCCATTATCCTCCTTCCCACACTGGCATCAAGAAGCTGGGTTTGAGGCTCATAACCCTTTTCTGTTGCTTGTCCCACTCACTCCTCCAGTATATTCAGAGGCAGACTAGTGGATCAGTACAGCTGAACAAGTCTATGTAAAGGGCTCCCTCTCCTGTACAATGTGTGCATATGCTGTCTGAGTAACAAAAAAGCCCACTAGGACAGTGCTCCAACCTTGGGCCAGCCAATGTCGTAGAACTACAATTGCCATCATCCCTGACCATTGACTAAACTAGTTGGGCAAGATGGGGATTGTAGTCCAACAACATAGAGGAACTCAAGACTGAAGGACACTCAATACTCTGGGATTGTGGCATTGTTGATTTTTTTGAGGCAGACAGTATGAGACCACAGTTTTTGCTCTCACAATTTCTCCTTGGCCTCTGTTTTTGGCAGGGGTGGTAAACAGAATTTCTTCCTAATGGTAAGTCAGAAGCCCCTTTCTTCTTGTTATTGGATCCCATTGGTTCAGATTATGCCCTCTGGTAAGGTAGGTGGTGGGGACGCGGGTGGCCCTGTGGGTTAAACCACAGAGCCTAGGACTTGCCGATCACAAGGTCAGCGGTTCGAATCCCCATGACGGGGTGAGCTCCCATTGTTCAGTCCCAGCTCCTGCCCACCTAGCAGTTCAAAAGCACGTCAAAGTGCAAGTAGATAAATAGGTACCGCTCTGGCAGGAAGGTAAACGTCTTTTCCATGCGCTGCTCTGGTTCTCCAGAAGCGGCTTAGTCATGCTGGCCACATGACCCGGAAGCTGTTTGGGGGCAAACGCCAGCTCCCTCGGCCAGTAAAGCGAGATGAGCACCACAATCCCAGAGTCGGCCATGACTGGACCTAATGGTCAGGGGTCCCTTTACCTTTTTAAGGTAGGTGGTGCAGCCACTTTTGAATGGGAACCAAGTTTAGCTGTCATTTGTGGTGGCCACTGGCCATGTTTGTTTTTAATAATAATAATAATAATAATAAATTTTATTTATATCCCGCCCTCCCCAGCCGAAGCCGGGCTCAGGGCGGCTAACAACACCAAAATAGTGCGACATTATAAAAACATTATAAAAATTAATTAAAATCAAGATTGATGGCAGCCATAAAGTTTTGTAAAGGTTGCCAGAGGAGGGAGTCAGGCTGCGCCCTAACCAAAGGCCTGGCGGAACAGCTCTGTCTTGCAGGCCCTACGGAAAGATGTCAAGTCCTGCAGGGCCCTTGTCTCTTGTGACAGAGCATTCCACCAGGTTGGAGCCGCAGCCGAAAAGGCCCTGGCTCTAGTTGAGGCCAGCCTAACCTCTCTGTGGCCTGGGACCTTCAAGGTGTTTTTGTTTGAAGACCGTAGGTTCCTCTGTGGGGCATACCAGGAGAGGCGGTCCCGTAGGTACGAGGGTCCTAGGCCATATAGGGCTTTGAAGGTTAAAACCAGCACCTTAAACCTGATCCTGTACTCCACTGGGAGCCAGTGCAGCTGGTATAGCACCGGATGAATGTGATCTCGCAGCGAAGACCCCGTAAGGAGTCTCGCTGCGGCATTCTGCACCCGCTGGAGTTTTTGGGTCAGTCTCAAGGGCAGCCCCACGTAGAGCGAGTTACAATAATCCAGTCTGGAGGTGACCGTCGCGTGGATCACAGTAGCTAGGTCAGGGCGAGAGAGGTAAGGAGCCAACTGCTTAGCTTGGCGGAGATGAAAAAATGCCGCCTTTGTAATAGCTGCAATCTGCGCCTCCATGGAGAGGGAGGTATCGAAGATTACACCCAAACTCTTAACGGACGGTGCTGGCACTAATTGACCCCCGCAAGAGATGGGAGCTGCCCCCTCAGTCCCATATCATCCCGTCCCAGCCAGAGGACCTCTGTCTTCGAAGGATTTAATTTCAACCGGCTCCCACGCAACCATCCAGCCACAGCTTCCAAGCATCTGATCAGTGTGTCTGGGGCCGAGTCAGGATGGCCATCCATCAACAGATAGAGTTGGGTGTCATCAGCATACTGATGGCAGCCCAGCCCAAAACTCCTGACAAGCTGGGCGAGGGGGCGCATAAAGATGTTAAAAAGCATCGGGGAGAGAATCGCACCCTGAGGCACTCCACACACCAAGGAGTGGCGCGATGACAATTCCCCCCCAAGCGCCACCCTCTGTCCCCGACCAGAGAGAAACGAGCGCAGCCATTGAAGGACTGTGCCCTGGATCCCCACGTCGGCAAGGCGGTGGTCCAGAAGTTCATGATCGACCATGTCAAAAGCTGCTGACAAATCTAGAAGAATCAGCAGCCCCGACCCGCCTCGATCCAGCTGTCTACGAAGATCATCTGTTAGGGCAACCAGAGCCGTCTCGGTCCCATGGCCAGCGCGGAAGCCGGACTGGAATGGATCCAGAGCCGATGTTTCATCCAGAAACCCACCAAGCTGTTCAGCAACCGCTCTCTCAATCACCTTACCCAGGAACGGAAGATTCGAAACCGGGCGGTAATTGGATAGATCTAAAGGATCTAATGATGTTTTATTTAAGAGCGGGCGCACCACTGCCTCCTTCAGTTCCCCTGGGAATGTCCCCGTGCCAAGGGACAAATTGATGATATCCCCCAGGAGGGCCCGCACCTCGTCTGGACACGCTCTAATCAGCCAAGACGGGCACGGGTCAAGAGGACAGGTGGTGGGCTTTCCAGCTCGGAGGAGTCTGTCCACATCGGCCGGGGATATCCGGTCGAAGTGGTCCAATACTGGACCCGAGGACAATCGAGGGGCCTCCAGTTCCTTTATTGTATCCAAATTGGCAGGGAGGTCATGGCGGAGCGACAAGACCTTCTCCGCAAAAAAGCTCGCAAATGCCTCACAGCTGTGTGTCAATTTGTTATTTAAATTTGGCTGTCCTTCGAGGGACGTTAAAGACCGAATTATACTAAATAATTGCGCCGGGCGAGAGCTAGCTAGCGGATGCAATGGAGGCCGAGAAGTAGGACTTCTTAGTGGCCTTCACAGCCATCTCGTAGGTTTTCATAAAAACCCTATAAGATGTTCTTGAAGCTCCGTCACGGGCACGCCGCCATACTCGCTCTAGCCGTCTGAGGTCTCGCTTCATTTTCCGGAGCTCCTCGGTAAACCAGGGAGCCCGGTTTCTGCGGGGTCGCAGAGGGCGCTTAGGTGCGATCTCATTGATGGCTGCCAGGAGATGGGTATTCCAGCCCTCAACAAGCTCAGTCAATGAGTCGCCAGGGGGAGAAAGGTCCCGCAAGGCTTGACGGAATCTATCAGGATCCATCAGCCTCTGCGGGCAAGCCCAAATCAGCTCGCCACCTAAGCAGGGTGGGGGTGGAACGTCAATCCTGGCTTTCAGAGCGTAGTGATCAGACCATGGCACCTTCATCGAAGGAAACATGATCACATCTATACCAGCGCCAAAGATCAAATCCAGCGTGTGGCCTGCTTGATGCGTGGAGCCCGAAACAAACTGGGAGAGCCCTAGTGTCGCCATGGAAGACACCAGGTCCAGAGCCTGTGAGGAGGGAGTGGCATCAGCATGGATGTTGAAGTCCCCCAATACCAATAGGTTAGGGAACTCCAAGGCCCAGCCGGCCACCGCCTCCAGCAGGCCTGGCAGGGTGGCTGCTGGTGCGCTAGGTGGCCGGTACACCAGCCAGACAGCCAAGCTCACCTCGGAGCCCCACACTAGGCCAACACATTCAATGCCGGGGATCGATGGCGATGGTAGAGCCCTGAAAGAACAATCTTCCCGGATTAATAATGCCACCCCTCCCCCCCAGCCCACAGTCCGCGACTGATGGAGGACGGAGAAACCTGGGGGCGCCATCTCTCGTAAAGTAACAGTATCCCCTTCGCGCACCCAGGTCTCCGTCACACAAGCCAGGTCGACCCCCTGCGAGATGAAGAAATCTCGCAGGGTGGCGGTTTTGTTGCCTATAGACCTGGCATTGCACAACACCAGTGACGGAGGTGAGTAATCTTTGCTCACCCTACCCTCGTCTCTCGGGATGGGGCGCAGATTGGAAGGGGTACGAGCATATCCGTATCTCGATCCCCTTCGCCTATGACATCTGCCCCCACCGCCATACCTCCCTCGCCCCTCCACAGTAGGAATCCCAAGCCTCATATTCGCCTCCATTTACAGAATATAAAAGCAAACAAACAAACAAACAAAATTACACTGAAACAAACCAATCCCCACCCCACTCCACAATCACCCCACCCCAACCCAAAATAAACCAAAACAAAATAAAAATACATAGATAAAAACCACAGCTTATGGTGGTACAACAAATCAAAAAATAAAAACAGTTTAAAACATATAAAAACACTTCAAACAACCGCTGCAGCAGCACTAGTGTCCTCAAAAGCTGCGGCAGTGGTGAGCGTGGGCCCCGCCCCCTGGCCTGATGGAGAGTGGGCCTGCAGGGGGAGGAGCCCTCCCCCCAAACGCACGGCAAAGCGGCAGCAGCAATGTTCCGAGGCCTCCTGAGGTGGAGTCTGAGGCCCGCCCCCAGGCCCAAGATGGAGAATGGGCTTGCAGGGGGAGCGGTCCTCCCCAAGACTCACCGGCAGAGCGGCAGCAGCAATGTCCCAGGCCTCCTTGGAGTCTTTTATGGATGCAGCAGCAGCGATGTCCCTGGCCTCAATGAGGCCTCTTAAAGCCGTGGCGAAGGTGAGCCTGGGTCCCGCCCCCTAGGCCAGATGGAATTGGCCTGAGGAGGGAGAGGCCTTACACTCCAAACACTCACGATGCAGCGGCATCGTGTCCGACTCTCCGTGACCCCCTGGACCAGAGCACGCCAGGCACTCCTGTCTTCCACTGCCTCCCGCAGTTTGGTCAAACTCATTTTAGTAGCTTCGAGAACACTGTCCAACCATCTCATCCTCTGTCGCCCTCTTCTCCTTGTGCCCTCCATCTTTCCCAGCATCAGGGTCTTTTCCAGGGAGTCTTCTCTTCTCATGAGGTGGCCAAAGTCTTGGAGCCTCAGCTTCAGGATCTGTCCTTCCAGCGAGCACTCAGGGCTGATTTCCTTAAGAATGGAGAGGTTTGATCTTCTTGCAGTCCATGGGACTCTCAAGAGTCTCCTCCAGCCATGTTTAGTTACCCCAAAGTTTACCTCTTGCCACCCAGACTAGCCTTACCAACCTGGCATCCTCTAGCTGTTTGGGCTATAATGTGCGGGCTAGGGCTGTAGTCATCTGGAGAGAACTGAGTTGGTGAAGGCTGGTCCAGAAATTAGAACAGTGCTACATGGGACCAAATGCGGCCCTCCAGGCCTTTCTGACTGGCCCTCCAAATGTTCACCTATCTGCTCACTGGACCACATCACACCCTGGGGGCATTTGCCCAGCTAGAATATGCCTCTTGTTCATCCAGATGATGAGAGCTGTATGTGAGTGCAGGTAGGAACTAGCCTACTGTGCAAAGGTAAAATTTATGTTTCTTCCCATTTTTACCTCTGGTCCTGCCCACCATGGATAGTGGTCTTTAGAAGGCTGCCCAAAATGAAATGTAGCTCGTATAGAACATAAAAGACTTTATCACTCCCTAAATGTTTTAGGTTATAAGCTCCTTGTGGGCAAGGACCTGTCCATTCTATATGCTTTCACTTCAGACCTGGAAGCGGTCTCAACTTTTAAGCTGCCTGTCATTTTGCTGCAGCCAGTATAACAGCAGAGGCTCTTTTGGAAATCAGCAAAATGCTGGGTTGAACAGCAGATGGTGCTCCAGCCCTACAATAACTTTGGTGCTCAACCTTGGAGACTTGCTATTTGGGGGCTAATTGGTTGGTGTCATGGCTAGACAGGAAAGCGACCGGGGTGTGTGTGTGTGTGTGTGTGGGTGTGTGTGTGTGCAGCAATACAGCTGGTCTATGAGTGCAGCGGGACAAATCAGAATACAAGCTTCTAGTTTACTGTTTCCTAGAGCTGTTGCGCTCAGGTCCTGCTTCGGGCATCTGGTTGGCCACTGTGAGAACAGGATGCTGGACTTTGGCCCGAGTTCTCACGTTCTTCGGCTTCTGGGTGCCATTACCCAAACACTCCCCCTATGTTATTGTAGTTTTGCAAATGTCCGCATCTTCAAAAAAAGGGAGGGGGGGAGAGAAGACCCAGGTAACTACTGACTGGTTTGACAGATACCAGAAAAGGTCCTAAAACCTGTGAGCACTTAGAAAAGGATGCTGTGATTACTAAGACGCATCATGGGTTTCTCAAAAATAAGTCATGCCAGATGAATAATTTCTCTTTTTTTATGGAGTTACAAACTTGGTGGGTCAGGGCAATACTGTGGATGTGGCATACGATATTCTTGTGAGAAAACTGGTAAAATGTGGGTTGCATGAGGTAACTGTTAAGTGGATTTGTAGCTGGCCACATTTGTTGATACAGTGGATGCTTGGGCTGCGAACATGATCTGTGCAGGAAGAACGTTCGCAACCTGCAGTGTTTGCGAACCGCGCATCTGCGCAGGTCGCAATTGGGCACTTCTGCGCATGTGCAAGCACCAAAACCCAGAAGTAACCCGTTCCAGTACTTCCAGGTTCGGAGCGGTGAACAATCCGAAGCATCTGTAACCCGAGGTATGACTGTACTGGAATTGGAGAAGTGATGTATGGGGTATTGGGGAGGGGTAGTATCTCTGGTCGGGGACACGTCACGATCTCTGTGGGTGCGAGCATTCTCAACCTCAAAATGCTTTGCAAACAAATCATAGTGAGCTACTGTTGGTTCCACCACCTCCTTTGGACCAGACTGTAAGGGGCTGTCTGCACTACCCAAAGAGCTCTGTCAGATGAGGTAGGCTTGAAGAGCTGCCCACACCAGTGTTTGATTGCACTCGACCAGAACTTTCCTTCACTTGTGTTCAAGCCATCTTCCAGCCTGTTTCCTTGCCCCAAGATCTAGAGTATACCAGGGAGCCAAGTAGCCAAGTGGGAGAGAGGATCTGGCCAGTTATCCATGCCTCAATAATGTGGTACCCGCAGGCCTCCAGGCCCAGAGAGATCTACTAGGGTGCCCACCAGCTTCTCTAATCCCCTTTTGCACCAATTATAATTTACAATGTCTGTTTCTCTTCACTGCCCCAAGCAGTGAGTGGTTTGCAAGAAACACAATGCAAGGTGCATCTCCACCACAACCAGTAGTTAAGCAAATAGGAAATACCAGGACAGACTTTGCTCGTGTGCTCAAGACATCGATTCTATAAAACATATTTTGCTGCACTGTGCGAAATATGAGCAAGCCAGGGCTAAACTGATATTACCCTTGTTGGTACCTTTCCTGGGAAAATCAGATGCTCACTATGTCAGGTTCCTAATGGAAGACAGGACAAACACTAGAACATTAGCAGTGGCAGTTTTTATCGGTGGTTGCAAGAACCAATGATCCCAACCAATGATCCCTATCTTTAAGTCTGAACAAAATGCTTGTTTAACCTAGAGATAGGCTGTATGAATTGTGCATTGCTTTGTAACGATTTGTTGGGTCTCTGGACCATAATAAAGATTGATGAGGAAATAGTGGAAGAAAGAGGGTCATGTTAAAACCTTTTTCCTCTCCCACTGCTGGTGGGGTTGTCCCAACAAATGACACTGTCCTCTGGAGAACCATCTCAAACAGACCACCACAGGCGATCAGCACACACACTCTTGCTGGCTGACTGAGCAGACGAGGTAACAGCTAGGATGGCGCCAACCAACCCCTTCCTGCTTAGTTCCCTGTAGGTCTGTTTTGGTAAAAGGGGAAACAAGATGAGTTTTGATTTTTCTCTCCCATATGCAACTAATTAGGCAACCCATGACAATCAAATCCCAAACCTCATTCAACTGTACCCAGTGAACAGGAGCAGTGTGATGTGTCCATTTCCTTGCCCAAATGATTTTTGTAGGCAACTTTCTTCCATGTGCCCTTAAGAAGTGCAGCTCTATGCCAGAAATATGGGTCTCAAGCCAGGGCTGACACTTAAGAAAGCCACAGAAGACAACTGAAGGGCATTCAAGTCACAACGTGCAACTTATCCATGATTGAAGCTTTTATTGTAATCAAGTGCGGGTAAATGCAAACTTGCTTTATGTATTTGTTTGGGTGAAGGATGCATGCGCACACACCTTGAACCCACAGACTCCCTACTCAACACAAAACAAGGAAGCCACCAGCATCTTTGATAAACCTTTATTATTGTTATTAATAATTATTAAATTTGTATACCGCCCTTCGTCCAAAGATCAGAGCGGTTCACAACATAAAAAGAAAACACAAAAGACTTAATAAAACAAAAACAACCCCCCCAAAAACACATTTAAAAGGCCATAAAATGTTCATCAGCCAAAGGCCTGGTTATTCAGGAACGTTTTTGCCTGGTTTCTAAAGATATATAATGAAGGCGCCAGACAAGGCTCCCTGGGGAGAGCATTCCACAAGTGGGGAGCCAACACAGAAAAGGCCCATTCTTATGTTGCCACCCTCTCGACCTTTCATGGAAGAGGCACACAAAGTAGGGCCTCAGATAATGATTGCAGTGTGCGGGTTGGTTCATATGGCGAGAGGCGGTCCTTGCCTGTCCCCTACCATCACAGGCTTCTTGTTTTGTTAGTTTTGCCCTTCATATATTAAGGTTACAGCTACAAAGACAGTTCATATTGCATTGATTTGTATGTGCTGAAATCTCCTCAGGCCACCAAAGGTAAGGGGGAGGTCTCCCAGGGGTGGAGTGACTCACAAAAGGGGTGGGGAAAACACACCACTGAGTTATGAACTCAAGGCAGACAGGCAGTTTCCCCCAAAGCAGCAGTGGACAGACCCAAAGAGAACTGGGGGAGAGGAAGCTGCTCTCTACTGCACAAGGCTTTCTGTGTACAGAGCAGCAGCAGCAGCAGCAGCAGGGCCCTCTAAGCCGCTGCAGCCTTCAGGGATAACTGCTTCTTCACAGTGCACTTTCCTGACCCTGGAGGAGGAAGAGCAGCAGGCAGGCAGATCTGCCAGCACAGAAAACAGCAACAGCTCAGCTCCAAGCATCAACTTCCTTCCGCACATCAGAAAAATGGGCATTTTGTGATTTTTCTCTCCCTGAGATTTATTTTTCTCTCTCCCAAGTCCAATCAGCCCCTTTCATCATTATTAACCATTAAAAAAACAACATCTAGTTTGTGGTTCGTCCAACACCCATAAAAATAGTCACTAATGATGAGGCGATGCCACAGTAAGGCAGACCCCCAAACAAGGGCCTTTCATTCCCCACCACCCACCACTCTCCTAAGGCTTTTCCCCACAAAAGGATTTTTTCTCGACTGAGGCTCTCAGTCAACCCAGATGCAGGACCGGCAACACGGAAAGGAAATGGAGCACTAAGGACCTCTGAGGGGGTCCAATTTGCAATGATTCTTTTATTAGACGATACTGAAAATGTGCAAAACGTTTTTAAGAACATAAATATGAGACCTGTACAAAAATACAGAATACCAAGGACAAAGTAACTATATTTAAACATGTCTACAAAAATAGTGTGACAGTTTCGTCTTTTGTCTTTAAATAAATACAAAATAAATATGCTTTGAAAGCAGCAAAACAACAACAAAAATGGAATGTGATGCTGGTCCCCAAGTCAAGGATCCCCTGGGCTCCAATAAGTCTTAGTGGACAAACTCAATGAACCCTTGAAACAGTGAAGTCAGAGATATGGCAGCCACCACCTTCCCTTCTCCCTATGATAAGCACCTGTTGGAAGTTGGAAGCAAGCAGCTCCCCACTCCCTTCTAATAACATAATGAAGGCTACCATTTTCACCTTTGTCAGTTAACCTGGTGTGTTCCCCATAGCAAAATTTCTTCCTTGTCCAAAGTTCAAGTCCACCAGCCCACCCTAACCTAATTCAAACTCTAGCATCAACCTATAAAGTTCTATGGATGAATGAAGCAATCCAAGGCTTGAAGTTTCAAGAATAATTTGCTACCTACAGCACTTGGCAGAACTGTATTTGAAGCACCATGCAAAACGCTAACTGGGAAGTGGCCTCTCCGCAGCCCCTGCCATACTGCAGTGAGCTCAGATGCAGAGACTGGACCAGTGGCAACACAGCTCCCCAGTTCCTTGGTCAGGCCATTCAAAATGTGCAGAACTGCACGTGCCAGGTCCTCTCAGCTACTCCAGCATGCAAACACAGACATGCAGACTCTAGACTGCAGCTGCTGCTTTTGTTATAAAGTGCATTTTGCCAGCAGTTTTACAGGAACACAGAAACTATAATAAAAATAAAATATTTTAAACTCTGTCTGGCTAACCTGAAAGTAACACTCAGACTCAGCAGGGACTGGCTTTGCACCCTGCAGCCTTGGTTTTAATTTACACTGCAGCGTCAGAATTTTGAAGTAGAAAAATGAATTGCTTCTATCCAAAAGAAAACATGTAAACAGCGAAGTATTTTGGCCCAGCAGCCATTCCTACCCAAGGCAGGTCGTTTGCAGAATCAAAACCATGGCTAAGAAGAGTTTACAACTCAACAGAAAAAAGCTCTTTCAAGCAAGTTGGAAGATGATACATTCTCCAGCTGTGAGCTTGCGCAAAAGACTCTAAAGAGGGCTAAAAGCCAGGCCACCACTGACAGCTCAAGAAACTTTCCTTCAATTCCCAGTTGGTCCCTTGAACATGGGAAGAACTGCCAAACGATTGTTTAAAACACATATAGAGCTTTTGATAGCAACACAGTAGAAAGGCCCAATACCTCATCATTCCCCAACACACACCATCTGGGATTTTCACAGCTTAGTTTGATCAGCTTAGTGTCAGTCAACACATTCACAGAATGAAATGGTGGCACACCTTGGGGGTCAGAGCCCCAAGATTTTGTTTAAAAAGTTCAAGGGTCCAGGCACCACCTGGTCACCGCGACTGCACGCCCAGAGTCATCTTCAGGTTCTCATAGACCACGTAGCTAATGCTCACTGCTGGGATCACCTTCATGAAGTTGGGAGCCAAACCCCTGTAGAGGCCAAAGGCTCCCTCTGTCTTCAGGATATGCTTGAAGAGACTCCTCATTGTTACCTGTGGCGCTCCTTCGACGGAAGCTGAAAGAGAAGCCGTTGGACAATCATCAAGAGCCTGATCACATGGACTGTGGACTGCACAATACAGCATGTCAGGGAGGGAGAGAAAGAATCAGAGGGTAGTGACAGGGAGGGGGACAGGCAAGTACCACTTGATTTCCCCCTGCTTATGTCCTCATACCAGCAAGCTCGTCCTGCTTCCCTACCTCCCATGCTGACCCCTTCCTGGAAGGAGGGGAGCAGGAACGTGCAATAAGTTCCCACACACTCAAAAGGCAGAATGGTGGTTGAGTGCCCCGCAGGAAAAAGGATAATTCTGAGAGACATTACCCGCCCCCCAAATTCTCCTAGGTCCAGAAATAGTGGGAAATGTAAGCAACAGAAGGGCAAACAAGGGCAAGATGAGCAGGTGACAGCAAAGGTTGCAAGGTTTTTAGCTGGGGCAATCAGAATAAGATCCACTATCTATTGATTCAAAACCCTAAAATGCATTTTATATAACTGACTTTTTTATTTCTATTCTTTGTATATCATATTGTTGTTTTATTGCTATGGCCGATGGCTGATGCAAATAAAGATTCATTCATTCATCTGGTAAGGTGGAGAGAACACCTGGAAGAATGATCCTCATCCAGCCCCTCTAGTATTTGGGGCTGGGAAAGGGAAAAGCACAGATTCGGTTCAACTTTCCTAAAGCTAGAGCACAGCTTGGCAGTCAGGGTAGTAAAAGAGGGGATTAGCAAAGCTTGTATTGTCTTGTGGAGAAGAGAGGCTTATCTTGTGCATTGTCTACAGTGCCTTGAGGGACTAATGTACCAAAGCTTTATTTCAATAAAAGTGAATGGGAAAACCTCTACTAGTCACAGCTCAATTCCTGAGGGGCACTGCATACCAGACACACATTTAACTTGCTGTGCGGCGTTTAACAGCCTGCGATTATGTCTCTGTAACTACTTGGCTATGTGCCAGCCTGAGACAGATGCCAAGATCAGCCCAGTGCAAAGAAACAAGGTGTTTGCACTTAGATATGCTAGCAACATTATAAACCTATAAAGCTTTACCTACTGTTGAGTTGGGGGCGGGGAGCAGGAAGACAAAAAAATTCCCCACCACCAGACACACATATACTAGAAGCTTAGGATCACCAAGTTTAGATTGGGATTAGATTCAGGGCAAATAAAATTAAGTACCTCTACACAATTTGTTTATGGGATTCACTGTTCAAAGATGTTTTGAACATTTAAAATTCTCAGGTGGCTTTCAAGGGAGACTTAGACAAAAACACGGAGGATAATGTCTATTGTTTACTTAGTTATTGTGGCTAAGTAGAACCTTCAGGTTCAGAGATTGTATATATTTCTAAAAAACCAGGTGCTGAGCAGCAAGACTTTCTGCATCATGGGTTACATCCAAGGGCCTCTCAAATGCTCTTACCCTGAGCTTGCATTCGTGTGCGTACTAGGGCAAGAGGATAACTGGCCAGTTGTCCACAGGTGCTAGAGATGGTACCACAGGCCAACAGAACGAACACCCCGGGATCGGCACTGTTCACAGCATAATGTTGCAGCCAGCTGTTTTTCAATGTCTAGGAGGAAAGAATAAATTGTTCACAAATCAAGGCAAGCATCGGTAGGACCCTTACGAATCTATAGTATTGGATTTGAGGTGGAGTAGGGAGAGAGCAATACTACAACTTTGAAAATCCATGCTGCAAATCCTAGACTAGTAGAGCACAGGTGGGAAATTTCACTGGAATTTAGCAGACTGGTGTCAGGACTCTAGCCTTCCTTAGCACATTCCTTTAGGACAGCAGTTCTCAACCTGTGGGTCTCCAGATGCTGTTGAACTACAACTCCCATCATCCCTGAGCTCTGGCCTTGCTAGCTAGGGGTGATGGGAGTTGTAGTTCAACAACATCTGGGGGCCCACAGGTTGAGAAAGGCTGCTTAAGGACATCTGCAACTTCTTCTCCCACAAAGCAGCTGCCAAGCCTCTTACCTCATATACAGCCAGGTCAATTCCTGCATAGGGAATGATCCCCAGCATATTGGGTATGTAGCCTTTGTAGAAAGCACCCATTCCTTCTTTGGTGAGGATGTTCTTGGCACAGTGCAGCATCCCTGAGTACTGCCCTGTTTTGCGCAGGGCCATCCGTGTCTTCAGAACCTAGCCCATGAGAAGAAACAGGTGCATCAGGAAAGCCTGTATAGAACAGGCAGGCAAATACAAACTTTTCCTGAACCAAGTCAAAGAAAGATAACTAGTAAATTATGTGTTCTTAAACCTTGGGTCCTCAGGCATTGTTTAATTACAGCTCCCATAATTCCCAGCCAGTTTTGCCAATGTTGCAGTCCCAACATCATCTGAGGAACCATGGCTGGAGAACACTGCAATAGACCACATTGCTAGTGAAGTCTTAGTATCTCTGATGGGCATGTCACCAATGAAGTCAGCACTGTGGGAAGAGTTGCATCTAAAACATTTGAAAGCAGTCTGTTTTACGCAAAAGAAAAGGAGAACATCAGCTGCCAAAGGCTAAATTCAGGAACTCACCTCCATTGGGTAGATGCTGCTCTGTGCAATGGCTCCTGCCAATGAACCTGCTACCAGCCTCTCATGAATCCTCAGCACCTCCTGGTCAGTGCCAATGAATCGCTTGATCTATAGATATAAAAGAATTGTGTCATTTGATACCGCAGTCACACCTGCTTCTTATTCCCTTGTTAGCCTCAGCATTGGGATGTTAGATGAACAGCAGCAGCACCATCTCATTTGCATTGCCTTGGGTCCTGATTATTTTACCTGTTCATAGGCCATGAACTTGATGGCAGACTCTGGAGCAATTTTCAAAACATTGATGCCATTCCCTCGCCAAAGGGACCTTGTGCCACCCTCTCTGATCATCTGGGTAAAGCCTCCAACGATGCACATGTTGTTACTGCGAGAAGCATGGACCTGAAAAGGAGAAAGACATTTCTGGTTGGATCCAGGCCCATTTTCAGTTTTCCTGCTTGGGCAAAAAATATTTTCTTATCTACATACAAGTTTTAAACTAGCTTGCCTCACAAGTGTAGCAGGAAAAGGGACACTTTCATTCAACATCAGTTATCTATAGTCCAATATTATCAAAATTAGTAGCTCATGGAACAGCAAGAAGTGAAAAGGGAAGCAGTGGGAAATGGAACTGATGACGAAAGGGAGGCATGGGTCAGTCCGGTGACTCCTATGCAAAGTCCAAATTCCCCATTTCCAATGACAGCTGTGTTTCTCTGCCCTTTGAGCCCAGAACAGGAAGAGCTGCCAGCAAGTCACAGGTTACCTCATTTCCAGCTAGAGCTGACAGGACTAGTTTTAAGGGATTGCGTGTTCTGCCAAGGCTGCGCAGTCCAAGGACTGTGCTGTTGTTGACCTGACCTGCCCAACTTCCAAAAAACTACAAGTATAAATTCTGGACCTGGAACCAGAAGTACAGGTCATATGTAGAAAAGCAGGGCTCACAGAAACTGCTGAGAGTGGCTTCCCTCTGGGTGTCAGAATGACATACAAGCAGACATCACCATATCTCACAGCTCTCTTGTTTCTGGAGGAAAAGTCTGTCTTGCAAGACTGTATTCTACCTTTATCCTTGAACTAAGAGGAAAAGTTGATGGAGCCAGGACAACAAAAACCCTTCTGCCGAGCTTCCACCCTTACCTGCATGAGAACTTTCAAGCGGTCCAAGGGAGCAGTGCATGTTCTTGACACTGCCCCTGCCCCTCCACCTGCAACTAGGTGTCGCCACCACATTCCTGTCTGCCTCTCTTCCACCGTGAACTCATCTGGTACTGTCAGGTTCTCTCCTACATCAAAAATCTGCAAAGCAATAAAGCATGGCATGAGTAAAACAATTTTCTTCAGCTGTACTAGGTGTGCATGAGGACTTCCTCAGAGATCTGCTCATCATGCACCTAGATTAAACAATTTAAGCATGGGAGCAATTAGCACTAGTTTACTATTTCAACACCCGCACCTGCTTTATCTGCATCTGCCGCAGCTTTGTTCTCCCCTGCATGTTGCAGCTAATAAAATTCATTAGAGGGTATTTCAGAAAATATACCATAGTTGTAGTTCCAAAAATGGGCCACCTGCCAGCCTTGCAATCTGCTGGTGTTCAAAATGACTGGCCAAGAGGAACAGAACAGGGGGAAAGATCTAGAGTTCTTCTGGAGTTCACAGCCTAGTTTGATCTCATTATGCAGCAATAAAAGCCAAATTTAATCAAAGAGCATCGTATCACTTTCCAGAGCTGGCAGGTAGCAAACTAGCAGGACCCAGTTGTTTGTGTACCTTGGGTACAAGTCAAGCAGCTTACCTGCTTTCCCACTCCCCGAGAACATTCACTTTCACCTGTGCCAGAAATTTTAAGAACAAGGCCAGAAGGCACATAAAAAAGCAGAAAGCAACTAGAGCGAGAAGGCAGCTAGCTTTTGATGGAGACTGCTGATAGGAGTCAAGAGCATGGAGCGGGACCCTCACAAATGCAACCATGAGTTTCACATACGTTGTGCATGAAGGATCTTAATTTCTTACCGTTGAGTGCTTCCAGTACAGGATAATCTCAGGAATGTTCTCCACAGGGTGCAACAGGTGATAGTCACGCCATTCATTCCAATCTATTGTCATTGTTCCATTTTTATCCATGCTGCAAGAATCAATTGGGAAGGTAAAATGAGCCAAGAGGAGGACGTCTGGCATATCAACTCTTTAGCTCCACACCAACCACACAAAACATAAATATTTGTAGAAGAGGACTAAAGAACATGCAAGCACAATTTTAAGAGCTTTATGTATCAGATAGTGTAAAATACTTGGAAGAGTAATTTTCAAACAGTCATGAGGGCAAAAATGTTTCCTGGGATCACAGGACAGCTCATGAGGAACAAATTGTGTTCTATGTGGGGCTAAGATGGCTTCTCCATTGCCTCTCCCCACATCCTCTTCCTTTCACTGGGTCCTCCAAAATTAAATATGTAAGACTGTGCAGGATGGACATAAGATATTCCACAGGAAGAGTCTAGATTGGTTAATATGTGTGGTCATAAAACGAGTCGGATTAACTAGTGAGTGGCATGTGTAACTGTGTGTGTACTCCCCTAAGTCATCTGCAATTTGTGTCCTTGCTGCCTGGTTATGGTCTGTACAGTGTGGCTTCATCTACGGAAGACAAATGAGTCAGTAGATTCTACCTTGGGGCAGCAGGAGGAAGAAGTTGTGAACTTGAGTGTTTTTCCGTCCTTACCAATTAATGTCTTACTAATCGAGAAAGGATTCCCAAGCATGAGAAATAGAAGTGCTGGTTTTAACATACTCTTAAGCATCAATTCAACCTTAGCCCTATTGGCTTGCTTGCAGTTACCTTCTGGAAACAAAAATATGTGCTGTGCTTTTAATAGTTACCCCTTATTCTGCATATTTTTCTGCTGTTTTAGGAGTGCTTTGTATTGATTAGCTGTGTAATTTGCTGATATTGATACTGATTTTTTTATGTTTTTATGAGATATACTGGTGTCTGCCTGTGGACGCACCCTCCATCACCACCAGGCTCACTAAAAATCTGCTACACATTACCAACTTAATTGCGGGTGGGAAGAAAAACTAGTACAAAAAGGAAAAGGAGCCAGATAAGAATATACACTTTGGTACTTACTAGGTGACAGGACCCCAGAAGTGTCCCGTTCTTATTCTGACAGACAAGGAAGCAGAGGGGAGAATACAAAGAGCAAGAAAGGGACAAATGTTAAAAGTTAGTGCAACATGCATGCAGCTGAAAGCATTTCAGTATGTTAAGTTGCATGCACGTATTAAAGCAGCGAGCACTGGAACATATACCTCAATTTATACCTTAATTTAAGATTATCTAATCTGCAGAAAAGCATTATATACTACAAGGACAGCAATTCCAGAATGCTGGCAAAATCATTCATTCCTCTTGCTTAGCAGCTATTAAGCAAGTTCCCGCTTGGCCTACATGCTACTTGCCTATCTTACAGGACGGAATGTGAGCACCGTAAATCAATTCCTGGCAAGTATGAAGAATCCTTTCCAAGACGGAAAGCTGCTCTCTCATGAATCAGCATTCTGCTTACTTTTGATGTCACATGCTCTTATGCATTCTGGCCTCCATCTGTCCCTACTGCTCCAGCAAAAGATGTCAGTGTATCTTCACCTGTGATTGCTATTCTAGCACCATTTGCTGCTCTAGCATGCTTTGCTATGGACGAAATGCTGCAGAGTTGCTTCAGAGGTTTTATAAGGGGGGAGATATAAAGGAAGAGAAGGGAGACAAAGCTAACACCTTACACCATGGTTGCCAGAGTGAAAACACTAGAGCCACCTGCAACACTTACCTCTTGAGAATTCTCTCAGCCTGCTGTTCAGAGATCTTGACTCCCAGATCCCGAAGGGACTGCACGATCTCCTGGGCGTCAATGCAGCCTGTAAAGATGACAAGTAAGCTCTAAGCTTTATGAACAAAACAAAGCTGCCAGACAACCTGCAACAGAATCCCTTCGCTCCCAATAAATAAACCAAAATATGCATACCATCATTCTTTTTGTCTAAGCTCTTGAAAACCAGTCTCAGTTTCTTTTCATGGTCTTGAAGATAGTGAACGAACTCCTCAAAGTCCAGCTGCCCATCTAGGTCCTTATCTCCAGCTTTAACAATTTTCTGTATGAAAAGACATAAAAATAACATTACAGGCGGTGACCATTTTAGGCACGCCCAATGGACACACAATTGTAGACCTGTGGATCCTTTTGGACACAGAAGAGGGCAGAACAAGGGACATAGCAGGGCAGGGTGCACTTATACATGCCCAATCGACGCAGACGGGGGCTGGGAACGGAACACCTGCACAAAATGATCTCTGCTTAGACTTCATTTTGTAGCCTATTTATATAGCTGTGGCTAGGGAACAGGAGCTAGGAGAATACATAGCACACCTGTTTTTGAACAGCCTCACACATACTGTAAAAACTAAGAATCCACAGCCCTACTGCATCAGGCCAATGGCACATATGCATCCTGTTCTCACAGTGGCCCACTACATGCCTATGGAAACCCTAAAAGCAGAACTGGAGCACAGCAGTCCACTCCCCACTGCCAGGAGCTCTTAAATTTAACCAAATATGTTTGATACCAGTTGTGCTGGTTTTTTGAGAGACAGTGTGTGTGTTTTCCCCAAACACTGCTAGGCTACACCTTGTCTTAAGATGCAAGATCAATGTCATGGGCTTGAGAGAAGTGAGAAGAGAGAGAGAGAGAGAGAGAGAGAGAGAGAGAGAGAGAGAGAGAGAGAGAGAGAGAGAGAGCTAGTTCTTCTGTAAAAGCTCCTTGCTAGGCACTGGGCACAGAGATGTCATCATACTTTGCCTCTGAACAGGGAAGCAAGGAAGTTAAACCACACCAGCTACTAGAAATAATGACTGACCACCAAATACACACACAAGCTGAAAAGAAATGTCAAAAAGCAGCTCTGAGGCAAGCATGAACTGATTTGGTCACCCTGCAGTTATGCACTTGTGCAAGATACTGGGGGAAACTGGATTTTAGAAGCAAAGTGTATATTTACAGAAGAGATTAAGAGATGGCAAAGTCATGTTGTTAATAAATAAGGAAACTTCATCCTTAACATTCCTTTTAGCAGGAAACAGCACCTTGAGCCTTGCCCATATAGGCAGGTAAGCAAACCAGACACAGCAACTAAATGGCTGGGTCAATACCTGCTTTGCTATCACCTGTTTTGCATAGAGAGCAGGAAATTTGTTAAGTGAGATAATTATATGCCGAAAAGCACCCAGCAAAGACCAGCTGGCTCCTCACAATGGCTCTAACTGGGCTGCCTGCTGATCTCCACACAGCACAAGGCTATGAGTCGCTGATGCCTGCATTAAACACCAGTCTACTAGGCTAGAGTGCCAAGAAACAGAACCTGTCAATACCTAGCACCACTTGCAAGACCATGAAAAATTATTTAAAAAATAGAGGAATGAGTTAGCATACTGCATTTTTAATAATTAGGCTGCTGATAAATATGTTCCGTATTAAAGTAATAAACGTTTCATATTGTATAAGAAACGACTCCCCTGAGAATTACGCTAGACATAATTTGAAATGCTCCTTCCTCCCCTTCCCTGTCCCCCTTATTACTAAACTTAGGCCTTCATATAATTTAATACCCCTCCTAACCTAAACTTAATAAGGACAGCCGGTCACCATCTGCGGTGACCTTTGAGACTTCCAAGGTGGATCTAATCTGCAGACAGACATGTGACAGTTGTAAAAGAAGAGAGATAGAAGGGGTCATAATTTGTAAGCTAAAGATAGAAGGCAATCTCTGGCATGTCATCAGATAACTGCTAACGAGCCAATTCAGGGTTTCCCAATACCACATGATCCTTTGGGAGAGGCAATGAAGCATTGCTGTCCCTGTAAGCTGGTCCTGGAGAAGCCAAAAATGCACCCCTTTCTGTAAAGGATACTGCAGCGGATACAAGGCAAAAGGGGGAAATGTCTGCCAATGAGCACTCCCAAATGCTTCTGCCAAGTAATCTGCCCCCACTGAACTCGCATCTCTGTGATGCAAACGATTTCTAAAATTGTAAGTCTGGGCTCACATCACGGTCAGTGCTGAAATTCTTTCCTACATGTGCACTGAGTCTGCACATTAATCTTCTTGCACAGAGAAAGCAAGACTGCTAAGGCCCCAATTGATGCAGGTTTTAAGGTTACTGTACTAAACAGTGTGGTGTTGGTACATTTCTGATATTTACATTTAAAAAATCAGTCTGCTTCCATGTATCCCCTCAGTCATTGTCCTCAACCCCATCCAGTGTCTCCATGTCAGCAAAAGACTTCTGGTAACCACATTTGAATGCATGGTGCTACAAATTGCAAGGCTGTTGGATTCTAGCCTAGTCAGCATTCATCAGTGCCTTGATAGCCATGACATTGTGACACACTGCTAGTGTGAAGGTCCAACAGAACAATGTGAAAGGAAGGGTCATATTGGATGTTGCATGGCCAATCTTATTGCCCTGATACCATCATACACTCTCCTTCAACCATGGCTGTTGAATAAGTGGTAAGAGCTTGCCTTTGCTTACAAGCAAATTAATGAGTAATTAACTCATTAACAAAAATCTTAAGCACATCTGATAATATGTTTGTCTCAGTTTGGGGAGGTGCAAGATGCTGGCTTTCAAACACTAGAAAGAGAATGAAGGAAATAACTGGGGAGGGGAGGGAAGAGAGGTCTGAAGAAACCCAAATTCCTCATGAAAACCAGCTAACTGGCTAATTTACCAGAAGCCTGTTGGGACTGCAATGATGTAATGAGGAAGATTCATAATCAAGTAGGCAACTTATCACCCACAAAATCCTCTCTGCATGTGCACATGAACCCTTCTATTACTTACTATCTTTATAGCAGCAACTACTGCATGTAGCCATGACTGGTAACACTGCCAGAGGGAAAGGGCTGCAGCTCAGCGGTAACACACCTGGTTTTCATACAGAAGGCCCCAGGTTCAATTTCATTTTTTTTATTATTGCATTTTTATCCCTTCCCTCCAAGGAGCTCAGGGTGGAGTACATGGTTCGCCCCCTCCCCATTTTATCCTCCCAGTAACCCTGCAAGGTATATTTTACAAGGTTGTTACTGTACTTCATCAGATCTTAACTTATTTGTAAGAATGGATTCCAAATATCACTGAGTTTGAATATACAGTTTGGGGTTTTCCCCCACTCCCCCCTTTGTTTTCCCTTCTGCACAGGTTCTGTTTCTCTTTTTCTTTTTCTCTTTTTGTTTGCACCTCACCATGTTTGATGCACATATAGTTATGTGGCTTTTGAACTTTCAATAAAGATGTTACCAAAAAAACACCAAACCCTGCGAGGTAGGTTGGGCTGGCCGAGGGTCACCCAGCGAGCTTTGTGATTACGTGAAGTTTCTCCCAGGTCCTAATCAAACACTTTACCCAATATGCTGCCCAGGCAACTCTAGCTAGAGCTGGGAAAGATACCCTGTCTCCTCCGCTGACAACAGCATCAGTAACATTGAGCTAGATGAACCACTGCTCTGACTCTGTGTGAGCTTCCCATCTTCCCTATGGAAACAAATATGACACCCCTTATGTACTTATGTTTTAAGCCAGACCAGCACAACACATGATCCACCAAATTCAAAACAGCCCACCAGATGTGCATTGTTGCCTGACAGGTGCTTAACAGCTCCATTTATGCCAAACTCTTGTTCAGATACTTCATTCAGACACTGCTGGGCTGTATTGGATTACAAGTTGTGCAGGCTTGCTTTTAAAAACTTATGGTCTCCTGAACTTTCACATGAACCCTGGGTTGCATCCCACTAATTTCTAGTCAAAGTAGACCAATTGAAATGAATGAATTTAAGTTAGCCATGTCCATTAATTTCAATGGGCATACTCTGAACAGAACATTGGCTGTCTGAACTAAACTTCCTGTGTTAGGAAAGTTAGGTGGGAAATGAAGAGATTAACTGATGCTGCCTTCTTCCTGCCACCAACAATGCCACCCAGCCCCGGATATGCCTCCTCTTCACCTTAAATGTCCCTGGTACATCCCTCTCCACCCTCTTTATTTGCATGTAGCTCAGTTGTAGCAACAAAAGGCACAGCCAGTTCCATCCTTCAGAAGAGTCAAGGATCAGGCCAAAATTGCTGTGGAAAATAGGTAGTATGAAGCAGAAGGCAGCATGAGGGCTGAATGTTGGAAATGCACCAGGTGGGTTTTGGAAACCTATTACATCTCCACACAATCTTCCATACTGTATTTACATTGCAAGGAAAATGAGAACTTGTGGAGGAAGGGCAGGGAAGATGACTCACCAAGACTCTTTACGCTGAAAGCTGCTATAGAGCAGCAGCTAATAACTATCCCAAGCTAGAACCTGCCTCCAGAACAGAACTGGGCTTAAACTAGGGAGATACCCACTTGATCCTTGAAGTTCACAGACTAAACTTGAGGCATTGACCCAGTTCCCAACCAATTTTACCTCGCCAGCCTGTTGTCCAGATAAAAGGAGTGGAAGGCAACTCTGTGTGCCACCCTCAACTCCTTGAAGGCATAGAGGAGGTCATACTGAACAGATTAGAACAATTCAGCTCACATGCATTCTTTCATACCTGCTTCCATTGACGATAGGTGGAGAACTCCTGGGAAGGGATCAAAAGGCTCAGTCTGAAGATGGGCTTCAGATTCTCAGGAAGCCCCTTCGATTCAAAGTACTCAAACTCTGCCTGGGACTCGCCGAAAGTCGGCACATAGAGGCACAGGCAAAGCATTTCCCCCAGCTGTGCTCAGGCTCTCTTGTAAACCACCCAATTCCGCTCCTTTCTCGTTTCTCGTGCTTGAGAGGAAATGCCGGCAAGACTCATGACACATGCCTATGAGCTGTCCTTGCTGTGCTGTGATTGGCTGCCCGAGCCCTGCCCTTCTGCTTAAAAGGGAAGCTTGTGTCTCTCAAGCCCTTCCCAGCCACCCTGGATTCCTGACAAGTGCGTGTGAGGCAGCTCCAGATTGCTCAACCCCTGCTTTCCCCTAACGTCACTTTCCCCGGCAGGCTAGATTAACCCTCTGCAGCCTCTTCTAGGCTTCAGTGCTGCTCTAGACAGCGCTATGTGACAGTTCTACTTTACTGGTATGAAAAAGAGTGAAAGCCCTATGCAAAAGACACTCAGGAAACCCAAACTGTTATCTGAACATCAATTTGTATGGGAAAGGCTAATAGGGGACATTGTTTTAAAGGGAGGGAGGAAGAAGAGACCCAATGATTCCTCACTGAAGCAAATCTGATCCTGATTTAAGACAAAACACAAAACACTTTGGGACACTACCAGCAGCAACATAAAAATACAACAAAGCCATCAGGCAATGCCCTCTGAAATAACCATGTCCTTACACTGCCACCTGAACCCCACTAAGGATGAAGCCTGATGGGTTTCCTGCGGGAAGGAGTTCCACATAAGCAGATGCCACCACTATATAATAATTTATTATTTGTACCCCGCCCATCTGGCTGGGTTTCCCCAGCCACTCTGGGCTGCTTCCAACAAAGATTAAAAATACATTAAAATGTCACACATTAAAAGCTTCCCTGAAAACCACTAAAAAAACAACCCAGCACCCGGCTTGTGTACCAGCCCCAGCTCCTCTCTGCTGTGGTAAGGTGTGAAAGGTGAGCTCAACAGGATATGCTATGCCACCTTCTGTGATGGCTGTATGAAACAAGTGGCCTGTGTGTTTCAGCTTTTTAAAGAGGAAGGGAAAAGAACCACTAAGTGAGAATGAGCAACTCATTCAACTGCTATACATGTTTGCATTGAAGTATACTTCAGGCAGCACTGGGTACCTTGGAGTGGCCAGTGTTCTACCAAAAAAATTCATTTTATAAACAATATTCTGATTTAATATTCAATAGGGGGATCAGGCAAAAGAGGTGTGATTTGTTACTCACACTGTTGTGAATACCACAGAAAAATTAGGATGTTACACCCACAAATTAACATTACACACACACGTTTGCATACCATAGTTCTAGCGTCAGGCTCAATTCACTGACAGTCAGGACTTTTTTCCAGCAGGAACTCAGTCGGTGCTATTCCCATTCTAAGAGAATGAGACAGAAAGAGGTAAGTTCCTCTTTTTCTAGAAAAATAGTACTGAACATGGTTAATTTCCCATTTTGCAGCCATTCACTTTGAACTGTGGGGGGAGCAAGGAGATAGCATTCACAGACAGGAACCAGCTGCTAGCTATGGAATTACAATTGCTGAACTCTGATCCTTGAGCGGCCTTACAAGACTGTGGGATGGGACAGTAGCTGAGCAGTATAGCCCATGTGCTGCGTGCAGAAGTGCCAGGTCCAACCCTTGGCATCTCTAGCTAAAGGCCAACTCAGGTGCCAGGGAATAAACTCTTCTGCCCGAGATCTTTGAAAGCTGCTGCATGTCAGCATGTACATAATACTGAGATTGACAGACAAGCAGTTTGAATTAGTGGCCTGGTTTACATGTCACTTTGAAGCACAGTTAAGCTGAACTGTGGTTTAAAGATGCATGTGCAGTGTGCTTGTGCACAGGACTGAAATCGTGCCTGTTTTGCTCCCCCACCCCACCACACAGCTGAGAACCAAGCCATGATTTGGCTTAGCCCTATGTCCAAAGTTAGGGACGCCGGTGATGCTGTGGGTTAAACCACAGAGCCTAGGACTTGCCGATCAGAAGGTCAGGGTTCGAATCCCCACAAAGGGGTGAGCTCCTGTTGCTCGGTCCCTGCTCCTGCCAACCTAGCAGTTCAAAAGCACGTCAAAGTGCAAGTAGATAAATAGGTACCACTCCGGCGGGAAGGTAAACGGCTTTTACGTGCGCTGCTCTGGTTCGCCATTAGTGGCTTAGTCATGCTGGCCACATCACCCGGAAGCTGTACGCCGGCTCCCTTGGCCAATAAAGCGAGATGAGCGCCACAACCCCAGAGTCGGACATGACTGGACCTAATGGTCAGGGGTACCTTTAGCTTTACCTTTATGTCCAAAGTCAGGTAGATGGCGTATCTCTCTCCAAACATACCACAAGCTGGAACCAAGACTTTTTCTTGGGGGGAAATGGATCCTACTTTTGTTACATAAAGTTTAGTTAGAAGGGATCCTCAGGGTCATCTAGTCCAGCCCTTTGCAATGAAAGAATCTCAACTAAAGCATCCATGACAGATGGACATCAAACCTCTGCTTAAACCCATTTTTAAGGCTGAAAGCAGGATGTAACAAAACTGTACTACTAAACTGAACAGAGCCTCAGAGGCAGAATTAAACAAAAGTTGCCATGTGTCTGGCAGAATTATTTCATGAACGCAAATTATACCATAAAGGTGGAACATTACATTGTGGGGAAACTACACTGTAATAAATTCTGACAAAATAAAGTTTAATTATGTCTCCACAACTTGTATGTTCAACTGGTAAGCAGTTTAATTATAGATGAAAAACAGGAAAAGCATTTCCAACCAATTTGTCCGTTCATAGCCCTTTTAAGTTATCATTCCAACAGTTGTGCCCTTTCATGTCTGTTACCTAACATGGATTAACCTTCTCTCCCCCCTCCACCTCTGACGTCTATTCTCCATAGCAAACAGGATCTTGTCTCAAAATGCCAGATCCTCTTAGAGATCAGCAGCAGGCTGCGCAAGAGGGGGGAAAAGCAACCCGAACTTCACCTCACTTCTGCCAACCAACGTCTAAGTGCTCTCACCCAAGTGAACTCAAAGTGCTGCCACTTTCTGGTGTTACGTCTGCCAACTAGGTGAACAGAGCTAAACTCAAGACAAATATTTCAGTTGTGGTAGCTAGAAATCTAAAGCTTGGGTATGAGCCCAGCACCCCAGGGACCAGAGACGTCACTTTTTAGTTCAAACTGAAGCTCATGCACGTTGCTTATGACAGTTTCGTACATTTTTTTTTACAAAGTAATCTACCTCTACTTGGAAACTGGTAACCATAGTTGGAACGTGGAAAACGTTTTCACTGTTCCTGTGGCACTAATGGGCTGTACCAGTAATGTGACAGATCAAACTATGCAGTGATGGGTTAAAACTCCCGAACTAGGTCACAGCCCAACCTACAGCAAGTCACACCAGCAATGGCTTCACACAAATAGATGGTAAAAAAATAAAAAATGAGTGCCAAATCTGAAAAGGTTCAGACATCTTGTGCAATAGACAGTTTCGACTTGGGGCTGTAAAGGCCTTAGATTCTGTTGTTTTTGAGAAATCTGCAACTATGGCAGTTCCAATTACCCCTGGTAATTGTATGACTGGTATGCTGTTCACTTTGTAAATATTTTCCACTGATTTGAGTTTTTGTATTTATAAATGCTTTCATTTTGTACCGTCACCCCCATGGTGATGTTCCCTCATATGAACACTCAACCAGCACCAGGATTGACACACGTAGTTATCGCAAGCTGCTCTTCTCACATCAGGTGCCAGTACCACTCTTGACTCAGTCCCACTAAATTATATCCCTGTTTCATTTTACAATACCTCCCTTCTCCAAAATAGCCTGATTCTGACCATCAACATTTGGCATCCCTGGAATGGAATGTTGCAATTCCATGCCAGCAAATATGGTGGCCTCCACTGGTCATGTTGGGCTGGACTGGCTGAGCAAGGCAACATTCAGAGAGCACTGGCCATTCCTACTTGCTATGCCACAGAGACTGAAATCCTACAGAGAATAAAGATGCCAATTTAGGATTCTGCTCACAAAATAGACCCCAGAAAATGTTTGTGTGGCCATTTCAGATGCATCTTTGTGTGATTATCAGGCTCACAGTCAGAAACTTTGTAGTGAGGTAACATAAGGATTCAGTATGACATTTTGCTTTCCCCATATTTACATACCTACATAATTTATGTAGCTGCCCCATAGCAGAAGTACTGTAGGAAGCCTATGTGGTGTAGTAGTTAGAGAGTGTCAGACTAGGACCTAGAAGATCTGGGTTAAGCCTTCACTCCATCATGAAGCTCACTGGGTGACCATGGGCCAGTTATAACCTCTTAGCCTACCTCACAGGGTTGTTTTAGGGATTAACTTAGGACTGGGGTGAATCATGTACTCTTTGGAGAAAAGGGTAGGATATAAATGCAATAAGTACAGTGGTGCCCCGCAAGACGAATGCCTCGCAAGACGAAAAACCCGCAAGACGAAAGGGTTTTTCGGTTTTTGCGTCGCTTCGCTAGACGATTTTCCCTATGGGCTTGCTTCGCAAGAAGAAAGCCCATAGGGAAATCTCCGGGGACCTCTTTTAAATGCTGGCGGTGGGGAGCAAAGCCTTTCCCCCCCCTCCGGCCTTCAGAAGAGGTCCAGGAAGGCCGGCGGGGGCCGAAAGGCTTTGCTCCCCACCGCCAGCATTTTAAAAGCGGTCCGGGATAGCAGGGAAGCGCTTCCTGCTATCCCGGACGGCTTTTGAAGGCAGGCGGGGGGGGGAGCAAAGACTTTCGCCCCCCGCCGGCCTTCAGAAGAGGTCGGGGGACAGACTGTCCCCGGACCTGGTCTGAAGGCAGTTTCCATAGGAACGCATTAATTGATTTTTAATGCATTCCTATGGGAAACTGTGCTTCGCATGACGAAAAACTCGCAAGACGAAAAGACTTGCGGAACGAATTAATTTCGTCTTGCGAGGCACCACTGTAAGCTCTTCTGCTTACCCACTTAAGAAAGCTGGAGGGGCAGCCAGATGGAGATGTTAGTTGTCTACCTGGCATCCACAGATCTCTATGTGGTTGCAGTTGGACCCACCTGGCTAATTTTGAACCGTGTGCATGCAGAATTCTATACACTTCTCTCATTGTCCTTACTCATCTTCTTTCTAAACTAAAAAGCCCCAAATGTTGTATGCTTTCTACATAGGTGAAAGCCCAGTGGTAGAGAGAACCTGCTTGGTACGCATTAGGTCCCAAGACCAATCCTTAGCTTCTCTGGGTAGGGCTGGGAAAGCACCCTGTCAGAAATCCTGGAGAGCAGCTGCCTGTCAGTGCACACAACACTCAGCAACAAAACCAATGGCCTGGGCTCAGAGTAAGTCAGCTTCATATGTTGGGCTCTAACTCAGTGGTAGAGCATCTGCTTTGCATGCAGATGGGCCCCAAGTTAAATCTCTGAAATCTCCAGGATAAAGCTGTGAATGCCATCTGTCCAAAACATTGGAGAGCTGCTGCCAATCTGTGTAGACAATACTGACGTAGATCGACCAATGGTTTGACAGTATAAGACAGTTTCCCATGTTTCTACAAGGGAACTGATCCAACCCCTAAATAATTTTGGCCGAAGCCACTTGTGCCTCTTGTCTGGATTCAATGCTGGGTCAAGCAGACCTCTCCCACCCCTGACCGCTGTTACAGGGTACAGTTGCCACATCAGGGACTGTAGGAACAAACAGTACAAAAAGAAATACATTATTTGACACCTCAGTCAAAAAAGTTGCATAAATCAAAGCTTCAAATTGGTTGACAAAGAGAAAAATTTTCATGAGAAAGGAACAACTCGACTCCAAAACTGACCTTTTTTAACTGCCAGCACAATGGTGGGGATTTGGACATGATGGTTTTGTGCCAATATATTATGTGCCAATGTATCATGTGCTCATCACAATTTCACCCATAGGAAAGAACAGTCTATTCCACAGGTCATCTTTGTCACAAAACTTGCCCAACAGTAAGGATAAACAAAGCCATCCCTTGCTGGACTTTGAAACTGGCCTTATTTAACTACATAATGTTTATTTGTACTTGGGTCATCAAATAATCCTTGCCCAACCAAATGCCCTCTTATATATATTTTTACTACAACTATCACTACCATCATCCCCAGCCAACATGGAGGACCTCAGGTTGGGAAAGCATGCTCTAAAGCAGTGGTATCCAATTAGTTAAGTACTGTGGACCTCTTTTTTTTTCAAATTTAAGCCATGGATCTCCTACTTTTGAAAAGTTTGATATCTCTTATGGGGTTTTTTGTTATGTGAATGATGCTACGGACCCCCTGGGTTCAGTGTTCAAAATTAGCCAGTCACTAGTTGCTTCTTGTGACTCAGGATCGCCCCCTTGCGACCAAGTGGAGGTTTCCTATCACAAAGTTTGTGACTAAAATCTCTGCCACAGGACTGCAAGGAAAATGTCAGTGACTGAGCAAAAGCTGTTATCAGACAGTGGTGGGAGTGGGGCCAAGTCCTACCTGCAAGTAACACATGAACAGGGCTATAAAAGAAGGAGGAATCAAGATAATACTGCCTAGGATTTTTATGACAGTAAGAGCTATTTGGCAGTGGATCAGACACCCTCGGGTGGTGGTGGACTCTCCTTCCTTGGAGGTTTTTAAGCAGAGATTGGATGGCCATCTGCCATGGATGCTTCAGCTGAGATTCCTGCATTGCAGGGGCTGGACTAGATGACCCTTTGGGTCCCTTCCAACTCTATAATTTTATGTACAGTTTTCCTCACTCCTAATGTAAGATACCTATTATTTCATTCTGCTTACAAACCACTAATAACAATAGTTCTTCGGGTGGTGTACAAGGTAACAGTGACAAACTTAAAAAAATCACAATTATATAAAATACCAATTATAATGCTATAGAAACACAACTGTAATTTAGTCAAAGCTAAAACAAAGTAGGGAAGTAAAATACTGCAGCACTAAGCTATAAGAGGAAGCAATTTTAAAAACCACACAGCTAAAATGCTAAATCACAACACAGTACTAATAACTAAAGGGCCAGAGCTGAAAAGGCCCTTTCACTCATAAACACCTTCCCCTACCTAATTTGGCAATGGCATTCAGAAGCGATGTTAGAAAATCAGATATATAAGCAAAGTGCCAAATGGCTCCTTAAACCAAGGTTACAGTCAACTACATGGAATGTCTAGTTGCCATTTTTGGACAAGACACCTCTAAAGTCTTGTTTTCAAATGATGCATTGACTGTGATTGGTTATCAATTAAAACTCTGGCTAGTTCGGATGACGACCTTCAGCTAGCTTAAGAACTCTGAGAAAAGAAAAGTCACTTGATCCAGGGACATTCCACATATATATTGGCCTATTCCTACCTCTTTTTCTTAATGGTGACACAGACCATTCATAACGTGAGAATATTCTTCACAGTTGTGAGCAGGGCAGTGGGATGGGGTAAGTGAAGACAAGCTACAACAATTAACTGTAATGTTTTTTACTGCTCCTGCTCAGGCTGCACAGAAAAAGCATTTTGGTTCCTGAAATTCATTCTGATTATGCAGATAAAATATAACTGGTAGAATTCTACAGGATGCAGTATTAGTGTGTAAAAACAAGATCCAATGTAACCATGGTTTAAGGAGCTATTTGGCACCTAACCTATGTATCTGAGTTTCAAACACTGTCCTCAGGCAAGCAGATGGTGGAGATGTCAGGCACTATCCTGGTACCCAAGCATCTTCACTTGGTTGCAAGTGGATAACCAGGTGCAAAATGTGCCTGGCACCTGCCATCATGGTATTGAGGAAGTCTCAATTGAGTGGTACCTTGAGTTGCATGCGCTTCAGGTTACAGACGCTTCAGGTTACAGACTCCGCTAACCCAGAAATAGTACCTCGGGTTAAGAACTCTGCTTCAGGCTGAAGTGGCAGCGGGAGGCCCCATTAGCTAAAGTGGTGCTTCAGGTTAAGAATAGTTTCAGGTTAAGAACAGACCTCCAGAACGAATTAAGTACTTTACCTGAGGTACCCCTGTAATGATTTCAAAGCAAGGGAAGCTACGATGTGTGAAGAGGTACGCCTTCAGGTATCAAGGTCCCAAAATGTTAAACATACTTGGTGATGTGAACCATGTACAGTTTTATAGCAAATAAATGTTACTATATCTCTTATTTGAGGGTAGTGTTTTTATGTTGTCTCTGAAAGAGCAATGGAAGCCAAGAATATAAAGTGGTACCTCTGGTTACGAACTTAATTCGTCCCGGAGGTCCGTTCTTAATCTGAGGTACCACTTTAGCTAATGGGACCTCCTGCTGCTGCCAGTGCGCGATTTCTGTTCTTATCCTGGGGTAAAGTTCTTAACCTGAGGTGCTACTTCCGGGTTAGCGGAGTCTATAACCCAAAGTGTTTGTAACCCGAGGTACCACTGTAGTCCCCGAATCTTTGAAGCCTTTAACCGATGGCTTCTTTGCTTGACTCCTTTCTCAACCCCCTCCTCCCTAGTTAAGTTTTCTTGTAGAGAGCGCACAGTTCCTCTCTAACTGCAAGCTGAGACGCCAACATAGCTAAGGAACATCTAACGTATCCAGGGGAACAAGAGCAACAGGCGGGACTTTTTTCCAGTCTAACATTACACTAGCAGCATTCATTTCATTTTATCCAGAAAGTGGAATAAAAGAAAGCATGTTTATTGTCACGTATGTTCTCTAACACACTATGTGTATGTTTTTTTACTTATGTTATGCCTTTTCATAAAATCGAATGTCCAATAATAAAGTTACTACACTAAAACTATACAAGAAATTTAACAGTAATGTACAGTGGGTTGCGGGGAGAGAGTACAAATACTAAAGTTTGTGCAAACTGGTTTTATTACTTGGTGCCTAAAACTTAACAAGGAAGGCTGATGGAGCTGGCTAAGGAGGGCATTCTGAAATCTGAGTGTTGCAACAGAAGAGGCTCTGCTTGCAATATCCTCCTGCTTTCTAAAGCCTCCAGAATTTCATATGGAAGCAGGCACTTTGTTTTCCAGCCAAAAATGTGACTTTCCAAGCCTGACATTGTCAAAGAACGACCTTCAAGAAGGTCCAATAGTAACCAAGAGCATTTGCGCCACTCACAAAAATTGTTTCCCCAGCCCATAACAAAGATCTAGTGTGCTTAATGATAGTTGGAGAAAGAATAATCTGGAACAGCTTGTTTGCTTGAAAAATTAATGAAGGCTCTACCCTACAGGAAAAGATAATTTCAATAGAAAAGATGCCAGGAATAGCTTTCAGAATGATAAACTCTGGATGTAAAGAATTTACATTTTTTTCAATTTGCATTTTTTCAAGGGAGCATCCAAGTTTAGAGACCAGCAACACTGCTAATTTCTGCCCTTGCTGGATCCTGAACCAGAGTTTTCAACACAATAAGTCTGCTGATATATAAATTATCCTATCATGTAAACTAACAAATCTAAGCAATAAATTACTGGCTGTGGGCTTAGATCATTTCACATTAATTTTAAAGGTGCTTTTTAAAAAATATGATTGCTTCAGTTCTATCCCCCTGCAAGTGACAATTTTAAAATTGCATTGACTATAGAGGAAAGTTATATGTGGTCCTCCAGCTTTTGTGTAATACATTTAGCACCCCTCACCTTTAAAAGGCAGGTTCCCATATCAAGAAATAAAAGGTTCACATTATCACACACACACACCCTCTCTCGCCAAATAACATTCTACAGTACAGATGAACATTTGAAAGTCTACAATGAAGTCAACTCTTAACTTGAATACAATATCAGGTTTTTGTAGCCAAACACAATTCAACTAAAGTGCCAGTATCATGCCCTCTCAAAGCTTCGTAATTTGTTCCACAATTATTGTAACGAGTGTCTCTAAAGATACAACAATGCCAGAAGCTTCAAATCCCATTTATTTTGTAAAACACAACCATAAATGTGTTTGAACACTGCCTGGAGATTTTAAATATTAAGCAGTTTAGTTTTAAACAAACAAGCACAGTAAAATAAATTACGCACCAAATTTAACATCCCAGTTTCTATCAAAATAACTTCTGCCACTCCATAATATAGATTATTCACCTATGTAATATAATCTTTCAGCGCTAATGCAACCTTTGTCCCTAATAATAGCTTTGCCATCAAGCCGCTTCCATAAACAAACATTTCAAGAGGGAAACTACTGGTATTCACTATTTCTCTTTTCCTCCAACCGCGCAACCAAGTCTTAGCATCCCACATCCTTTATCTTTTACAGCCACATCGCATTCACACACACCTGCCTAGGCTAGTGAAAGCCATTCCCACAGGGAAGGATGCTGGTGAATAAAAGCAACAATACCTGTGTGAAATGCTCTGCGGGTCCAACTACCAATAGAATAGTTGGTCTCCTTTCAGTGGGATTGGTCTCTTTGTTGAGCGGTTTCCCCAGCATCTTTGGTCCCTGGTCCCCAGGGCGGGGAGCTGGAGATTCCTTTGCCTCATTCTCCTTTCCTTCAGCAGGGCCTTGACATGCAGCCCTCGAAAAAAGGCAAGAAAAAACCTGCCAGAGGGACTGCAGCATCACTTATCCTTCAACTAGAGCCCTGGTAAAGAAGTCACTGCAGACAGTGATTTAAAAAAGTGAATGCACTACCAAGTATCCTCTTAAGGGAACCGCATCGAGGCAGTGCTTCAAATACAGCAACGCCAGAAGGGTTGCAGCCGCTTCCTGCCTTCAAAATTGCTGTACTGCTGTCGTGTCTGGCGTCACAAGCAGTTTACTCTAATAGACAATGAAAGAGAAAAGCACATGTCTCCTAGCATGAAGCAAAGATGCTAGACATTACAGAAAGCCTGAACAAAAGAATGCAAAGGCACTGCTCTTAGAAAGCTTGGATAACAGATCCTTTCACTCTAGACAGCTGTAGCGATTTAACCTGTGCTTCCAGCTCATCCAATACACATCAAAGGAACAGAAGCCCTGAGCATCCAGCCTGCATTCTCACTGCAGCAGTGCTCAGCCAATCACCGTTTCTAACACTAGCATGTTCATTATTCAAACCAGCAATCTTGAGCCAATCAGGGAAGCGTGTGACTGGACAGTCTATTGCATACAGGCAGACAATTCTGCATAGAGTGCTGACTATAACCTCAAAGATGAGGTTGCTTGACCTGGCTAACAATTGAGGGGGGCAGCATTATAAACAGGGAAAGGCAGAGCTCAAGAAAACACATTCAAAAGATGTTCCAGCATCTGAGTCATGACCCAGACAAGAATCTTGGAAACAGAGTAAGGAATTCCATGTCCTTTTCAAACCATGCCTACATTCTACGTCAGCTAAATCATTGTTCTTTAGGGGCCTTTGTAGGAACTAAGGTGACCTCATGTAACAAAAAGCTAGAAACTCCCATAAGGCGTATTATATCAACTTTGCCACCTGTTTAATTAATACACTGTGACAGATTACACCCAATGTTTATGCCCAATATCTTACCTTAGTCTAACGATTAAAAAAACCCCCAGAAAGATAGATAATATTTGTCAAGGGGATAAGGGCCAAACTAGATACAGTCATACCTCATGTTACGTTTGCTTCAGGTTGCGCGTTTTCAGGTTGCGTCTTGCGGTGACCCGGAAGTACTGGAAAGGGTTACTTCCGGGTTTCGCCGCTCACGCAGACATGCAAAATGACATCACACGCATGCGCAGAAGCAGCGAATCGTGACCCGTGCATGCGCAGACGCGGGTTGCGTTCCTTTCAGGTTGCGAACGGGGCTCCGGAACAGATCCGGTTCGCAACCAGAGGTGCCACTGAATTCAATGTAAAGACAAATTTATGTAGCAACAACATGGGTACCTAAAGGAGATGCTCAATGCTTCTTCTGCCCATAGTTCACTTTCTGCCATCTGATCCCACAAATGATCTTTCTACAGTTAAACTCACTTCTAGTACCAGATCCTGGCTAGGAAAAACAGTGCTCAGCAAGAATACTCATCGCAAAGTATTGGAAGACACAAGATCTACCCACCTTGGAAGAATGGCAGATGAAGGTGATAGACTACATGGGACTGGCAGAAATGACTGGCAGAATCCGAGACCAGGGGAGAGAGACAGCGGAAGAAGACTGGAAGAAATTTAAGGACTATCTTAAGAAATATTTCAAAATTAATGAATGTTAGAAAGACGTTGGTTTAGAAATTACGTGGTTTCCAGCTGTAATGGATAAGTAAAAAGAAAAGAAAGGCGAAAAATTAAATGAAAATTAAGGGAAAGGATTTGCTGAATTAATAAATTAGAAATTGGAATACAGAGAGGGGAGGTATGAGGAAGTCGGGGAAGTAAGTTATAAGAAAATAAGGGATTGAAATTATACTTGTTTTTCATTTTTATCTGTTTGTATTATTGTTTTGTTTTGTTTTTATATAATTTTTGAAACTTTAATAAAAATCTTTTAAAAAAATAAAAATAAAATAAAAGTGGAACAGTGCAAAAAAAAAAAAAAAAGGAAAAACAGTGCTCAGGACGAAGACAGCAGGGAACTGAGCTAAGGGTGCGGAGAAAAGCATTCTATACTCCTCACCCATGAATGAGCCTTTTTTGCTCTACAAATCATATCCCCATTTTATATGTGATGTTTAAAACAAAGCAAAACATGGACTTCCTCCTATAATGTCCAGCCTGGCACTAGGGAAGCAGAAACCAGACTGAGTCATGATTGAGAGTTTCTATGCCTAATTACAGAAGCCTAACATGACCTCTTTGCATTGTTTCGACATCTAAATTGGGCAATGCCGCCCTCATTATGCTTGCCACACATTTCACATATTTCAAGTTGAAAGTCTGGAGCTGGCTCTATTTTAACAGTTTTGTTCCTTGGAGTCGAGAATTGCTAACACAGCTTTTCATTTAGGATTTGGTTAAGAGTTGCTGCACTTTTGCAGAGTATGTAAATAATGTGTGGAGAAGTTACTTTTTTCTTAGAGCTATAGCTGCAGAACACCTAGAACTAGTGTGATGTACGGATTAGAGCTTGGACCAGGTAGTACAAAAATCAAATTCCAGCTGAGTCACAAGCTTACTGGGTAACTTTGGGTAAGTCCCTCTCAGCCTAACCTACTACACAGGATTGTTGCAAGGATAAAAATGGGAGTGGCAACTATGTTGGCCACCTTGAGCTATTTGGAGAAGGATGGGGTTAAAGTAATATTTGCATGACAGTATAGTTATTTGCATGAAAAAGTGTGTACAATCCTGCTGAGAGGGGTGCTATAGCTTTCTATTTATTTTTCTTGCTAAGTTCACTTATTTACAAAAATATTAGAGTGATATCTAGGTTTTACTCAACGAACTTTGGTGAGAGCAATCTCACCAAAATCAATAGAAGCAAGTTAGTCATGTTCATTCATTTTAATGCATCTACTCTTGAATGGATACAACCCTTCATTTTGTTTTCTCATGCAAGCCTGCAAGATGCTCCATACTAAATCCCATCATACTTACTTGCACTGAGCCTTTGAAATTGAGCAATGCAAAACTCCAAATATATTTAAGTAGCAGTAGGGACTACACAGGGACGCGGGTGGCGGTGTGGGTAAAACCTCAGCGCCTAGGACTTGCCGATCCCATGGTCGGCGGTTCGAATCCCCGCGACAGGGTGAGCTCCCGTCATTCGGTCCCAGCGCCTGCCAACCTAGCAGTTCGAAAACACCCCCGGGTGCAAGTAGATAAATAGGGACCGCTTACCAGCGGGAAGGTAAACGGCGTTCCGTGTGCTGTACTGGCTCGCCAGATGCAGCTTGTCACGCTGGCCATGTGACCCGGAAGTGTCTGTGGACAGCGCTGGCTCCCGGCCTCTAGAGTGAGATGAGCGCACAACCCTAGAGTCTGGCAAGGCTGGCCCGTACGGGCAGGGGTACCTTACCTTGCCTAGGAACTACACAGCTCACCCCACTGTGAATGTCAAACAGCTGTACTCTGGACTGTATGAAAGACAAGTCTACAAGGAAAGAAGTGATTTGTCATATCCAGATTTGTATCATATAGCCAAAGCACAGAATTAAACAGAGGACTTTGCTCAAATATTTGAAGCTATGTGTGGCAGTGTAGATGATGATGATGACGATTTACTGAATTTATATACCGCCCTATACCCGGGAGTCTCAGGGTGGTTTACAGAATATTACTTTTGTGCAGCTAACAAAAGCTGGCCAGCAATTTAGGCCACAGATATCCTAAGAATATTGTTAGCTTGAATGATAGCTTGTTACATTATACACCTCAGCATCATAGGGGGAAATTCCATTTTTAGGGAAGAGATACATTACCTTTCAAGGACAGGAAAGTGCTGGTAGTTCAGAAGGAGACAAACCCTGACTCCTGTACAGACACGTGGTGAAATAGCAAGTGTTTCCCAAACCATTAAGACCATCCACACAGTAAGCCCCATTATATTTTTGTATGTCTTAGCAACAGGGGTTGTTTAAGGGGTAACAACTTGATAACAAGAGTGTTATCAAGCAATTTTCACTAGTACAGCTTCCCAAAGAATTCAGGAAGGCATTTGTTGTTTAGTCGTTTAGTCATGTCTGACTCTTCGTGACCCCCTGGACCAGAGCACTCCAGGCACTCCTGTCTTCCACTGCCTCCTGCAGTTTGGTCAAATTCATGCTGGTAGCTTTGAGAACACTGTCCCACCATCTCGTCCTCTGTCATCCCCTTCTCCTTGTGCCCTCCATCTTTCCCAGCATCAGGGTCTTTTCCAGGGAGTCTTCTTTTCTCATGAGGTGGGCAAAGTATTGGAGCCTCAGCTTCAGGATCTGTCCTTCCAGTGAGCACTCAGGGCTGATTTCCTTCAGAATGGATAGGTTTGATCTTCTTGCAGTCCATGGGACTCTCAAGAGTCTCCTCGAGCACCATAATTCAAAAGCATACCAGGAAGGCATACCAAACTTCAATTTCAACAACCCTTTATCTAAAGCAATGTTTCTCAATCTTGTGTCCCCAGCTGTTGTGGGAATATAACTCTGATCGTCCCTGACCACTGGTCATGCTAGCTAGGGATGATGAGAGTTGTAGTCCAATTACAGGACTTGTTTCCCAAGTTTGAGGAAAAACTGATCTAAATCAACCTCCTAGCAAAATTAATTCCTCCAGGTGAAGTTACCATGGTGTTCCCACTTGAATGGAACAAGAGAGCACACAGCCATTACCTAAACACAACCCTGTGTTCAGCTCTCCCACTACACACTTCTCCTATGTAGAGGGTCATGCCAAGGCAAGGGAGTCACTTCATCATCCATTTGGCAGATGCTCCCCTTTCCACAGCAACGTGATACAGGGGAGTGACATGAGAGATAAATAAAGGATGGGTGGGAGACCAGCATGAGAGGGTGCCGCCCAGCTACCAAACTCTATTTTCTCAACTCAGTGAGACCTACTTCTAATGAAAGATGCATAGGATTTGCTATTAGAGGGCCAGGGTATCAAAGCTGGAAACATCCCCAAACTGAAGGAGTCACTGCCTACAAACTCACTGAATGCCTTACATAGCCTTTTCAACTGACAGTTCCAGGAAGAAGCATTTACTGTAACGCTAGACACGCCTTCCAAATCTCAGGCCTTTCTTCTATCCATCTTGTCTGCCTAGGGCAGAGATTATACTCCTTGCCAAGGCCCACACTACTATCATGTTTTCAGAATTGCTTGGAGCACTGTTGATATCGATATAGGGGAAATAGGGGTGATTGGCTTTTGCTGCCCAACTCCCCAAGGGACTGAGCCCCCTAAGTCCATGATCGGTCAGAGATGAATGGATGGGGGCAGGATGCAGTGAAAGCAAGATTTTTCTGTTGCAACAGAGTTCCCTCCCCTCCTAACAAGGAGGAAAGAGAGGCCCAGAACCAAGAAGAAAATCTCTTTTAAGGATTTGCATTTTGGTGTAGAAAAGCGGGACATCCCCTCTACAAACAGTTAGAAATTATACCACATAAAGTGGGATTACTGTGGCTCAGGAAGGCCAAGGTGTGATATTCCTGAGGATTTAGCAAGTTTTACATAGTTTCAGACACAGTTTACACAAAACAATAGCATTTGATAAGACAATCAGGATGCCAGTCAGACATCCCTCAATGCAGAGCATATGACAATTGATACAAAGGAGGTTCATAGAAGAGGAATCCCTTCATGAACTTCCCCTGATTGCTATCTGTTCCCCTGATTGCTATCTGTTCTCAGGCAAGGGGGATTCAGGAGGCAGGGGAAATATTTAGAGTCTTCAGGAGAGCCAAGATGGCTTTTGGATTGCTCTCCTATACTATTTTAGACATGTGGTTTTTATACTTATGTATGTGTGCTTACCTTGTGCAATTATCAACATTTATTCTATATTTGAGACCTTAGAATTCCTGTAACATTATTCAGGCAGGAGTTTTTTGTAAAAAATATTTTAATGTTTAAATGTACAGAGTCATGAAAAAACCTTAACATACTTTCAAAAGATAGCAGTCTTAACTGAAGAAGCTAGAAGCATAGAAAACAAGCGGCAAAGGATAAAGAATGGCTGCTGACTAGGTAATTCCAATTTGTTCTCAAGTAATTCAATATGAGAAACAGCAGCCAAAGCAGCCCTGTCTCCCTAGGTGACTCTGCAATGACTCATCGGGTGTCAAGTTCAAGTGCCAAGGAGAGGATCTGCTGCTGGCTGCAGATAAGCTGCCATGTGATTCTGCAGAAGAGCTTCCGGTCTCAGTTCACAAGAAGGTGATTTGCATATTGCAGTGGAACTTCAGGTCACTTACATTTCCTAACTACATTTCTATTCATCAACTTAAGTGATGCCTCCTATAAATAACACCATTAAATAACACTGAGGACCACTCCCAAGTTATTTAACACTACCTTGGGTACTCAAACCTCGATCTGCAGTATGAAGCCGTGCAGAGCAGACACAGGTTGACAATATCTGAGAGCTAGGCTAATCAGAGAAGAACTCTGGAGAATATGTTCAGGTAATAGAAAAGCAGTCCTATGTTCCATACTGATTACAGTCTCTGCTTCCTGCTCAACAGGAAATTAAGCCTGACATGCAATATCAGGTTGAATAAGTAGTGTCAAAATTATACAAGACTATTAAAACAGCCATATCACATTTAGGTGAGATTTCCCATTAAAGTCACTGACATAAGTAACAGAATATAGTGATATTTTTCTCACAGTACAAATTTCCAGACCATCACTTACAATTTTACAAGTTGCATGTGGTATTGCTGGAGGTGCAGGTGACAAAGGATTTGGGGGAAGAGGCAGGCTTGGTGATCACAAATAACATCTAACTACCACAACTAGACAAAATATATGGACAACTGAGGCTATTTCTACTGATATGATCCAGGTCAAAAATATCAGCTGGAAAGGTATCCAACTCTCTCATAATAATCCCAGGCAGTTCATTATTTTTTCCATGGATGTGGGTCACACCCACCTACCCAATTCAACCCATTTATGTAGTACAGTAGTCTGTTATATGGCATCTCAAATGTCACAGTAAGACCCAGTGAGAAGAGAAACATTTATCCATAAATTTAAGAATGAAGGCTGAATATATGCAGTTAATCTGTCCGAGAGTGATAGTTATAAGAGATAACTTGTAATCAACTGAAGACAGTTCTGAACACAGTTGCAAAGTTTTGAACAGGAACTCCAAACAAACACCAGACACTGCAGCTTGTGGTGCAAATGAGTGGCTCTTGGAACATGTGAAGATGTCAAGTAGTAGAGGTCACAAGCAGGAATCTAGACAGTCGATACATGAGAAGACAAGTGAGAGAGGAGTTGCCACAGTCTGTGAGAAAAGAGATGAAAGTAGAGATGAGGATTCTGAACAAGGACAGATGAAGGGAGGTCATACCAATAAAAGGGTGAAAGTGAGAAGAACTGGTACAAATTTAGTGTACAGTCACAATGTTTATGACACACATCATGCTTACAGATAGCAGAAATGTAAGAGCATTTCCATGTATTGAGGCTACCTTTGAACCTCTCCCACACTACATGCATCACTGTTTGATCACTGTGAAAGAAAACTTAAAAGCAGTACAGTGCTACATCCAGTTACAAACGGGATCCATTCCAGAGGCCCAGCCATATCCCGAAATCTTCATAACCGGAGGTGCCTGTTCTGCACATGTGTGCGGCGCTGTAGAGCGCTTCTGTGCATGTGTGAGGCGCGCAAGGGCGCTTCTGCACATGCGGCAAACCCACTTCCAGGTTTGCCGCATTCGCAACCCGAAAGTTACATTACCCAGTACTGGAATGGGATACTTCTGGGTTTTGGCACTAGCGCAGAACCACTAAATTGTGCTTTGCGCATGAGCATAAGCGCCGAATCGTGACCTGTGCATGTGCAGTGCTGCAGGTTGCGAACGTGCCTACCGCACGGATCACGTTCGCAACCCGAGCGTCCACTGTACACAGAATAATGAGTTCCAGCTTGTAGCAGGATTTTCAGAGAGATATACCGTATTTTTTCCTCTATAAGACTCACTTTTTCCCTCCTAAAAAGTAAGGGGAAATGTGTGCGCGTCTTATGGAGCGAATGCAGGCTGCGCAGCTATCCCAGAAGCCAGAACAGCAGGAGGGATTGCTGCTTTCACTGTGCAGTGATCCCTCTTGCTGTTCTGGCTTCTGAGATTCAGAATATTTTTTTTCTTGTTTTCCTCCTCCAAAAACTAGGTGCGTCTTGTGGTCTGGTGCGTCTTATAGAGCGAAAAATACGGTATACAATGAAATTACCGTTGCACCAAATAACCAAGACACAACACACGGAACTAGCTGACATACATTAATCACATGGTCATGGCTCAGCCATTACCCCAGCAACAGGCTCATTGTGCCTTGCAGATTACCTCACCCATGGGGCAATTTATATTCATGAAGGAAATTAACCCCTTCCTACGTCTAGCTATTCCAACATGCAATTTCAGATTTATTGTTAATTTGAGTTGAAAAAGGATAGGTGTCAGTCAAAGTAATTAAAAAACAAGCAAGCTACCTATGTCGGAATATGTTTTCTTTTAATCTAGCATTGACATCTCATATCAATCAAACAATTTTTCATTTATCCTTCCTGAATGATGTGGGGCAGGAAAATGTCCAACCGTTTAAAATTAAGTATATTCTAAGCAGTATAGGATAACCCCCCCCCAAAAAAACCCCCTTTCTATCCAGTAGTTCTCGTGAACAAATTTCATTTAATCATAATGGCTCTATGCTCCTATGGCACTTTTACTCAGTGGCTTCAATCGAGTACTCCCTGCTCCCTATCTATCGACCAGAAACTGTTCCACTAGCTGGCATACCCTTGCAGGATGAAGTATTCACTCAAACCCTTCGCACTGATACGGAAGGGGGGGCATGTCGTCTTCACCTTCTTCTTCGCTACAATATATCCATTTATTTCGAATTGTCAATGTCAAAAGGGACTAAAATCTATAAAATTCATAGAAAATCAACGTGCCAATTTGCTCAATTTCTCTAGGACTCCATGACACCTCCCCTGTCCTCCATAATCCCTCAAGCAAGGTGTCAAGACCCTAATCCTGTCAAATCACTCTGCCAAGCCTTTCCTCCAGGCAATGCCAGTACATGGACCATTGTCTTCTCATCACCAGTACTCAGGATGTGCTTATCTGCGCATATCTCCAGCTCTGCATATTCCCCCCTCCCTGTTAATCCTGTGTAACCCAACCTCTTCTTAATGTATTCATGATGTAATCTGTGTAACCCAACCTCTTCTTAATGTATTCATGATGTAACTGGGATGTGTTTTGCACTGTATTCTGGGGCATGGAGGGAAGTTTCAAAAGTTCATGTCACCCCTTTCTCGCTGTTCAATCTCGCCTTGAACCTGTTGCGCAATAAACTTGGATCTTCTGCAGCTTGTTCCTGTCTCCGGCTGAGCTCATTTTCCTCCGCAGGTACCCGCAGACTTAGTCCGACGAGCTGGGTGGCAGAGCAGCCTCACACCCAGATTTTACCGTAACAGCACCCACCAGTGTGGCAAAGCAGTCCTCCTTTCCCTCCCCCACAAAAAGCTCTAGAAGCCTCACATCTGTTGCTTCTTCTTGACTGGTTTGTGCCATCATAATAGCTCCTTGACCTTGTGTCCTTAACAAAAACTGGCTGGCCATATCATCCAATAATTTTTCAGGAGTGCAGTTGCTATCTTACTCAGTTCGAAATTAACCCATCACCAGTCCTTTTTTTTTGCGGCTCCAGAGCACCATCTAGCAACCAGGTTCAGATTTCCAGTTCAGACCACCCACACCCATCTCTTCCTCTGCCTCTCTGTTTGCTCCACTGTTAAGGAGGCACCTCACTTTCGGTTCCTAGACAGAAGAGGGGTGGCTTCCTTCCCACCTTATTTCAGAAGAGAAGAGGCGCTGTATGGGTGTATTTTTAAGTAAAATGAGCCTTGCTTTGGGAGAGGAAGGGGAGAGAATCAAGGAAGAGTGGGGAGGTTGCTTTGTTGTTTTGACAAATGAGGCCCTGGAAAGCTGCTTTGGAGAGGTTGGGAACCTGCTTCCTTCCCCCAACCCCCATTGTTTAGGAGAAATATTTTAGTATTTTAAGACTTAGCATATGTAAGCCCACTTTAGAAATCTGACATCTGCTTGTTTTATTCTGATGAATCTCCTAATATTAGAGTCCCATTGACTGTATTTGCACAAGAAAACGCCCCTTAAAAGAGAAGGCACCCATCAAGGGAGGGGAGGGTGGTGCTTACATTAATACTTCAATGTTTTAAGAGATTCTCAAATTCTGGAAATTAAAAGGAACGTCCAGTGTTAGAAACTGAAATATGAAACCTAGGAGATGAATGGCACTTTAAACCTAGGTTATGGGTGCAACAATGGAATGTCTAGGTGCTCTTTTTAATAACAAGAATACGAAGCTGAAAATGAATGAACCCAACTAAAAATATTATGTTCATTTTTCACATGGCCTAGTCCTCATCTGAAGACTGCAAAAAACAAAGTCATGTTTCCCCTGCCTGACCCCCTAATATTCTTAAGAGGATCTCTTCTTCATTTTTCATAGAGTGGCTGGAAGTAGGGAGGCAGAAAAAGATCATCCTTTCCTTCCACTCTGCAGACAAGCCACTTTCCTTCATATAACTTTATCATTTTGGCACTAATACATATTAAAGCCCTATACAACTGATGGCAGAGACACTACCTTGAGTGTCCAGTTTGCAAACCTAGGACTTAAGTGTCCTTCAATGAACCCACTCCAAAATTTGTTTTGATTTTAAGCCATCACTGTGAGAGTCTGAGGTAGATAACACTTTAACATGCACTATTTAAACCATCATAACTGGCAAGTATATTTCAAATTAAAAGCACATCACACATGGGTTTAAAAAGGGGAGGGGAAGGAGAAAAGCCCCATTGAACTTGGTTGTGATTTACTTCTGAGTAACAGGCAGATTCAGATCAGGATTGAAAACAACCTTTTTCCCTAGATTGTGCCCTAATTGCTTCTTTTGTTTCTTATATATTGCATTTTATTGTATTACAATCTGAATTCCATAACATTATATTCATCTTAAGCCCTGTGAAATTCCTCCTGAGGTTTAATTTCTCATTTTTACCCTTTCATGCCTCAATTCCCCCTCTCCTACCTTACTTACCATCTTTCTTGCCTTGGGCTCCCTGTCCATTAGTTATTATACCTGGTTTTGTGAAGATTTTTGGAGTGTTTTTATTTGGCTACCTTTTCATTTTTACTTGATTGATTCATTTCCACTTGTTTTTATTTGGCTGCCTTTTCATAGTGCAATATACAAATTTTAATAATAATAAATTGCCACAGTAAATATGGCATCCCAGGTACCCAGAACCTTTCATATAATTATAACATGACTAACATGACTTTGAAGGCCCAGCTGCTTAGACAAGTCCCACCAAAAAAAAAAAAAAAGTTACTTTGGAATTGGGACTCTCCTTTTGCATATGCCTGGGTGTAAGCCCTTTTGACTTCAGTAGAATCTATTTCTATGTAGAAATTGTTACACTCACTCACACCATACACTACTGCTGAGGCTGAGCCTCATTTATGTTTGTGGTGTCCAGTTAAGAATTTCTATTTAAAATGTGATATTAACAATTTGTCACTGATTTGTGTGAAAGTTCATGCATTTCAAAAATAAAAAATAAAAATAGAAAGTGCTGCTACATGGGGTGGGAAGGGAATGGCAACTAGCCATTCTGTTTTTTTCCAGGTTCCAGGAGCCATTTGGCTCCTAGCTTTTATATTTCAGTTTCTAACACTGATTATCTCAGCACCTCATGCCTCTTGCAGGTATCTCTATTGGCAACTCCTCCAGAACAGCACCACGTTGCTTCCCCATGACTCCGAAGTGCAGCTTTCCCAACCATGCCATCTTCTGTAAAGCACAGAATGTTTCTTTGTCTTGGAATGGCTGAAATTGCTCTAAGTAGCAATGCGGACACTTATTTTTCCACAAGGCTCATGAGATTGGAATGCCTGTCTTTAAAAATATGAAACGAGGATACTAACTGCCCTCTTGTGCCTCCACAAAAATAATGGATCTAAAAGTGAACACGTTTTCCATGGAGAGGCTCCCAAGGAGCTAGTCAGCATCAATCTTTGTGATGCTCTAGTAGTCTATACTTCCATAAAGAATAGTTTCTGGAACTAAAAATGATGGAGTAGGAAGAAGGCTGCACATGCAATTATCCCCCAGTGGAGAACCTTTGGCCCTTCAGGTGTTGCAGAACCGCAGCTCCTATTATCCCAGACCACTGACCATGCTTGCTGAACTACAGCTCCCATCAGCTCCAGCAGCATCTGAAGCGATGAAGGTTTCTCAGACCTGCCATAAATGGTGACAACTGTAACTTGCTGCATCAAGTCTGCCTGAGAAACATCCTCACCTGTAAGTCATCATTGCTACCGTATTTTTCGCACCATAGGACGCACTTTTTCCCCTCCAAAAATGAAGGGGAAACGTGTGTGCGTCCTATGGTGCGCATGCAGGCTTTCGCTGAAGCCTGGAGAGTGAGAGGGGTCGGTGCGCACCGACCCCTCACACTCTCCAGGCTTCGCACACCTCTCCGCAAGCAACGGGAGCCCAGCGTTGGGCTCCCGCTGCTTGCGGAGAGTTGCCAGCATGCCGAAGCCTGCGCGTGCTGAGCTCAGCGCGCCCAGGCTTCGCGGACCTCTCCGCAAACAACGGGAGCGCTCCCGCTGCTTGCGGAGAGTTGCCAGCATGCCGAAGCCTGTGCGCGCTGAGCTCAGCGCGCCCAGGCTTCGCGGACCTTTCCGCAAGTAGCGGGACCGCTCCCGCTGCATGCCGAAGCCTGGGCGCGCTGAGCTCAGCGCGCCCAGGCTTCGCGGACCTCTCCGCAAACAGCGGGCGCGCTCCCGCTGCTTGCGGAGACTTGCCTGCATGTTGAAGCCTGCGCGCGCTGAGCTCAGCGCGTCCAGGCTTCGCGGACCTCTCCGCAAGCAGCGGGAGTGCTCCCACGGCTTGCAGAGAGCTGCCTGTTTGGGGGCTGGGGTCGGGGGAAGCTCGAGCTTCCCCCGCCCCAGCCCCGCGTCTGGGGGGAAAATAATTTTTTCCCCTTTATTTCCCCCCCAAAAAACTGGGTGCGCCCTATGGTCCGGTGCGCCCTATGGTGCGAAAAATACGGTAAATTCAGATATGTGTTGTCAGAAAGAGAAACAGACTGCTTCCATTTTAGATAGTATTAGCCCAAACATACATATGATTGATAATCATGAAAAGCTTGCAGCCATCCAATGGGATGTACGATTATTTTGATATATAGCACCATTAGTGTACATGGCACTTTACAGAGTAACTAACTAAACCAAATATACAGTCCCCTGCCCTGAGGTGCTTACAATCTATATTTTAAAAAATAAGCAATAGTGAATTATACACAAATGCAAATACATGTACTTGGGTTCTGTGTCAGTTGGGAAGTGAGAACTAAGAAAAATAGGATGGGACTAAATGCAGAGCTTTACATATAAATTCATATTGAATATGTAGGATGCAGAGCAAGTAGGTGTTGAAGAGATATTATTTTGGTGGTAGCAGAATTCTGGGGAGGATGTTGACAGCAGAGATGTGACAAAGAATGGCCAGGAAAAAGCATGTTGCAGTGGTCAAGACTAGCTGGAGCACAAACTAACAATTTAGCCAAGGAACCAGATTTCCACTGCCCGCCCCGCCCTTATTTTGCATATGAGAACATGCCAGTTTTTAGTTACACACTAAATACAGGAAGTTAAGGAGAACAAAAAGAAGGGCGCCTAGACATTTTGTTTTAGCACCCACAACCGAGGTCCATAGAGCCACATGGCTCCTAGCATTCTTATGTCAGTTTGTAGCATTAACCTGTTCATAGGGGTGTACTACAAAGCTGTGATTGAAGTTGGAGTGTAAATTGAGGTGGCTTAGGAGAAAAGAAAAGTTAAATCATGCACACAGGTAATGATTCTCCCAGAATCCTAGAAATTTGAATGAGACAAGAATGTATGGCAAATACATGCACATGGATGTAAAATGCCAGAGCACAAATTCTCTTCTGTGCTGGGAGTAAGCATAACTGTTAAATTTCACAACGCACACATGCTGTATTAAGTTTATGAATGTGCCTGCTTTGGAAGCCAGCTCAGGACAGGCTATAGGAGGGTAAATGTATGGTATGTTGGGTTCAGCAGGCAAAGAAGAACCTTCAGCAACTTGAAACAGTATTTGCTCACTACAAGTAAACAATCTTCTATGAAATGTTGTAGGGAAGCAATTGACTATAGAAATGACTGCTATGACCAATGACCATAATATGATAATAGCATGATTGTATTGGTTACCCAGGGTTTAGTCACCCCAGTAAAAACAAAACAAAAACAAAAAAGTCATAGCCCCTCCCACCATTTCAGAAGTGAAAACAAGGAAATGCTTAATAATGCTTCTACACATCACTGCCATAGGTTCCTACCACCACCACTACATGATGTTGGAATATTGTCTCCATCTGCTGTATTCTGCTGCAAAAGAATGAATTCCGCCAACTTAAAAAGTTGAGAAAGTTACTATAGCTTCATTAAAGATATACTGTACTAGGAAAACATCATTGTCCTACCATATATTATCAACTAAAATTGAGCATCTGTATATGAAGTGGCAGGCAGCAGTCCATCCACTATCAGCTGCAACTGATAGATTTACAAATTATGAATTATAAATACAGCAACCTTCAGAAATGTGCAGCTACCTGGATGAAGGGAAGAAAAAGCAGTGAACACTGGCTTCATATGCATATTTCAAGCGTTCTTAATACTAACTCAGTTAAAAGCTGAAGGCATTATAACTCAACTCTAACCATGCCACTATGATTCTACACTAATGATATGATACGCATGCTGCTCTGGGAATCAGGTTATTATAAATTAACACCTAGAACAAGTAGATAAAGCTATGTACTTGTATATAGCTTGGTATAACGGTGTTTGTTTTATACATCTCTCAGCCAATTTGAACAGCTTTTAAAGAGGATTGGACAAATTCATGGAGTACAAGACTATCAGTGGTTGCTGGGACCAGTTGCCAGCTGCTGGGGATTGCAGGTGGGCAGAGAGCTGTTTGCACATCTTGCAGGCTTCCTACAAGCACATCAGTCAATGTGAGAACAAGATGCTGAACTAGATTCTGGTCTCATCCAGCAGGCTCATCTTACTGTTCTTGTATCACTTGTACCGTAACATGATAAAGACTAATTAAAAACTGCAATTTCAGTCAGATGGTTGCTTATTTCCTTGATATCTATCTGATGGGAGGCCATTCCACAGGGCGGGTGCCACCACCAAGAAGGCCCTCTGCCTGGTTCCCTGTAACCTCGCTTCTCGCTGTAAAGGAACTACTTGCTGTTAGGGAACTGCCAGAAGGCCTTCGGAGCAGGACCTCAGTATCTGGGCTGAACAATGGGGGTGGAGATGCTCCTTCAGGTATACAGTCATACCTCATGTTGTGTCCGCTCCAGGATACGTGTTTTCATGTTGCATCCCGCGGCAACACGGAAGTACCGGAACGGGTTACTTCCGGGTTTAGCCACTCGCGCATGTGCAGAAATGCTAAATCACACATGTGCAGCAGCACTAAATCGTGCCACGTGGAGACACGGCACTTTGGTTTGTGTCAGTTCTGTGTTACAGATGGGCCTCCGGAACAGATCCCATCCGTAACATGAGGTTCCACTGTATTGGGTCGAGGCCGTTTAGGAAACGTACTAGAAGCCAACTGAGATCAAGGCGGCTAACACCAGTTAAATTACAGTAAAAACATAATGGGGGGGAACCAATTTAAAATACAGGTTAAAATGCAATTTCAAATGTAGCCTCATTTTAAAAGTAGCCCATAGATCAAAGCCATAAGGGGAGGGAAACATAAGGGTCAGACTGTGCCTTGGCCAAAGGCCAGGCGGAACAGCTCTGTCTTGCAGGCCCTGCGGAAAGATGTCAAGTCCCACAGGGCCCTGGTCTCTTGGGAGAGAGTGTTCCACCAAGTCGGGGCCAGTACTGAAAAGCCCCTGGCCCTAGTTGAGACCAATCTAACCATCTTGCGACCTGGGACCTCCAAAGTGTTGTCATTTGTGGACCTTAAGGTACTCCGAGAGGCATACCAGGAGAGGCGGTCCCGTATTTTAATGCCCCACGGAGAGCCTCAAGGTCCATAAATAACAACACCCTAGTGGTCCCAGGCCCTAAGGAAGTTAGATTGGCTTCAACCAGAGCCAGGGCCTTTTCAACTCTGGCTCCGGCCTGGTGGAACGCTCTGCCTCATGAGACCAGGGTCCTGCAGGATCTGATTTCTTTCCGCAGGGCCTGTAAGACAGAGTTGTTCCGCCTGGCCTTTGGCTTAGAGCCAATTTGATTCCCTCCCTCTCTTTTTTTTCCCCCTTTCTTTTCCTTCTCCTCCTGCGATGAGGCTACATTTTAATATTTTAATGTTCCATTATTTTAATGTTGTATTTTATTTTTGTTTTTAAGTTGTAATCATTCATCTTGTTTTTATTATTGCTTGTAAGCCGCTCTGAGCCCGGCCTTGGCTGGGGAGGGCCGGGTATAAATAAAAAATTATTATTATTATTATTAATGTGTGACATCTTAGTGTATTTTTGGTCTTTGTGGAAGCAGCCCAGAATGGCTGGGGAAACCCAGCCAGATGGGCGGGGTACAAATAATAAATTATTAATATTATTATTATTTTAAATTAAGGTTTGCAACAAATTAGCCTTTCCCTCCAAATGACTTAGCATCGACAGAAGCTGCATCGTAACACGAGAACAAGGGGCGGGAAGAAGAGGGGCACGGGCCCTTCGAGAAGAGGTGCTACTCAGCGGTGGGTGAAAGAAGCAGGTCTGGCGGAGGAACTGCGGAAGGGCTTACCCACACATCCCTCTCGGAGCGCTGAAGCCCGAGGCGCTGCAGGCCGATTAACAAGTCGTGGACACAGAGCGCGCCGTCGCGGTTCACGTCCAGCTGGAGGAAGAGGCTCCGCAGGCGCCGCTCCTGCTCCGGGGGCGAAGCGAAAGAAGCAGGAGGGGACGAGCCGCCGCTTCCATCAAGGGCGGGTATGGCGGGGCCCCCCGCCACCGCCGCGCTCAAAGGGGTCGCCGTGGCGGCGGCGGCGCCGCACTGGCAGAGGACGCCGCTCACCACCGGGGAAGCCAGCGAGCGCCGCGCGCTAGCCGGCATGCCCAGTTACCTCAGCCGCCACGCACGCGCACCCCCCCACCCTTGCGGCGGCTCGCCGGGAAATGGCGCCGCGCCTGCTTCAAAGGAGCCGGCCTCTTTCTCTTTTACCCACCCGGCCTGCGCGCGCCGCTCGCTGATTGGCTGATTGCGTCAACGTAACGGAACCGAGTCACCTGGTTGGTCAGATCAGTGTGTCGTCACCCGAACCGCCGGCAAAAAAAAAGGGGGTGGGAAGGGAAGGTGCTCGCGACGCCCGCTATTAACCAATCAAAAGGGGGCATGGAAGGTCCTTTGAAGCCAAAGAAGGCGGGGACGCAAAAAGACAGGTCGCCGGGCGACACGTGACTCGGGCGTCCTTTCCCCCCCCATCCGCCTCTTTCCACCCACCCAACCCTGTGTTTCGCTGGCTTTCTTGACAGGCACGAGTACCGGTAAAGTACTACATATACACATTTCGTGCGCTTTCTGATGAGAAGGGCAGGACGGCACGAAAGCCTCTCAGCCAATGAAAATGAAGGATTGGCAAGATGGCGTGCAGCGATTGGACAAAGAGATTTGGGTAAGGAGGGGGATGGCCTATTGGCCAATGTAACTGCATACGGACAGCTAGTAGGCGTCGAGGCAAAGAAAAGGCAGGAGGCGGAACTTCAGATATGATAGGCAAGACTGTGGCGGAGCGGTGTGGAGAAGTGTAATTTGCATATGATGGACATGACTGTTACCCAATACGCAACCAGTAAGTGGTGCCCTACGTCTAATAAGGCGGGGCAAACAGCTAGACGAGGGATAGCGGTCTTTGGCGCAAATCCAAAGCGAGCCAATAGTAGCGAAGCGTTGCGGGTGGGGGTGGACACCGGGTCGTGAAAGGCAGGAGGACAGTCCAATAAAAGTGGAGAGACAAGAGACGCTGATTCTGGAAGCCATTACGCCACTGCCGCAGACTAGAGGCCCTCTTTGGTGTGGGATTCGACCGGTAGTTGGGGTACGCAATTTGCGTATTATTATTTTTGTGTGTTTTTTTTAAAAAGTATTTATTATTTTGGGAAATATAAATGGGGAGCGAGGAAGGGGCTCCCCTGAGGGCACTTAGGGCTCCAGCCTCGCCTGAGGCCGGCGGGGCAGTTATCCAGGGTCCCCACCCTCCTTCTAGGCGTTGGGCCTTTCCTGGGTTCCCCTCAGCGCCCTCTGGCGCTCTTTGCCGCCGCCTCCCTCAACCTTCCCCTCACGCCCATCTTCTCCTTTATCCTGTGCTGGGTTTACCTCAGCAAACTCCCGTCCACGGAATCATAGCATCGTAGAGTTGGGAGGGATCCCAGGGGTCATCTAGTCCAGCCCGCTGCGATACAGGAATCTCGACTAAAGCATCCCTGACATATTGCCATCCATCAAGGGATTCTCCCCCCCCCCTCATTCTCCATTAGAAATATTAAATTATTATTTATTTGTTAAATTATTTATTAAACCCTTCACCCAAAGATCGCAGTGTGGCTCACACCCGCCCGCACATATCTTGAAGGTTGGAAGTTTCATATCATTCTTCCTCACTCCCTCTCCTCGGAAACCACAAACTTCCAAAGAAATCATGTTTAATTTACCCTCTTCCTTTTTCTCTCCCCCACCCCCATAGTCATCCTTTTCTTCTTCTCCCTCTTAAATTTAAAACTAGTTCTTTTTCTTCTTCCCTCAAGAAATCACACACATTTTAAAGCAGTATGTTTTCGTTCCTCCTGCCCAGTATACTCTCTTGGGTGCCCAGTATAGGTCATGCGTGGAGTAGCCCCATTGAAATCAATGGGCACAGGCAAGGCGTAGTTGGATACAGCCTCTGGATTTGATTTTTTTTCCTTTCTCAGAAACTGTTATTTGTTTCCCCCCCTTCCTCTTCTGCTCCCATAAATTAAACGAATACAGGCAGGTCTCTGCTTATGCTGGAGGTTACAATCCAGAGGGATAGCACGTAAAGCCAAAATAGTGTATAGCCAAAACACATTGGGTGCAATGGCAGGTAGGATTGCCAAATGTTCTTTTACTGGACTCCCACCCTTTTAAAAAATAATTGTCAAGTGTGTACAGCTGGGGGGGGGATTGCCAAGTGTGTACAGCCGAATACGCGTAAGTTAAATACTTGCAAGTTGTGAGTTACGTGCATGCATTATATTTCAGGGTTTTTTTACTGAAATTATACTGTGTGATGTAATGAAATTTCAGTTTTCACTTCTCTTGTGATAGGAAACTCCTTTTTTGTAATTATCTTGATTAGCACCACTGACCCTAAAAATTACTGATTTTTTAAATGGTACAATACCATTCATGTCTACTCAGAGGTAAGCCCTATTTATTTCAGTGAGGCTTACTGCAGGGTGAGTCTAGAACTGAACTGCAGCCTTAATTTCAGGACTGCACCATCCCAATCTTACGTACTCAGAAGTTAGTCTCATATATGTGTGCATAAAATCACAGTCTTAGTAACACAGTCACACATATCCCTTTCATCTGCCTCCTGCCATTTTTAAATAGTAAATCCACTACCCCATCATCATGCATACAGGACACGGCTCTTCAAAACCAATAATGCATATTGTTCCCACTTGCTTTCTGTATTTTAGACCAGAAACCCCTCTACCCAGAAAAACCATTTTGATCTTCAAAAAGTTGCCATATAAATCTAATAATCAACTGCTTTCCATTGACCAAGATGTAGTAACATATTCCTGCCCAGTCTTTGCAATTTATGGCTTTGAACATACTGATAATTTATAAGTGCATCTCTTGAAGATAATGCTGCCTCCTGGAACAGAAAAAGCCAAACTTTAGTCCTTCAGGGAGACCCTGCTGGGTGTCCTCTGCTGGATTGTATTTGGTAACAATGCAAAAGGACACCTACTTGGTGACAGCACCCACCCTCTAGAATGCCCTCCCTCAAGAAAATTGTGGAGAGATGATCAATGACCTTTAAGTGCTTCTCAGTAATTTCCAGGGTTACCCCAGCTGTCTTGGTACATTTGACTGGTTGTGTGTGTGTGTGTGTGTGTACTAAGTTTTATTCGCATTAAAGAGTTGTGTTTTGTTTTGATCTCATTACATCAAGGTTTTAGGAAATTTTATTCAATGTTTTTTATTGCTTTCATGTAAACTGGTTATAGAGGTTTATATTACACTAACCACTTTGGTCACAAGGAATAACCTTGTTTCTCAACTTTTTCTAGAGTTTAGTTGTTTACTGCAGCCAGATCTGTGTCCTTGGCAGCTGCATTTCAACCTTTCCCAGACATCCTGATATCCTGTTTTGTCTCTGGACTTCACCAAGGCCCACAGCACCCAGTTTGCTTTGGGACTTGAACATTCCATGGCAATGGCATCCCCTCCGGCTCCGCCGGCTAAAAAGCGGAAAATGAACTTCTCGGAGCGAGAAGTGGAGATAATCGTGGAGGAGCTTGAGCGGAGCAAGCACCTACTGATCAACCACTTCAATGCTGGTGTACCACTGGCTGCTAAGGCTGCTGCTTGGCACAACATACTACGCCGTGTTAATGCTGTTGCTACCTGCCGCCGGGAGCTGCCTGAAGTCAAGAAAAAATGGTCTGATCTCAAGACGGAGGTGCGGCGCAAGGTGGCACAGGTCCGGGCTGCAATGGAAGGAGGTGGTGATGGCCAGGATGGAGGTGTTGAGGGCCAAGATGCTGAAGATCCATTAGGAGTCACAGCTGCTCCAGTTATTCTAACTCCCATGCAGCAGCGCATCTGTAACTTGCTGGGGGAAGCCACCATTATTAGCCTGCCTGCTGGAGATTGCACTTCAGATGGATCAGAGATACCTATTACTGCTGCAGCCACAACAGTCACCCTTACTCAGAGTGAGTGTCTTGTTTCCTCCTTTCCCATGTTATACACAATGCTTAACTTAAACATTGAGTGAAATAAAGTTATTCGATTTCTTAGATTGTACGCTGACCTGTGATCCTCAAATGAAGGGAAGTATAGAAATTTGATGGTTAATAATGAAAATACTGTAATGGATAATAAGCCTCCACTTGAAGCATCCATTGGGTTGAGCTAATTCAATTGCTTTCATTTGATTTTCTCATTGCAAACTGCTGAAAGTTTTGATAAGCCTGCTTTGCAATGGGGGCTGAATAATTTTGTTTGCAACTGTAAGTAGAACTAACTTTGGATTATAACCCTCAATCTTCTCATTTGTGGTTTGAGTCAAGATTATGGTTTTTCTTACCATTGCCAGGCTGTTTTGTGTTATCACCAACAGTGCCTTGTCAAAACCATTTTGTTTTTGTGCTATTGTTACTGGTTCTTTTGTGTTTTCTTTCCCTCTTGCCTTGTTCTTCTCTGTTCCAATCCCTCCAAAAGAGTGCAGATAAAATCCTTGTGAAAACTTCATGATTTTTTTTAGGATGCTTTAATTGTTCCAGTTTTTACTATGTAAACTGCTATGTGAAGACCACAGCGAAGTTTGAAGTGTAAAAAAACAGCAGAATATATTAAGAAACATGTTGGAGAGAGATGAAATTAGATGGTGGAACCTTAAAACGCAATTACAGTGGTACCTCGGGTTACATACACTTCAGGTTACAGACTCCACTAACCCAGAAATAGTACCTCGGGTTAAGAACTTTACTTCAGGATGAGAACAGAAATTTAAGAACTTTACTTCAGGATGAGAACAAAAATTGTGTGGCGGCGGCGCGACAGCAGCAGGAGGCCCCATTAGCTAAAGTGGTGCTTCATGTTAAGAACAGTTTCAGGTTAAGAACGGACCTCCGGAACGAATTAAGTGCGTAACCAGAGGTACCACTGTATATGTAGTTTGGGTTATAAACTTTGGTTCTGTTGAGTGGAAAGTCACTAGTTTTGTTGAATTGGAATATAATTGTTGAGTAACAAATGTAACTTTCTATATAGAAAAAAGATTAAAATATCATCTAAACGTATAAATATTGTAGCTTAAATAAAATTTCCTTCCTCTTCTTCTTAGTTCCAGCTGAGACAACATACCATAGTTTGGAGGATGGTGTTGTGGAGTACTGCACAACAGAAGCTCCGACCACAGTCACTGCCGAGGCCCCCTTAGAGATGATGGCTCAACAAGCAGAAGTCTCTGTGAAGCCTCAGGAACTGAAGAGCCGCATTGCCCTGAACTCAGCCAAGCTCCTGCAGGAGCAGCGAGTGACCAATCTCCACATGAAAGAGATGGCCCAGAACATCGAGCAGCAAAATGACCTCCTGCAGATGATCCGCCGCTCTCAGGAAGTACAGGCATGTGCACAGGAGCGCCAAGCCCAGGCCATGGAAGGGATGCAGGCTGCTCTGAATGCTCTTGTGCAGATCCTTCGCCCCATGATTAAGGACTTCCGCCGGTTTCTACAGAGCAATGCTCCTGCTCCTTAGGTGGCCTCAGGCCCCAGCAGAGCAGCCCAAAACGGACAAGATGGCATCATTCAATGAAATAAAATGGACAAGATGGCATCAATGAAATAAAACGGACAAAATGGCATCATTCAGTGAAATAAAATGGACAAGATGGCATCATGCAATGAAGTGAAGCCTTCCAGGCACAGACTTGATCAAGAGAACGAGCAGGGTATTTCTTTGTATTTGACAGTGTCTGCAAACTGATTCAGTGCCTGCCTTTTCTTTTTTTTTTTGGCTGAAAACCTATTCTGGATTATTTCTGCTCTTGCTTTTTGTTTTTTAAAATGTGTGCACCGTTTCTAGATGTGGCCTGCATAGAGCATATGTGACAAATGCGTAATTTAACATTGGACTTTCAAAATTGGGAAAATAGATTTTATATAAAAGAGAAACTTTTTTGTTTTCGTTTATTGTGTTAAGAAAGACCATTTTCATGAATTTTAGGTAGGCATTAGCTTCGTCATATAATGGCAACAAAAGAAAACATCAAACATTTTAATTGTCAAGGAGTCAGTCAAATTCATTTTCAAAAGTAATTGGCTGTCATAAAAATGCAGATTTGAGGTATATTTCAGCATAAGCTGTCCACAGCACACTGACCCCCATGCTGTACAGTAAAATTTTGTCTATTCCATTGAGCTTCTGAGGCAAGCAAAGAAATCCTATAAATAATGAGTTTTTTCCTATCTATATATAAATAAATAAATAACAATTCTTTCTCCCTACTCTTCAAGAAGGAAATTTTCTGAAGAACTCTTTTGAGAAATCTGTCCCTAGGAGTGGAGGGAAGAACAGAGTACATAATGAGCAGTATTTTCTCTTAGCCGTAGCAATACTCCCCATGTCTGCCATTACATTTAAAATGCTCGCTCTTTGGCTACTTCCTTAGACATGCATAGCAACACAACTGGAATAGTTAGCTATGTGTGTGTACATGCAGCTGTAAAATAAAATAGCTTTGATGGTTATGCATTGGACCAGGTTAGGCTTTTGTCATCAACTGTCACAGAAGCTGGTCAGGTTTCTTTTACAGTGGTACCTCGGTTTTTGAACATAGACCGTTCCGGAAGACCATTCAAGTTCTGAAACGTTCGAAAACTGAAAACTCAATAGGTGACAGATAACATTCAGGATCTTGCACTCAGCAGAAGCTGCATGGCGTGTTCGACTTCCGAAAAGTGTTCGAAAACCGAAGTATTTGCTTCCGAATTTACAGCGTTCAAAAACCGAAATGTTCGTTAACGGAGAAGTTCGCAAACTGAGGTACCACCGTATTTATTTATTTATTGACTTTCTATACCATCCTTAATCCAAGGATCCCAGGGCAGTTTACATATAAAAACACATAACATAGTAACTAACAATAATTAACAATAAAAATAATTACTGCAGCCCGGTCAGAGGTGGGCTAGCACCTTTGTTTGAAAGAGCATTCTGTGTTGACAGTTTGTAACTCCTACTGCCTTGCCTGATTGGAGCTTTTTAGTTTAGAAAAACAAAAGTATTGTAACACCAGTTAGACCAAACATTTGGCTGCAGCTATCATCCCTAGCCATTGTTGCCTGAGGCTGATGGGAGTTTTATTCAAAAACATATGGGAGTCATCAGATTAGAAAAGGCTGCTTTAGCTTTTTCTCACAGGAAAAGTACTCCAAATTTTATTCATGGCTAGCAATAAGTGTTGGAAATCCTGGAAGCTAAGACTCAAGTTTAGGACAAGTACTCTGGTGAGAGCCCCAGCAGAGATATAACATGGCAAAAAAAAAATGGTAGCAAAGAAAAGTGTGGTAATGTTAAATCTTTAAAATGTAAACTTTCCCACGAATCCTACTCCCTAGGACACAAATAGACCACATATTTGGTAAGTTATGTAAACATTTTGCATGCAGAACTTTAAAGAACTTTAAAATTCATGAGCTTTTCCATACCAGTAAGAAAAACTTGCAGAGACAATAAAATGCTGCTTTAGTTACAAGATGGTACAAGTTCCTTAACAACTGGTGTAGGAAAATGCTAGTTACAGACTCCATTATTGTCTGAAGCAAAAGAGGCTGTTTAAAGCCATGTTGCTGAGCTGAAGGAATTAGCTCAATCCTCCTCACACACTGAATTCACATGCAGGCTGAGTATAACAAAAGGTTTGCTTGCCCATTTCCCCCCAAGGTAAGGGTGAGCAACATGGGCTAAACCTGACAGGATGGCTTAATCCATTGCATTAACCCCTTCATGCATTAATTCCACTCAAGAATGCTGGTTACATGAAGCTGGTAACCCAACAGGAAGAAGCTAGGTAGAAAGTGTTGACAGCTGTCTCAATCAGTATATAACCCAATTTCACCTGGGTATTTAGGTCCAGATCGAATTGTTGACCAATTCAGCCTCAGGAACTACAGAGAATGGCTCTGCCTGTCATGGGTTCCACCTATTGTTTGGGTTGCCTGACTTCCATCCTTCCAGGTAAATGGAGTGCCAGTCACCTCCAAGAAGGGAGCAGACACATTTGACAGACTATATACACCTCAGTGGCAGAGTACTTCCTTTGCATATATAACAGGGATGGGGCATGTCAGGACCTCCAGGTGTTCTGGGACTCCCATCGTCCCCAGCCAGCTTGGCCAATGTTCAAGGATAATGGTAACTGGAATTCAGCAACACCCTGGTAGCACCACTTAGTAGATGACAGGAAAGGCATTTGTTTGCCTCAGACCTGGAAAAGCAGCCAGTGGCGTAGCATGGGTTGTCAGCACCCGGGGCAAGGCTAGTAATTTGCGCCCCCTAACCTGTGGATTTGCGCCCCCTAACCCTAACCCCCAGATGTTGCGCCCGGTGCGGCCGGCCCCCCCTGCACCCCCCACGCTAGCCACTGAAAGTAGCTGCCAGACACAAGTACAGTAGTAGAAAAATTTGGGGTGGATGGACAAATAAAGTACAGTGGTACCTCGGGTTAAGAACTTAATTCGTTCTGGAGGTCCATTCTTAACCTGAAGCACAACTTTAGCTAATGGGGCCTCCCACTGCCCCACCGCGCCACCAGAGCACGATTTCTGTTCTCATTCTGAAGCAAAGTTCTTAACCCAAGGTACTATTTCTGGCTTAACAGAGTCTGTAACCTGAAGCATCTGTAACTCGAGGTACCACTGTGGTCTCATCTGGTGAGACTATTTGTCCTATTTCTGTCCAATTCCATTTCTGACCTGATGGTGGTGCTATCCATCCATTGTCTTATTTTTGAAAGCTGTTCCTTCAAAGTAGAATAAATAACAAAAGACCTTAGCTAAATTTGAGGACCTTATTTAACTGTAAGCAATATTGCTAAATAAAATATGCAGTCTGACATACGGAGAGGCCTAGAGCTGCAGTGGTACAGCTACGTGCTGTGAGTCTGAGCAAAGATTTTACAACTGGCTGGGTTTGTGCCATCATACTATATTGTTTTCAGTTATATTTTGTATAGTGAAACATCATAGAGAAAATCTGATCAAGCCAAGAGCGTGGCAAAATTGAAGTCTTTTACCAGCAGGTATTGGAAACCTCCATATGCTTTGGACTCCCATAAATTCTGAACGTTGACCTTGCTAGCCGCAGCTGATGGGAATTGGAATTTCAACACATTTGTAGGTCACCACACTGGCTGCCCCAATTTACTGTGACTCTTACATGCGAGGAAAGATTAGGTGCTGAGTTTATTGCTTCAATCTGGGGGGGGGGGGGACAAGAGAGTTCTCATAAACACACCACAAGGTACAAATACACATCCCTTGACACATGCAGACACATGACCACACACTTCACAGCTGGTACAGGTGCTGTGACTGCAAGGTGACTGGTCTAGGAGTTCAGAGTGAGGAGGACATAGCAAGACCCTGGCATCAGATGTGTCATGCTGCTCCAGGTGGACGCAAAGTTTGTATTGCCTAAAATACGCTTTTTTGTTTTGCCCTTGCTATTACAGAGGAGGCTGATCCATTCGGACAAAGGGGCAGAGCCCAGCTAACTTCAGTCTGCCCCTCAGGCCTGTCCTCACCTGCCTGCCAGTGTGGCACTGTCTATCAGTTTCTGCCTCCTCCTTAGTCTCAGTATTGAAGAAGAAGAAGAGTTTGGATTTGATATCCCGCCTTTCATTCCCTTTAAGGAGTCTCAAAGCGGCTAACATTCTCCTTTCCCTTCCTCCCCCACAACAAACACTCTGTGAGGTGAGTGGGGCTGAGAGACTTCAGAGAAGTGTGACTGGCCCAAGGTCACCCAGCAGCTGCATGTGGAGGAGTGGAGACGCGAACCCGGTTCCCCAGATTAGGAGTCTACCGCTCTGAACCACTACACCACACTGGCTCTGTACAGCCCTTGTACAGCCCTTGTACAGCTCAGCAGGGAGGAGGAGGAGGACAAAGCTAGAATTAGTTGGCTCTGCCCATCACTGGCTCTGGCTCCACCTACTGTTGGCCTCCACCCTAACCTGCACCCTATGAGTTGCACTGGGCGCCAGCCATTTCTGGGCTCTTGTTTCCACAGCTATTGGTACCCCTCCTAAGTACATACTTAGTTTGCCTGTTGGGTAATCCAGCATTGTTTGGGAACAGGCCACCTGGCAAATACCCTGGTCCCAAACCATTTAGGGTTTTATGATTGGCACCTTGAATTGAGTCTGGAAATTAATGGAGAGCCAACACGGGTTGAGTGAAACCAGAGTAATATGTTCCTAATGGTTACTCCCCAGAAAACACTGTTGCTAAATACGGCGTCGTTAGTGGTAGCGTCGACTTGAGCTCCGCATCAGTTAATGCGGTTTATATTATTTTTATCAGTCTTTTATTACTTTTATCAGCCTCAGTATTTTATCTATGTCATTTGGCAGCTATTATATTCACAAAGCTTGAGTTAAGGGCTTGAGTTAAAAGTCTTAGAGAAAGTCCTGGAAAGTCTCGGAGAAAGCCTTAATTAGCTGCAGCTCAACTAAACCTACCAACTACTTATCAGCAGGAGTGGAGATTAAACACCCTATCGTGGGAGAACGCCAGGCTTCCTGATTTACAGCAGAAATTAGTAGCGGCTCTATCTCTGGGAAAATGTCTAGGAAAAAGAAGCAACCGGCCTCTTTTCCACAAGTGAGCCCACAGCAGAAGAGCAAGCAGAGTAAAATGGACAATTTTGTAAGAGCACAGAACTCAGAACCTACTACATCAAATAGAACTCATTCCCAGGTAGGGGAATAATAAATTAATACAATAAATTAATGTGGCCTTTCAGTTGCATCCTGTGTATATTGACAGCAAACTCAATTATCTAGCTGTGGATTATTATGCAAATAAAGCAGCAGTATTCATACCCAAGAGGGAGGGCAGCTTGAAACAGCCCACAGAGGCTCAATGGCCACAGAATGCTGAATAATGAAAAATCAGGGGGTAGGGAAATGGAATGGAGTAGCTTAGGAAAGGGCATGGTTGGTAAGCTCACTGCACTGCAACATTTCATGGCAAGTCCCACAAGCTAATTGTTATGTACTGTACTGAGCTGAATCCTAGATCAATAGGATCCAGAATGCAGCAGTCTGATTGGTCTGCAGGAACCACCCAATCCAGCTCCAGCTGGAAGTGAATCAGCGACCTCATTGGCCTGCAGAGGCAGCCAATCAGGCTCCTGGATGAAGTGAATCAGCAACCTGATTGGCCTGCAGGAGCAGCCAATCAGGCTTCTGGAGGAGGTGAATCCACAACCTGAGTGGCCTACAGGAGCCGCCCAGATCACGTGGGGCCCATAGACGTTTTGGTGAAAGTTTCGTTCATTGCTACCATGATCTGAATAAAGAGCATGAAATTCACACACGACTCCGAGTATATTTCACTAATGAAAAATACAAGAGAATTGAAGAGTTGCACATAGTTTGTTATCAACTTAAGCTAAGAAAATACAAGCTTAGAGTCAGTCACTGTCATAGAATAATCCTCCTAGTGGGGATAGGTAAAGGTAAAGGTACCCCTGACCATTAGGTCCAGTCGCGGACGACTCTGGGGTTGTGCGCTCATCTAATTCTATAAGCCGAGGGAACCGGCGTTTGTCCGCAGACAGCTTCCGGGTCATGTGGCTAATGTGCTTCTGGCGAACCAGAGCAGCGCATGGCAATGCCGTTTACCCTCCCGCCGGAGCGGTACCTATTTATCTATTTGCACTTTGACGTGCTTTCAAACTGCTAGGTGGGCAGGAGCAGGGACCAAGCAACGGGAGCTCACCCCATCGCGGGGATTAGAACAGCCAACCATCCGATTGGTAAACCCTAGGCTCTGTGGTTTAGACCACAGTGCCACCCGTGTCCCCAGTGGGGATACATATATGCATATATTACTTCACAGTTTTGCAGAGCTTTCTACAGCACTTAAACCTCAACCGATGAGGGCAACCACTCACCCAGCCACCCATCACATACTTTAAACTACCGTATTTTTCGCTCGATAGGACGCACCCAACCATGGGACCATGTTTTAGAGGGGGAGAACAAGAAGAAAAAAATCTCCCCCTCTCTGTTCAGCGCCCCTTCAGTGAAGCGGCAGGAGAAACAGAGCCCCTTCCATTTCTCCTCCCGCTTCGCTGAATGGGCACTGCACAGCGCTCTCTCTGCTGAAGCCAGAAGAGTCTTGCTCTCCTGGCTTCAGCAAAAGGAACCCGAAGCCTCCGGAGCACGGAAGGAGCGCTCCCTCTGCGCTTCGGAGGCTTCGCATTGCTATCGCTGAAGCCAAGGAGTCTGCATTCGCTCCATAGGACGCACACACATTTCCCCTTAATTTTTGCAGGGGGAAAAGTGCATCCTATAGAGCAAAAAATACAGTAGGTGGCCCTTTCTTACATTCCAGATCAGGGAGAAAAGGGTCACCAATATGGCGCATGACATAGGCAGGCCAACTTCCCTGGAAGGGAGAAAATCGCTTGGAGCAACTGAATATAAAGGCTTTAGGGACAGTGGGGCAAAGTATATTTTTGAAATACAATTCATGACATTCTGGGCCCCTCCAAATTACTTGGCTTTTTTGTTGGTGTATTCTGCATTGTGTCATTTATGTAATAACAGCGCATTAGTGGTGAATTTATACTGTGGACCCTCCACACCTCATTCCACCTTATGACTAATTCAGCAAGAAGTTGTGGGACATGCAGTGATGGGGGGCAGTGGAAAGCAGTATGTCCATTCCAAAACATTTGCAGGCACCATCTTGAGCACAAATCCTCATGCATGAACAATAAACAGGACATCTGCAGCTACAAGAGGGGAGCAGTTTCCCAACAGCAGCCAGCTGCAAAGGGTAGTGCATGTACCTAGGGATGCAGAGAGCTCACTGATGCATGATCGATCACTGAACAAACATTTTCACAAAAATCAGCACCCAAGAGAAAAACTCCCCTTCTAGTCCTTTAGCTTAGGAAAAAGGGACCGAATGGTTTTTCTGACCATCAGGGATAGGAAGAGACTCAACATGTAGCAGTTGCATTGGAAGCAAGTAGGCAAGACCACGGTAGGAACTTCAACCCCATCCTGGAGACCAGAAGTGCCAGCCACCAGTGCCTTTTTTTCATATGTGAAGACTGGCATTTCTCCCCAATATCTAGTCTCAACCAATTGTGTCCTCAGCCGAAACTGCATGAAGGATGGCTTTCCTGACACGGGTGGCGCTGTGGGTTAAACCACAGAGCCTAGGACTTGCCGATCAGAAGGTCAGCGGTTCGAATCCCCGCGACGGGGTGAGCTCCCGTTGCTCGGTCCCTGCTCCTGCCAACCTAGCAGTTCAAAAGCACGTCAATGTGCAAGTAGATAAATAGGTACCACTCCAGCAGGAAAGTAAACAGTGTTTCCGTGCGCTGCTCTGGTTAACCAGAAGCGGCTTAGTCATGCTGGCCACATGACCCGGAAGCTGTACGCCGGCTCCCTCGGCCAATAAAGCGAGATGAGCGCCGCAACCCCAGAGTCGGCCACGACTGGACCTAATGGTCAGGGGTCCCTTTACCTTTTTTATGGATTAAAATGCATATAAAAGGCAACATCAGAAAATTCATTCTTGCAATATATTAGGCAAAACTACATACAAATGTTTTATTATATAAAATATTACATTATCTTCATTATTCATTGTTAATTAAATATGGTGGGGGACATGTGCTCCTTCAGTGCTCAGCTCTCACCTGTAGTTCCTAGAAGCTGGAAGCACATGCTGTTTCTTGAGACAGATGGATGTCAACTACATTCACTTTTCTAGTTGCCTTTTTATGGAGAAAGCCTCCCTGTTTTCTCTTTATTTTTTCACCCTACTTAAAACAGACTTCATACCTACCTAATATTTTGCAAGATATCTTTACATTCAAAACAACTTAGCTTGAAGTGTAAACAAATATTTATTCCCAACTCACATTGTTGCATAGACGTTTAATTTAATACTGGCTTTTCTGGTCACCAAGTATGGTATTTTTATTTATTTTTTGGATTTTAAAACCCTTATCTTGGTATTTTCTTAGATTTTCAGTTTAAAATTTTAAATTATCATTCAGGAACTTTTTTAAAAGTCCACCATCACTCCACAACTGTCTCTCTTTTTATTTGGATTTCTTCTTCAGCCTTTAATTTTCTTTCAATTTCAATTTAAAACAAAAATTTTGCCTCCGCTAACACTTTTTAGAAAGAGATACCTAAGGTAGGTTTATTTATTTACACATTTAAAAAAATCCAAACCTACCCTTTTTGGGAACATGGTGGCTTAAACAAGAATTTAAAAATCAGAATACCACACTAAGATATATTAAAATGATAAAGCAGTAAAATATGTTTAAAATGCAGTAGATAAAACCCACAGCATTAATATCCATTTAAAATAAAAATGGGTCGTCTCAGTTTTTTATGGTTCATTTAAAACGGATTTTACCTTTTGTATCCTTATTGTACACCACTTAGAAACTGCAGTGTTAAGCAGTATATAAATGGCTGAATTAAGCAAATAATATGAACTGTATCTCCTTTTTTAAGGTTTAAGCTGTAATTAATATTTCAGTAGGGTAAAATCCCCCAGGTTTCCCTTAGAAAAAAATCACTTTAATTTTTCAAGAGAAAGCCCTTCTATGCTACTTTTAGTTTCATTTTAAAGCCCATTTCATCTTCTCTAGCCTCCGTCTCCTAACATTTCTGGCTAGTAATTACAGATCCTACAGATCCAACACAAAGGTTAGCGCTATGACTAGTACAGTACTGCAGACCAGGGTAGGCTCACTCCCTAGAATGTGCTTGCTCCTTCCACCACCTGCTGGTCACAATAACACAAAAAAATAGTTCCTTGCAACATTGACAGGATGCATACACAGATGTGTTCATTTTCAGTGAGTAGCCACTGCTTTGGTGGGAGATTAGCATTCATTTCCCATATTAATACGTCCTGGAAATAAATAAGAGAATTTCACAATGGTTCTTATCTTTCCTTTTTGTTAGGACAGTAGCCCATCTCCCCAGTTCTTGAAATTTGATCTTAACCTAAATGATTCTTGAAATGACTGGGCAGTCCTATGAATGTTGACTCAGATGTTACTCTTGATATATTCTGTGGGCCATGTTCAGTGCTTTTTTTCTGGGGGGACACACAGGGGTATGCATACCCCTAAACATTTTGTGAATCTAAGTTTGGCCTAATTGAGGGGCGGTATTTCAGTATGAGTAGGAAAATAAACATAAACATATTTTTTTTTAAGGAAAAAAGCACTGGCCACGTTCATCGACCCATTTGAGCTAGTGGGTTCAATGTTGCGAAAGTTCCATGGGCACCAGTCCCAAAATGGCAGTAGGGAGACATGGCATAATACAAAATAGCTGCCACGACTAAAAGAGCAGAGCAAAGAGACAGTGCCACAAAATTGTGTGGGGCTGCCTCCTTCCACCACAAATTAATGAGGGTAAATACTGTTATGTCCTGAAGTTCTCACCCTGGGCCAGTAGGGGGATACTGTAGATAGTTTTCACTCAGTCCGCATATGCAAATAGGGAATTGAAAGTGATGTTCAGTGATTGGATAGTTACAGAATGTTGTTACTGTTGCTTTGTAGTTGAGCTCTATATAAGCAGGTTGGCTCAACCCTTCAGTTCAGTTCTGTTCTGGCCTGAGAATAAACAAGAGCTATTTGAAGAATCGCTGTGTCGTCTGATATGTTCACCCACAACTTAACAAATACCGCTGCAATCACTCATAGATCACTCTTTGCATCTCTCTCCTCTGTTTCAACACTTGCTCTCTTAGAGTATAGGAAGCTATATGCCCATTGGAAGACACTTCCCCAGTCATGGCTACAACAGCACCCACATACTCTGCCCACAGCTCCAATGTCCCTCCTGCACCCGCCTTCTCACTCACCTACATGGAATTTCTGGTCACCTATGGCTACTGGGCAAGTTGTTAAATATAAGGCTGGTCCATGTCTTGTTATTGCTTTCCATTGTTTACCCAACAGGCACACGTTCCAATGTCCCAAATACTACTACACCTAAAGCCTTATACCTTGAAGGGTCTTTTTTCTAAATGCAGGAGTGGGCATAAAATGTGGCCTCCAGACCTCTCCAGAGGCCTTTCCAGAACTCTTTCCAGGTCAAACCCTCACTTGTCCTACTTCATACCCCAAAAGTGTTTTTCCTGGCTGAAGTGTGCCTTTGAACACTGATAATGCCTCTTGCTTATCTGGACGGTGGCCAGAGCATATGTGCAGAAACTAGCCCACACTAGAAAGGACATTTTTTACATTCATTGCTCCTCCCACTTTTGTCTGTGGCCCTCACCACCATGGGTACTTGGCCATCATAGGGTTGCCCTGAAGGAAATGTGACCTTTGGGCATCCAACCTGCTTTAATGTATAGACACCAACATCCATCACTGGAGGATGTTAATTGCTATGACTGACATGTGTACCTTTGCAAGGAAATCTGAGCCCAATCCACAAAACTTGAAACTCATTTTCCATAGTTAATGAATATGCTCCTTCTCAAAAATAATGGAGGGTGGCTAAGCAACACTACAAAAACATTAAGTAATGCTTACCCCAAACCCCTTTTAAAAATGCTAATTTATCACAGATTCATTCAGAGCGTCAGCCAGCAGAAAGAGGTTTCACACTAATAAACATTCCCAGTGAGGCTCTTTAATCCCCATTCTATTTGCCTGCCTTTTATCAGGGAAAATGCACATCCATGGGAATTCAACTTTGTTAAATTGCAGTATGTTGAGCAATTCTCCAGGCATTTTCCCAAGCCTGTTTATTTTTAACATCAGTCATGTTTTCCAATTACTGTAATTACAAAGCCAACACTTGGGGGGGAAATGTTTCTGATGAAAGCTGTAGAAATAAATATATGTGAGAACAGCAGGATTTATAATGCTAGAAAACTTTTAGCATTCCCTGCCTGTTGCTGTAAACGTGTAGCAGGAGTCCAAAGAGGAAGTAAAGTGTAATAATCACAAGAGAGATGTTTAACCTTTGTATCATACTGTACTAAGAACTTGGAAAACATTATTCCTTTTTTTCCAGTGAGGGAAATGAATACTACAAAAGATACTTAAAGGTAAGCTCCAGACTGTCAGTATTTTGCGGGAGAGATTCAATCACATACCAGAACTTTAGTATGTACTGCAGAAGAAAAGTGGATCAAGGCGGTCTCTCACTTTGGCACAACAAATCCACAATCTTTTATGGTTAAAAAAGTGATGGGGGGATGCTCTGAAAAATGTAGGATGAATTAATAATTGACAAAACAAAAAAATTCCTTCCAGTAGCACCTTAAAGACCAACTAAGTTAGTTCTTGGTATGAGCTTTCGTGTGCATGCACACTTCTTCAGATACCATACATCATCTGAAGAAGTGTGCGTGCACACGAAAGCTCATACCAAGAACTGACTTAGTTGGTCTTTAAGGTGCTACTGGAAGGAATTTTTTTTGTTTTGACTATGGCAGACCAACACGGCTACCTATCTGTAACTAATAATTGACAGTTATATAGAATAACCCGATGCAAGCAAATCAGGCAGAATGCTCATTATTGTATAATCTCCCTGCAAATATGCAATAATGAAGAGTGGAGAACATATAACCTCCTTTTAAGCTTTGTGCAAGCAAATCAGGATGAATGCTCGGTAAACAGCTCATCTTTAGATGCCCTAACTCTTAGGCCAGGGGGCAAGCTGATTTTGTTTTATCACTCTCCATCTTCCTTTTGCATGTGTGGAAAACCCTTGTCCCACCAGCAGTGGCCTAGCGTGGGGGGTGTAGGGGGGGGTGGCCGCACCGGGCGCAACATCTGGGGGTTAGGGTTAGGGGGCGCAAATCCACGGGTTAGGGGGCGCAAATTACTTGCCTTGCCCCGGGTGCTGACAACCCACGCTACGCCACTGCCCACCAGTTGTTGCTGAAGTACGACTCCCATGAGCCCCAGCAAGCAAGGGATGTTTTGCAGCTGAAAAAAGAATAGGAGATGGGGATGGAACAAGTCAAGAGAACAAGCAAATTCTAGCACAAATTCTTCATTAAGTTACATAAAAACACAGCAATGTTTTAAAGGCAGTGGTGAACTGTTGAAGGCTGGGGCTGGGCACAATAATCTGTTAAATGTCCACTCCCAAGACTTAGATCAGGAATGGGGAACCTATTGCCTTCTAGGTGTTGCCACACAAACAGTGCCTTGTATGGTTACACTACTACAGGCCGGTCTGGCTGTTTGGATATCTGAAACTGCAGTGTGTATAGTGAGGTTTGGGTACTAATTATTTGTGATTGGCTAAGTGATTTTTTTGTATAAAGAGAATTTGGATAGTGGGGCATACATTTATTTGCATTTCATCAACGGACTCTTCTTACATTCTCGCTCTACCTAATGCTAAGGCTGGCCCTGGGTGCAACCTTGCTTTGCTGGTAACAGAGACAGGAATATGCTTCCCTTCTGTTCTCTAGTCCTGTAGCAATAAAGTGCTTAATTTCCAGAAAAAGAGATACACACACCTTACATGTATCTTAGTGTGTGGTTTTTTTTTCCTGTTGCTAGGTTGCATGTGTGTTAGAGTGTGTCAGGCAACAGAGATGGAAATTCCCGGTTGTCAAAAAAAGGTTATTTATCTATGCCACTACGGCGGCCCCTGTTTTGTTAGCCCCAAAATGGAAAACAAGTGAGGTCCCAACCAAAGAAGAATGGCAACTTAAACTGATGGAATATGCACAGCTTGCAGCTCTAACTTATAGAACAAGAAGAACATTTGTTTAAAGAAGATTGGAAAATGTTTATTGAATATATGGGGGAAACATCTGAAAACGTTGGCAGCATTAAGATAAATTCAAGAGTATAAATAAGTTTTGATGGAAGCCCTAGTTCAGGTGGGACCTGCCACAAAAATTAGTGAAGAGCTCCTTGTTGCAGCCAACCATATACCCTTCTGCATGATACCCCATTCCAGTTCTTACCAGGTTTTCGTATTTTTTTTACAGCCAACAGCCAACAAGCTTGGGCTGGTCCTGACCCCACCCCATAGGACTGGTGTGGGCAGAGGAGGGGGATGGAGGAGAGATAGCCTTCAGAGGCTCTGTGGTATAGTGGTTAGAGTGCTGGATTAGGACCTGGTAGGCCCAGTCAGTGTCTCTCAGCCTAACCTGTACCTCATACTTCTATGTACAGGTAGGTAGCAGCATTGGCCTTCCATAGTCGAAATGTAGCAATTAGGCCAGTCAAATGACCATGCAGCAATCAGAGAAATAAAGCAATAAAGTTTTAATTGTTTGCCTGCAGCAAGCAATGGCGCGGAGGAATAAGTTCCGAAGTCCGGCCCCTCCCAACAGGGGAGGCTTCCCTTTATACATTCTTGAATCAGGTCTTTATCCAATCAAAAGTTACAGCATTACACATACTCAGATAGAGACAATAGATTCTGCCTAGAGACAAGAACTGCTTTGCCTAGAAATTGTGTTCCAGATAGATACATTAGGTTCCGCCTAGAGATATCCAGATACAGTAGATACATTAGGTTCCGCCTAGAGATAAGGCATCAGTAGTTGGAGATTACCCTTCCATGTCCTCATTTGGTAATCCTTATCAGCCTATCTCTCTGTGCCTCTGAGTAGTGGGTGTCTGAGTGTTTTTACTGGATATGGGGGCCTGGCCTAGATCAACGAAATGACTTACTTGCTTAACATTTTAACTCACAAACTGACTTCCTTGAGCATGTTGCCACAGAAACAAAACAAAAAAAAATTCCTTCCAGTAGCACCTTAGAGACCAACTAAGTTTGTTATTGGTATGAGCTTTTGTGTGCATGCACACTTCTTCAAATACATACCAATAACTAACTTAGTTGGTCTCTAAGGTAAGGTGCGACTAGAAGGAACTCTACCTCATAGGGCTGTTGTGAGAATAAAACGGGGAGGAAGAAAACCACATACATATGCTATATTGAACCAGTGTGGTGCAGTGATTAAGAGTGTAGACTTGTAATTAGGTTTCCCTCCCCACTCCTCCACATGCAGCTGCTGGGTGACCTTGGGCTAATCACACTTCTTTGAAGTCTCTCAGCTTTGTTGTGGGGGAGGAAGGGAAAGGAGATTTCTAACGGCTTTGAGACTCCTTAAAGGTAAAGGGACCCCTGACCATTAGGTCCAGTCGTGGCCGACTCTGGGGTTGCGACGCTCATCTCGCTTTACTGGCCAAGGGAGCTTCCGGGTCATGGGGCCAGCATGACTAAGCCGCTTCTGGTGAACCAGAGCAGCACATGGAAACACCATTTACCTTCCCGCCGGAGTGGTACCTATTTATCTACTTGCACAGGTATGCTTTTGAACTGCTAGGTTGGCAGGAGCAGGGACCGAGCAATGGGAGCTCACGCCGTCGCGGGGATTCGAACCGCCAACCTTCTGATCGGCAAGTCCTAGGCTCTATGGTTTAACCCACAGCACCACCCGCATCCCTTTTGAGACTCCTTAGGGTAGTGATAAAGCAGGATATCAAATTCAAACTCATCTCTTCTTCTCCTTTGGAGGAAAAAGTGGGAAATATTAAATAAAAAAAAGGCTTAAATGATACATTCATCTCTCCGGAGGAGAGATGTTCATTACAAAAATAAGTATTTATATTTGTGTTTTTATTCTGTGTTTGTCGGATAAAGGGTGGTGTATTAATAATAATAATAATAATAATAATAATAATAATAATAATAATAATAATCAAAGTAAAGCCCTTGCTTGAGAAACACTTTTTTCTCTTCCTCATCCTTCCTTTCCCCCTCTCAATCCATTCCCGAATCCCTTTACGCCTCGTTTTCCCGCCATTTCCATAAAACCCTGAGGTATTGGGGAAGAGGAGGCGGGCCCTTTCATTTGAGCGAAGGCACCCCTTCTCCAATCGCTTTGCCGCTGAAGTCATCCACGCGCCCAATTGGAAACCGGACTTCTTTCTGCGCCTTCGTTTTTTTTCTACTTCATCTTCTTTCCGTTGGGGGCGTGGCGAGGGGGGGAGGAGAAAAGCACTGCCCAATCCTCGGAGAGCGGCTTCTCTTCTTCTTCTCCCCCCCCCCCCGCACTCGCGCCCAATTTATGGACGGAGACAGAGCGCAAGCGAGCGAACGAGCGAATGCCTTGACTGCACAAGCGCAGGCGGCGCCTCCTCCCGCTCCTCCATCCCCTTCCGCCTCCCAGCGTTACGCTGTCGGCGCAGCGGGCGCATTCGGCGTAGCGGTGCCAGCGCCGAGGAGGAGGGAGGTGAGAGCGAGTCGGTCTCGGGTGGGGGGTGGGTGGCAGTGTGAGGTAAAAGCGGGGGGAGGTCCTTGCGCGGGGGCCTCTTTATCCCCACGGAAGAGATCGTGGGGGAGTGTGGGGGGTCAATCTGTCTTTTGGAGTGGGGGGGGAAGGGTTTTTTTTTAAAAAAATAACAGGTTGCGAGTGGAAAGCTTTCTCCTGGGAGGGGGCGTTATTTTAAGAGGGGCCTGAGGGGGAGGCGAGCGAGATCCATGGGGTGAGGTTGAGGGTCAGTCGGGGTGGGGGGGGGTTAGGAGGAAAGTGAAGGGCGAAGGGCTCCTCACGGCTCTTGTTGTGTGGGGAGAGTTTGTATGGGGCGAGCGGAGGGGGTGGGAGAGTTTAAGACCAGCTTTTATTTCTCCCCTTCTTCCGCCCCCTCTTGTATGGGGCGGGAAAGAGGGGTTTTATTTCCCCCCGTCGGGTGGCTCGTGCGCCCGAAGCGCTTGAAAACACATTCACACTTTGTGCAAAGCTGTATACATCTCCCGGTCATCATTGGAAAGGTAGTTTATGGTTGCTGGCTGTAGCTCTGTGAGGGATGAACAACGCGTATTATTATTGGGTATGGTGGGAATGTGCTATAAATGTATGCTGTGTATGCAGCCTAAGTTCGAAAGAGTGTAAAACTGTATACATCTAAAGCGCACACATGTGAACACCCAAATAATCCTGGGAAATGTATTTTATGTATGCTGAGAATCATAGCTGTCAACGTTTCCTTCTTTTTTTTTTAAAGGGAAATTCCCTAATTCCGAATAGGATTCCTCGCAAGAAAAGGGAAAAGTTGACAGCTATGCTGAGAATTGAAGCACTTCAAGGGGCAAACTACAGTTCTCATCATTCTTTTTTTAGGAGAGAATGTGCTTTAAGATATGCTGTGTGCACAGCCTAAGTCTGAAAGTGTGTAAAGCTGTATACATTCAAAGCACTTCGCCCTGCACAAATAAATCATGGGAAGTGTAATTTAAGGGTGCTGGGAATTGTAGCTCTGTGAGGGCTAAATTACAATTCTCAAGGTTTGATTTTATTTTGGCAGTGGTGGTTGAGGATGTTCTTTAAATGTTTGCTGTGTATGCAGTCTAATTTGTGGGTTGGATCAGGCTTGATCATACTTAGAGCCAGACTGCACTGAAATCAGTGGGGCTTAGGTTAGCTCTGTTGATTTCAGGGGGTTTAGTCTCAGTGTGGTGAAGTCTGGATCCAATGTTGTTTTTGTAGAGTGTAGATACAAACACATACACCTGTGTAGTTTTATCTAAACACTTTTTATGTGTGGATGTGTGTACATATGCACCTACATGTGCGTATGTGAATTTATACAACACACCCATTCATACATACCTTGTGTGTGCAGGTAAGATACATGTGTGGTGGTGTCCACAAATGTGTATTGTGTTCTTGGCAGAACAAATTTTCCTGTATAAATGTGCCCTTGCTTTAAGGTCCACAGGGAAGACTCTCTAAACTCTGCCACAGTTAACTGAAATCCAATATGTAGCACCGTGAGCGAGGGCCTTCGTAGTACAGGCACCCAGTTTATGGAATTCTCTCCCTTCTCAGATATGTTTGGTGCTGACTTCTTTAAGCTCTTGATACAAGCTTGGTATCTATTTGCCCAAGCCTTTTTGTGAGAATTGCACCACTTAGTTAGGGATGTGTACGTGTGTATTCTTGCCTGTTTTGTTTTAATGTAGTCCGCTCTTTATTGCTTCAGCAATAAAAAGTGTGTAAAAATATATTGATCAATTACATATTGTGCATGTATATAGTTCTGTGTACCTACAGACACACAAACATTATAGCCATGATCTAGCCAAAGTGGCACACTTTTTAAAGTTAATGTTGAAACTAGTGGAGCTCTAAAGCACTTGCTTTTGAATGAATTGTACTTTAAGATTTACTCTTGTAAGTTGTGTTGGTTTTTAAGGTGCTATAGGACTCCTGTGCTCACTCCTAAGCTGTACACTCATGGGCATGTTTAGAAATAAATATCCCTGTGTCCAGGTGACCTTCCTCCTTAGCCTGTTTAGAATTGCTTGAATGTAATAACGCTGCAATCCTATGCAAACCTACCTAGGAGTAAGGCTGTTGAACACTCTGGGGCTTACTTTGAAATAGACTTGTCTTGGATTTAGGGCTGGGCAATATCTGGTTTTTAACATTGTGATATATCGCAATGTCTGAAATAAGGATGGAGCTATGTAGAAGCATTAGGTGGTTTCATGGTTTTTCTTCCATCGTGATTTTTTCCAGCGCCTGCTCTTGTGATTCACTGCCCCCTGCATGAGGCAGGGGAAAGCTGAGCTGGCAGAGTTAACAGGGGCTGCAGGAATCAAGAGAAGCATTGGCTGGCTTTTCCTACATTATGAGTTTTGCATAACACACACACAGTCATAATTTGTGATATATTTCCAGGTTAAAAACAATGCAACTGATACCACAATATGGACTTCAAACCAGTTTTGGATGATATATCAATATATCACCCAGCCCTACTTGGATTGCACTACAACAGCTGCTACTCCAGAACATGTCTAAGAATGGAAGTCGAACGAAATCCATTATGGAAGTCGAACGAAATCCATTATGGAAGTCTATTCAGCTTCCAAAATGTTTGAAAATCAAATCACGGGTTCTGATTGGCTGCAGGAAGCTCCTACAGCGAATCAGAAGCCACGGAAGCTCTGTCAGATGTTCAGGTTCCAAAAGAGCGTTCGCAAACTGGAACAATCACTTCCAGGTTTGCAGCATTCGGAAGCCAAAACGTCTGAATTACAGGGTGTTCTACAACCAAGGTGCGATTGTACATATATTTGAGGATTTGATTGCCTGTGAGAGGTTGATTCTGTAGTTTCATAGGTTTAGTTTCCTCTCCAGTGTCTCAGAAGCAAATAGTTATAACAAGGATAAGCCGATTTTAATCTGGTATGGCCTCCTTTTTTCTTTATCAGAATCAGCACGGTCCGCCAATGTGTTCTAAATTTACAGAGTAAGGGTTGAATAATCAGGATATCTTTAAGGCCTAACTACACTATTTCCAGTAATCCTCACTAGGTGCTCATTGCATAGAAATGTAAGGAGAATATAACTGGATCCGGCCAAAGTCCACATAGGGAAACATTATTTGCAGAAATCACACCAAACCAGCAGAAGCTACATGGTCCGCTGGAACAAGTAGACGCTGATGTATCTTTCACTTGCTTGGGAGTAAGATTATGAGGGGTGGGAAACAGGACACCCACAACTATTTTTTACCTCATCTGTCCTGAGGACTGTATAGCTTTATCCCTTGTTCAGAATAAATAATGGGTCATGTCAATTCAGCACAATGTTCACTGAAAGGGCTATAAAAATATGTGTTGCTATATAGACTGTGTGTCCACTAAATTCTGTCTCCTGCCCCATCAGAGCTACCCCAGATCTCCTGTGTCAGGTCTGATATTGGAGATTTGGCAACTCTGTAGTTGGGGTAGAAGCTGAGGAGGACCTGATATAGGAGGGGTGGGAGTGAGAGGGAGGTGATTCCTATTGCAAGTGGTTAGCCATTTTGTTTTACAAGCTGGTGGGGAAGTGAAGTTTGTGATGGTGGAATGTTCGTGGGTTACCGATGAAGCTACTTGGATGGGATTTGTTAGTGAATTGGGTTGTAAGCACTTAATATGTCTAATGGGAATACTAGGTCAGTGAGCTGAGGAATGCTGAGAATCTGGGAGAATCACTTGGATTGGGAAAATGTTGCTGCTGTCTGTGGAAGGGGTTCAACATGGGCTAATATTGGATGGGGTGGATAACTGGGCTGTGGTTAGGGCAGTTGGTGAGGAAGTCCCAGGAGTCACTTGGGTCAGCTGTTTATTTAAAATATAGCTGAACACAGCAGGCGGGATACGTAACTACAGATCAGAATGAACTCTTGACATTGAACTTTAAAAGCATTCATCAAGGCAGAGTGGGATAGGGAAAAGATGCTGGAAGTATCTCAAGAACTGCCATGTAGGCTAGGTTCTTGAAAAATAATTTCATAAATTTTAATTTGGCTTTTGGCAAGCTCATTGTCTCATTACTGTCTCATTACATTTTAACTCTAATTTGAGTTGCTTTTGAAACTGACTGTGCCCACAGCCAGTTATCTGTTTTGTCTTCTTCAATGAGTTAATGGGCTGAACAAACCCTGAGCCTTATACCCCTGATGTAAAGGCATGTCTAAGGCCTAGGAAAAGCAAGCCTCATAACCATGTTTTGTAAAACCCTGGTCACATTACTTGACATGTTTTTTGCTTCCTTCTTGTTGTGGCAAAGCTGACTGAAAGGCGAGGTGTGGTGGGTGGAAAGTGCCTATCCTTGATACGCCACAGTCTGATATCTAGCAGCCATCTGTGGACTACTTATTTCTCTTTGAACATCCTTTTCACCGGAAGACTGTGTTTTTTTTTTGTGTGTGTGTGTGTGTGAGAGAGAGAGAGAGAGAACACATGCATACATGCAAATGTGCCTATTAGCATCTATCCTTTTCTGAGACTGCTTGCTGTTGATAACCTGAAGATCTAAGCCTCTATGTATACAGTACAGAAAAATAAAAACTATTCAAGCAAGTTGCAGAAGCATTTGGCATGTAAAGTAAAGGATAGTGATGAAGGCATCTTGAATTTATTTATAGATAGATATGGGATAATACTTGAATATTCATTTATCTATGATTAGATTGGGGGGCAGAGGGAGGAACTGACACTAGCGGATACTAAGCTGAGACTAACCCCTTCTCTCCCTTCTGTAGGCTTGCATGAAACCTGTGGGAGCCACAACATATGCTGCTGATGCAGTTGTCCACGTGAAGCTTTTGCACAAGGGGAGGAGACTGGAACTGTGAAGTGTTGACACTGCTGTGCAGCAGCTCAGAAAGAAACTAGCAGTACTGTCAAGAGGAGCCCTGAGAGAAGCCAAGCACCACGATCTCTAATCAAGGGAGCTCCTGCTGGTCTGGAGCTTAGATTTCCCCCTCTACCCTTGGAGATGAACCAGAGACTTCACTTGCCCTCCTCCTTACCTGAAGTCTGCACCAGCGATGATACTATAGCCAGATCAGACCACCAAAGAGAGAAGAGGATTTTTCATTTAAAGCTAGGGTGCCATTGCATTTGAACTGAGATTTCCGTGCTCTATTTTTGTAAACTGGATTGACTGTGGATTTATTTCTTACATTGTGGTTTCACCTTCTTTGAAACATCTTTATTGTTTATATTTGGAGCTGCTGCACTCTATAGATATTTTTGCTCTTTTTCTTTTGGGAGTTTCTAGACTTTGTGTTTTTTGGCCTTGTTTGAATTTGCCCATGGCTTTCTTGATGAAGAAGAAGAAGTTCAAATTTCAAACCAGTTTCACTTTAGAGGAGCTGACTGCTGTTCCTTTTGTGAATGGGGTTCTGTTCTGCAAAATTAGGCTTCTTGATGGAGGAGATTTTGCCACTTTATCTTCCAGGTAGGAAGTTCTTCATTTATAATAATAATAATTTATTATTTATACCCCGCCTATCTGGCCCTCCCTGTTTGATATTTGTTGTACTGAGCAATTATGTGTCACTAGGGCTATTTCCCCTTGTCTAGTGTCCCCCTTATGCTTTGTGTGTGTGTGGTGGGTGGGGAGAGAGGAAATGAAGTTATGTGGACACTGATGGCCTGCTGTGTGAGGTCCTTCAGGAAGTTGGGTACACATTTTTCAAGACTTTTCAAACTAAAGCATTTGTGATCTGAAAAACTTTTCATTTCCCCACCCTAGTAGTGCATATAGTGATGAGTGTGTGTATTGATACTCACTAAGGAACTTGAGATTTGGGAAAGATAGTTCTGCATATCCTTCCTTTTTGCTCCCTCGTTGAGCTTATTCCAGGTTGCAAAGTATGTGATACTTGAGAGTCTGTTTGAAAAATCACAGCTTTAGATGCTGTGTTGTTCTCTTGTTGTTTTACATTTATTAATAGACCAAATGCTGTATCATGAATCTAAACTAATACAGTTCTGGTTCCATGGAGGGAGTCCCTTTTTTAAAAACATTTAATTTGTAGGATTATTTTCTCTCTTCTCTAAAAAGCGACTGCCCTGTCTTTCAGTAACTGTTAATCAAATGTTGCTTTTGTTGCTGGCTGTGTGCAGATTGATTATTGCCTAGCATTGTGCCAAAACAAATTCCAAAAACAATCCTGGACTTGCTCGTGAACTGCCTTGTTCCGTAACTCATGGCAGGAGATTTTAGAAGCTTTTCTTGTACTTGTACAAAAGCACGTAGGTCTCTAGGAAGGGACAAAAATTGATTTTTGTGTGGCTTTCTTTTAAAAAAGCAGCACGAAGCCAAAGTTTTTTTGTCTCTTCATATATTATTATTATTTAACTGTGTAAGTAATACAGCGTTACGCATGGAACTTAACACTGTATCCCTGGAAAACGCTCTGTGGAAGCACATACTTTGTCATTGGTTATCTCTATGGCACAATCTCCCAAACTTGTACTTGATACAATGTATGTGGAGAGATGATTTCCAGAGCCCATGGGTAAAAAAATTACAGCTGAAAATTACAGCATTGGGAATCTCCCCATCCAAATTACTAGAGCAGGACATAGTTCCAGCTAAAAGAACAGTAACCTGTAAACTAGAGGAGATGGACTTGCAGCAGAAAATGGTCTTGGGCAACGGTACCTGCTCACCTCTAAACCTTGGTTTATTACCCCTCTTAAGGCTCCCAAACTATTTGAATTCCTTAACTTCTTCGGCTCATAGATATGCCTTTGTAAAGGCAAGATTCAACACCTTCCCATCAAACGTGCTGAGAAATAGATTCTCCAATGGACAGATATCGCTCTTATGTGATTGTAATTGTGGGGCACCGGAATCGTTGCATCACATAATTCTTGATTGTGCTTTTCACTTATCGGCCAGGAGCAAGTTTCTTGCTCAATATCTTAAGGGAATTGCCGATGATACAACTGAAGCCAAACTGAGATATCTATTAAATGATGATGACCCCCTAAGATCACTCATGGTTGCCAGATTCTTGATCAGCGTCCTATCCCTAAAGAAGAGAAACGGACTCTTGTGTGGCTCGGATAATCCCTTTAAACCATGATCTATGTTTTAGGATGTAATTAGGTATTATCACCATTGATGTCTTCTATTAATTTATGAGCAGAGGGCGATGTTTATGTTACAAATTTTGTAATGTATGATGTTGGTCTTTTGTTTTTGTTTTGCTTTGGTTCTTGTCAGTTTTTTGTAAGTTTTGGAGGTTTTAAATTTGGAGGTTCAAGTACATTATGGTGGTATGGGAAACTGTCGTGTGATGGGCCAATGGCCGTAATAAAGATCAATCCAATCCATATTATTATTATTTCTACCCCGCCAATCTGGCTGGTTTTCCCCAGCCACTCTGGGCAGTTTCCAGCAAAATATTAAAATATAATAATTCATCAAATATTAAAGCTTCCCTAAACAGGGCTGCCTTCAGATGTCTTTTAAAAGTCAGATAATTGTTTATTTCTTTCACATCTTTTGGGAGAGCATTCCACAGGGCAGGCACCACTACCAAGAAGGCCCTTTGCTTGGTTCCCGGTAACTTCCTTCTCACAGTGAGGGAACTGCCAGAAGGCCCTTGGCACTGGACATCAGTGTCTGGGCAGAACGATGGGGGTGGAGATGCCCCTTCAGGTATACTGGGCCGTGGCTGTTTAGGGCTTTAAAGGTCAGCACCAACCCTTTGAATTGTGCCCGGAAATGTACTGGGAGCCAATGTAGGTCTTTCAGGACCGGTGTTATGTGGTCTTGGTGGCCACTCCCAGTCACCAGTCTAGCTGCCGCATTCTGCATTAGTTGTAGTTTCCGGGTCACCTTCAAAGGTAGCCCCACGTAGAGCGCATTGCAGTAGTCCAAGTGGGAGATAACTAGAGCATGCACCACTCTGGCAAGACATTCCACGGGCAGGTAGGGTCTCAGCCTTCATACCAGATAGAGCTGGTAAACCGCTACCCTGGACACAGAATTGACCTGCGCCTCCATGGACAGCTGTGAGTCCAAAATGACTCCTAGGCTGCACACCTGGTCCTTCAGAGGCACAGTTACCCCATTCAGGACCAGGGAGTCTTCCATACCCACCCACCCCCTGTCTCCCCAAAACAGTACTCCTGTCTTTTCAGGATTCAACCTCAATCTGTTAGCCGCCATCCATCCTCCAACCGCCTCCAGACATTCACACAGGACCTTCACTGATTCAGATTTAAAAGAGAGGTAGAGCTGGGTATTATCCGCATACTGATGAACACCCAGCCCCAACCCCCTGATTATCTCTCCCAGCGGCTTCATGTAGATGCATGGGGGAGAGGATGGAACCCTGAGGCACCCCACAAATGATAGCCCAGATGTCTGAACACTCATCCCCCAACACCACTTTCTGAACACAGCCCAGCACGGGTAAGGATCAAGGAGACAGGTGGTTGGTTTCACTCGTCCAAGCAGCCTGTCCACATCCTCGGAGGTAACAGATTGGAATTGATCCCACACAATTTGGACTAGACAGGACTCCAGCACTCTCCCGCCCCAGCCCTGTTCCCACAGTGGAGTCTACCTCTTTCCAAATCTGAGTGATTTTATCTGCAAAAAATCTTGCAAAATTATTGCAGGAGATCTTGGGGCCCTTACCGATGGCTCAAGTGGTACCGCTAAATTGCAAACCACCTAAAAGAGTCTCCTGCTGCTGTTTTCTGCAAATGCAATAGAGGAGGTGAAGAAGGTCCTCTTCGCCGTTGCTATTGCCACTTGGTAGGTTCAATGTTGATCTCTAACCCGTGTCCTGTCAGATTCAGAATGAGTTTTCCGCCACTGGCAGTCTAGCCATCTCAGTGGTTGTTTCATTGCCCTCAGCTCCAGGGGAAACCATGGGGCTGCCCAGGCTCCATGCAATTGGAGAGGGTGCTTCAGAGCTGGACAATCAATAGCCCTGGTTAACTCCACATTCCAGAGGGCCACCAGGGAAATCAGCTGAAAGGTCATCAACATGGGATAAAACATCCCCTACAACTTTCTGGAAATCATTTGGATCCATTAAGTGGTGGGGGCACACCGGCCAAATCAGTCCCACCTTCCTGCAGAGGGGAAGGGTCGTGAAGAAGTCCAGTTGCACCAGGAAGTGATCCGACCAATGCACTTCTTTTGTTTCACTTTTACATAGTGTTAGATCACCCACATCCATAGAGGTGAACACCAGGTCTAATGCATGCCCCCGACTATGAGTTGGGCAAAACCTATTCAGGGACAGCCCCTTGGAGGCCATGCTTTCCACAAAGTCCTGAGAAGCCCCTGGTAACGTTGTGTCGGTGTGGATGTTAAAATCCCCCAGGACAACCAAACTCTGTGTCTCCAGGAGAACATCCACAACAACCTGAAGCAGCTCAGGCAGGGAATCCTTGGTGCAGCGGGGAGGTTGATACACCAAAAGGAATCCTGTACTGCCCCTATTGCCCAACCTCCAGAACATGCACTCAGAAAACTGGGTCTTCCCAATAGGATGCCTGGTGCATGCTAATAACTTGCTAAAAATTGCTGCAACCCCCGCCGCCCACATGACCTGGGTTGCTGTGCGTAAGAGAAACCTGGTAGACAAGCAGCGGCAAGGACAGGCCCACATGCTTTATCCAACCAGATCTCTATTACACATGCCAGATCAAGTCCTCCATCCACGATCAAGTCTTTGATGGCAGTGGTCTTATCAATCATTGATCTGGCATTGCACAGCAGCACCTTCAGGTCATGTGAGTCTCCCTTGCTGATTCCAGTATCCATCCAGTCAAGACCAGACCTGGAGGCAGGGATAGTCCTCAAACAGCGACTAAATCTGCTTCCTCGGTAATGATGTGGTCTGGTCTTAGCGTAACTCTTCCTCCTACTACCCGTGATCACTGAGATCGGGTGTCCCAGTGCACCCCCCCCCATGGAACCTGCCCCAGCCATTCTGTTGGCTGGGGCCCACTCCCAGCCAGCCCTGACCCCGCATCTTAAAAACAAAATACAACCTGTACAAAAAACAAATAAAACAATAGAAATTAAAAATAATAAAAAGTTACAATCTTACTAAAATTAAACAAATCCCTAGCCCCAACTAAACATTTATCCCACCCCCAGTGCTAAAAAAGAATTTAAAAGGGTAAAAGAATAATTTAAAAATATTTTTTAAAAAGAACCATCTCTGCTGTTCAGAGGCCTGTCAGGCTCCGCCCTGGGCCAGGTGGAAAGAGGCAGGAACAGGGCCCTCAGGTGCTCAGCAGGGGAGTCCATATAGGCATTCAAGGAGATGAGCAAACTTAACTGCTAAAGTGTTTTCCCTTTGCTGATCCTTTTTGGAAGATTCTCCACCCCCTTGTACTGTGCAGAGGCCAGATTTGTTTCCCTCCAAATCTGGAAGCCCTTTAGTTTAACGGTTGAGTTCTTCATAAGTGCTGCCTGACCATCACCCCACCCCCTTTGAGATCCCACTTTCTCCCACTTTAGTTTTTACCTATTGTTTTGGGTGAAAGAGGCTTATCTCTGGAATTTGAAGTGTGTGAAAGATTGGGAAGGGGAAGGAATTAATTCCCCCTCTCCCCAACAAAATAAGAATCTAGGTAATTTGCTTGCAAGTAATGCTTAGTATGCCTCCTTGTTGACCTTGGATGCAGCGCTGTAGTTCTGGTGTTTGTGTGTTCCAGTGCTAGTGCTGCTGCTGCTGCTGCTGAACTCATGTGTCTTTTTTTCCCCCTGGCTGAATTTCAGCAGTCCTCTCAGCATGTGATTGTTGCAGATCACAGATGTGTTCCAGCAGAGAAACTGCCTCTAATTTAATCCAGATGCATGCATTTTCCTCTCTACCAGCATGGTTACTCATAAACCAGTAAAGTGGAAAACTAGCAATAGAGTATGCAGTCTTATCACCCATCCACGCATGGGCAGCCTGCCCCAAATGAGAAAGTGTGTGGAAACTTGTTTCCTTTCCACTAAGCTTTACAGTTTGCTGTCTTGTCCGCTGGACTCTGCAACCTCTATAAGAGCTCAAGTGGGCTTTGCACATCATATTCAGGGAGCTGGCATGGAAACCTTTCACAGTGTCCTTTATGTCCTCTCATGATGGGTTTGGATATACAGTACAAAGAACAAGGGTTAAGGGTGTATCCCCTTCCCCCCACCCTTCTTTCTCTTCTGTGTGTGAGTGTGCATGGGTGTGCTAACTATCCTAGATTAGTAAGAGCCAGGTATGCTTCTAAAATTTAAGGTTCTTAAAATGACTTTTTCATAGGATAGAGATGGTTGGTCACACAAAAGCAGTTGTCTAGTGGAAAGGGGTTATGGGGGAGGGGTTGAAGAGTGTGTGATCCACATTCCACTCCCTAAGCTCTGGTTCTAGCTGTGAATCGAAGCTGGCCTTAATTTTTGCAGCCTCCCCTACATCTTAATAAGATGCTCAGATTATAGGAAATCACGATCAGGTTTGACAACTGTTGCAATAACATGTAAACTTTTAACACTCATCCTATGTGTTACAACTTTTCAACCTTATATTCAAAGCAACTCTCTGGAGGACGTAATTGTTCTCGTTTTATATACTGTTCACATAATCTGCCAACAGAGATGCTGTGGTGTGCCTTTCTGCTTAGGTGCCCAATTCCTAGCGCTGACTCCTTTTTAGAAAGTCAATGGTAACACACTCTAGTCATCAGGACCAGATATAGGTTTGAAGGTGCTTGGCAAAGTGTTATCTGCTGCTTCTGGTGGCAATAGCATACAGCAGCATAGTCATGTTTGACTGGACTGAACCATCCAGAGATCCTTTACCTCTACAATAGCATTGTAATCTGTGGCTATCTGTGAACCACACACTATCTTATTAACCTATAGTGCCCTGGCAGTGTGGTTCTTAGGCATTGTGGGTAATTCAAATGATGGCCAGCTCAGAGACCCAGCTGCCTTTATGGGGAACCCAAAGCTGGCATCAGTGCTTGGCTCTGTTGAGCTGCTGGGGCTTCCACATCTGCCTGTGAATGCTGGGTCCTAAAGCCAGTGTTGATAGCTGCAGCAGTGTAAGCAGCTTGAGTCACTTTAAGACTAGTGCATGTGGATTTCCCTCATTCTCTCACTAGCAGACCCTGAAAGCAAATCCAGATTTAGGATATTTTTAATATCTTCTTGCTGCTTGTTTGCTGTTACTGTTTTTATTTATATGCCACCATTCAATATATGCCCAAGGTGATTTACATCAAATTGACAAAAACATAACAATACAATCCCCTCCCCAAATTAGCCTATACTTTTTCCCCAGCAGCTAAAGCATAAATTCATGATAAGGCAACACACAAATAACAAAATATTAGATCAGTAAATCTTTTTAAACAATTCATTAAAACATATAATACATCATGAATAAATTTATTAGATCATAGCAATGTTTCAGAAATGACAACAAAATAATAAAAATCTTCCAACTGTTCAAGGAATACCAATCCTAGCTTGTTTGGAACACATTAATATTTCCAAGCTTGGATTTTATAGGAAATAGTGTCATAGGCTGGACTGAAAGTTTCCAGCTTGGAATTTTAATTACCCTTGACCAAGCGCTACAAAAGTGAAAAGCTGTTTCCTCAACTCCCTGTAACCTATTGCCACAGAAATAGTCTTACAACAGTTTGGAATCAGACTTGATATGCAACATATTAGAACATGAGGTTCCTCTGATCAAAATGTGAATTTCTCTTTCTCCAAAACGTCTCTATTAAAATGCTGTAGTTTGTATCCGCCAAAAGCACTACAGAAGATGTTAGGTGGCTTACAAATACTGGGCCAGCACCTCTGCTTTCAAAGTGCAACTATGAGATTTACTATGCCATCGGTTATAGAATGTTTCAAGAAAGACCACAGAAAGATACAGATAAACATACGGAAGTTTCATCATGGAAACTGAGGTATTTATTGCATATCCCATCCCTGTGTTACTAAATTAGGAAGTCAGTTTTACACAATAGTTTTCCCCATCACATCCATTATCAGAAGTAGTAACAGTTTAACACTGAGAGGTAACTTGGGCAGAAGGTTGTATCAATCACACATGTGACTGTGCACACTCATTCCTTCCCTGTCTACCTCCCCACAAATGTAATGGAATGAGAGAAAGCTAGCAGTATAAACAAGACAATAGATATGGGCTGTTTCCAGTGGAATGTTGAAAACCAGTTTGGCAGGGAGGAGGTCCAGATGGCGCTAGCTTCTGAGAGAACACTTTTCAGTTAAGAGTGGGAAGTGGGGAAAACTATGTGAAAGGGAGCAGCAGAGCAGGCAGCATAAATGTGTCCTAGAGACAGTGCTCCTTCTGTAGATAAGAGTTACATTTTCTTCTCAGTGTATCTCATTTTCATCATGTTTATCTCTCCAGTCTGTGGTTTTTGCACCTGCGTCAGCTGATCAAACGGAAACCACTGCAAATGGTTGTTTGTTCTCTTAAGCAAAGCTTTCTACCCTGTGGACTTTAAGAAAGGTGCTGCTCCTTTTGTGAAAGGGGTGATTAAAAAAACTTCTGTCCTATGAAGGTCTGCATATTTTATGTAAGGATAGGCCCTACAGGTTCTGACTTCCTACTTTTTCTGTTTTCATTTGTAAAAGTCTGTTTTCATTTGTAAAAGTCTGTTTTCTGTTTTCATTTGTAAAAGAGTATGATGAAAGACATTTTGCTTCACTGGGTATTAACTGCTGTGGTGAAACCAGCAATGAGAACTAAACTGCTGTGGTGAAACCAGCAGTGAGAGCTAAACTTCTGATGTGATCCTTTTTCTGATCACACATTGAAATAATGCTGAAATCCTATGCAAACTCAAAACTGTTGTATCTTGTCTGTTGCATTGGTCTCCCAGTGGCTTCTCATTCCATCATACTTCATTAGCTTCAGCAGTGCTGCAGGCCTGCAGCAACAGGTACGCCTAGCCTAGACCATTCAGTAGGTCTATCCTAGACACATTTACATGGTAGTAACTGCTACTGGGAGGCTCACCTGGCACTTTCAGTACATATTTTAGGTGCCAGGTGAAAACATTCTATGGGCTTTTGAAGGGGGGGGTTGTTTTGTTTGTTATTATGTCACATATTTTTGTGTGTCTACTGTAAACCTCTCTGTGAACCTTAGAGGAAGGGGAGTATATAAATTTATTTATTTATTATTTATAACATTTATAATACTGAACCCTACTGAAAATTTATGCTTTGTATCTGTGCATCATTTTGAGTTCCATGGCAGCAAGGCAGTACGTATATAAATGTAGTAATGCTGAAAAAAATAATCCTTCTCTGTATCTCCTGCTATTTAAAATTAATATTGTTACATTATGAGGGAGAGTGGGAATAGAAAGAAGTTTGTCTTTGCTCATAACCACTTGTGGCACTTTTTAAAGCAACTATTTCACCTATCCTCTTCAGTGTTGCTCTAAAAAAAAAAGGTCAGACTAATTGGTACTATTAGTCCCTGAGTTCTAAATACTTCATCTTAGGGTTGGGAGTGCCAGTCATATGTAGAATGACATACCGTATTCTCCTTGGACTCTGCTCCTGTTCCTGCAAGCTTGCTATTTGCCCATCAGCGTGTCGCAGCCATATCACTGTGCCGGCATTCTGAGCTAATCTCGATGTGGTACCATTCAGCTGGGCCCTGAATCTCATGTACTGGCTGGGTTTGAAAGACTGTTCTCGTTAGATAAAACACTTGTGCTTATGTTCACAAAATGAATCCAGTTTTTGTGAGTGAGGGAATGGTTCTGTCATGGAGGTGGAGGAAATGAAATCTTTTTGTAGTGACTCTTTCTCTTTCCCCATGCCTTCTCATGACCCAAGCTCCTCCATCAAATTGTGCTCAGAAAAATATGTACAGTTATGACTCATATTTTCAGAAGGTTACTTCAGTTCATTAAACTCTTGAAACAGGAGAACTGGAGGATAAAGACTAAAATTTAAGTGAGGCAGTAGTACTTCTTAGTGGATTTCAGCACCCTGGCAAAGTAGGGTACTTAATAAAATGGTAAGTGACAATGAAATGCCATAAATGACAATGGAAATAAATTAATAATTCTTGTGTTCCTCAGCAAGTGGTATTCAGAAGCATCCTGTCTCCCAACAGTGGAGGCAGAACATAGCCATTGTGACTATTTGCAATAGAAACCCTTGTTGTTGTTTAGTTGTGTCCGACTCTTCGTGACCCCATGGACCAGAGCACACCAGGCACTCCTGTCTTCCACTGCCTCCCGCAGTTTGGTCAAACTCATGCTGGTAGCTTCGAGAACACTGTCCAACCATCTCGTCCTCTGTCGTCCCCTTCTCCTTGTGCCCTCCAACTTTCCCAACATCAGGGTCTTTTCCAGGGAGTCTTCTCTTCTCATGAGGTGGCCAAAGCATTGGAGCCTCAGCTTCAGGATCTGTCCTTCCAGTGAGCACTCAGGGCTCATTTCCTTAAGAGTGGATAGGTTTGATCTTCTTGCAGCCCACGGGACTCTCAAGAGTCTCCTCCAGCACCATAATTCAAAAGCACCAATTCTTCAACGATCAGCCTTCTTTATGGTCCAGCTCTCATTTCCATACATCACTACTGAGAAAACCATAGCTTTTACTATAAGGACCTTTGTTGGCAAGGTGATGTCTCTGCTTACCCTTTATTCATTTGTCTAATCCTCTTTTAAGAACATAGGAAGACCCTGCTGGATCAGCGCAATGACCCATCTAGTCCAACATCCTGTTCTCACAGTGGCCAACCAGATCCCTGTGGGAAACCCACGAGCAGGATTTGGGCATAAGAGCACTCTCCCCTCAGTTTCCAGCAACTGGTGTTTAGAAACATTGCTGCCTCCAACCATAATATTTATTTATCTATTTATCTATTTATTTCTACATACCTCGCCCATCTGGCTGGGTTTCCCCAGCCATCATAGCTGGTACCTCCTGATCGCTTTATTCTATGTGGATTTTTGTAATCCATTTTAAAAGCCATCATTGTCTCCTGTGGCAGTGAGTTCCACAGTTTAGCTATGTTCTGTGTGGCGAGGTACTTTCTTTTATCTGTTCAGAATCTTCCAGCATTCAGCTTCATTGGAGGCCCATGAGTTCTGGTCTTGTGAGTGAGGGAGGAAAAATATTTTCTATCCACTTTCTCTATGCCTTGCATGATTTTATGAACTTCTGTCATGTCACCTCTTAGTTGCCGTCTCTCTAAACTAAAAAGCTCCAAATGCTGCAACCTTTCTTCATAGGAGAGTCACTCCATCACCTTTATCATTTTAGTTGCCATTTTCTGAACCATCTCCAACTCTACAATTTATTTTTTGAGAATTGTACATAGAACTCCAAATGCAATTGCATCATAGATTTGTATAATGACATTATGATATTGGCAATTTTATTTTCAGTTCATTTCCTAATGATCCATAGCATGCCCTTTTCACTGTTGCTGCACACTGGGTCAACACTTTAAAGTCATCCAATTAGGCGGCCATCACTACCTCTTGTGAGAGTGAATAATAATAATAATAATAATAATAATAATAATAATAATAATATCATAGTTTTTCCTGAATCTTTCAAAAATTGTTCTGCTGGATCACACCAAAAGATCCAGTCCAGAGATTTGTTTCCCAACAAAGGCCAGTCAGATGCCTTGGGCAGTTACATAGTCATCTCCTGCTTTGTAACTTCTCTCTCTCTCTCTCTCTCTCTCTCTCTCTGTCTGTGTGTGTGTGTGTGTGTGTGGTAATTGGAGAGAGAAAGTATTCCTGGCAATTAAGATTTTAGTTTTAGCCACCATCACCACAGGATAATAAAGCTATGGTAGACTGATTCATTGAATATAATTTAAATCAGCTAAGTAGCCATCTATTGCTTGTAGCCATCACCATTCTTGCCGTAACAAATTAAATGGCATGACCCAGTCAAATAAAGTATTTTTTAGCCTCATTGAGCTCACATGCTTTAACTCTCCCCCATGAAACTGATGAAAAGTAAATCTGGTTGGATCACTTCCTAAGTAAATTAAGCATTGGGTGAAGGAAGTGCTTAACTTGATGCCTGTCCTTTAACTGGGTGACAGAGTTTCAGTGTTGCATGAGAGTAACTCTTCATGCTACTGATAACTTTTATAAATCTTTATCATATTTTCTTTTTAAACTGGGTGAATTTCAGGTGTTGATGAACTCCACCTTCCTTAAGCCCCAGCCTGAATGACCAGTCTTCAGGGATGATGAAAGATGTAGTCAAGCACCATCTGGACAGTCACATATATTAAATATGCATTATAAAACAATGCATATGTTAAATAACTGGCTTACCATAATTCAGTACTATAATATTGTATTGCTCAGTGCACAGATGTATAATCACTACATCTATTTATAAAATCTATCTTGTTTGTAGTGCTTCCTCTAGGTTGTTCCCTAGAATTAAAAAAAAACAACCCTACCTCCAACATCATAGGCGCAATACACACACACACACACACACACACACACACATAGCGCACCACGCACAATAGATAGATAGATAGTCCTATTTATTTAAAGAAATAGTTTTTAACAAATCTTAAGAACTTCACAGATATGTATGTAACCAAGTTGTAGTGGTGTGTGACATGTTTGCACCTGTAATTTCTGAAGTGATTTAAGGTTGAAGATCCCTAAGTTCTTAATATGAGCAATGCCACTATATATTAATTGAGTCAGTGAATGTAGCTTGTCTTTCTAAATCATACTCCTTCCAGTCTCTTTGCCATATCCTTTTGAGGTGGGATGACTGGTACTGTACACAACATTCTGACTGGGTGTATGCATCTCATGGAGCTATATGATGACACAGTGCTGTTTTTATTCTCATTCCACTGCCTAATTATTAGTGGGTTTCTCTCTTGTGTTTTGTGTGCCAGCACACTGAGCCAACTTATGGGGAGAGGAGAAGAGGGTAAAAGAAGTTGTTTTCTGACTCCTGCCTTCCACTGGAATTTCTACCCACTCCACTCCTCAAATTACTTACTTTGATTATTCTGCACCACCAAGTAGCAGTAATGGTGGAAGTGAATTCAGGTCTTAACAAGTATACATCATTACTACTCCTAGGTCTGGGCGATGTTAGGTTTTCACCATCGTGATGTATATATCACCTGTCAAACAGTGTGGTTTGGTGATAAACTATGATGTTGAAAGAAATTGTATTGGCCCCAGCCAGCAAGGCATGGGGTGAAACTGAGTCAGCTCTCATTATGGGAGCTGAGGCGCTTTCACCCCATCGCCTCATAGGCTGGAGCCAATGCACTGACCCCACTGCTGCTCAGCTGACTGAGCTGACCACTGCCCCTAGCTGACCAAGCCCTGAAGACCCTGTTGCTTGTGCATGAACAGGAACCTCAGGGCTCCTACCCACCCTCCCAGGTGAAGTCCGCAAGGCGGGACTACCTGAGGTTGCTGGCAAGCTCTGGACCCGGCAGCAGCATCAGAGAGCCCTTGAACTGCCTGGCAGAGCCCACCAAAGCCACATGCCAAGGCTGTGGCTGCCTTGAAAGGGGGTGGAGTCTAATGGAGCCTGCACCTCTGGGTTGTCTAATGCAAGCTGGAGGTGAGGTGGGGGCTTTTTTAAGCTACAGAGCTATCCCTACCTGTGATTCCCAGCAGCTGGTATTCAGAGGCAGAACATGACTTGATTGTGATGGTGGTCTTGTTTCTTTGTGGACTTGATAGCACCTGGTAGTGTTGCTTGATGGAACAAGTCCATACATGTTGGGGTGTGAATGTTTAATCAGGGCTATTTTTATAGCTCTTATATAATGCAGATTATGTTGTCATTTCTTATTGAGCTTAAAGGTGGTGTAACTTTGGAGATAAAAAGCAAGGCTAAAGTTCACTGTAGGACTGAATTTAGGCTTATATTATTCGTGCATAGCTCTCTTAGGCTTCAATTTATTTGCAGATCCAAAGGGTGAATTGGAAACTGTATCTAAAATGAAGATACTAGTAAAGCTACCAGCTCTGGACTGCCTCCTTTTTTCACTGGAGAGGTTTTTACTCTCTGTTTTAGTAAATCTGCCAAGTGAAAATGAATTGTGCCTCACCATGCCTATAAAAAGCAAAATAAAAATGGAACCAATATGTTAGTTCAGAATCTGAGGTCTGGAAACAAATTTTTAAAGGAGTATGAGAGGAGAGAGTAGAGCAATATATATCTGATAGTAATATGCCCAAAAGGAATTCTGAATGATGTTTCTCCAAGCCAGGGCCCCAAAAAGTTGATCTTGTAACCAGGTTTAACACCTCTGTGGCCTCATTTGCATGTCATTTTGACTATTGACCTTAACTATGGTTAAACCACAGAACCCGGACTTACCGATCAGAAGGTTGGTGGTTCGAATCCCTGCGACGGGGTGAGCTCCCATTGCTCGGTCCCTGCTCCTGCCAACCTAGCAGTGCGAAAGCATGTCAAAGTGCAAGTAGATAAATAGGTACCGCTCCGGCGAGAAGGTAAACGGCGTTTCTGTGCGCTGCTCTGGTTTGCCAGAAGCGGCTTAGTCATGCTGGCCACATGACCCAGAAGCTGTACGCCGGCTCTCTCGACCAATAAAGTGAGATGAGCGTCGCAACCCCAGAGTCGGCCATGACTGGACCTAATGGTCAGGGATCCCTTTACCTTTACTGTGATTCAGAGGTGAATGTGCAGCATGGTGATGCACAGGGCTGAAAAGGTGGGTGCATTGGTCCTCCCCTTCTCTTCCAGGCATTATGTCTAAACTTGGGCTCATTCGTTTATAAATCTCCACAAGCTATAACCAAAGTTTATTCTTGGTGTCTTGCTTGTGGTTTGTTAGGGGATGTAGCACTAAGCCACATCATGGCTTCCTTCCTTCTGTGCTTTTGGGAGCTGGGGAAAAGCCAATCAAGTCGCTGTGCACCAGCACTCTGCACTTCCATCTTAAACCATAGTGAAATTTGGCTGGAACCAGGCCTGTCGCCATCCACACATAGTCATCCAGATGCTCCTAGGTAGCTTGTAAGCATAGCTGTCCCCGGTACTGGACAGTGGAGAGCATTGAAACTTAAATGGTTTTAACTTCCCCTCTACCCCAACTTTTGCTGTCCTCAGTCACTTAAACAGTAAGTCAGTTTCTGAGTTGAGCTTCCAACAGTAGCCCTTTGCTTCTCAGGAAAATATTAATACTAGAAGTCAGATTCCAATATCCAGAATGACCTTTCCTACCACAAAACATGTGCCTGTAAGTTTTCCATCGACTGATCTTAAAACCTATCACTTCTTTTCCCCACCACTTCGTTCTGTTATCCAATTTGCCAAATAAAGTTGAGTTCACATGTCTCCATTTCAGTGCTAGAATGCATAACAAGATGATCTCATGATTACTGTTTATCACTTGTCACTCATTCTTTTTCATGAAGAGATTAGACAGAAAAGAGACACTTGTTTTGTATCCATACGTTTGTTTTATAAAGTAGTTTCCAACCTATATTTATGGTGTGAGTAATCTTCAAGGGGATTGTAGCTGTTCTCAAAATCCAAAATAACAACCTGCGATCTTGTGTGTGCACTCAGTTTTTCTGCATTGTTAATAGTGTGTCACCATTGACGGAAGAAGAATTGTACTTATTCTGTTGATTTGCTCAACCAGTTGTTCTTCTTGACTGACGTACCTCAGTTTTATCTGCTTTTTAAGTACATGTGCTCCTATTTAAATGTCTAAAGGTAACTCTTTGAAATGAGAACATAGGTCAGCTATTTACATGAAACCAACCAACCAAAAGGCAATAAAGCCCCACCCTTTTCACTTGCTTAACCTCAGCCACCCAAAGTTAAGTGCAGATTGTATCTTAAATACCTAATAGTTCTGAATGATGTCTGGCCTTTGATAGCTCATTGGAAAGACTGTTCACTGTTGTGGGCTATAAATGCAATTTTAAAAGGGAAAGAAGTATTCTTTGAAGGTGCATCACATTTCCTGCAAGGGCTCAAGGTGGCATACATGGTTCTCTCATCTCCATTTTATCCTCCCTATAGCACTATGAGGTAACCTAGGCTGAGAGACTGTGACTATTCCAGGGTCCTTGCCTTCCAATAATTGATACTGGGATAGACTCAAAAGAGTGGTATCAGTGTTCAAAATTAGGCAGGCATCAGGCACACTTTGCCACTGGTGCGGATCCAATTGTGACTCCGTGGAGATCTTTAGACGCCAGGTTGGCGACTGGGAAAAGCAAAATTGTCACTTGGAGAAGGATCTGAAATACTTTCCTTGAAGCTTGAATTAGTTTTATTCTGGATTGTTTTATTTTATGTTTTAATGTATTGTAAACCACTTTGAGATTTGTTCTTTAAAACATAAAGCGTTATAGAAATGGAATGAACAACAACAATAATAAATCCCATGCGGGGGGGGGGGAATGGTGCCTAGATGTTGCACTGTGACAACTGTAACCTAGGTTTAATGTGCCATTTGACTATTAGATTACATAATAATACCACTGGGTAGTATTCCTGGTCGGCCTGGGAATCCATAGTGGATAATATTGTGCCCAGACTTCTGGAATTTTATTGACAAACTTGAATTGTGCCTAAAAAGCTGCGGGTAGCCAGAGTAAATGCCATGTTCCTAACTCCCCAACTTACCAGGATTTTAACTGCTGTCCCAGCTGAGTTCTGTACTGTAGCCCAGGGGTGAGAATCTTCTGGCCCACCAGACTCTCCCCAGGCCATGCTCCTCACCCTTCCTGGTTCCACTGATAGCCAGTCAGGCTGGTGCAGCAAGGCCAGGTGTCACTGCTTTGGCATCTCAATTGCCTCCATACTGATGAAAGTAGGTAAGACAGATGTTTGGTGTTTTTTAAAATAATTTAAGGATCAGACGAAAGGCTTATCTAATCCAGGATCCTGTTTCTCACAGTAGCCAACCAGATACTCCTGGGGAGCCCACAAGCTGGAGAGGAGGACCATAGCCCTCTCCCCACCTGCTGTTCCATGGCAACTGCTACTCAGAGGATTGCTGCTTCTGTTATTGGAGGCAGTATATAGCCACCATGTTGAGTAGTAATTGATAGTTTTTCTGTAGGGTTATTTGCAAATCTGTGTTGTTTGCATTTGTATTGCTGAAAGTTCTGGGTGCGTTTTTTAGTAACAGAGCATTGCCTGCCCAGTTATTGCTTTGCTTCTGTCAAGGGCCATCTGTCTCTTTGAGCTGCAGCATGAGCTCACTTTGTGACCCTTGTGATATTTTTCTCTGGCAAGCATCCCTGGCCTCTGACCAAAAGCAATCCATGTTCTTTCTGTAGATGTGGCAGAAAGACTCTGGAGTTGGAACTGCCCACCCGCTCTGGTGCATCAGCACTCCTTTGCAGCAGTTGATCATAACTCATAATCTATTAACCCCTCTAATGCCTTACTTTAGCTCATGCAGTCTTTGTTTCTCATTTCACCAACTTCCTTTCCCCCCTTCTTTTTTGCTGTGTCATTTCAAGCCTTTTAAGCATCTCTGTAGTAGCTCACTGCTATTTTGAATTGCAATTTATATTTCCTTAGTTGTGAAGATAAAAATATACTTTTGGGGGCAAGCAGTAGGTAACTAGTATGTGGTTGCAGACCCTGTCAGATAGTCTTGTAACAGCCGGAAAAGACTGCTTTGAATTTGTAGAAGCAAGGTATGCATGACCTATCCATCACACAAAGAATATACTTTTAAAAAATTGTAAAGCTGTTTTATAATAAAGCTATAACAATAGCAAACCATTTGTATTTCAAATATAATCTGTTCTTACTCATTCCCTACCCTCTGTGAACATAACATGCTTAAGTAGTGTCTTATCCATCCAGTGATATGTTAGCAGGCGTTGGGTGTGTTTGGATATAGCATGAAGCCATTAACTAGAGTTAAGGAAATTGGCTGATGAATGCAGTCCAAGCCTTCCTGCTTCACTCCTTCCTTATTCTGGTGGAGAAACAACCCATTTGTGTGTGAACCAAACCATTTGTTACTCTCCAAAAAGTGATCTGAAGCTAAGGCTTGTGCTTGGTTTCACAGTCAGGTTAGTTTGGGAGGAAGGAACTGTGAGCAATGGTTTACACATAGCCAGCTGCTCCATGGTTTGTTTTCCTGCTGAAGGAAGGAAGCAGGGAATGTTCAGGCTCCAGCTTGTACAACAGGCTAATTTATTTAATTACTATTCATGGATTTGTGCTGCATTTGAATGTGGCCACCTTTCTGTTCCCAGCAGGCATTTTTTTTTACTGAGAAACATAGTTTAATGGGAACTTCAGTGCATTTTAGCTGTGTATTCTAGCATTGCTTTGAAGTTTGGTTTTTACTTTTCCTAGCGTGAAACGGCAGTCTCATCTCTTTTAGGCTGCTTTCCCACTTAATCATTTCTGTATTTTAAAAGAACTTGCCTTTTATGCACAGCATATATTCCATATTCAGCTAGATCGGCAATCTTGTCTTCATTTGCTTTGTAATCCCATAAAAAATTGTCCAGACATATCATTGTGTGAACATAACCTAGGTTCAAGGTGCCATATGACTCCTAGATTTTGTTACTAACCCTTCTAGAGATTGAAGTTATTCATGTGGAAAGATGGCTGCTTAAGCCTAGTAAACCCCCAGAACTGTTGCCAGACCTAATGTAAGTGTTCACTTCTATGCCCTTTAATCACTTGTTAATTAAATATAGGAAAATGACAGTAGGACCTCCTCCATCAGGCCTATTGCACTGGTAATTAGATTAAGACTTAAGTTGACATTCCTTGGGAAACATGTCCACCTTTCCCCACAACGAACATCCCACTCTCCAGGCTTCACAGTCTAGTTGGTCAGCAACCTCTCATGATTAGGGTGGGCAATATCAGTTTTTCAGCATTGAGGTATATCACCAGCCCAAACATCACAGTCTGGTGATATACTGCTATGTTGGAAAAACAAGCTGCATTGGCCTCATCCAATCGGTGGTTAAAATTAGTGCCGTTTTGAAAGGTTCAGTCCACCACTTTGATTCTAAATGGTGTCCAGTAGTATTCATATGTAGGCAGAAACCTTATTGAATCTTTGGAATCATCATACAAAATTTGCATAGTGAACAAGCAACAACTTTCCAAAATAAATAGCAGATGTTTAGCATTCCATATAGCCTTGTCATGATATCTGAATAAGATAGGTAAGCATAGGACTATAGAAGAATAAGATGGAGATAGCTTGTAGTTGTGTGGGTTATAAAAGCATGAGTGTAACTTCATGGGTAGGAGGATGTGGTAACTCATTTGCGTGACCTTCAGTAAATGCTCACTGTGGAACATCTGAGTTGTTTGCATTAACAACTGAATTTAAGATTTGTATTGATAACAAAGTTTTACATCATTAGTGTCTGAGCCATACTCTTTCCATTTTAGAAAAGGCTCCCCCCTTCTTTTTTGCTTGGATAATTACTTCAGTGTTCTGGGAAAGAAACAGCATGTAGAGAATGAAAACAGCTGAATGTTCATCTGTTAAGTTTGGCTGTTTGTCTTGGATGACGTGAGTGAAGTCACGAACAAATGACTTTCTAGCATTGACTGGCTGTGTCAAAGGTACGTCTTGCAGTCCAAGACAAAATGCTGTTGATTCAGAGCCCTTCCTATTGTGTTCTGGGATTTTTAATAAGTTGGTCTACTGCCCTTCATTCAAAGATCACAGGATGGTTCACTGGCCAGTCTTTGAAACCCAGATACAGTATATAAGCTAGGCACCAAATGCCTCCTTAAACTAAGGTTATAGTCATCAAAACGGAATGTCTAGTTGCCATTTGGGGGCCAGACAGCTTGAAAGCCATATATTTCAATATGACTTTTGGATACATGAAATTAATTCTGATTGTGCAGATAAAATATCACAAAATTCTGCAGGGTGTGTTGTTAGAAAACAGGCAAGATCCTAGGATCCCCAGGCATGCAGCTCCAGATGGTGGAGACATCAGGTGCCATCCTGGCGCCCAGGCATCTTCACTTGGTCACAAGTGGCCAATAGCCAGGTGCAAAATGTCCCTGGTGCCTGACAAATTTTGAATGCTGCCGCTGGCTCATACATGGGCAGTGGCATGGGCAAGACTGCCCTGATTGACTGACTGAAGTGTTGCCTTTCCATCTGCTCTTTTTAATGTGCTGAGGAGCACATCAAATATTACACATATTGCAAACAAACTGTGAAGAAGCTCTTTCACACAGTTAAATGTATTGCTTCTCTCATGTGTGCAGGGAGTAGGAAGGGAGATCTGACTGATTAGCAGGTAGAAATATGGTGTGGTTTCAAACAAATGGATTGCTTCTCACGAGGAACAAGGAGCAGGAGGGGAGATTTGGTTGATTTTTCTGGAGAAAGTCGCTTTGGAGAAACAGAACTGCAAACAGTGGCAGAGCCTGGGATGGCATTCCACATTGTTGGTGTTACCATCAAAAAGGTCCTGTCTCTGACATGCCCACTTGCTGCACCTAGAATGGTGAGAGGACAAAAGAGTAGATGGTTCTATAGATATCCTAACCCCAGCCTGATGGCTTAAGTAGGAGAGTCATGCCATCATGAGGTCCAGCAATATGCTTTTTACTTCATAGACAAACATGTTTTAGCTGATGGTGCTAATATTAGGAAAGCCTTTCACTAGGATGAAAGTGTCCAGCAAAGGTGCCCATTGTTGGATTACATTAAGTAGGGTTGCCATATTTTGAAGAGCAAAAAAGAGGACACATTTGCCGACTTCTACTTTTAACTATAGATCACTATGACTACTCTCATTTTACATTCCCTTGAAAAGGTAGATGTGTCCTGGAAAAAGAGGACATTTGGCAACCCTATTAAGAAACTGGCTAAACTCTTCTAGTTAACCAAGTTGCATAGTAAGGAAGTTAGTACAAACTTGAAAAACAGCTGCTGCTACTATTTTTTCTTAACTTTTTTTACAATGGGACATAAGAGATTTGCTGGATCAGAACAAAGGCCTATCTAGTCCAGCATCCTGTTCTCACAGTAGCCAACCAGAAGTCCATGGGAAGCCCACAAGCCGGACTTAAGCACAGCAGCACTCTCCACACCTTAGATTCCCAGCAACTGCTACTCAGAGGCATACAGCCTCCAGTACTGGATTTTTAGGATTGGCTGGGGGAATGACTTTTTATCAGATAGGTTGGCTTGTCCTACTGATTAAGAACAGGTAGCGTGACATGGCCTTGGTGCTTAACTGGAGCATCCTCAAACAAAGTGGTGAGCCAACATGCCACACAGAGCCATCTGTTGCAATAGCACAAGAGGATTAGTGCTGCTTTTGAGGGTTTGACCCAGATTTATATCTTAGTGATAAAACTTTTAATCAAGCAGATATTGCAAAGGCACAATGACCCCTGAAAATGAGAAGTAAACAAAGCTATTGATCTGAATAAATGCTAGCTTTTATGCTGTGGGAAAGCTGCCATGGCTGCTGCTATACGTTTTTCTCTTTCCCCCATAGTCTTTCACTGCAACCTGAGATCCCTTTTTGTACCTAGCGCTGAGGATGAAATGTGAAATATATGTGTGTCACATATGTATATTCAGCAGAATGTGAGTTGTTAATGCGCATAATGATTGGCCATGTGCACATTCACCTGGTCTCATGTAGAGTGTGCATGTAATCTATCCACTAAGAGGGAATTGTGCACTTTTCTCGGTCAGTATGCATAATGTCCAACAGACATTGGGGAATGTGCATATTTCATCTGAATTGTGTATATTCTCTGGCCATGCATAATCTCTAATAGGCCTTGGGGAATATGCATGTGTGAACTGCATTTTGTACAATCTCCTGTCAGTTTTTTTCTTCGTTATACCATACATCCTGGATAAATTTGAGGAACTTGGAAAAAGTTTGTTCTGCCCCATTACTTAAGGATCTGTAAATGGGGATGCCTAAATCTGACCTTTGTGCGTCATTAAAATACTTGGGCTTTTCCACTTCTGTTTTTCAGCATAATTCTTAAGGAAGTACTTGCACAAAATTAGCTGTCCTGGAAACTGGATCTGTATGTAACTGCAGGAACTTTAAAAAAGCAAAAATGGCATTTTCTTTCTAAGAATATATGAATATTTAGTGTCAATAAGTAAAATGGAACCATGATAATAGCCTTGTGTTTAAGCACCAGCCTGGTAGCCTGAGCCAGAAAGTTGCCTTCAGGCAAGTTGAATGGTGCTAGAAGAGAAATAATACTTTGGCCTTCCTCTGTGCCCCTCATAGAAATTTCCAGGGTGCAGTGGTAGGTTTTTGGATATTTTACTTCTTTTCTGAAGGATAAGAATATGAATGAAATTAAATATTTTGGCCTGGCAGAAAAATAAATAAATAAATAATAATAATAATAATAATGATGATGATGATGATGATGATGATGATGATGTTTGCTTCTGGAGGTATTAATGATATTAGATAGACACTTGCAAGCCCAATGATGATCTGGCACTAATGGCCAGTCATTGGTCTAATCTATTCCCACCCAGCTCTCACTCACAGGGCATTGTTTTCAAATGGGATGCATCTATTTCTGGCATCTGATGTAGGGTGAAGCTGGGGTTGCCCTGTAATCTTGGTTGGGAAATGTTGTTACTTTCCTCTTGTCTTTGTGCTTTGCTTCTGGCACCTTGTTGGCTTCATTCTGTGTGCATGCTCCCTCTCTAATTGTACCCTTTGTGATTATACACACATTTTTCTTGGTCTCATCCAGGTCAGCTGTTAAATTATGCTCCCTGTAATTTCCTTCACTTTAAAGCTCCCTGTAATTTCCTTCACTTTAAAGCAGGCAGAAAATATACCCCCCATAACCCAAGCTTTATTAAAGTTTATTTCTAGAATTCTACTGCAGCACACCTCCCACCACCAATAATATATAGAGAATGTATTAGAGTGACGCAGACTTTTGACACACATTACAGCAATGTTCAGGTTATCCCATAATTTAGTTGACTTTATTATATTTCTATCCCAAAGAGCTCAAGGTGGCATAAAGTACTCTCTTCTCCCTCCCCCTCCTTAATTTAACCTCTCAACAACCATATGAGGTAGATTAGTCTGACAGACTGTGGCCGGTCCATAGTCACCCAGGGAGCTTTGTGGCTAAGTGGGAGTTCAGACCTGAGTCTATGGTCCGAATCAGTAAGGCCAAAAAATCACAAGGAAGGCCTCACTGAATGGCTGCCATTCTGTAACTTTACCGCCATTTTGTAACTTTTTTAAAAAAGTCCTAATGTACTGTGTTGGCTTTGGGATGATCTGCTGACTGTAATAAATGGATAATGATGACAATGGCAATAATAAATATGCGTGGGCTAGTATGTCATTTTGAGAGCTTGTTACTTTTCAGGGTGTATTCACAAACCTAAACATTGAAAAGAGTCCCTTTAGCCATAATCAAATGTTGGAAAGCAAACAACTGATTCTGTTTCTGTTCACTTGCACTGTGCCTAAGGGTAAAAAGGGATGAGGGAGAGACAGCCACATTTAATTATTGGTGGGGAGAGAGAGCTGCATTTAATTATTGAAGCACAATCTTATCTAATGTCTTCTTGGTACTATCTCCCCCACTCCACTCCTTTTTCTTCTGTGCTTGAAAATTTCTATCTGGTAGCTAGAGGAGTATTCCACTAATCTCAGTGCTGTTATTTTTTTCTTCTTCTTATCCCCTCCAAATTACACTTTGAACTATTAATTGTCTTCAGAGCTGTGGGCAGGCCCACAAATTGATCAGACAAGCCTTCCTGATTCATAAAAGTACACCCTCTCATTCAGAGGGAAACTCACACTGTCTGACTTGTACACATTCACAGTTGTGTTTATTATCACTGAAAAGGGAGCTAGCCAATTCTACCTATTTTCCCACTACCCTTGATGGTTTACCCCGGAGAAGAAATGAAAACCTGAACCTTTTCACGGCAACACAGCCCCCTCCTCCCAGTCTATTGTCAGCCTTAATGTTTCTGTTGGTTTGCCATAAAGCCAGGGCCTGCACCAGCCAGGTTGTTCTTCTTACCTGTTTCTGCCTGAGCCATTTATTTTGTCAAGTGTCCTGTCACCAGGGCCATTTCCCACATTTCCCCCCTGTAAAACATGCATTTCTGGTTTGGGTTGATGGAGGCAACAGGCCAGTAAAAATGAGAGTCTCCAAACTGGGTCAAAAGGCAGAGTAAATTCAGCTGAAGGTAGGGTACTGTTCTCCATGTGTTCATTTGAGATTTGGGATTGCAGTGGTACCTCGGGTTAAGTACTTAATTCGTTCTGGAGGTCCATTCTTAACCTGAAACTGTTCTTAACCTGAAGCACCACTTTAGCTAATGGGGCCTCCTGCTGCCGTTGCGCCACCGGAGCACGATTTCTGTTCTCATCCTGAAGCAAAGTTTTTAACCTGAGGTACTATTTCTGGGTTAGCGTATGTAACCCAAGGTACAAACATTAAACATTTATTATGCCACTGAGGAAAACAGTATGTCTGGGGTGGGCAAACTTGTTTTCTGTGAAAGCACTACATTCACCATTTTAGGGGGCAGGGATTGTAAGCAGGGCCAAAACTGAGGGTGTGTGACCCTACCCTTTTTCCTCCATCTCTTCCCTGCTGTGTGGCCTGGATACTTCTAATTTTTCTTAAATCAAATTTGTTTCTTTCTCCCCCCCCATTCCCAACTTGTCTTTGAGGTTTAGATTTTGAGTTTGATTCCTCTTTGTATTGTTGTAATTATTGTTTTTATTTTATTATTATTATTATTATTATTATTATTATTATTATTATTATTATTGACCTGCCCTTCACTGTAATGTCCCAGGGCAGGTTACAGCAGTTACAATGCAAACCACTTCCTGATTTCTCCTAGTCTATTTCTTCTCCCCCCCAAAAAAATTTTTTAAAACAAATTTACTTTGTTTTAATTTAATTTAATTTGCTGCTCATTTACTCTAAGCTGCTTCACAAAGTATCCTACCCTTTTATATTCTGCACTTGTGTAGTATCTTGGGGCAAATGATTGAGTTATTTAATGTTGATTGTTTTATTACTAGTTACATTTTAATCCGTCCTTCCTTTGAGGACCTCTGAGCAATGTACATGACAGATTCCCCCCACCCTCCTTTATCTTCACAATGACCTGTGATGATAGCTAAAAGAGGGTGATTGGTACCAGAGTAACTAGTTGGGTAAAAATAGCTTTCCCAGGGTGTGGTATGGGGTTCAATGTTATGCTGACTGTTAAGGAATACAAAATCAGGGTGTGTAGGATAACCACTACACCTGCTTTTCACTATCTAAAGCAGGGTGATATGTGGACAGTGGAGGTATGTGTTAGACAGTGAATCTTATAGCTAAACAGATTTGTTCATGTAACTTACTGATATCACTACCTGCGATCAGGGCTGCCAACTTTAATAAAATATTGGCCGGGTGGGGGGAGTAAGTCTTGCCCTACCTAACTGATTACATGATGCAGTGCACGGACACTACTTGAATGGCAATGCACATCGGCTTTGGGGGCCCCCGGCCCCCTCAAATGTTTTATTGAGGCGATGAAGAGCCCTCATCTCCTAGGAATTGGCTCCTATGCCTGTGATAGAAAAGTGGAGTGAGTGAATGTGTGTGTGTACTTAAACACCCCCCCATACAAGCAGGGATCAAGAGCTGAAGGTAGAGGGCAAATTTAGGCTCATTGACTACAGTTGAAGGGATCCTGCAGGAGAAGATTAGCCTTCCTGTGTCCAGTTATCTTCCTGCAAAGAACCTGTTCATTCATGACATGTTCATCCCACCTGACCCCCACATGTGCTTAAGCTTTTAGGCTTGTTCTTTCTCTCTCTCTCTCTCTCTCTCTCTCTCTCTCTCTCTCTCTCTCTGTGTGTGTGTCGTGCAGACAAATGTGCTCCCAAAGTAAATGTAGATAGAGCTCAAGGGACACAATGGATAAGAGGTAATGTTTTCTCTCTTTTTCTGGGTTTGAAGTCTACAGCCAAGATAGCTTAGTTCTGGAATCTGTTAAAAGTGGTTTGAATTCAACATTGCCTCTTTTTGTTTTCTTTATAGAGAAGAAGTTCAGGAGAACTGTGTTCACTGGAAGAAGAAATTTACCTTTGTCTGTAAAATGAGTGCCAATCCTGCCACTGGCCTCCTGGACCCCTGCATCTGCCGTGTGTCTGTCCGCAAGGTGAGTATCCCGCATTGACTCTACCCCTGTTTGGTTTATGACCTAGAACTATGGCTTTAAGTGGGGAATACAGTCTCCAGCAATAATTCCTTTTTTAAATAGTTTTTGTAGTTGTTGTTCTCTCTGTTTAGCTAAGAATACGATTTCCCTCTATCACCACCCCCAGCTTTTCCCTGAACTGTATGAACCTATATGTATAAAAATCCAAATTCCCCTGAGTTTCCCCCACAATTGTAACTTGCTTACCAACCCCACTCCTTGTACAGAAAGCCACAAACTGCTATTTGTGGCAGAATTTTTGGATAAAATGCATTATTTCTTGGGTTCCTATTCCTGAAGAGAAGATGTAGAGAATGCGTTGGAACTACATTGGCTCCCTATTCATTACCATGCCCAATTCAAGGTCCTGGTGCTTGCTTTTAAAAGTCTTAAATGTCTTGGGGCTCAAATATCTACAGGAGCACCTCCTATGCAGTAAGGTCATCATAGAGAGTCTTTCTCTATGTGCAGTTTTTAGAAGTACATCAAGTATGTGGAAAAGAAAGAGCTGCTCCTGTGGTGGTTCTCTGACTCTGGAATGCCCTCCTAGTGTAGGTAGGTCTGGTGCTGAGACTGTATTTTGTTTTTTGATCCCAGTTTAAAACCTTTTTATTTTCCCATGAATTTTAGATAATGGTATAGTAGCAGCCTTGTACCTGGCATTGCTCAAGAATTCTAAGAAACAAAAACAGTGCAGTTTTGAAAGGTTGTCTGCCATCTTGATTCAAAATGGCGTCCAGTTGCTTTCAACCATAAATGAAAACTTGCTCCTTTATCTCAGAAACCATAATACAGAATTATTAAGGGGTGTCCAAATGCATAGCAAGCAGGCAAACAACTTTCCAATATATTTAGCAGATTTAGTTAGTCTAAAGGTTTTATTCCTTTTACATTTTTTTGTGTGTCGTTGGTTGGTTTTAGAATGTCTTTTAGATAAAAGGTTTATACATTTTAAAAGTAAATACAGTATAATAAAACCAGGTAACTTAGAGGTGTCTGATTAACACCCCCACCCCACAAACACACGTAATGCATGTCAGTCCTAAGTGGCTGCTGCTTGACTAGCCCTAAATGTGCCTCATTTTTAACAGAGAAGCTAATGCACCCAATTTAAATAGCTAGGAAAGCAGCAATTGTTTCAAGCAGTGGATGAATGGTTAGTACTGCATATTCCTTTTTTTTTTAATAAACAATTTTTTTATTGATTTTTCCAACACATAATAAAAGACAAACACATTACAAAACAAAAACATACACCACATTAAACATATACCGACTTCCCCGTACCTCCCTTTCGCTGCATCCTTATTCCAAAGTTCTTTAGCAACCCTTTAATCAGTTTATCTATTGGTTCCCTTTCATTAAATTTCTTTAAGCTTAATATTTACAGCTGTATTTCTCTACTTCTTACCCCTTGACATCTCAACACTCCTCAATTTTACAACAGTTTTTAAGATATAATTTAAACTTCTTCCAGTCCTCTTCCACTGTCTCTTTCCCCTGATCTCGGATTCTGCCGGTCATCTCTGCTAGTCCCATGAAGTCTGTCACCTTCGTCTGCCATTCTTCCAGAGTAGGTAGTTCTTGCATCTTCCAATACTTTGCCAGAAGAATTCTTGCTGCTGTGGTAGCATACATAAAAAAAGTTCTGTCCTTCTTTGATACCTGTCAGGGAACTGCCATCGGAAAGAGAGTTGGTGCCGGGGCTCCAGCAGACTCGGAGAGATTCTGCAGCGGAGGAGGGAACCAGCAGGGGGAGAGCAGAAGCTCCGGCAGAAGGGGAGTCGGAGGAGGGAGGGCTCTGGGATACTTCCAGTGAGAATAGTGCAGAGGTAACAAGACCCCCGTTGGCAACTCCCACCCTTCGCCGGAAGCTGTCACGTAGAGAGTCACGAAGGCGCATGTCCGTGAAACAACTTTTATGTTGGAGTAAATTTCGTAGACGCCCACTGTCAGATACTACCAGCGACTAACGGAGTCACGCCTTGGGAGGCTCCGTTAGTGCCTCGGTTTGGATGACCAGCCAAACACCAGAGGGATCAAGCTTTTACGCACAAGCAGCTCATTATCCCATCACAATACCAATTGGCCAGCCATGCCCAGGAGAAAAGCCTCAGGTTTCTTAGGAAAAGTCCATTTAAGGACCTTCTTAATTTCATTATAGATCATTTCCCAGAAGGCTTTAATCTTTGGGCAGGTCCACCAAAGGTGGTAAAAGGTACCTTCAGTCTCATTACATTTCCAACATTTGTTATTGGGCAAATGGTATATTTTTGCTAGTTTGACTGGGATCATGTACCACCTGTAAATCATTTTCATTATGTTCTCTTTTAAGGCATTACATGCCGTGAATTTAACCCCGGTGGTCCATAACTGCTCCCAGTCAGCAAACATAATGTCATGACTGATATCCTGTGCCCATTTAATCATAGCTGATTTCACTGTTTCATCCTGTGTGTTCCATTTCAACAGCAAATTGTACATTCTAGACAAGTTCTTAGTATTGGGTTCTAACAATTCTGTTTCTAACTTTGACCTCTCCTTCTGAAATCCTATTTTCCTGTCCTGCTTAAATGTCTCATTTATCTGACGGTAATGTAGCCAATCTCGAACTTTGAACTTTAGTCTCTCATAACTCTGAAGTTTAAACTTCTCACCATCTTGTTCTAGGATTTCACAGTATTTTGGCCATTTAGAATCCATATTAAGTTTTTTCACCGCCTTAGCTTCCATTGGTGACAACCACCTGGGGGTTTTACTTTCCAACAAGTCTTTATATCGAATCCAAACGTTGTATAGTGCTTTCCTAACAATATGGTTTTTAAAACTTTTATACACCTTTGCCTTGTCATACCATAAATATGCATGCCAACCGAAGTTATTATCATACCCTTCTAAATCCAAAATGTCTGTATCTTCAAGAAGCAGCCAATGTTTCAACCAGCAAAAAGCTGCTGATTCATAATAGAGTCTTAAGTCCGGCAGGGCAAAGCCCCCTCTATCTTTTGCATCAGTTAGAATCTTAAATTTTATTCTGGGCTTTTTGCCCTGCCAGACAAATTTGGATATGTCTTTCTGCCACTTCTTGAAGCAGTCCATCTTGTCTAAGATCTGTAACGTCTGAAACAAAAATAACATTCTAGGCAATACATTCATCTTAATAACAGCAATTCAACCTAACAAGGAAAGTCTCAATCTTGACCATATTTCTAAATCTTTCTTTACTTCTGTCCAACATTTTTCATAATTGTCTTTAAATAGATTCACATTCTTAGATGTTAAGTTCACCCCCAGATATTTCACTTTTTTTGTTATTTCCAACCCTGTTTCACTCTGAAATCTCTCTCTTTCTTCCATTGTTAAGGTTTTTTCCAGCACTTTCGTTTTCTGTTTATTCAGTTTGAATCCTGCTACTTGACCAAATGTCTCAATTAGTTCTAATACTCTTTTGGTACTAGTATCTGGCTGTTGCAAAGTTAAAACTAGGTCATCTGCAAATGCCATTAACTTGTAATTTTTAACTCCGACCTGAAGTACTGCATATTCCTTTCAGTCACTACACTCAGGCAAGGAGAGGGATGCCTTTGCTATAATTACTGTAATGAAACTCTTCTGTTCTCTTTTTGTTTTCTTATTACAGGAACTGAAGGGAGGGAAAACATATTCCAAGGTAAGATGGATTATGAGCAGTGAAAAACCAAACTTTACATCATCTCTTTGTAATTATAGAATAATGAGCTTTTGAGCATACAAAACACTTTGAATGCATTCTTGGCAATCTTTACAACAGCCCTGTAAGGTAGTTTAGTATTATCCCCTTAGTGCAGGTGGGGAACTGAACCAGGGAGAGGATTGCCAGTGATGCTGTCTTATAGAGTCTGGCAAAATAGTTCTGGGAAACTCAGAGATGTGGGTGTACTTTGTACCTGGGAATGGGTAGCCCCCTAAATTACACTTTCTGACGGAGTTGGCTTGTGTCCCCCTCTGTTTTCAGCTGTTGCACCTGTTGGTTCCTGGTGGATATCAGCTCTCCTTTACCTGTTGTTGTCTTTCTTTTAAGATAATGACACCACATTCTTACTGCCTATAGAGGAAAAAAAGGACACTTTCTGTCAATGGGTTGCCCTGCAGTTCTAGGACTCTGTAATTTCTGCCGTTTAAAATACTTAAAATAATGCAAGACTGGCTCCGTTGGGATTAGGAAGCTGGTGTGAATGACCCACCCATGCATCTTGGGTGTCATTTCAGAGGCTGACTAGTGTTTTGGTGGTTGGGGCCATGACCCATCTCTACCAGAAAGTGTTATTTAGCGACCACATTCTATGCAAACAAAAACATCCAAGGAGTGTGTGAAGCAACACTAGTGAGGGGTGAGGCCTGGGGTGAGGATGTGTGGCTGGGGAAGATCTCAAGAGCCAGATAGAGAGGCCTGGAGGGTCACATTTGGCACCTGGGCCTGAGGTTCCTCATCTTTGATTCACTAGGTATGCCCCTTTTTAGTGTCTGGCTTTTAAGCTGGGTTCATGTACTGTTCAAAAGCCAGGCTCCCAAGATCTCTGTACTCAGTTAAATTATTTCTTTGGGAGAGATCTGATGGATGTGCTGATGTAGAGAAAACACTAGGTTCTGAACCGGATGGCAGAGTTGGCAATGGAATGAAAATTAAGGAAGCTGTACTGAAAGGTTATATCTGAACATCCTTTTGTTAAAAGCATTGCCCTTCCTCTAGCAGCTTTTGGCTGTCTTCAGTTATCTATTTGCTCTCAGGAATCCATTTCCTGGGAAAAGTTTAGACCTCAGCATAGCGCTGGTGGCTACTGGGTTAGGAACCCACAGCATCTTTTCTTGGGTCTTCTTTGCAGCCAGCAAGAGCCCCACATTTCTCTGCTATGTGTTAATACAGCCTTCACTAACCTGCTGCCCTCCAGATATTTTGGACTACAATTGCCACTAGCCCTAATAGGAGGGCACCAGGTTGCCAAAGGCTGCATTCATGCATAGTGGAGAATTGAAGACTTTTCCATGACGGAGGGGTCCTCCCTCTTTGTATTTCAGTCTGGGAAGCACTCACTAGCATGAATTAAGAGCGGATAAGTGACTTTAAAAGGGAGAAGCGGGGTATGCTGAAAAAATAGGTCACCATTTCCCTGAATCAAACTTCTGAAGGAATCCTCTTGTTCCTTCAGGGTTCCAAGCTGTTGACTAATGTGAGAAGGGTGTGGTGAGATTTGCCATCTGGGAAATGCCACCCATAATGACAAAGCCAGGTGATGTTTTATAGCAGGAGTAAGCAGTGGGTGTGTGGTCATGTTAAAACAGAAAATGAAATGCACAAGTGGAAGAATGTATTGGGGCAAGTTCCGCAAAACTAGCTTGTCACGTTTTGGAGATGTCTTTGCCTTTGAGGGGGTGCACGGGTCTATGATGTGTAGATCACGTAAAAGCAGGACACCTGGTTGACCACTGAGAATTCAGATGTTCTGTAGCTGCTTTCTGAAGTACCCTGTTGCTAGTGCCATAACTCATAACTAGGGCAATGAAGGTCTCATAGGTGCCTGGCTGAGTCTGTTGTGTTTTCATGAGCCTTTAATAGAAGCTTAAGATCAGATCACAATTTGAACTGCTATTATCTACCCATTTTGCTTTTAGTCTAGGGATGGATAACTTGTGGGCCTCCTGATGATGTTGAACTCCAACTCTTACGACTCCCAACGTTGCATTGGGTGCATGAGTCTATTCCTAACATGGTTGTTTTTTTCTGATCATGAATGGAAATTAAACATCAATGTGAGAATGAAGATTGAAAAGGGAAGTGGGGAGACTCACAGAAGCCTTTGCAAGTTTCCTCCTTCTTTCCTTCTAAGTCCCCATCTTGCTACAATCTTAAAAGGCAGCATTTTGCAAGCAAAGGCGGAGGAAGTTACCTCCATTGCTTTTGCTAGCAAAATCACCTTTCTTTCTCCCCAGAAAGGAGAAAGAAAGGAGCATAGGCAGCAGATTCAATCTTAGAGTGCCACACAAAAGCTCACTTTGAAGCAAGCTCCCTCCTGCTCTCAAGACTACTTCAAAGGCTGCTTTGCAGCTTTAAGACAGACTCCAAGCTCTGGCCTTTGCGAGTCTCCCTGTATTCCTCTTTTAAAGCTCCAACATTGGATTTAAAAGGGAAGTGTAGAAAGAATTGCAAAACTGTGTGAGGGATTTTGACAGGTGGGCAGCCCTGCTCACTTGACAATCAAATGACATCATAATGACGCCATGTGAGTGCCAGGTCAGTGGCCACACTCACATTTGGCCCACACTCAAATTTGGCCCACAAGGCTGAGCCTGATAAGGATGTGGGCCAGGAGCTAAAAAGGTTCCCCACCAAGGCATGTTGAGGACACACCAGGTGGAAATGTTTTTAAACAATTTTAAATGAAAGAAACTCAGAAGATGTATCATTGTCTGTGAAAACAAACTCACAGAATTGTTAAAGGCTAATTCAGTGCATGCCTGCTCCCATTTCTTTTACCATCATTTGGTCATGGAAATGTTTCCCTCTCAAAAGATAACATAGAGTTATTTGTCCTATCCCACATTTCCCAAGATGAAAGCTTGGAAATATGAAAGACCAAGCAAGAGGTAGCCAGTATTGTGTAACAGCTAAGAGCACCTCTTGTCTACAAACTTACAAATATCAATTTCACTGTTACGATTTCTCCACAGAAAATCCTGAGAATTTTATTTCAGTGAAGGTACCAATAATTAACCCTAGCTCCCCTCCCAGAATATGAGAGGGGTGACAGGATGATTGGTTTAGCAGTTTAAGTCTGTTGCCTAAGAGAGTGAACAGTGAGTTGAGGAAGTCCTCAGTTCAGATCTCACCTCAGTTGCAAACTCACTAGATGAGAGTAAACAAGCCACCTCCTTCTTCCTACTTCTGTGCCACACCTCAGCAAATACTGAGCTCCTTAACTGATACTTACATCTATTTTAAGGAAAAGCAACCAAGGCAACATACATCCTAACATAACATATGCTAAGAGCTTTGAACATCCTTGAAATGTTCGATGTCAATACTTGCTTGTTTACTAGCTGGTATGGTGGAGTATCTGAGTGACCATAGAACAGGCATGTCCAACTTCAAGGAGGCTTTGATCTACTATCCAGGATCAAAAACTGGCAGTGATCTATCACACTCTCCCCTTGTCATTCTTCAACTTAAACATATTATATTTGGCTGAGCTTATGATAAAAGTAGTAACAAATGATAATCACTTCCATAAAATCTGAAAATTTCATCATAAATCAATATATTTTTTAAAATACATGCTTTGTATACTTGTAATAACATAAGAAAATAACATTGAGGACAGGTTATTATTATTATCATCATCATCATCATCATCATTAAAATCAGAACATGATGCACGGATTGTTGTTCACAAAAGCTCATGTCATAATAAATGTGTTAAGTCTTCAAAGTACCCCAGGGCTCTTGCTGGTTTTCAAATGAGTCAGGCGCATTTCTGCCACAGCGGTTTCCCCAATAGTTTGAAACAGAAATTGGGTAAACTCAACTGAAGAGTTGACAGCCTTCATGCACCACCCTAAGAACTGGGTGAAACCTGCAGAAGCCCTTTCCCTTGGATCCAACCCATCCATTCCTTTTGAGTAAACCTAAACCAGCCCTTTCTCTGAGGAGCCAGTGCGCAGGGCTTCTCTCCCTCCCTCCCTCCCTCTCTCTACACACACACACACACACACACACATCCCCACATCCCCTCTGCTGCTGCAAACTACTAGCGCAGAAGGGATGTTGCTGTAGATAAAGGCCGGCTGTTTTAGAGCGGGGAGGAGGGGGGACACGCTGCACACCCTGTAGGATTTTTGTTTCCCCATCAGTGCATTCCAGAATTTCTCTCCCCCTGCCCTTCAGTTTTGTTCTGCCCAATCCTCTTGGTACGTCTTCTCGGAAGTAAATCTCTCAATGTGGGCGGGATGGCAGCAGCCAGGAAGGGTTCCCCCCTCCCTCTCACATGTTTACTTGGGAGTAAGCCTCACTGTGGCCTCTCGCACGCACGCGCTCTCTCTCTGGACCCAAACCAGCCCTTTCTCTTGAGGAGCCAGCGTGCAGGGCTTCTCTCTGGCTCTCTCTCTTGCTCAGCCTCTCCATCTGCGTAGACCTCCTCCCGCCTTGCACTCGCTCGCTTCTCCTTCAGAGAGAGAGAGAGAGAGAGAGAGAGAGAGAGAGAGAGAAGCCCTCAGAGACAGAAAGAGCTGGTTTGGGTCCAGAGAGAGAGATTGACAGATTGACCAGAATCACTCCCGCGATCAACACATTGGACATGGCTGCCATAGAACTAGTTACTGAAATGGTGTCAGATACAAGAAAGCTGGGAGCTTCCACCATTACACCTTAGCCACGTGTTGTATGGTTGGGTCCAAAACAAAGTTGTCCTACCCCTTACACCCTGTTAAAAGTGGCGACATCTCCAGTATGATTGTACTGTGGTGCCAATACTAAAATTTGCAAGCAATTACTGTGATTTGTCCCATATGATGGGGGGAAAGGGAAAGGGAGGAGAAAGCCTGCCTTCAGAATTCTTCTTTATCAGGCGATGGAAACCCTAAACAAATTGTGTTTGACGCTAAATATATCCTATAATGGGCTAAAATGCTGCTTAAGTAAAATACCTAAGTGGTTTTGGTTCTAAGCTGTTCATTAGACCACATGTACCTATACCAATCAGCGCCCTAAGGCCTGATTCGGAGGCTCTCCTGGGGTGTCCATCCTCTCCTGTCAGTAAGGTGGGTGACCCAGAGGTTGTGAAACTCCCTCCTATTGAACCAGCACTCAGTACCTGCAATTTAGGCTTTGCATAAGGCCCCAGAGACCTATTTCTCCCCTGCACTGGCTTTCCAGACGAGATGTCCATCCGTTATATTTCTGTGATTGAGATACATACATATATATATATATATATATATATGCAGGTTTTGGTGTCCTCGGGTGTCTTCCCGTGTAAAAGTTGGGGTGTCTAGGCGACGTTTCGACGAGGTCTCACTCGTCATCCTCAGGCTGGTGCTTTCGGCTTCTTGTTACTGGAACAGAGCAGGATCTCAGTGTTTGAGTTCCTATAAATACTGTTGAGGGGGTGTGGTGTATAGCCTCCAATGTTCTGGGCAGAGAGGAAGTTCCCAGGCTAGTGTGCCTTTTCTTCTTTTGTTCCTTAATTACTTGAGGGATATCTTGAGTGATTTCTTGAGTGATATCCTGAGTACCACTTAGGTGGGTCATTAGGTGTGGATTAGTTGCTAAAGTCTTTGTGTCTTGACCTCTTGAACTTTGTGAAGAGTTTTTCTGAGAAGATGGCTGTACTGCACTTAGTTGTGCTCTGGCTTGGCTTCGTGTATAGGGGCGAGCTGTGGTTTTGTGGCCTGTGTCAGCCAGATCTGTGTAGGGATTGCAGGGGGGTGCAGCATCCGGAGGTGCCACCATGGTTTGGCTACTGGATGGTGTCTGTAATTTATCTGTGGAGAGGGTCTCATGGAAGCCATCGAGATAGAGAAACACCCTCACAACATGAACAAGCGTGACGACACATCCCGCTTGCCAGACATCTGGAAATTAGCCCTCCCCACAAAAACTGACACCAGATCCAGAGGCACACAGAACGCCATCACCAACCAACCACACCAGACCCAAACCCAGACCCTCTCCACAGATAAATTACAGACACCATCCAGTAGCCAAACCATGGTGGCACCTCCGGATGCTGCACCCCCCTGCAATCCCTACACAGATCTGGCTGACACAGGCCACAAAACCACAGCTCGCCCCTATACACGAAGCCAAGCCAGAGCACAACTAAGTGCAGTACAGCCATCTTCTCAGAAAAACTCTTCACAAAGTTCAAGAGGTCAAGACACAAAGACTTTAGCAACTAATCCACACCTAATGACCCACCTAAGTGGTACTCAGGATATCACTCAAGAAATCACTCAAGATATCCCTCAAGTAATTAAGGAACAAAAGAAGAAAAGGCACACTAGCCTGGGAACTTCCTCTCTGCCCAGAACATTGGAGGCTATACACCACACCCCCTCAACAGTATTTATAGGAACTCAAACACTGAGATCCTGCTCTGTTCCAGTAACAAGAAGCCGAAAGCACCAGCCTGAGGATGACGAGTGAGACCTCGTCGAAACGTCGCCTAGACACCCCAACTTTTACACGGGAAGACACCCGAGGACACCAAAACCTGCATTCCTGTACCCGTGAAAATCTACGAAAGCATATATATATATATATATATATATATATATATTGTTGTTGGCTTGCATTTTTAAATTTTGTGCTATTGTACTTTTTGTTTCATTTGTAATCTGCTTTGGAAGGCCATTTACCTAGAAAGGTGGCTTATAACAATGTTGGTATCATCCTCTGCCCTCCCCCCTCTTCACAGCTGCATTCAGTCCTTCTCATAACTGGAGACAATAATGGATTTTTAGCTCCTCGAAACATATCCCCTAAAAGTTTCCTTTGCTATCTTTAGATGGATCAGTATGTGAAAATGTTATAGCTTGATGTCAGTTGGACATCTCATACTCTAGTGGCAAGTTCCTCCACTTCACCATATGGCTTGCTGTACAAGAGCATTTCTAACTCATTCCTCAGAATTTTAAAATAAGTCTGAAGCCTTGTTTCCGTGCAATCTCCCAGTCTTGTTCCTTAGGAACTGTACACTGATTTTCATCTACAGCAATATCCTTTCATCTCTTGGCGTGCTTGCTGCAGTGCATTCTGGGGTGGCATAATACAAAGAATGTTTTATTATGTTGGGGTGTGTGTGTGTGTGTGTGTGTGTGTGCGCGCGCGCACATAGGAGTGTGTGTTTTTCCACATCACTGACCCTAGTGTCTTCTATGTCCTTGGTTATGCAATGACTCCAGGCGGGTTAACGCTGTCCTTGCCAGAACAGCAGTTCTGTTTCTTCCACCCTTTCTGTAAATGTTTCCTGAACAAACCTTTTCTGAAAGTTTCCTCCAGGTGAGGAACAGGGCATGTTCCAAAATGGGATTTGGATACTGCAAATTCTGGTCCTGTCCCACTTGGTGCTCTTCTTTTTTCTTGTTTACTGTGCAGTGCAGTTTGTGTGTGCATGTGTGTGCATTCACGTGGAGTTTTGCTGATCTTGACTCTGTTGCCTTTACAGCTGGGTTTTGCTGATCTGAATCTAGCAGAATTTGCAGGCTCCGGGTTCACTGTCAGATGCTGCTTGTTGGAGGGATATGACACCAAGAATACTCGGCAGGATAATTCCATATTGAAGGTAAATGCTAAGAAGTTCCATGGACAGGTGCTGTTTCTGAATTTCAGCCTGAATGTGTATATATTTAAAATCATTCTCTCTTCTCCACCCCCCCCCCAACCTCTTATTTCTTCCGGTTCTGGTGTGTCTTGGCAGTAGGGTGCTGAAAGGAGGAACTTGAAGCTACTGGTTCCCTACCCAACGGGAAAAAACAGTTTCCCATATAGGATGTGGAGAACTACATGATCAGCAAATATATATATCCACGCACATTGCCTAGTGCTATGCTGTCATCGCTTTTAGGGGCAATTTTAGTTCCTTTAGACTTGGTTCAGACGTAAAGGGAAACCATGGCTTCCTGCTATGGTAACAAACCGCAACAAGCCAAGGACTTGCCAGCGCACCCTTCCCTTTCCCTTATTATGGCCAGAAAGAGATGGAAAGCCTCTGCTTCCATTTAAAAAGGGAAAGGGGGAAAAAACCCAATGACAGTTCCCAATAACTTCTAAACCCAGAACTCTGGTTGGTTTTAAAACTACGGTTTATTTGTTTTTGTTTTATGAATTACCAGGGTGGTCTACATATATATTTTCAAGACTTTCATTTCAATCTTCCTCAGGTAACGATTGGCATGTCCCTGCTCTCTGGAGATCCTTGCTTCAAAACGTGAGTGGTTGTTTTGTTTTGTTTTGTTTTACCATTATTTTGTCAGCAAAGGGACTTGAGAAAAACAGGCAGAGTTCAGAGAGAAAATTATGTCTGCTGTTGTGCTTCCAAACACTTCTACGCTAGAAGGAGATGATGAGGAGCCATGTGCAAAGCCCAGGATTGCCATGCCTTTGCCTGTTTCCCTCTGACCTCTGAGCAGGGTGTGTGGCTTGGGATGTAATTCTGAGTGTTTGCCTGTTGGAGGTCACCTCTCTACAGGGTGACATTCCACAGTGGCTATAGTAAAGTGTTTGCTGGTGGGAACTGCTGGCTGCTGCCATGGGGCAGCCACGAGAGTATTGGTTCATTCAGTTTATTAATTCATTTGATTTATACTCCCAGAGGAGTCCAGGAGTCCAGTGCTTCTTTCACCAGTAACAAAATCATCACTATCACTTGCATTCGTCGCTTACTGCCTAAAATGTATCAGAGCGACTTACATGTATAAAAGCCTCCATAATTCTAAAATTGAAAACAAATCAAAAAGATAAAAGAATATTCTTGACTAAAAGTGCTTATCCTGCTGTAACATAAAAAGGACAAATTCCACCCTACTTTACTAAAACACCAATACAGGCAAATTACACCCCAATTAAGAGTCAAATGCCTGAGTGAATGGGAATATCTTCACCCAGTGTCTAAAGGTTGATCCTGATGGCACCCAGCACAACTCTTTGAGGAGTGCATTCTACAGACAGGGAGCCGCCACTGAAAAGATCTCACCCTTGTGTGGCTGCCTCAGAGAGAACACACATTTCTGTGTTCTGGCATTTCTGTCAGTGCTGTGCCTGTGTGTTGTTGCTGGCTGGTTTAAGAGCCCCTGCACGGCATGTGCGGGGGCTGCTGACTTTGGAGAGGGCTGCTAGCCAGGCAATAACCACTTATTCACAAGGTACTTCTGCTTCAACAGCTACTGCTAAAGGATATATTTTCTGTTGTTGCCTCACAACAGGTAGTTTCTCTTCCTGAGAACCACTTGGCCAAATCATTGCTGCTTACAGACACTATGTAATAACCATTTTAAAGTGCCTGTCACATGGTTCCCTGTTGTCCTCCTTCATTAGGTTGAGGGGAGAAGGGAAGTAAAATGCAATTATGTCTCAAGACCATCAGGTTGTTTCTGTTTGCTGTGGAATATGTCTTAATGCTGTACAGTATACTCAAAATGGAGCCCTCATTGCCACATCAGAGCCCTCTGTTTACATGCTAAAATATTTCAATCTCGGCTTGCTAGTGTTTTACTTCATATCATATTGCATACTTCACTTACACAGCTGTTACGGAATTTTTTTCAAGGACATACCAGCGAGGACCTCAGCTTCTCATGAGCAATTCTTTCTCCCTCCCTCCTTTCTGTTATGTTGTTATTTACAACCTGCTTGTCTCTTTCCTTCCTTGTAATGCAGCAAAGCACAATGATCAGTGCTAACGTTCCCTGCCTGCCTGACTACTGCTAATGTTCCTAGATTGCTGTGTGCATCTTGTTAAACCCTCTCTGTGTGTTTGCTTTTTGTAGGCCTCCGTCCACAGCCAAATCAATTACTATACCAGGCCAGGACTCTACCCTGCAGTTGACCTGTAAAGGGGAGGGGACGACCAGCAGCAGCACAACTCCCACCAGTAGCACATCTGCCACCATTGGTTCAGTCCGTCAGAACAAGCCCAGACCCACCATTCTTGGTTCGGGTACAGGTAATATATCTTTTCTGAAGCACATTTGCTATATAACTATAACTATTATTATTATTATTATTATTATTATTTATTATTTATCTCCACCATGTTCTGAATTAGCATCAAGCTTGCTGTTCTTTGGGTTTAAGTGCTTCAGCTCTTTTCTGCAAATAGTATCTTTTCTTCTATTTGCAGCATTCCTCTTTTTCTGCACAAGTTTATTTACTATTTATTGACCACTGTTCTCCACTTGGTTCTCTCCTTGTGCCGGACTATTTTGTCTGGGCCTAGAACAGCTCCCCTACCTTTCAGCGAACACAGGAAGCCACTTTATACCAAATTGGTCCATTGGTCCAACATGGTCAGTGTTGTCTATACTGACTGTTAATCTATCACCAGGGTTTCAGAAAGGCAGGAAGTCTTTCCCAGTCCCATCTGGGGATGCCTGCGATTGTATCTGAGACATCCTATAGGCAGAACATGTGCTCTACCGCTACCCTTCCATTTTTAGACTTGTTCTGGAGGTCTTTTCTTAACCTGAAGCTGTTCTTAACCTGAGGTACCACTTTAGCTAATGGGGCCTCCCGCTGCCGTGTGATTTTTGTTCTCATCCTGAAGCAAAGTTCTTAACCCAAAGTACTATTTCTGGGTTAGTGGAGTCTGTAACCTGAAGCATCTGTAACCTGAAGTGTCTGTAACATGAGGTACTACTGTATCTTTTCCCTTTCCACTTGGGCAATTGCCAGTCTGCACCATGTGCTAACATTGAATAGTGCAACGATGTGCCTGCTCTGTTGCATGAGAGAGGTCTTAAAATAGGAAGCACAAAAGGGGAGCAAAGGCAAAAAAAATCCACCTTTGGAATGCAGTGTACTGACTTCCTGATGGTTGTGCTGAGCTTTTTAAAAATGGAATCCTTTGCAGCAGGGGAAGGAAACGGGATACAGTGGGTGGACTTGTTCTTAACCTGCTCCATGGACCAACTTTGACATCAAAATCCTTTGGGTTATTATTATTATTATTATTATTATTATTATTACTACTACTACTACATTGGGGAACAATTCCAAAGACACTTGCTCTCAGTAGTGATGAGGAACTTCCTAGTGCAGTCAATACCAGACAAGTCTTTACCTGCCTCACATCTGATGTCACATACATATGTCAAGTGTTGGGCTGGTGGCTGTGGTTTGTGACCACTACTAGGCCCAATTGGAGCCAAGGGGCTAGAATTTCCCCACCACTGCTGTACAGAATCAAAGGATACACCTCACCCAGTAAACCTGAAGGGTCAGACCCGTTCAAGAATTGGCTGATCTCTCAGGAAGGGGGTGGGGCAGTCCAAGGGAATGCCTCATGCTATCGTTGTGGGAAGTTGCTTGGCAGTTCCAGAGCTGTTGCTCCTCTTACACAGATAATATTGACATTTGATGCCATGGCTTCCTCACTACATGCCAGTTGAAACAAATCCTGTGGAACTTTTCTAGAGAAAGAGAAACCACATAGCTGACATCTCCCAGCATATTTCCATGTCCTTGTCTCCTTTCCTTATCAGGTGTAACAGAAGAACCAGACCAGAACCTGTCAAGTCCTGATGAAGTATTCCATTCCGGACACTCACGGAATTCAAGCTACGCCAGCCAGCAATCCAAAATCTCTGGTAACTTTGCTTGTTGCATAGCTTGCCAGGGAAATGCAAAGTACATTGCAGTTGTTCCTTGCTGCACTTAATTTTGCTTAATTATGTCTTTGCTGCAATTGCAGAACTCTAGAAAGCATAAAATTCTTTGGTACAATGCTTTTAAAAAAAAAACAACCAAGCACAAACATCTCTCTTTGGTGGGGGAAGAGATCTGTGTTACTGTCCAAGAGCCAGTATGTAGTAGTAAGAGGGTTGGGGTATGACCTGGAAGGCCTGGTTCTAGTCCCAAATTAACCGTGAAGCTCACTGTGTGACTGTCCTTTATTCTTCCTGCCACACTTGCCCTACCAGTGTAACGCACCACACCCACTGATTCAGACAATACATTCTTCGCAAACCAGGAAGCCTCCAAATATTTTGGACTCTGATTCTCATTGGAGACTTGCAGTCCAAAAATCTAGAGGGCACCCGGTTGGTGAAGACTGGTGTTGACAATACATGAAGGATATACTTTGAGCAAGAATTGTCCTGTTTATAAGCAGATTAAAGCTTTCCTTGTTTGTGGAGCAAACTGCATGCAAACCCTTGTGCCTGGTGGCTGTGGTGTGGAAAAGTGGGTTGCTTGTAGTACCTGATACATCTATTCACAGGCTACAGCACCGAGCATTCACGATCCTCCAGCTTGTCTGACCTGACCCACCGCCGCAACACATCCACCAGCAGTAGCGCCTCAGGAGGACTTAGCATGACAGTGGAGTGCCCGGAGGGTGAGCGGGAGCACAAGCCGGAGAAACCACCTCGCCCACCAAGACCAAACCTTCTGTTGGACAGATCATCCAGGTGAGAAACGGTTGTTTGGTGTAATGGAAGTCATCTAAAGTGCTGGAGGCTTCCCATCACTGGTGCAATGGGAGAAAATTCATTTGTGTCTCTTGGAGCACATATGAAACTTCTTTATGCCAGATTAAGACCATGGATCCCCAAGACGCTTTAATTCAATGGTATGGAAATCTGTGACCCTTCAGGTGGTGGTGAACTTCAGCTCCCATCAGCCCCAACCAACAAGTGGCCAAACACGCTGGGAGGTCTGGTCCAGCAACATCAGGTGGGCTACATGTTCTCCACCACTAGTTAAACTGCACGTGATGGAGTCTATGTTTGGGATCTTACTCATTCAAAGTATGTGTTATGTCACTGAGTTAATGGCATTGCTCAGTAATCTGGGCACATTTCTTCTTTTTCTGAATCAGAATTCAGGTTCTTCTAGCTCTGGGCTGCCTGCTGCAATGAACAAGGTTTCCAGACCTGCCCAGTGAAATCCTGGTGGCCAGATATGATAAATTTATTTTTATTTTTGCCCCTCTCCCCACTGGCCAGCTTTGGCAGGTGGGCAGGACAACTGGCTTGTCAATCATTTGGTGCCAGGTGATTGACACATGCCAAAGTCCCTTGCATAGTGCTTCCTAAAAAACAACCAGGTGGTTGTCTCATGCTTGGGAGTGGCTATTCAATGCACCTTTCACTGTGCCTACAATCTGCAATGCCTGCAAAGACCCTTCTGGTTTGGCTTTGCCTACCCTACATCTGAAGTCATATATGACATCAGATGTAGTGGAGGTGGGCATGGCTTGTCCAAATGTCTTACGGGCCAAATGGGCAGTTTAGGCTATGGCTGTTTTGTAATTTCCTGCAGTAGGTTAAAATTGCAAAAGTGATGCTTAAATATGTGGGACATAAATTCTTGGATATAAAAGCAGAACTTCGTGTTTTCCCTTCCAGGCAGAAATTGAGGTTTTCATTATCAGGATAGCCTCCTTCACTTTTCTCTATTTTTTCCATATTTTATTTACTAAGGAGAAAAAAGGATTCTGTGGAAAGCCATCCCACCTGGGTGGATGACACCCGGATTGATGCAGATGACATAGTGGAGAAAATCATGCAGAGTCAGGACTTCACGGATGTCAGCAACACTGAAGGTGAGTTTACTAGTATTTACTAGACTCTGTTCCCGTGGTCTTGAGGTTTGTTTTCATGGTCTTGAGTTTGTTTTCTGCCTCCTACAGTGAGGGGGGAAAGTATTTGATCCCCTGCTAAATTTGCCCGTTCACCCTCTGACGAAGAAATGACCAATTTTCATGGTAGGATTATTGTAGTGCATACAAGATTCTGACTGCTGTTGTTGCATACATAAATAAGTTTATCATCTTTTGGGGGGTTTCTGACCCTAAAAGGAAAGCATCAGGTTTTGGGGGAATTACCGGTTTAAACATTTTTTCATTTCATTGTGTATCATTTCCCAGAAACGTTTGGCTTTTTCACATGTTGATCACATATGAAAAAATGTTCCCTCATTATGTTTTCCCTCATTACATTTCTAGCGTTTGTTTTGATACCATCTTCTACATCTTTGCCAATTTGTCTGGTGTTAGATACCATCTGTATATCATTTTAATATACTTTTTCCTTTAATGCATAACAGGAGTAAATTTCAGATTTACTCTCCACAGTTTTTCCCATGAAGACATATCAATATTATGCCCTAAATCTTTGACCCATTGTATCATGACTGATTTAACCATTCATCTTTTGCTTCCCATTCCAATAACAGTTTATACTTTTTTGAGATCAGTTTTACCCTAACCTCTAACATTTTGATTTCAAATTCTGACCTTTGTTATGTAAAACCATTCTACATATCTTTTTAAAATATTTCGTTTACTTGACAATACTGAAACCAATCACATCCATTGTTGGATCTCTTACTGTTTTTTAAGTTTACAACCAGCTTCAGGAAAAACTTAATATATCTCTATAAGCTCCCCATTTTGCCCCCATATTTGTTTTCTTTTGTGCACATGCCTCTATGGGGGATAGCCGCAATGGCACTTTTCTTTCCAATAGGTTTGTATAGACAGCTTCTTATAATACATTTAAAAATTATCTGTGGACTTTTACCTTCTCATACCACAGATATGCATGCCATCCAAACCTTGTATTACAGTGGTGCCCCACAAGACGAATGCCTCGTAAGACGAAAAACTCGCTAGACGAAAGAGTTTTCCATTTTTTGAGTCGTTCCGCAAGACGAATTTCCCTATGGGCTTGCTTCGCAAGACGAAACGTCTTGCGAGTTCTTGCGAGTTTGTTTCCTTTTTCTTAAAGCCGCTAAGCCGTTAATAGCCGCTACGCCGGTAATAGCCGTGCTTCGCAGGACGAAAAAACCGCAAGACGAAGCGACTCATGGAATGGATTAATTTCGTCTTGCGAGGCACCACTGTATATCCTTCCAGATCTAGCAATCTGGTATTTTCCAATAGCAACCATTCCCATAACAACATAAAACATGATAAGTCATAATATAATTTTAAATCCAGCAGTGCAAATCCTCCTCTTTCTTTAACATTTCTTAGTATTTTATATTTTATTCTAGATTTCTTCCCCTGCCAGATAAATTTAGTTATTTCTTTTTGCCGTTATTTGAAACAATCATGCTTTATTATTATCGGTATTGCCTGCAAAAGAAATAACATTTTAGGTAATACATTCATTTTTACAGCTGAGGTTCTTCCCATTAATCAGAGTTTTTTTCCTATCCCATCTTAATAGGTCCTGTTCCCCAGTATTCCACACTTTTTCATAGTTGTTTTGATACAACAATACATTCTTATTTGTTATCCATATCCACACAGATACTTCACCTTTTTTCCATTTTAACACCCAATTCCTCTTGCAAAGTCTCTTTCATTGATCTATATTTTTTACCAACATTTTAATTTTATCCTTATTAACAGAAAATCCTGCCAGACTCCCAAACTGCTTTATCATTCTAAATACAATCTTTATTTTTATCTAGGGGATCTTCTGTATATGAAAGCATTTATTGCGTGTGAAATGTGCTTCCCTTTTGGTGCCATCCCAGCTTCCTCCTTCCTGTTTGGAGTACTGCACTTTCACCATTGTAGCTTGAGAGTGCCTAACCCGGTATGAAGGGCACTTTCCCAAATACTCTGCTAAGCATGTTCTCTGATGCTGAAGACGGTGTAATCTCATGGCTGTGCAAAATGGCAACTGTGAAAATGCCTTCCCTTGCTCAGCAGTTTTGCATAGCCAGCAGGAGACCCTCTGGGGATTGTGGTAGTTTTATATTTCACTCTTCCCCTTCCTTTGTTCTTTACAGATAGTAACCTGAGGCTGTTTGTGAGCAGAGATGGCACAACTACACTAAGCGGAATTCAGCTTGCCAACAGGTATGAGTTCCCTAGCAGATTCCTTTTGAAAGACTAGGTTTAGACCATGCCCGTGGGGAGATGCTTTTGCTGGTATTTTGTGGGTGGGTGTTTTCAGTTAATCCACAACTTTGGAAATTGGTGGCTAAGGCTCATTTGGGGGGATGGATCTAGGCAGTGCCTAAGAAATACTGAAGTAAAAGGCCTAGGGAGGTATTCTTTTGGTACTGCTATTTTGGCTAACACATGCTCAGTCACCCCTGCAACCATATGCTTTCCATATCAGACAGGCCATGACTTCATCTAGCTCAGTACTGTCTACACTAGCTTTCCCAGCTACACTACACTACACTGTCTACACTACAGCTCCCATCATCCCTGACTATTGGTTGGACCTGATGGGAGACGGTGAACACTATGTCAGTCTTTATTGACCCCAGGCAGTATTCTTACCTAACCTAGAGATGCCAGGGATTGAACCTCGAATCTTTTGTATGCAAAGCATATGCTGTAGTCCTGAGTGACCTCTTTGAAGCCTACTGTTCTGTTGTGAAATGAAAAATCACAGGCATTGTTTTGTAAGCACAAATCCACAGGTCTTAGGCCATTTCAGTGACGAAATCATAGTACCCATTATCTACTACTAATTTAAAGGATATGACCCTATCTGCAAACTTTGCTAAAACATGACATGCATGAAAAAATAAGAAAGAATCCTGATATTTAGCTCCATTGAAATCCATTTTTACTAGTATCGAAATGCCCTGCTAATAACATGGTAAACTGTCTTGAATTAAAGCAATATCTGTGTGTCTCTTTCTCTCTTTCTCCACCAACCCCTGAAAACCCCCCACCAAAAAAGCTTTCTGACGTATGATTTCAGGCCAGGTTAGTTATCTTCAATATCTACATTAGAACAGTTCTTAATGTCTTTGCTTTTAAGTTTCAGCTCTTTACAAATGGGACCTGCACACACAGAGATTATAATGGCTCCCTCCCCTCTTTCTTACACAGAGTCTCATCTGGAGTTTACGAGCCAGTGGTAATCGAAACCCATTAAATGTGAACAGAAGCAAGTAGACCTGCTGGAAACAGTCTCCTTACCCATCTGCGGTGGTGTTGGTGGATGCCATTCTTTATTCCTTTTCTAACCTCTCTTCAAGCAACATTCCAGGCAGGATTTCCCAAAACCTGTTCCCTGACATGTGTGCACTGCAGAACCTTCTCCAAGGACTTGACACTCCAGAACATGCACTTTTGCCCAAATCTGCCTCATGTCTCCTCAGATTTATCTGGCAATGTCCCAGAATTTTCCTGCCAATCTTCCTTGTCAGGGGAAGACAACTCTGCACTCCATGTCAAACCCTCATTCCATTGAACCACTTTTTCTTCTCATGTGTAGGATTTTGCTGATCCTGTGTCTCTCAGCCATTGGGTTATACCACTTTGAATACTTCCTCTCAACCCCCCTCTCCAAATCAAATTGGGGTTGAGGAGAAGCATTGTTAACTGAATGCAAAAGGCGAGGTGGAAGCAGCCACTTTGGTGCAATCACTCTTGCAGCTTTTTCTTCAGCAGGCTTCTGCCTTGTAGATCACGGGAGAACTTTGCTGTGAGGACAGCTGCTGAGCAGAGCACCCAAACATTTTTTTTAAAGTTTAAAGTCAACAGCCCCAAAGATCATCCATTCATAGGAAATGGCTTTTCATTTCTGTTTTTCTTCCAAAAGTACATTTCAAGAGTTTCTGAAAAATAGAACTTGATTGTTCAAAGAAAGAGAGAAAACAAATGAATTATGAATGCTGAGCACATCATGGTATTGCCAGCTGCAGTCTTACAGTAGTTTTAATTAGATGGAGCACTTTCCGGATTCCAAACGTACCTTTGAAAGGCTGTTTTCAGAAGTGCAACCTGCACTCTTCATTTATTTTTTGCAACGAAGAACTGATGTTAAAGGTTGGTAGGGGTGTCTGTAACAGTTGAGCATCAGAGCACTTCAGGTTACAGCTGCTTCAGGTTGCGTTTTTTCGGGTTACGCACCCACTGAAACCCGGAAGTACCGTAACAGGTTACTTTCGGGTTTCGGCGGTCACGCATGTGTAAAGCGCCGAATTGCAATCCGCGTGTGCAGACGTGCTGCTGCGGGTTGCGAATGTGTATCCCGCACAGATCACATTCACAACCCGAGCGTCCACTGTAATTATGATTCTGTCTGCTCATTGTGAGGCCAGTAGGAGAAATCATTTAACATTACGGCTACCTTCTGGGTCACAAAATGTGTTGAATTAGGGTAGTCTTTTATCTCATTCTGGGTAGGGAGAGTTTTGACACTCTTCCAAAACTGAAACATGGTTGATAGTTCTTCCCCCTGTCCCCTACCAGTCTTTCAGCTTTGATTTGGAATAGCTGCTGGAATTGCTGCTGCTATAATGAGTCCAGTCTCCTCTCCCTTTGCCTAAAATGTGCCTAAAATCTGTCCTGCTTTGGCCCATGGACTCCATCCCTTGCCGAATCAAGCTAAATCTGCTGAATGCAAGCAGCAGAATGAAGAGGTAGAGTAACCTTAAAACAGGAGAGATTCCAGTTTTTTAATGCTCCCCCTGTGTAAAGAAAAACATTCTTCTGAAGTAGAACACTAGCACAGAAGGAAGAGTGGGTCTAGCTCAGTCTACTTGTTGCTGTGGTAGATTTCTGCTTGCAGGAGATGTTTGTTTTCATGGGAGAAAACTGGCATCTTGGGGTTCTTCTACTACTTCATTTTCCTGCCTGTGCTTGCTTTGTCCTCATACTCGTTTACCACGATTTGGAGCATGGTGAGGGGATTGGGTTTTGTAATAATTGATGCCTGAGCTTTTTCTCTGTTTCTTCTTTCCCCTTCCAACACTGAGACCTTGTAGGGGGGTGGGAATAACAGTTCAGATTTCTGAGAAAGAGAATCTGAGCTCAATTTTCTTTCCACCCTTATAATCCTGGCAATTGTATTGCTAGGTCTTAAGGGGTTTCCTGCCTTGACCTGGCTGCAGGCAGGACACGGGCACTACTTGTGTATAATTTCAGCCTATACGCTATTTTCCATTTAGCACCTTCCCCACCTCACTTTCATGTCTGCTGCTCTGCAGACAGCATATACATTTTGGGAGCACTGCCAGCCACTGTTGAGAAAAGGCCAAGGCCATTAATGTTCTGTTAACACATGTGCTCAGCACTGGGTGTTTGTGTACATGAAAGCACACACATTCACACTTATCACCTGCAGCAAAGTAGAATGGGTGGGAGGGGCTCCTCCTTTTCTTTCTCCCCACCCCTGATACTTATATTCAAGTGGGCTGAGAGCCATCTTTGTAACAGAGGTATTTGTGAATGGAGTGCCACAGATGGAATTCAGGTGGGTGGGTGGGAATTGGGAAAGGAAACATGGCTCTGTCGGGTTGCTGTCTCTGAACTGACTAAACCACTGTGTTCTGAGGTGGAAGTGCGGGCACACAGCCTTCACTTTACAGTCATACCTCATGTTATGTCCGTTTCATTTACGTTCTTTCAGGTTATATCCTGAGGGGTTTCGCCGCTCGCGCATGCGCAGACATGCAAAATGATGCCATGCGCACAAGTGGCGAATCGCAACCCGCCCATGCACAGATGTGCCGCTGTGGGTTGCGCTCTTTTCAACCAGAGGTACCACTGTACATGCTTTGGAGCATCCTTTCTTTAGGGTTTAGCTATATTTAGGGCTCCAGGCTGCGCACATCATCTACTGCAGGGAGGGGAGAACTCATTCTGACTAGTGGGCCAGATTTTACTCCACCTACTGCTTTTGGGCCAAGTTTGACAGGTGGCCAAAACCTGAAGGGGCCTTGTAATCAGTTTTGCTGAACCCCTTTCCAAATGCTGTGCCGGATGGCGCTTTGAAGGAGCTTCTGAAGACACAACAATCAGCTGATTATCTGCTCTTCAGAAGCCCCTTTCACAGTTCTACCTTGAGCAGTGCTTTTCTTAGGGGTTCTGTAGGCATTGCCAAGCAGCGGTGCTTGCAAGCCCCTCTTTTCAGTTGCCGTGTAGGGCAGGTGGGCATGGCTTGGCCAAAATAGCCTCACGGACCAAATGGATAGACCCTGTGGGGGTCCCCGCAGGCCGGATAAATGAGTCCCTCGGGCCTTATCTGGCCTGTGGGCCTTAGTTTGGGGACCCCTGATCAGAAGGAAGTAGGAGGGGAAAGGGCACCCTTCTGTTGCTACCTTCCCCAAACTGGTGTCCCCCAGAAGTTTGGGGTGACAGCTCCCTGCAGGCTCCAGCCAGTAACAGCTGTTCTTAGGGGCCATCTTTCAGTGCTCTTGATGGCTTGTTAGGTTCTTGAAGCTTTGACTTAAAATGTGTTGCTATGATGAAATTGTGTGCTCTGTTGTGCCAAGCCACTTGGTACTGCTTTCAAGGCTAAACCAGCTTTGTTTCAATATTAGTAAGAACCAAGGGAGTCTGTGGGGTCTTTGATTTTATCACCCCATCCTAAAATTCCATCCATGGCTCTTCTCTAAGTGCACTTCACTAGTTGAATAGGATCTGTGTTGGGGAAGCTGGGGACTTTTTTTGGTCAGCCATTCTGCTGCTGCTGCTTAAAATGTTAGTTGCATCACAAGCACAGTCTTTCTTGGCATAATTGGTGTGTTTGTTCCTAGTTGACTGGAAGATAATGGTTGTATTTGTTTTTTGTTTCTTAATTGAACTTCTCAGACCACTGATCCCGCTTGGAGACTTTTTTTTCATTTCTTTATTTTTGATTTTTTGTTGAATTTTGTTTATGAACCCAGCAGGCTGGTGTTTTGCAGCTTCCCCCCCCCCCTTATCTTTTTTGCTTTTTTTTTTGAGGGGAATCACTGTTTCATTGCTATCTTGTGTTGGGGGTTATTATTATTATTTCTAGCTTGTGTGAGACAAAGCAGGAACCCAGTGAAGCCTCACCATTTTGATAGTCATACTGCTTTAAAACCCAGAAGTTTCGGCAACAACACCTCCATCAAATTCCCATCCCCTCGGGTCACGCAAAAGATTTTATAGGGGCAAATGTTTGTATCCAATGTTAGTTCTACTCAGAACAGACCCACTCAAATTAATGAATATTACCAACTTGGGCCCATTAATTTCTATGGGTAGAACATAGTTGGATACCACCCTAAGACCATCTGGATGGTGTTGAACTCCCTTCAGGACTAGCTAGTAGGGCCAGTCATCAGGGATGATGGCAGTTGTAGACCAGCTTATCTGGAGGTACCTGGTTAGAGAAAGCTGTTAGCTGATAGGGAGCAGTATCTTTGTGTCCCCCCCCCCTTTGTCCAGTGCCAAATGAGAACAGGTTGATCTTCAACTCTCCTGCAACTTAGCCTTTTTTGTGTTTTGGTATCTCCCTGTCTCTCTGTGAATCTGATCTGCAGAATGCAAAGGGTATTCAGTGTAATGGTATTGGTATTTGTGGTGGGTAGTGAATGAGGCACCTTTTCCCTGTGGGTAATACATTGAGCCTTAGTGAATCCTGCTAATCTCCTGCTGCACTGATGTTGGAGAGGGGCTCAGTAGAGACCCTGAAGGCTAGAATGGTGGTGAAAAGGGATCAGGTAACTGAATTTCACAGTTTGCTCAGCACTTGGGGAGGGGCAAAAAGTAGTTATGTACTAAAATTCACTTGGCTGTCCCTGACTGGTTGAGATGATTTATTTCCTTATTTTAAAAGGCATGGTTTGTTCCTTTGTAAAGAAAGCCCAAGACACCAATGAGTGGCGATTTAAGGTCTTGAACATGAGCTGTGTTTATATTTCATTTTGTGTATTCTTGCCCTCCCCCCCCCCCACTTAACAACAAAAAACAAATTCTGTGCAGCTGGACTGTGCCCATAATGTGAACCTCTGGAAGGCCCCATACCTGGTACGCATCGCGTTAAAGCGCCCATGTTAAATGCACCTCTCCTGGAGAGGGGGAACCTCAAGGAGAAGAGCAGATCTCTCCCTTGTAGCTTGATCTCAGGAGCTGCTAAACGAACCCACTTTTCCTGCTCCCCTCCTCAAGCTAGCTAAGGAAATATGTGCCATTGTTTCTTTGCCCTGTGGACAGGGCTGCTCTTCATAGGGCCTGATCCACAAACTCTCTGCCTAGTAGCAAGTGTCTGTAGGATCTTTAGCCCTCCACATCCCAAGGGTCTTGTTCTGCAGAGTCCCCATTGTGGGCTGACTGCACCTGGCCATCCTACGTCAGGACTGGGAAACGTGGCCCTCTCAGTATTGGTGGACTGCAGTTCCCATCATTCCCAACCAGCGTGGCGAAGGAAGCCACCCCAGTCTGTCGTAACCTTTCCCCTTCCCTCTTTGGCTAGTGGGGGGAGATATATTCCCCTTCCCCTGGAGAAGTAAAAGGAACTTGGAACTTAAGAGTAGCGCCTCTGATTCTTTTACTTTGCTTCAAGAGAAAATGTTTGCTAGTTTTGTTTTTTAAGCCCATATTTTTGAGAGGGTTAGAAAAAAAATGAGAGAGATCATGTTTATTTTCTTGGAAAAGTTATTGAGGCTCAGAAGAGAGCTGCGCTCAAGTTTATATTCAGATAATTCTATAGAGAGAAAGAGAGCGCGTAGATATTTTTGGAAAGGGAAAATGGGACTATGCAAACTTTTTTTAAGAATGCTTGAAGAGATAGATTTAACATTTTCTAAACCAGGCATAGGCAAACTCAGCCCTCCAGATGTTTTGGGACTACTATTCCCATCATCCCTGACCGCTGGTCCTGTTAGCTAGGGATGATGGTAGTTGTAGTCCCAAAACATCTGGAGGGCTGAGTTTGCCTATGCCTATTCTAAACTAAAAACAGATTTAAGTAAAATCTAAAGATTCCATTATCATTAAAAGCAAGTATAGAAGATATGTTAGTTCCACTGCTCTGTTCTTTCAATTATTCTTGTTCAGATTTTGTGGGGCTAGAGGAGAATGGTTTATGAATGTGTCTTTTCCCCCCTGCCCACACCATTTCTAACTTGCTCCACTAGTGTATTCTGGTTTTTTGTTTTCTAATGGAATGCTGTGCCGTCTCTGATTCAACCAATTGTGTTTGTGTTCTCTGATTTTTGCTTCCTAATGTAGAGAAGCCACAAGTATAAATGAGAAAATCACTATAATGTCAAATGTCATTACGGTTTTGGGGGTAATAAAGGTGATCTTCATTCTTTTTCTTTTTGGTACTTCACATCTGATCTGTCTTGACTGTTTTTTTTTTGTGTGGGTTTCCTTTTTATCTTCAGCCTTTTGGCATTCATGGGCTGCAAACACCTCTAAATACAGCACTCTGGACTTGCTGAGAATACAAGAGCCCTACTGGATCAGACCACAGGCCCATCTAGTCCAGCTTCCTGTTTCCTACAGTAACCAGACAGATGTCTCCAGGACGCCCATCCAGGAAGCTCATGAAAACCATGTGATTTGCACTTTCTGGCATTCTGCCTTGGCTCATGGATGTCTATAAACAAACACCAGTGTCTCCTCCCTTTCTGTGGTAGTTGCAACCTTCACCAACCTGTTTTGGGGCTGATAGCACTGGCACTACAAAGAATCTGGAGGGTACCAAGTTTGAGAAGGCAGTATATTGAATTCCATAAGCCACATGTACATTTTTAGAAGGTAGCCGTGTTTCAGCTTCCTGCAGCAAAAACAAGGAAATTCTTGTGGCACCTTTAAAATATGAAACAAATTTGTTATGGCATAAGCCCATTTCATCGAAATGCGAGAAGTGACATATTAGTGGGCAGGTATATCAAAAAGAAAATAGCAAGGTGGGAGTTGAAGAGCAATGAGATAAAAATATTAGCTAATGGTAGTTTTTGGAACAGTGGGCACATTCTGAATTTTGAGAGTGTTTTTGGTCCAGTCATAAAATGGCTGCCGTAGGGGTTTGGCATAACAGCAAAACACCACCATGGGCACCATAACAAAATTATGGAGCACAGTTAATTCTGCTCCCCAAACCTACCTGTTAACCATGGGAAGTCCACTATGTCCTACTGGTCCTGACTGTGGAGATACAGCTGTTAAGAAAGTACAAGAACCTCCCCCGCCCCCATGGCAATCCTAAACCAAAGAATGGGCTGCTTACCCAGGAGTACAGCTATTTAAATACAAACATACTTGCTTCTAAAGTAGGCATATATACTGTTCCAATGTAAGTGGGATTCTTAATGTACAATGAGTTGCAGAATTGTAGAGTTGAAAGGGACCCTGAGGGTCATATTATCCAACCCCTGCAATGCAGGAATCTCAACTAAAGCATTCATGGCAGATGCCCATCTTACTGAGTGTCTGCACATCAACTCTTGCATAGCTGGAGACAAGCCTAAGTCCCTCTACAAAGTTTCTGCATTTGCCTTTTGGGGCTTATTATGTAATACTCAGAAGAGCCCAACACAGTAAATATATATCCTGATACTAGAAAAAGACATCAGTCAAACTGGAGATCCCAAATTCTATTAGAAATTAAGGCAGAAGCAGGAAAAGTGCACTAAGAGGGAGAGGAAAGGTGTGTACCCCTGTCCTGGAGTGGTGAGAGACTCCAGTAGTTCCCCCACTTACCCAGGGTTTGGTTTCCTTTAGATGAAGGTCAATGGCTTCTTTATGATACACAGTTTTGTTTACACATATATTCAACCTGAGCATACGATGTGCATTAACAGTTCAACAGATACTGGTTTCCCCCTTGGGTTTCTAGGGAAGCCCCAAGCCACAGCTTTGGCGCCAGCACAGAGCAAAATGAGTCTTGGTCTCTTCCAGCATCAGCCAGAACACACCAAACTGACAATAGCACTTCAACCTTGGAAGGTGATGTTGCTTCCAATGGGTGGGGGATGATCACCCCCATTTGTCTTTGGATGTGTAAATGGTGGCACTTAACTGAGGCTATTACCTTATGAAGAAGAAAGTGGTCTGACTGTTCAACTGCTGCTACTCGATTCTAAACCTTACTGGATGAAGAACTATAGGCCTAGAAAGGACCACAGATATCATCAAAACTAATACTCCAAACCTATAGCACCTATAAAGTTTTTAAATATGCCTGGGTGGATTGAATATCGCGTTACTTGGTTTGAAAAGAGGGAATTCTGACAATGCAATTAATTTTTATTAAATTGAATTTGTTGCACATTGTTACCAAGGTAACAATATAAAGAGCTTTACAATATAGAAACAAATACATTTTAAACTGGCTCAAAAGAACAACAAAAATATAAAAGACAATCCTATTTTTAAAGGACAGGAGTTTAACATTCCACCTACTCAAGGAGGCCACAAATAATTAATACCCAAATACCTGGCAAGAAAAATGATTTTGCCTTGTGCCTAATGCTATGTAGTGGTGGTGCCAGGCAAGCCGCCTGGGGGGGAAACATTCTGCAAGCAGAGAGCCACCAGGGTGGGGAACTACTTTCAGCAAAGTGGCTGTATATCTATCATGAGGAAGCCTTCCGTGGCCCAGATGCCAAAGTAGGCAGAGCAACTTAACTATGTATATGTAAAAGCTACTGGTTGTTATACACACCTCAACCTGAGCATATGGCCTTGGACCAAAGAGGGGAGGCCTGGAGGGTTGCATGATGTTCCCCAACAAGATAGATAGGGTGAAAGGTGCACAGTAGACAGTACTTTCTTAAAAGGTGAAATATTGAAGGCCCAAATGCAGACAATTCCAACAAGAAAGAAAAGTGGGAGGCATCTAAGGAAACAGGTGTGGCTGCATAAGGAGCTTGCAGATGAGGTGAGATTTAAGAAGGGCATGCATAAGAAATGGAAGAAAGGGGAAATCACAAAGGAAGTTGTGGATGTAATCTCAGAGTCTCTGTCTATAATCTTTGAGAACTCTTGGGAGAACAGGTGAGGTCCCTGCAGACGAGGTGGGCAAATGCTCCCATTTTCAAAAGGGGGGGAAAGACCCACGTAACTACCAACTGGTGAGCTTGATATTGATATCAGTAAAGGTCCTAAAACACATAATTAAACAGTCTGTAAGCACTAAGAAAAGGATGCGGTGGGCTTCCTGTTTCCGGCGGTGGGAAATGGCTGTCTCCCCTACGATCGGATCGTAGCCATGCCGGTAATTCAGGGCTGATGTGGGGGGTAATTATCCCTGGCAGACCCCCCCCAGGGTGGGGGAGGACTGTCTTGTAGACCCGCAGATTGTCCGAGATTGTCAGCTTGCATCAAGGTGCAAGCAGCAGGACACGGTCACAGAGCACGACACGGCTGGCACTCTCCGATGTCGCTCTCATAGCCAGAAATATCTATTTGATAAAATAACTGGATTTGAACAATAAAAACGGATCCTAAAAGTTAGAGTAGAGCTTTCCAAACTGCATGTTGTGACATGTTAGTGTGACGTGTGAACGCTCCCCATGCTCCTCCCGGGGCTGGAAAGGGGTTAGTTTAACCTCTGGTTTACTAGTAAAACTGAATTACTGTGTTGAGATATGATGCATGTCTAAAAGTGTGTCACCAACATGAAAAGTTGGGAAAACTCTGGGTTAGAGTGACAGGCACTCACTGATAGTGACATAGCCAAAAAAATAAAAAGAACCATCTCATTTTCCATGTATGACATTTCCTGGTTCACACTGAGAAGCCATTTTTAGTAGATGCTCGGATAGAGTGATGTTTGAGCTTATTGATTTATGTATGGATATTGTGATTATAAAAAATTGAAAGTGTAATAAAAATTATTTTAAAAAATAATAATAGAGAAGCCATTTTTAAATGCCCCCCGACACTGGAGAGGAATTGAAAGCTGCTGCTAGGAATCGGTGTGGAAATCCCATTTACCAAAGCTGGCAATTGAGCACCCATGTGCTCTCTCCATCACCAAACAAACGGTAGCAAAGAGAGGAGCTTTCTGCTCTGATTCAGTTGTTGCTCAAGTAAAATGGGGGTTGGCAACCTGCAGCCCTCAGGTGCAATTAAGGCCTTGGCTTAATTTAATGGAGGAAATGGTGATTGAAACATGGAGGAAAAAGTGACTGAATGAGAAAGAAAATACCACCAAATAAGATAGGTTAACCCTGAGAAAATACGGCCCTCAACAGAAAAAGTTGCCCACCACTCTTCATCAATATACATCACATGCAAATTTCGTTATTTCTGTTTAATTTATATACAAAACCATTCAGGTGCAAAATACGGCTCCTTTTAGAGGTTTATAGAGGACAAAAATAACATAAACATCCATAATGAAAATTACATATTTCATATTGGAGAAGCCTGGGTCCAGGGGACAGTGGGTGATGACATCTGTGCCGTGCAGGTCTTCCTGGATATATTACGTTGGGCATTGGGCTGAAAAAACCCTACAGTGTAGTCTAGTTGTATTGCACACTATTTACAAGTTGGCTGAGGCAGAGAGGGGGATTCAGGGAGTGGCAGGGAAAGGTGGGGACGAACTCAGCAATGTGTTCCAGTGCTCAAATCAGGAAGAGAAGTGGTGCGCACAATATATCTGCAATAGCGTCCAGGGTTGTTATTGGCAGGTTGGCTACATTCCCAGAGGAGATGGGTCATAACTCAGGTCACATTCACGCTATACACTTAAAAGCACTGTTATGCCACTTTAATGGTCGTGTCAGCAGCAGGATCTGTGTTCCCTAATGGAAAAAGGCCTGAGAACAAAGTGTGGCTGAAGTCAAAATGGAGGGAGAAAGCAAAAAACACTCCTAGAGCAGTTCAACTTGCTGATGGAGCAGCAAAGCCAGTGGCTTGACCAAATGGAGCAGCAACAGGGCCAGCAGTTCGCTGAAGGGAAGCACCTGCGAGCAAAATGCATGAGAAGCTTCCTTGGGGAGAAAAACAACTCCATGCGAGGCAGGAGCCCTGCCTGGCAAGATGCTACAACCACTAGGAGTGACCCAGGAGCACATCTGGAGGCCTAGAGCATGGGTGAGCAACTGGAGGGCTTGGACAGCAAGGCAATGGGGAGGATGATTTATTGAGGAAGAATGAGATGGCTGGTTGGAGTCATTGGAATCCTGGGAACTTTAGTTTGTTGAAAGTGCTGACCATGTGGAGTTTCAATTCCCAGCAACCTGAAGAATTTACAGTTCCTGGTAGTCTCCATGGCCATCTGTGAAAGCAGCATTAAGAGTGCTTTAAATGTATTGGGTGTGAGTGAGACATTGGTGGTGACAGAACATCTGCTTTAAATGCAGAAGGTTCACTCCCAGCATCTCCAGGGAGGGCTGGGAAAATTCCCCTGCCTGAAGCCCTGGGCAGCTTCCAACAAAACATTAAAAACTTCGCTAAACAGGGCTGCCTTCATATCTTTTAAAAGTCACATAGTTGTTTATTTCCTTGACATCTGATGGAAGGGTGTTCCACAGGGTGGGCACCACTACCGAGAAGGCCCTCTGCCTGGTTCCCTGTAACCTCACTTCTGAAGGCCCTCGGCGCTGGACCTCAGTGTCTGGGCTGAACGATGGAGGTGGAAACAAAAAAAATTCCTTCCAGTAGCACCTTAAAGACCAACTAAGTTAGTTCTTGGTATGAGCTTTCGTGTGCATGCACACTTCTTCAGATATCTGATATTCTTCAGATATCGTGTGCATGCACACGAAAGCTCATACCAAGAACTAACTTAGTTGGTCTTTAAGGTGCTACTGGAAGGAATTTTTTTTGTTTTGACTATGGCAGACCAACACGGCTACCTATCTGTAGATGGAGGTGGAGACACTCCTTCAGGTATTCTGGCCCAAGGCCATTGAGGGCTTTAAAAGTCAGCACCAACACTTTGAATTGTGCCTGGAAATGTACTGGGAGCCAATGTAGGTCTTTCAGGACTGGTGTTATGTTGTCTCCCAATCACCAGTCTAGCTGCCGCATTCTGGATTAGTTGTAGTTTCCGGGTCACCTTCAAAGGTAGCCCCACATAGAGCGCATGGCAGCAGTCCAAGCGGGAGATAACCAGAGCATGCACCACTCTGGCGAGACAGTCCGCAGGCAGATAGGGTCTCAGCCTGTGTACCAAATGGAGCTGATAAATAGGACCAGGGAGTCCTCCATACCCACCAGCCTGTCTCCTCAAAACAGTACTTCTGTCTTGTCAGGATTCAACCTCAATCTGTTAGCCGCCATCCATCATCCAACCTCCTTCAGACACTCACACAGGACCTTCCCTGCTTTCACTGGTTCTGATTTGAAAGAGAGGTGGAGCTGACTGGGTGTAAGGAAGCTCCCTAAGGTCCAGGCTCACTTACAGGACAGAAAGCCCCATTCAACTAATCAGGGTTTTACTTCTGGGAAGACATTTGCAGGACTGCACTGCAAATGGCCAACAAAACTGAACATTTCACACAAAAACAGTATATGTGGTTGGGAAAGGGCTTTTTCTTCGATGGTCCCTGTTCTTGATGCTTTTTTGGGGAGGGGCAGGGACACTTCCCCCCTCCTCCCCTGTTACAGATCCCTCCACTGGTAATGTGAACAGCCTGTCAGTTAGAATGAAATAAATATTCTTTCGGGGGGGGGGGAATATGGTGTCCGTGCTTCCGTCTATTTATTCAATAAGTCTATGGTGAGGTTTCGACGTTCCCGAAAGTCACTTGCTAGTATAGCCTTTCTTCCTTTTCCTATCTCTATGGTTGGGTCTCTCTTCCGGCGCTTGTATTACGTCCTGAGTTCTGGTTGGACAGCCTGGCCGGAAGTGAACCCGTCAACCCGCCTTGGAAAGGGAGAGACCGGACTAGCCGCGCTTACTATGGTGAGTCCCTTTCCCTCCCCGCTGGTTGAGGGTCTCGCTGCGGGGAAAGGGCGTTTTGCAGCCTCTCTTTCGTTGTGAATCAGTTTGGGGAGCTGGGCGTTGCTGGGGCGGCCGCCTCCCTTATTTGTTTTCTTGTGGTTCTCAAGTTGTGAGTATCCAGATGTTGTTGGACTACAACTCCCATCATCCCTGAGCTCTGGCCTTGCTAGCTAGGGGTGATGGGAGTTGTAGTTGGACAACATCTGGGGACCCACAGGTTGAGAAAGGCTGGTAGAATCATCTGTAGCTCAGCCAGGGAGCAGCGCTCTCGAACGGACCTTTCTCAGGACCTCTCCGAAGCATGGTTGCCACACGATGATAGGGCACATAAGTTTTATGAAAAGAACACCGCACTGCCCTGGGTGGGGTGGGGGCTGGGCGGTGGGGTTTGGACCTTGTTGTACGATATGGGTCGATTCTCATGGACAACTGTGGAACGATACATTGGTTTGATCTGTTTTCACTGTACAGCATAACGTCAAGTATTGGGTTTCAATATATTAATTCTTTAATGCGATCTACTCTTTTTTGAAAATCGTTTACTTAAAGAAAAGAAGCAAAGGTTGTTTTAAAAAAGTCCTCTGCGTTGTTTGCACGGAGTTAAAATAATATACAATTCTAACAATATAACAATAATTTTGAACAGTTTAAATTAGTAAAAAAAATAAATCATTTCAACGCCCTGCCCAAAAAAACCTAGCACAAATAGCATAACATTTAAATTTCTGATTTTGTTCATATTTGTCTGTAATGTTTGCTTTTTATCTGTATTTTGTTAACAAATGTTTTACATTGTGTTTTGTAAACCACCTGGATGTTGAGTAAACAGCGTATATGTTGGTTTATGTTATATCTTGACTGCCTTTTTTTGAAACGACCCTAATTTTTCTTCTACCTCTGGCTTTGTTTTAGGCCACTGCTACTGACCAGTTGGTTGGGTATGGCTTGGTAGCCTTCAGTCTCATTCTCTTTGCTTACTATACTGTCTGGATTATCATTCTGGTATGTTATTTATTATTGTTTTAAAAAAATCTTATTTTAGTACATTTATACCCAGCCTTTCCTCCAGGGCACGGGTAGGAAAACTGAGACCTGGGGGTGGAATGTGGCCCTTAAGGCCTTTCTATTTGGCCCTCAGAACTGCTCCCCAGAGCTCACCCGTCACCTGCCTGAATGGAAGGTAGAGAGGTGTGTGTGCAGAAATTAGCCTGCTGTATAAGGGTGAAATGTTACATTCTTTGATTGGCCCACTTTTGCCTCTGGTCCCACCCACCATTAGCATGTGCCTCTTAGGATGCTCAGATGAGAATGTTGCCCCTGTGCTGAAAACGGTTCTCTACTTTTGCTCTAAGGAGCTCAAGGTGCTCTGTAATATTCTCCCTGTCCCCAGCTTATCCTCGCAACAAGCCTGTGAGGGAGGTTAGGCAGAACAATAGTTATTGAACCAGCACCACTTAGTAAGCACTGTGACTGAATGTGGGTTTAAATCCCGCTTCCTATTCTCACTTGAACCATGGCACAACACCATGCAAATTCATTTGTGGCACAATTGTGATAGCAGTTCTCCCAAGGTTTTGGACGGGGATTTCCCCCTGTCTTACCAAGAGATGCTGGAGATTGAACCTGGGACCTTCTGCATGCCAAGCAGATGCGCCAGCACTGAGCCACAAACCTTCCCAAAGAGGAACTTAAGCTGCCGCCTTATTCAAAGTCTCACAAGTAGCCCATCTAGCTCAGTATTGTTAACACTGACCAGCAGTGGGTCCCCAGATTTTAGATTGGGGACTTTTCCAGCCCTACAAGGAGATGCTGACGATTGAACTTGTGGCCTTTTGCATTTCAAGCAGATGTTCTGCCACTTAGCTACAGAACTTCTGTAGGAAAGTCTTTCCAGTCGCCCACTCTGTGGTCCTATTTACTGGAGGTTTCAGGGGTTGAATCCAGGAAATTCCAGATGCAAAGTGTGAGCTCCCTAACCATTGAGTTTGTGGTCCCTTTGACTTTCACAATATCTCTGTGCAAAAAGGTGGAGGGGTGTTGGAATCTGGTCTGCTGCTGAGGGTACAGGCAGAAACATTTCCCGATTTGCACTCACTGACATATGCACCTGTTCCTCCAGCCCTTCATTGAAATTGACCACCTGATTCACAAGTATTTTTTGCCACGAGAGTATTCGGTGATCATCCCTGTAGTTGCGGGCCTTGTGTTGCTGCTCTTTATAGGTAAGTCATATCTCCAGGTCTTCATGTTGTGTTTTGTTTTTTTACAGATGGAAACTTGTGATAAGAACTTGGCAAGGAATCTCTGTATTGATTCATAATATGGGTGTACTGCTCAATAATTAACATTCTCTGGCCAGCAAATGATACAAAATTTAAAAGCTGTAAAAAATAATAAGGGGGGGGGCTCCAGTTCTCATTGCACTATAGCTTCCACCAGCCCCAGCCAAAAATCTAAAAGGCATGTCACAGAAAGAATGAGGAGATTAAAACAAACACAGGTAGTAGTTCAGGGGTAGGAAACATCCAGCCTCCCCATTTGGCCCACAAGCCCCAATCCATGCCCACTTGCCCCACACCTGACGTCGCATGTGAGATCAGTAGTGGGGCAGGTAGAGACACGGCTGCAGAAAGCAGGATTGAATAGCACATCAGCTGGTGACCGGAGAGTTAAATCCTGTCTGGTTCAGGCATGCCAGCAAGTTCTTACTAGAAACTGTTTGGTGTACCCAAACTGCTTGGGCAGTACCTCCCCACAGCCGACTGGAATGGGAAACTGTTCAAGGAAAGGAGTCAGAAATTGCTGGTCTCTTTGCAGGCCAATGGAATAGCCCCACTTACCTTCTTTCCCTCTGCTGCAGCCTGATGGAATAGTTGCTGGAAGATGACAATCGCTCGAGGGAGGTGCCTGATGGAACTGGCTTCTCAGCAGAACCTGTCTTATTTGTGTTGCCTTTTCTTCCTTTCACATAACCTGAAATGCGCAATGTAAAGCCTAGGGGGTGCGGAAATGAGGTTCCTTCCTCACTTTGATATATAGAGAAGAGTTCTTCCAATGCACCAATGGTTCTATTGCCGTACAACAGCTTTGTTTCTTGAATAACTTGATGGCCAAGAGTCTGACGTTGCTCAGGGCAGCACAGCAGTGCCTTAAAACAGATTTCCCTCCCTTTGTGTTTCGCTAGGAACGTTCATAGCAACCATCACATGGAAGAACCGGAAGGCTGCAAAGAAATCTGCATGAAGGTGGCAAGAAGGAAGGAGGACACAGGAAATCCTGCAGGCACTCTTGACAGCAGCAACGTGTGTGGTTTTTTCCCCACCAAATCATTTTTATTGAACAGCAACACATTCTCTGGGGCGGCCCAGCCCACAATAACTAGCAGATACCAGATTCTAGGAAGGGCAGAGGGACTTGACTGCTACCCTCATCAACTATGTCCCAGTGTGGGTATGGACCAAAGGGACTCAAAGCCAGAGGCACCACAAACAATGCTGCTCTGTTCCAGCCTTTTGGAATACTTAGATCAGTGCCCCAATGTCCTCTTGGCTACCCCAGTAAAGAGCCTAAATCTGGGGTAGCCAGCAAGACGCTCTCCAGATGTTGTCACACTCACACTCACCCCCATCATCCCATAACCATTGGCCATCCAGTGGTTGCGACTCCACCCCAAAGTAAAGGGCATCAGGTTCCCCATCCCTTCTCCGGAAGGGAGGCCTTGTCTAAACAGAGGTCTTCCTCCATCTCTCAAATGCTGTAGGGGATGTCTTGGAGTACAGATGGAGAACCTGTGGCCCTTCCATATGTTGTTAGGCTACATCTCCTGCCATCCCTGAACCACTGGGGGGCTGATGGGAGCTAGAGCCGCAACAGCAGCTTCAAGGTGCCATATTGGCTGCCTCTGGTTGCACTGCAACCTCTTTTTCTTGAGACACTTTTTCCTCTTCCCCTGCCTCCTCCACCTCCTTCAATTCCATCTTTCTGCCACCACCAATCCCACTCCCCTTTCAGCTCTTTGAGCCATGTTTTCCTTCAGTTCGGCCTCCCCTAGTACAGTGCCCTGCCGTAGCTGTGGATTACTACTCCCAGAAGCCCTGGGCAGCTCTGCTGCATCCTGCGAACCCCTTTGCTTGTCAAAAGAGGTCCTAGGAACACTTTCACATGTTCACTGGCAGCATTTGGACAGCCTGACTTTTGAAGCAGGGTCATACAGCTGAAACCGGCAGTCTTACTGCTATGCTGACCCAGAGTTGTCTGATGAGGAAGCAGGTCCCACATGAGAGCAGAGCTTTGCTTACAGCTGTGGCATGTTTGTGTGTGCACTTATGGTCCTGCCAGTGTTGCTGTTTGACTCCCAACTGCCATCATCCCTAAGCATTGGCTGTGCTGACTGAGGCTGATGGGAGTTGGAGTCCTCCGATGGTGGGAGGGCCACAGATTCCTCACCCCGACTTAGAGCTTGTCTGAGGCTGCCTGGCTGGCCTGGTTTTTTAAGGAGTTCAAGAAGCACACAAGAGCCCGCCTTTGTTGTCCTGGAGTATTAATTCAGTTTTGTAATTTTATTAACCCAGAGGCGGGGAAAGTTAACCCACTAGCTGGGCTTGGCATTTGCTCTGGGGCTCAGACTGCACACCTGTTAAATGGAGGTATAAACACTGAGGGGGGTTGATGGTTCCACTCACAGCATGGGGATTCGCAAGCAGGAAGAACCTTTTGTGAAACCACCCTGTCTTTTGAATGTTAAAAAGAGAAAAGAGGAGAGGAAAAGCTGGAAGCAGTGCCCAAAAAGCAGTGCAAAAGAATATCCAATCCAATCCTATTCAGCGTAGACCCATTGAAAAGACTGGGCATGGCTAATTTAGCCCCATTCATTTTAGTGGGTCTACTGTGAAATAGGACTAGCATTGGACAACCCTCTGTATGGGTCTTTGAGCTAAAAACAGGTTTCCTGACCAAAGTGTGCTGAGCTTATCAGAATAAACAGTTAATGGCCCCCCTTCTTCTAGTTTTGGTTATTGCTATTATTTCCTCTGCCTATGTATGTATTGGAGACTCTCCTCAGAATTGTCTCCCCAGGCTCTTGCCCTGTAATCCCAGCAGCTCTGGTAATAAAACATGTTTTTTTCCACGGGTACAGTTTTGCAGGCTCCATCTCTTCTGTATTTATTTCAGATTTATAGAGCCATATTATTTATTTCAGCTTTATAGAGCCATATTATTTATTTCAGCTTTATAGAGCCATATTATTTATTTCAGCTTTATAGAGTCATATTTTGACCGGGGGGGGGGGCGGCACCTTCCTGTTTCGCCTCACCTGGCCCCTTCACGTTTTACCTCAGGTAGCATCTTCCCATTTTACCTCAGGCAGCAAAATGGGACGCACCACCCCTGCCTTCCTCAAACAAAAAAACCATTGTGGTTGGTGGTGAGTGGGGAAGAGGTTCAAAATCTGGTGTCTCCAATGGAAAGAAGCAGAGGGTGGTCCCTCTCTGAAGTCCTGAGGAGGCAGAAGAGAGAAGCCTGGGCTGGTTGTAGACAGTCTGACCTGGCATAAGACAGATGATGTTCCAGTCCGGATGTTCCTCCAGAAGCCCTGTTTATTCAGCCTTCATCCTGATTTGCTTGCATGAAGCTTATGTGGTGGTTGGGCTATGGGGTCACGTCCACATCTTACATTTAAAACCATATATTAAGCACATGGCTTCCCTCAAAGAACCGTAATTCATCCACCACAGAGCTGCATCCTTAACAAACTGCAATTCCTAGGATTCCCGGGGGGGGGAGGTGGTTCACATGGTCTGAATGTATGGTGTGAATGTGACCCAAAACCTGGTCTTTTTTTAGCATTAATTTTTATTCGTTTACTGGGCAGTTATATGACATGGAGGATTCATCCTCTATTAACTGATTGCAGGGTGTTTACATGTCTTCCCATTATTTGTTCCACACTTCTCAATGCATTTCCCATCAGTTTCTTAGCTGCAAAAAGTCAGATTCTTTTTTTAAAGTGGATGTATTGTGCTAGGCCAACAGAGTGGTTTAATTCACTCTGATTGTGCCATCCTAAAGCCCTGATATGCACTTGACTGAAATACAGGAATCTTAAGAATATTCCAGATGGAGGAGGGCTTCCATGGATGATGGTCAGACATGTGTAGACACACACAGGTTGCCTACTCCTGGTGCAAAGGCTAAGGCAGCATAGTAAATTGGCAGCAGTGGTTGGTACCTATTGGAACTGCAGTGCGGAAGGCCCCAAGTTTGCCAGGCTTCCTGGTATGACCTGAAGTATCCAGGTTTCCCTGGCTCCCTTCACATGGCAGGTGGGTTTGAATCTCCAAGTGGGCAAGAGCTGGTGGCAGACAATAGCATGAACATTATGGGGACCTGCCCTTCTCCCCTCCCCTCTCCCAGTTAACCTCTGCCTCCAGGGCTGTGACATAATCGGTGGCCTCTCCCTTGATATCACCAGGGGCCACCCCTAGGTATCAGGTTTGAAATCTGGGGTGCTCCCAACCTGGTACCACTAGAAGGCCTGGAGACCATCAGTGCATACCCTCCCAAGTGTCCCAATTTCCCAGGGACGGTCCCAGAATGACGAAAGTCATTCTGGCTTCTGATTTGATGCCAGAATGTCCCTATTTCCCCTGCCAGTGCTGCTGCGAACAAGCTCAAGGAGGAGGAGGTGGCACATGTCCTTAAGGTCCACAAATAACAACACTTTGGAGGTCCCGAGCCTCAAGGAGGTTAGATTGATTTCAACTAGGGCCAGGGCCTTTCCAGCACTGGCCCCGACTTGGTGGTACGCTCTGTCACAAGAGACTAGGGTCCTGTAGGACTTGACATTTTCCACAGGGCTTGCAAGACAGAGCTGTTCCACCTGGCCTTTGGTTTGGACTCGGTCTGACCCTTATGTTTCTCTCCCCTTATGGTCTTGATTTATTGGCAACTTTAAAATGAGGCTGCATTTTAAATTGCATTTTAACCTGTATTTTAAATTGGTTGTCCCCCCCTCTCTTTCCCCCCATTATGTTTTTACTGTGATTTTATTGATGTTAGCCACCCTGAGCCAGGCTCTGGCCGGGGAGGGTGGGATATAAATAATAATAATAAATTATTATTATTATTATTATTATTATTATTATTATTATTATTAAGTGGCAGCAGCGGTAGTGGTGGCTGCAAAGCAGCATCACGTTACCACTCCATGGCTGCTGCTGCTGCTGCAGCCATTCTCCTCCCTCCTCCTCTCCTGTGGGCAGTTCACAGTGACTGCTAGAGAGCAGGTGAGGAGGAGAAGGGGCTGCTGCCGCTAAGGCCCTGCCCTGTGTGACACACCAGCTCTGAGGGGCAGGCAGAGGGCAGGACCGCCCTGGGCGGGGAGAAAGGGGGAGCAGAGTGCAAGGAGTTTTGATTTTTTAAAAAGTATTAAAAAATGCTTTGTGGATCTGATCTTGCCCCTTTGTAAAATCTATTTATTGGGGTGTGTGTTCTTTTTTGTAAATCTACCAAAAAATAAAATCTCTATTAACGGGTTTTCTCCAGTGTGGTGTAGTGGTTCAGAGCAGTGGACTCGTAATCTGGTGAACCGGGTTCGCTTCCCCGCTCCTCCACATGCAGCTGCTGGATGACCTTGGACCAGTCACACTTCTCTGAAGTCTCTCAGCCCCACTCACCTCACAGAGTGTTTGTTGTGGGGGAGGAAGGGAAAGGAGAATGTTAGCCACTTTGAGACCCCTTCGGGTAGTGATAAAGCGGGATATCAAATCCAAATTCCTCCTCCTCCTCCTCCTCCTCTTCTTCTTCAAGACTTTGGAGGGCAAGTGTTCTGTGTCCCATAGGAGTAGTGGCGGTGGCACTTGCCCTCCTTCTGATAGGAAATGCTCAGTGTGGGTGGGATGAAATATGGGTGAGGGAGCGATTGGGTGTGTGTGTGAGAGAAATGTCCCTATTTTAATCTGTGGAATGTTGGAGGATATGTTGGTGCCCATGATGGACAGACGGCTGGCTGAGGGCAGAGTGTGGTTGGTGGAGGCAGTGCCACACTCACCTGTATGGACCAGCCTCCTCTGTCATTTGGCCCAAGAACCCGATCCAATTTCATCTCCTCATGCAATGGAACTCCCAATGTGGCCCTCTGAAAGGCCACAAGACTGCCATCTTGGAAAGGAACCTCCAAGTGGTTCCGTGGTTTCTAGGGAGATTAGAATCCACCTGGTCGTCACCAGCTTGTTTCTCTCAGAAGTGACTGTGCGACCCGTCCGTTTATCATGAGTTCCAAAAGTCAGGTATGTAGGAAACTTTCCCCCACTTGCTCACAAAAACCATGTCTGTGATCCTTCCTCATACCCCTTGCTCCAGCTCACAAAGTTGACACTTACTGGGAGCATTTGGAAGGCTAGACTGTTCCACACCATAAACCATCCCAATAATGGACTCGTATTCACATCCCCTTGTTTTGGACAAAATGAAAGGCTTGTGGGAGTCAGTCCACATCATTGGTGGGCTCATTTCCTGGTGATTGTGCAGAATCCACAAATCCTTTAATACAGAACCTCAGGCCCAGTGGTCAAGTGTCGCCCTCCACACCTCTCTGCCCAGCCCTTAGAACTCTCTCTCACGCGCACACCCCTCACTGAGCCTACAGTGCAGCCCAAGTGTTTTTGCCTGGCTAGAATGTGTCCTTGAACTCTGAACATGCCTCTCAGTTGCCTGAATAGAGGGGTGTGGGTGTAGAAACAAGCCTATTGTACAAAAGGAATATTTACATTCAGTGCCCCGCCCATTTTTTGCCTTTGCCCCCACCCACCACTGTCATGTGGCCCTCAGAATGTTGCCCAGAAGCAAATGCAGCCCTCGGGGTCCCCTAACACTCTCTTAATTCACGTTTCTTACATCTCAGTGGAACGCACTGCCAGGTCCTTTTAAAGGGCTCCCAGACAATTCTGCATGTTTACTCAGAAGAAAGTCCCACCGATCGCAATGGAGCTTTACTCCCAGATAAGGGACAGTGTGTTCCCTAAAGCTTCCCGTCCCCTACCTTGGCATGAGACCTCACGGCAATGCCATGTGCATATGGTATTTCTCTGATGGCACTGGTAAAGAGAAAGGACCCCTGGACAGTTAAGTCCAGTTGAAGGTGACTTTGGGGTGCGGTGCTCTTCCCAATCTGGTACCCTCCAGGTATGTCCCGGTTTCAAACAAGCAAACAAATGTATTTTATACTGATATCAAGATACACAGAAGCTAAAACTAAGGGATGTACACAGGACCCACTGAAATAAAATACTGTGGGGCTAAGTTAGTCATGGCGGCTATTTTTAATGTGCCCGAGTTGAACTAACACTGGAGCCAACCCAGGCATTTCCTATAAGAGCCACTTTTCTGTGAGATAAATCCATTTACAACAATTGGCAGAATATTTCCCTTTTTAATGGGGTTTAACCATTCACCCTGTTCACAATTTCGCAACTGAGAGGTTTTTGTTTTTTAAATGAAAAATGAATTCATATATTTCATGAGCAAGTGCAAATGCATTTCAAGACATATGGTATGCTATCCACTGATAAAGATTGTCCACAATTTTCTAGGCCACTGTTGCTTCCTTACATTTCCAGTGATTGGTCTTGCATTTAGTCCTTCTGAGGACTGAATCTGGGATAAAATCCAGACAAACAATAGAATTCTGCATTGATCTACAGAGCTGGCACTTACAGGTGCCCCAGAAGACTCACTCTGCGCTTGTGAGTAAAAAGACCTTGTAATGTAGCAACAGCTGCACTTCGGAACTCTCTGCTTGTTGACGCCTGACAGGTTCTTTCGCTATATACTTTTCAGCACCTGCTTAAAACATTTTTGTTTAGGGAAGCTGATCCAGACACCTTGACATGCTTAATCTCTTCTACCGTGTGTGTGTGTGTGTGTGTGTGTGTGTGTGTGTGTGTGTATGTGTGTGTGTGTGTGTGTGTGTGTGTATATATGTATGTGTGTATATATATATATATATATATATATATATATATATATATATATGTATATGTATGTATATATATATATACATACATACATATATATATATATATATATAGTTAACTGAATAAATTCATTGGTACAATAACATTAGCAAAGGATGTTACATTTTGGGACTATAATTTGGAATCCATTCAACAACATTTGCAGCAGAAATTCCTGGCCAAGAGTCTTACCAAAAAATCAGATAAGTGGCAAGCCATGAACTCAGTCGTGATGTGGTGAATCAGATATTGCCAAGGAATTTATTCTTACCTTATATACCCTTCAAGCCCCAGAAAAATAACGTTTGGAGATCCATAGATTGGAGAAAGCTGTAGTGGATCTTCTTCAATTTATGATGTTTAAGGCAGCTTTAGTTTGTTCAGAACAAGAGCGGCCACTGAGGAACTCACAAAAGCAGAGTCCACAGCCCTCTTTATACTCTTATATACACACTTATATAAGGGCAAAACCCCACCTTAGTTTTACACATGCAGGGGCATAACTAGAGATTGGCTAGGTTGCCCTCCACCAACGCACAGACCCAAGGGATGCAAAAATTGTACAGAAAGAGCCAGCGATTGCCAAGGGTGTAAGGGACTGGGGGGGGGGCACTGTTAAATTGCCTTGCCAATGGCGCAAGGGAATCTAGGTATTCTTCTGTACACATGCATATAAATTCACATTCTCAGAGGAAAAGCACGCCTGCATTATCACAGCTGGTTGCCTGATTCAGCAGGAATAATTCAGTGTCTACCTTCTACAAAACTGGTCCAAGGCTGCATTCTTTTCCTGCACAAACATTCTTGACACATACTGTGAGCAGATTATCCTAACAATATCCTTTCACACACACTTTTTTTTGCACCTCTTCACATGTAGGCTACCTGGCAATGTATACATCAATACGATCACCTGCTACAGCAGCTGTAACAGATTCTGGACCTGGGTCATTTGATAGAAACGTATCTCCAGCCCTTTTCTCCAAGCACTGAGCAACATTCAGCCTCACTCTGTCAGACATCACCCAGTGAATATCAGCAGTGGGGGAGAAATCTGATTCAGTTTGCATTTAAACCGTGCACTTTCTGAAACTATGTGAAACACAAAATTGCTTACAAAAATACATATACTGGTAGAAATTCACACTAAAAAGTTGGTGACCCTTCAGGATTAATCCATTTTGCATTACTTTCTGGGAAACCACGCCCTGGTTTTGGAACGCTTTGGTTTTGGAACTGACTTCCAGAACAGATTAAGTATGAGAACTAAGGCACCACATTGATTTTGCTGGGTTTGCTCTGAGTGCAACTTATTCTGATTCCATCCTCTGTGCCTCTCCCCACCCACTGCTGACCCCTTCCCTCCCTCCCTCCCTCCCTCCCTCCCTCCCTCCCTCCCTCCTTCCTTCCTTCCTTCCTTCCTTCCTTCCTTCCTTCCTTCCTTCCTTCCTTCCTTCCTTCCTTCCTTCCTTCCTTCCTTCTTTCCTTCCCTTTTAGCACTGCGAGATCCTACCTAAAGGTAGAAGTCGGAGGTTTAACCCATTTCTGTACCGGATCCTCTGGAGAATCCGCCAGCAGTGGAACCTTTTGGGCTTCTTTGAAATCAACGAGGATCACCCGCTCTATCAGTTCACCAGTATGATAAAGAAGGGGCTCAGGGCGTCTGTCAATCATGCTATCCATAACCCAGTAACCACAGTGAGTTTGGGCTGCAGGATGTGGGGGGCAGGTTCTACTCCCACCTTTGTTGCCTCCTTGGCAACTGTGAAACAGGAGCCTTCTGGGCACAGGGATGGGCCGACTTTGTGTTTGGGCGATCAACTTTTCCTCCCTCTTCCCCCTTGAACCCCAAGGTTGACCATCTGGAGCCAGGTGTAGAAGATTAAGAGGAGGCAGTAGCAGAGTGTGTGGGGAGGGGACCAGGTGCAGAATTCTGAGAGGGATTCAACTAGTCAGGGGTCAGCAACCTTTTTCAGCCTTGGGCCAGTCCACAGTCCCTCAGACCATGTGGTGGGTTTTTTTAAAAAAGAAACAAATATGATCGAATTCCTATGTCCCACAAATAACCCAGAAATGCATTTTAAATAAAAGGAGACATTCTACTAATGGAAAAACACTGTGATTCCTGGACCGTCCATGGGCTGGATTGAGAAGGTGATTGGGCCGCATCTAGCCCACAGGCCTTAGGTTGCCTACCTGTGAACTAGGTGCTCCCATGACAGGCTCTCTGCTGAGCTACTGCTGCCTTCTGGAGACTCAGGGAGGGAAGCCATGCCCGGGTTGGAGCAGTGTGCTTCCTGGTCCTCCTCAGATGCCCCCACGCACACGGTTCCTGGGCTGGCCAAGAGGTGAGGGCTCTCTCACCCAGCCTGCGAGGTGTCGAGGATGGAGGTGGCGGGGCCAGGGGAGCACAAGGCACGAGTGGAAGCAGTGGTTGAGACCCAGTCCACAGAGGAGTCCTCTGCTTCCATCACGGGCGAGGAGGAGGCTACGGCAGAGGCTGAGTTGGGGTCCTTGTGTGTGGAGCGGTGGGAGGCCATGGTTGGTGTGCAACAGCAGAGTGCGTGAGGACAACAGCCCTCAGCTCTCCTACCACCACCCACCTGCTGCTTGGCCTGGCTGAGAGGGATGGAGGAGGAGGGTGGCGGCGCCACTCACCAAGGAGGGAGAAAGCCTCTCCCCTCAGGTGCACACCTCCACTCCAGCTGCCCAGTCCATGGGGGGAGGGGAGGGGACAACACTTGTCCTGACCCAGGTGCTGGCAACCCACGCTATGAGGAAGAAGAGGGCAGAGAGACCCACATCAGGGATGAAGAAGCTGTGTCCCCTCAGGTGTTGTTGCATTCCCAAGGTCCATTGGCCCTGGCCAATTGAGTTACAGTTACAAAGATGGTGGGAGTTACTACTACTACTACTACTACTACTACTACTACTATTTATATCCCACCCATCTGGATGGGTTTCCCCTGCCACTCTAGGTGGCTTCCAACAAATTATTAAAAATACAATAAAACATCAAACATTAAAAACTTCCCTAAAAAGGGCTTCCTTCAGATGTTTTCTAAAGGTCAGGTAGTTGTTTATTTCCTTGACATCTGATGACAGGGCGTTCCACAGGGCAGGCACTACTACTGAGAAGGCCCTCTGCCTGGTTCCCTGTAACCTCACTTCTCGTAGTGAGGGAACCACCATAAGGCCCTCGGCACTGGACCTCAGTGTTCAGGCTGAACGATGGAGGTGGAGACGCCCCTTCAGGTATACTGGACCGAGGCCGTTTAGGGCTTTAAAGGTCAGCACCAACACTTTGAGTTGTGCCCGGAAACGTACTGGGAGCCAATGTAGGTCTTTAAGGACCAGTGTTATATGGTCTCGGCAGCCACTCCCAGTCACCAGTCTAGCTGCCGCATTCTGGATTAATTGCAGTTTCCGAGTCACCTTCAAAGGTAGCCCCATGTAGAGCACATTGCTGTAGTCCAAGCGGGAGATAACATGTGTGGGAAAGCTCTGAGGCCTGAGGCCTAAATGTCTCCCCCAGGTTTAACTATCCTGAGGCCACACCCCTCTTCCCCAAGTCACACTCTTTGCTGCCTTTGCTTTACACATTCATGGAGTCTTCCTGCCTCACTGGGATGCATCCTTGATCATGGCTCTTTCTTGCCTAGATAGAGGATGGGGAAGGGTGTGTGAGTGTGGATGTAGAAACTGGCCTACTGCACCTTCGCACAAAGAATGGTGAGCAAACATTGCATGGTCCAGAGGTAGTATTGACATTTTTGCTTTGCCCAGTTTTGCCCCAGCCCCACTCACCTACCCACTGGCATGTGGGTTGCTCAGAAAGCAATGAGGCCCTTGAATTGAATAAAGCTTCCCTGTCACTGACCAGGAAGCATGGTCAATGGCCAGGGATGATGGGAGTTTCCTCTGAGCACACACTTGGCCTTGAACCTCTCCACCACCCTTGCCACCCTCTACTGCCACACCATTGTGGTGCACCACATCTTCTGAGAGCCACTGACATATGAATCATAAGATCCAAAATAGAGACACATAAAATTAACAGCAACAACACCGCATGCAATTACCCCCTAAACAACAACCCAGTGCAAGAGGCTGTTCAGCAGCCTCAGCATTTGAGAAATGACTGAGAGATTCAAGTTTTTATTACATGTAAAGAGGTGTATTTTATTGGTGACAAGCATGTGAGGAATTTGCTGGGAAATTCTGTTCTTTTTTTATAATAATATTTATGAAAGTTTCGAAAAAGTTACAGAAGTGAGAAAGAAAAAATGAGAAAAAAACAAAAAACCAAAGAATATAAAATACAGAAAAATAAAAACAATTAAAAACATTTCCTTCTTTCCATGTCTTATCTTTCATTTACTTATTTCCCTGACCTCCTCACACCTCCCTTTTTTGTATTCTAGTTCAATTAAATATTCCAGCAAATCCTTTCCAGCTTGGTTTTTATCCTAATAGTTTATCCTAATATAGTATAATTTTACATTCTCGTCTTTCAACAGTTAAAAAATCAATTTTTACCTAATCTTTTGTATCATTTCTGCTAATACCACGTTACTTCATTCCAACATCCTTCTAACATTCCTGAATTTAACAATGTTTCTGTAGATAAACTTTAAATTTTCCCCAATCTTCTTCCACCAACTCTTCACCTTGGTCTCGGATTCTGCCAGTCATCTCCGCCAGTTCCATATAGTCCATCAAAAATTCTGAGGAATTTGCTGGGAAATTCTGAGGACAAGAAGGGGGAAAGGGTGGGTGTTCTGACTCTCTTTCTCTCTGCAGGACGTCCTGAGGGAGGATCAGTTTAAGGCCGTCCTCAGGCAGATGCACGAGGTAGGCATCCTTTGAAGGGTGGGGGTGGGGTCACCAAAGGAAACCTCCCAAGCACAAGTTTGGGGGGGGCTGGGCAGATCTGTACAACATTCCAGATTCTCTCCACTTCTCCTTTTTCCAGCATTAGGTTCAGTTCTTCACACGAAAATTCAGCAATATCTGAGCACATATTTCTCCTTATTTATTTACTATTTCATAACGTTTGTTGTGAAACCGCCCTGAGATCTCCGGGTATAGGGAGGAATACAAATTTAAAAAAACAAAACACCTCAGAGCAGTTTACAAAAAGAATGAAATTAGCAGTAAAAACAGTTTTAGAAAGCTATTTATAACATTAAAAATCAGCAGTAAGCACAATTTGGTAAACACAAATTGAAACACATGTCAGCATTATACATATCTGGGTAAGCAAGAATATATTTAGAAGGCACCAAAAGGAGTACAGCGAAGGTGTCTGCCTGAAGTCAATAGGCAGGGAGTTCCAAAGTGTGGGTGCTGCTAGACTAAAAGATAGATTTCTTACAAATGCTGAATGAGCATTATGTAACACTGCCAGTTCCAGAGGCTGAAGTAGACTGAAGTGAGCACATGTGTGTCTATGTATGTAATTTCCCCTAATAAAAACATTTTATGCTAAGCAATTTCCTCCTAATATAATGTACGTTGTGTCTATTATCACTAATATGTGCATTTTAAGCACACTTTATCTTTGTGTGCATTTTTTCACACGTTACTTGGCTGGAGAACTTAGCAATGGGTGATTTGGATGAGTACACATTTTGAAGGCCTGCTGTGTTCCAGTTCCCATATATTGCTTTGAAAAGTGCAAAGCAGATACATTTGCCTTGAAATGGGAACTGAACTGAATCATTCCCTCCCTATCAGGGACTTTGCTCAGCTGTAAAGGTTCTCCACCAGAAGGGCAGCATTTTGGCCCCCTGAGCATTCTGGTCGCCCCTTTCTCTGAACTGACCTCAGTTCTGCTTCCCGGCAGGGCTTTGAGATGAGGACGTATGCTGCTCCAGCTTTTACCCGGTTCCGAAAATTTCTTGGCATGGTGGATGTCGATTACCAACGGTCACTGACTTGTGACAGCTCATACTTGCAGTTCATCAGCAACTCTAAAAGCACGGCTGACTTCTTCCTCAGGTCAGAGAACTACCTTCTCCACAGCAAGAAAAGACACAAGTGAGACCTGCAATAAAGAGCTGCAGCGTGTCCTGCTGCTGTTCATATCTCCCCTGCCCTGCTTCCCTGGCTTTTGGTTGCCCCTCCTCACAACAATCAGTGAGCCTTCCATGCACTCTGAGAATGCTCAGTTCTCACTGGACTACTTTGAGTCGGTCTCTTCACTACCCTCACTCTCGTTTAGGCTCCCCCCCCAAAAAAAGGAGGTTTTCTTGGTACATCGGCAAACTCTGGGATTCTCCCAAGCCTGCTTGTGGATGGGTGGTTCTGTTCTAGATACAAAAGCATCAGCACACACACCCAGCACATTGGAAATACAGGGAATAATGTGAATATATTCATATGAACCTGCTTTGTGCTGTGTCAGACTCGCGGTCCATCCAGCCTAGCATTATTCTGACTGGATTCAATAGTGTAAATCAATAGTAAAGGTAAAGGGACCCCTGACCATTAGGTCCAGTCGTGGCCGACTCTGGGGTTGCGGCGCTCATCTCGCTTTACTGGCTGAGAGAGCCGGCGTACAGCTTCCAGGTCATGTGACCAGCATGACTAAGCCGCTTTTGGCGAACCAGAGCAGCGCACGGAAACGCCATTTACCTTCCCGCCAGAGCAGTACCTATTTATCTACTTGCACTTTGACATGTTTTCAAACTGTTAGGTTGGCAGGAGCAGGGACTGAGCAACGGGAGCTCACCCCGTTGTGGGGATTCGAACTGCCAACCTTCATCCTGGGGCAAAATTATCAACCTGAGATACTACTTCCGGGTTAGCAGAGTCTGTAACCCGAAGTGTCTGTAACCAGAAGCATTTGTAACCCAAGGTACCACTGTATATATTTATGAATTCCTATGCATTTTATGTTGGAGCTGTTAGAATGCAGCCATTGGCAGATTCTAAGACATAGTTGCGGCATCCCTTGTGGTGCCCCAGACTCCCCACCCTGTGCAACCAAACCAGTTGTGCTTCCCAGATCTGCCTCTTATGCAACTCAATTTGCATTCATACTGGATGGGATTTGCGTAAGGAGAAAGCAGATAGACAGCAGTACCTCCAAACTTCCTAGACTGTCTTTCTAAACAAGGGGTCAGCAAACTTTTCCAGCAGGGGGCCGGACTAGATTTGGGGCAGGGGGAATGAACGGATTACTATGCCCCACAAATAACCAGGAGATGCATTTTAAATAAAAGGACACATTCTACTCATGTAAAAACACGCTGATTCCCGGACCACCCGCAGGCCGGATTAAGAAGGCGATTGGGCCCCCAGGCCGTAGTTTGCCTACCCATGTTTAAACTAACATGTGATGGCCTTTCCTATACAGTGGTACCTTGGTTCTCAAACAGCTTAGTTGTCGAACAAATCAGCTCCTGAATGCCACAAACCCGGAAGTAAGTGTTCCGGTTTGCAAACATTTGGGGGGGGCGGGGGGAGCTGAATGTTCAACATGGCTTCTGCTTGAGTGCAGGAAGCTCCTGTAGCCAATCAGAAGCCACTTTGGTTTTCGAAGGGTTTCAGGAATCGAAAAGACTCCCGGAACGGACTGAGTTCAAGAACCAAGGTATGACTGTACAGTACGGTGGTACCTCGGGTTACAGACACTTCAGGTTACAGACACTTCAGGTACAGACTCCGCTAACCCAGAAATAGTACCTCGGGTCAAGAACTTTGCTTCAGGATGAGAACAGAAATCGCGCTCTTGGCAGCCCGGCAGCAGCAGGAGGCCCCATTAGCTAAAGTGGTGCTTCAGGTGAAGAACAGTTTCAGGTTAAGAACGGACCTCCAGAACGAATTAAGTTCTTAACCTGAGGTACCAGTGTATTACTAGATTGCTGCTCTTAGGGTTGTTGACCCTACCCTGTCCCTTCCGAAGCATAGAGGATCCATCTTCCTTTCTCTCTTCTGCTGAGATCAGAGAGCAAGCTTTGCTCCTTTGCAGCTTGTTAGCTGGAGTAGAAACTATTTACTATCCAGTATGTATTTCTTATAATAAACTAAGTTTTCCACACTCAGTGTGATTGTTTTACCACTAGATCGCATTCAGCAACATGTATTCAGTATGCAGCCAGCTCCCAAGCTGTGCGCTAACTCTACTAAAAATTGAATGCATTTTAAATTTTTAGCCTCTCTACATATGCTATCTATTAATCACTGTTTATGAACGATATATATTGCAAATAAAGAAAAGCAAAAGAACAAAAATTTATGGACTTTGTTAATTTTTCTACCATTTGATACAGTTACTGCTGGTTATATTATCACTGACATGCAATCACATTGGAATGTTAATTACATTTTGCATTAATTGTTCTATTTTAATGGTTGATAGTTTGCTATATGATGACTTTGAAATGTTATGGTGTTCGTATAAACAATCTGAGTTATTTGTTGGATTGTTGGGGTTGGGTTTTTTTTGGGGGGGTGTTATGTACTGAAGTTCTCACTATTCAACAGGGGGGGTTCTTTTGAACTCATTGAACCCAACGGTCATCTAGTGGTCAACCCCCTTCCATGCAGCTATTTCGTATTTGAACTTTGTTGTAATGATGTATTGATTTGCAGTTTTGTTCTGTTGAAAGCTGATTTGGGCATACTTGCATGAGAAAGTGATATATAAATTTAAACAAATAAGTGAATTCCTGCTTCCCTCCCGTCTTAAACAGCAATGATAAGCGCTTCTTCCTGAAGACTCAGAGTAAGCAAGAAATCCAATTCCTTCTCACGAACCTAGCCAAGTATCTAGAGCACATGGAGAGATACCCTCACTCCATCCTCGTCAAATTCCTGGGTAAGACATGCTTGAAGCACATGAATGAAAACAAGCCTTAAAAGTCAGCAGCAGTAATACGTTTCTTGTGATCAGGCCAAATCCTGATGTGTGCTTCTCCCTTTCTTCCAATAGGTGTCCACAGTATTATCGTCCCTCGGGAAAAGAAGGTAAGGTTCTATGTGAGCTATTTCTATTAGTAGTTAATATACAGTACCTGCGAGGAGATCTTGCAAGGCTTCAAAGCTCCCTTGCTGGAATATTTCTGCTGGGGCTCCAGCCTTGAAATAAGCTAGCTGGGGGCTCAAACAGGGCAGTTCACTCTTCACCCCCCAGGGCATTTTGGGGTGTGTGTGGAAGAAATGGCTGACCTCTTGATTTCAGCTAACCCTGTTACCATACACTCCAACATTTCTCTGATGAAAATAGGGACATCCCATTCCATGATTATATTTTTACTATTATACCCCATGCATCTTATTGGGTTGCCCCAGCCACTCTGGGCAGCTTCCAACATAATAAAACATTAAATATATTTTTAAAAAACTTCCCTATATAGAATTCCCTTCAGAAGGCTCAGGGGTCTGATAACTCCATACCCTCCAACATTTCTCCAGTGAAAATATGGACAGAAAAGCAGGACATTCCGGGATCACATGAGAAACTGGGATGGCTTCTCTAAATCAGGGACATCCCTGGGACACTTGGAGGATCTGTGTTGCAGCTTCTGCACAGCTACAAATACCTCCCTCTTGTTCCTCAATATCCCTGTTTTGGAGACAATCCTGTTGGCACTCAAACACTTGAGTTTGCTGTTAGAGGGAATGTTAGATAATTGCCACAACAGAAACATCTATAAATAAGGCCTGGAGAGGGGGCGGCGGCTATGTAATCACCCCTCCTCTCCTAGCCCCCTCATTTTTATTTTGAAAAGCCTGGGGTGTTGTACCCAGTGCTAGCCCTGCTCAGAGTAGACCCATCGAAACTGCCAAGCATGGCTTACATAGGCCCGTTAATTACAATGGTTCTACTCTGAACTTATTTGGCTACAAGCCATTATGTTTATTATCTAACTTGGGAAGAACAGGCACCTACATTTGCTTGTTTTCTTGTCCCCACCTCACTTTTTGCAGGGCCTGTCTTGCTTTTTCGATGTGTTTTTAATGTCATCCAGAGATTTTCAGGTGCTATACAAAAAACAAAATTAAAAAATACTTTTTTTTAACTGAACACATTTTTAGGGGCCTTGTTTGCATCACAGCATTACAGCCTCAAACCCTGAAAATGAGGGGTGAGAAATAGTTTTTTAATGGACAAATTTTGAAAGCTTTGTGGGGCACGAAAAAGACTTTGGCATCACAGTTGGGGTTGTCAATAATTCTTTTATTACCAAAAGAAAAAAACACTTTTTAAAAACTCATTTTTCCTCTTAGAAATGACAAATTTGGGGAGTATTTGGGGACCCACTTTGGGGGGGGGCAGGCTGAATATGATCCACCACCCATGGCTTAAGCCCCACCCCCCTACTGTAGGTGTTTTATTAAAAATAACAAGAATGCTTAGTAGCATTCAGAAGCTGTTGTTGTTTACCCACAATTCACCCTCAGATCCCAGGGCAGGTTAAAATGATTGAAACACAATATTAAAAATAGTTTACAACAAGTTGAAATTGCAGAAGTAAAGTGGGTCCTAAAAATATATACCTTAAGTGTCAAAAGCCAGGGTCAAGAGGTGGATCTTAGGGGTCCTTCCCTTCCCCACCCATTGAGGAAGGCCCTTGCCTTCCACCCATCTTTCTGTCTTAGCATTAAAGGTAAAGTGACCCCTGACCATTAGGTCCAGTCGTGGCCGACTCTGGGGTTGCGGCGCTCATCTCGCTTTACTGGCCGAGGGAGCCAGCGTACAGCTTCTGGGTCATGTGGCCAGCATGACTAAGCCGCTTCTGGTGAACCAGAGCAGCGCACAGAAACGCCGTTTACCTTCCTGCCAGAGTGGTACCTATTTATCTACTTGCACTTTGATGTGCTTTTGAACTGCTAGGTTGGCAGGAGCAGGGACCGAGCAATGGGAGCTCACCCCGTCGCAGGGATTCGAACTGCTGACCTTCTGATTGGCAAGTCCTAGGCTCTGTGGTTTAACCCACAGTGCCACCCACGTCTCATCTTAGCTTTAAGCATCCTGAAAATGTCCTATGGGAGAGATTGCAACTGCCATGAGTGCTGCATGCTTGAACGGTCTTAGCCCTGGACTGACCTGCTGCTGTTTTCTGCTTGTGCCTCTAGAGATACTTCATCATCATGCAGAGTATCTTCTATCCTCACGATAAGATTGTCGAGCGGTGAGTTCCTTGCATGGTTTGAGAGGCATGGCACCATTTTTAGCTGGGGGGTGGAGGGTGGGTCTGAGTTGACCATAGAGGCCTTTCTCCACTCCTGGGGCTAATTATTATTATTATTATTATTATTATTATTATTATTATTATTATTAATACCCCACCCTCTCAGTTCAAAAACCGGGCTCAGGGCGGCTAACAACAAATTTAAAGCACTTGATTGTAAAAGCAGCATAAAATACAGCATAAAAACATGAATAACAATAAAATTCAAAATTCAGAAATCAATTTAGGGGAAATAAGCATTAGATAATCACCAGGGCTAGCTGGCTGAAGTGGTCCTACTTAGGCCAGCGGGGAGGCGAGGAGGGCAGAGGAGAATTAGCTGTGGGGTCTCAGAGCGGGTAATCTTCATAAAGGGGAGGGGGAGAGAACAGAAGGGAAATAAAAGATCGGGCTGAATTCAAATTAAGGGCCAGGCAGAATAGCTCTGTCTTACAAGCCCGATGAAAGCAGGTTAAATCCGGAAGGGCCCCAGTCTCAAGGGACAGAGCATTCCACCAGGTCGGAGCCATCACTGAGAAGGCCCTGGCCCTGGTGGAGGATAGTCTGACTTCCTTAGGGCCCGGGACCTCTAAACTATGGTTATTCGTGGACCTTAAGGTCCTCTGCGGGGCATACCAGGAGAGGCGGTTCCATAAATACGAGGGCCCTAAGCCACAAAGGGCTTTAAAGGTCAAGACCAGCACCTTGAACCTGACCCTATACTCCGCCGGGAGCCAGTGCAATTGGTGAAGCACTGGGTGAATATGCTCCCATGACAGGGACCCCGGGAGGAGCCCTGCCACGGAAAAAGAACACATGTTATTTTCAAACTTTACACTGAAACCGTCAGCGACAAGAGCAGACACAGATAAAAGACAGTTGGCAATTTCTGGAACCACAAAAGCCTGGACCTCATGATCTAGGAAGGAACAATACAAAATCCCAGACTCAGATAAAGATTTCTTAGTCCCATCTGCCAGCGACACAAAACGTCCACTGGAGTTTGTGGGACAGTTTCAAGGGCAGCCCCACATAGAGTGAATAACAGTAGTCAAGCTAAAACAAAAAAAATTCCTTCCAGTAGCACCTTAAAGACCAACTAAGTCAGTTCTTGGTATGAGCTTTCGTGTGCATGCACACTTCTTCAGATACACACAAGCTAGACTTCCTTATGCCCCTGGGAGTAAACCCCGTTGAATAAAGGGGGGGTTACTTCTGGAGGAACGTGCACAGGGTTGTGCCGTGGAGGAAGACCTGATTCCCTATCAAATACTGTCTACTGGCTGGGCTCTTTGAAGCAAGGCTTACCATCCCTCTAGAAACATGCTAGGTTTCTGTGTGCTAGGATTTATTGGTTTTGTGAACTGCCACAGCTTAGATGCAGGTACCTGGCCTCAGCAAGACCTGGGCCCAACTGCACACACCCCGGGACATGTCTGGTGTGCACCCCCGAAAGCTGTGTGTTGGCAGTGAATGAGAGGAGGTGTAGCAGTGGGCAAGAGAAGTTTGTCCATTGTCACCAAATCTTGAGTCTCCTTCATAAATCTCTGAGGGACCCTATCATTGCTCGGACTGCAGATTGGAAGCCACTATTCTCACTAGAAAAAAATGTTCTCTGGCCTGCTACTCTGAAGGGAAGCGGGTTGCTGAAAGAACAACAGAGCCCTGAAAGCAAGTTGGGAGTGTTGATCCAGCAGGCCCAGGTTCGAATCCCTGCTCAGGCAGGAAGCTCACTGGGGTGGTTTTGGGTGTCACCATCTCTTGTGTCTGACCTACCTCACGGGGATGTTGTTGCTGGGATGCCCCAGGCCTTCTTGGACGACAGGTGAGGGAATGAATACCACCTCTCTGGCACTCACCAGCCCTCCTTTTTCCTCGCAGGTATGATATTAAAGGATGTGACGTGGGCCGCTGGACAGATCCGGCCCCGAAGGGCAGCGAAATCATTGTGGTTTTTAAGGATCTAAACTTTGCTGATAAGACCATTTGCCTTGGTAGGTCTTGCCACCCCCTACCCCACCTGTGCAGGACCTGAAGGAGATGCTCACCTTCCTGGTCCATCCCTACAAAAGTCACACTTTGTGCTAAAGCAGGGGAGACAGTCCAGGGGTGTGTGTTATTTCGCTGTTTATTTATTTATAAATAAATTAACTGCTTAATGTTTATTTTTTCACAAGAAAACAGCATCAGCAGGATGTTGAACCAGATGTTTTGCTCAGATAACAGCAAATTTGCTGCTCCTTACATTCTTAGGCACCTAACCACAATATTGTGCACTCATCTTTGTGTATTAACCAATTCAAGTCCTTTGCACAGAATTCTGCTCCCAGCGGTGACCATTTTGTTGGCATCCATTTCTGCCTTAAAGGCGGGGTCAGGGGTATATGTGTTCGTGTACAGGCAGCATTTCAGTGCAAGTGATCCAAGGAATCTCTGGGGAATCTACACTTTCTGCAAAAAATAAAACCCAGCCAAAGTACTGAAAATCTGTTCTCTCCCACATTGTTCAGGCATTCTACTGAATAGCTGTGTGTGTAAAACAACAACGGGTGTCGTAGGCGGAAAGTGCAAATATCCGGGATTCTGTAGCGCACCCGTGCATCCCCAAAGAGTTGTCATTGCAGCCTGTTGCCACAGAACAATTACCGGTAGTTATTTTAGAATGCTGCAGCACGATTGCTTATAGGAGTGAGGCCTTGTCAGCATATATAACATCTCTTCTCAGAGATCTGCACTGGTTGCTGATCTGTGACCAGGCCAGGTTCAAGGGGCGGCTATTAGTATACAAAACCCTTAATCACTTGGGACCAGTTTACCTACAAGATCGCTTACCCCACATGTGCCCACTTGGCTGCTTCAGTGGACAGAACTGGTACTGCTACAGATGCCACATGGTACCCATTCCACACCTGTAAGAGCTCCAGTGTGGTAGCCCCTGCACTTTGGAACTCCCTGCCTATTGAGATCAATCATGTGCCTTCATTGAACTCTTTAAGATGCTTGCTAAAATAATCCATAATTAGACAAGATGCTTAGATGTGCTGGAGGGAGTTTTAATCTATTCTGGTATTCACTTCTTCAACATTTAATGTATTGTAAGTTTTTCCTGATTTTTTGGATTTAGCTTTCTGTAAACGGCTTTGATGTTCCTTACAATCTGGTAGCGTATAAATTTTATGAAATAAGTAAATAATCTTAAATAAATGGCAACATGTAAAACCACAATCTCTGAAATGAAAGCTACTGTCCCTCCAGACGGATGTTTTTGTGTGGAGGGGGGCTGTATTCTGCAATATGCTATAGATGCAATAATAGTGCAGCTTTCTAATGGACTGTCCACGCAAACATCATTCTGCTTTATCAGTTGCTTTGCAATGCTTCCACAGGGTTACCACATTATTGCCACCTGAGGGTGCGCTCCTGTGTTGTAGCTCAGCAAAAGCAGGACAAAATTCCTCTAATGAGGGCTGCTCCGAGTTGGGAGAGATCTCGGAGGCCAAAGAGTTTGCTTTTCTGCTCAGTACAGGGGATCTTGCAACCTCTTCACCCCTGACTGGCCGAATATGCCCATCTCTCATCCATGCAGGTCCACAGCGTGCCTGGATGCTGACTCAGCTTGAGCTGGACACACAATTCCTGAAGGATTTGGGCGTGATAGACTACAGCCTTCTGGTGGGCTTGCAGCCCCTTCATGAGGACGAGAGGCTCCTGAGCCACGCACTTGCCAACATCATTGCCAAAAGCATGTGAGGCCCTACGGTGGGGTTGTTGTTATTGTTGGTGGGGGGTATCTGTCATAGGGGAAGCCAGTCTGGCAGGGACCTTACTTTCTCCCTACCCTCTACTAGCCAACTCAACCTTCTACAATCCCTGAAAGCTCCCAGGTGCTTCTCACACCACCTTCTCTCTCTCTCTCACACACACACACATACACATTTTTTTTAATTTTGAAGTCAGAATGTTGCTCGGTAATTTGGGAGAGTTTGTATTTATTGGAAAAATAAAGAAATTATTTATGTAGTGGAACAAAACCATTTGAGCACTTTTTCAGAATAATAATAATAATAATGAAAATTTAATGATAGTGCTTCAAGATGAACTGTTCAGTCCATATATTTTCCAAGAATATCTCTAAATATGAAACAGTCCTTGTCATCCAGTCAAACTGTTTCTCCATCATTCTCCAGTAGCCAAAACTTCTCACCAACTTTTAAACTAACTGGATGAGTATCTCCCTCCTTGCCTTTAGAGCCTGTTCCAATTGCCATAACAGTGGCTTGTAGACTCACAATGCCTCCTTTGTTACAGTCTCAGCTGCACACCTTTCAACCAATACACGGTCAAAGAGGGGAAGAATTTTTTTCACTTACAAGGCCCTCTGTTCTGGCTACCTGCTCCCTCTGCAAGAACTTGAGATTTTTTTCAAAAATAAAACATTTTCTTTTAATTTACAAACTTTTATACCCCTGCATACAAGTTTGCATGTCCTCCTGTATGTGTGGAGGAGAACATATGCAGTATACTATAATAAATATGAATTACCGGTATTTATTCTATACTATCTTATTTATGGATGGCCCCCAAAAGCTCTTCCCAGTTGCTCCATGTGTGAAAGGCATAGCAGGACACTATTACTGCAGGCAGTGACTTATTGCAGACATTTTTGCAGGTCACTGATGCAATAATCTTGCAATTGTGGTGGACCATCCACATGTCATTTTGCTTTCTAAGTTGTTCTGCGATGCTTCCCCTGTGCTACTATATTATTTTTGGCCAGAGGGGCTCTCTTGAGCTCCTAAGTGCAACTTAAGTGGGAGAACTCCCCATAACATTTAGATAGAATTAGGGAAGTGCAACTTTTTGGCCACACTGGCACGAAGCCTTGCGGGCCCCACAGGGGACACCACAACTATGATGTTTAATGGACGTCAAGAGGCGTGGGGGCACTGAATTTTGGCATCGTACAGGGCTCCCCTGAAATTTGAGACACCATGGTCCACCACTAAATAACACTTGTGGTATTAAAAAGTTACCTGGTTTCAGCTGAAGTTAGAGGGGACTGGTTGGAAATGTAGGCGTATGTCTGCCTTGAAAGCTTTGCAGGCACAAACAGTACTGAATACAGTATTGCATATAACTGTCATGAATCGACAAAAAAAGGGCATCTGAAAGGAACCACTATACAAACAGGATGTTGGACTGAATGGGCCTTGGCCTGACCCAGCAAGGCTCTTCAAATGCACTTATGTTCCCCTGACAGGTCGATTGACACTAACAGTGATCACCAGAACCAGAACTTTGGGAACGCCTTGCAGGAGTCTCACACGTCTCATGGCTATTCTTCTAGTGTGGACCAGTTCTACAAGCTCTCTCCTGAAAGCAGGTACACCATCCAGAACATGCTGGCGCTGTACCTGAAGAAGAAAGCAAACACAGACAAGGAGGCAGACTCTTCTAGGGGAAGCGAGACCTTCATGCAGGAAGTCTTGGCTCCTTACGTGCTCCATGGGATCAACTTCGACCCGACCACCCAGTGTCCTGTTGGAACAGAGGAGGGTGGGCATCCCCAAACCTTCAGCCATCTGGCGGAGTCACTCTTCCACCTGGCCCAGAACAGGCGGCTCCTTCCCAACACGCGGAATGCCTTGCACGTGATCGATGGTCCTGACTATCGCTATTACATAGGTATTGTTGACCTGTTCACAGTCTACAACTTCCGCAAGAAGATGGAGCATTTCTGGAAGACCCTTCGGTTCCGGGATAAAAGTTTCTCCACAGTTGGCCCCGTCTATTATGCTAGGAGGCTTTGCAAATGGGTGCAAGACCATACCGCATGAACGCAGGGAGGGGGGCAGTTGCAGGAGGGCTGAGGGAAACATCCCCAGACTGTCCCCAGAGTCTTGTCCCCTACATGCCTTGCAGAAAAAACAACAAGTACACAAGAACAAGCTTTCAAGTGATTGCTCCAGGGAGTTGGAGGTCGTTGTGGAAACTTTTTGGTGTCCAGGGATGGGAACAACATCTGCAGGAAACTAAAATTCCCCTGTATCCTGGTGGCTGGGTCACAGGGCCAGAAGGGAACAGGTTTTTCTGCAGGAGTGGTGTGTATTTTTGTGAGGGTGGGGAGATGTGTGTCTTGAAAAGCTGAGACACTGCAACTGCTGGGATTTAGATCTGAATCCTGGACACTGTAAACATCATTGCTGCATCCTGGATATGAGGGTGGTGACAATACAGGAATCTACAAAAGTGTTTGTGTGTGTTTCTGCATCCCAGCTTGTTATTGAGCATAGTTATACAGAGGCATTAAGGAGGCCAGGTGGAGTTAAAGGTGAGGGGAGAAGAGACATCAGACATGCAGCGACAGCAACCCACTGATGGCAAACGATTTTCCCTTCAAGAAGCTGACAAGAAAGTTGCACTGATATTCATTAAAATTGGGAATATTTTTTGGGAAACACTTTCAGTAATACGGAATAAAGCATCTCATAAAAAAAACCAATACCAAAAAGAATTCCCAGGAGAGTTCTTAATAAGGGAAGAATCAACCTCCCCCCCCCCCTCACAACACCCCAATCTGTGAGCAGTGCAAAATTCCAGGGGTTCTTGGTGCTCACCCAGGGCTCATGTTTCTTTTTGGAAATGAGGCACAGTGGAGACAGTGCTGTCTTTAGGATATATGGTTTATTTATATATACAAGCTAAGGCTATGATGGAGGGGTTCATGGCATTAACACCCCAAAAGGGTCTTTCTTCTCTCATAACTGTAGTCTTGGACCCATACAGATACCAACCATTGCTCTGCCCCTCTGGCTTTCCAGCTTGCCGCTTTTCTTCTTTGTGACATCTCATCACTTTCAACTCTAAATTCTGGCTTTAACTTTCATCAGAAAGCCAGCATGGCTTATATTTTAACACTTGCTGGATCCAGGGATTAGAGGGATCTGGAATGTTAACCCGTGTTAACACCCCAAACTCATAATACAAACTGGAATGCAAAAGGTCATGATCAACAGGCTCTATTGCTCCAGCTCCACACAGAGACAATGGTTCATTTGCTTATTGCCCTCCAGCGGTACAAAAGGCATGGCACTGAAATGGGTGGGCACTAATGCTCTCCTATATTTGTTTTCTCACTCTCTGTGTATATACACACGTAATTTTTATTAAATTTTGTTTTACAATTTAAAAAACTCCTTTTACATCCTTAAGATAGCAATGACTTCCCTTCTTGTCTTTCCATGGTTCATTTTACATATCATAAATCCCTGCATATTCTACAAAAACTATACCAATCAGTATTCCATTATTGCAGCCATCAAACCTTATTTACACTGTTGGGTTTATCTTAACTCTGCCAGCGTTTTCAGCTGTACACAATTATTTCCCATATATTCAATAAATATATGCTCTCCTATATTTGCAGACAGTTAATGCATGCAGTTATGGAGCTCCAACTATTCCATAATTTTGAGAACTGTTAAGGCAGTGGTCCTCAAAGTGTGAGGATGGCAAGTATAGCAGGAAGGTTCAATCAAAGAAACATTTAAACATTTCAGTGTATTTTGATAACAAAGAATATATATACCGTATAGATGATAGATAGATAGATAGATAGATAGATAGATAGATAGATAGATAGATAGATAGATATAGATTCACAGAATATGGATGGGTATCTTTTCAAAATGAGAGCAAGAGCTCCAAGTAATACTGAGTACAATCCTGGTTGTATTTCCAATGTATTATCAATAAAAACTTTGCGCAAGCAAATTTTTATTCTGAAAGTGTGGGCCAAAGGAAAAAGTTTAAGAAACCACTGTATTAAGGAGTAATTGAGAAAAAGAGTTTTCAGCGACAGTTTTCAGAAGGTTCCGTTTTCAGAGGTGAGGAATCTGTGACCCTCCAGATGATGATGGACTTCAATTCTCTTCATCCTTGGCTCACTGGCCATTCTGGCTGGGGCTGATGGGATAGCAAGTTTTTCAGCTGGGAAAGAATCAGGGATGGGGAAAGGGAGAAGAGGGACAGGAGAAAAAGCAGTGCATTTGTTTGAAAGAAGACTTGGGAACATCTGTGGCCCTCCAGGTAATGTTTGACTCTAGCTCCCAGCCCCAGCCAGTGGGGCCAAAGGCGAGAGATGATGGGAACAGGAATCATAACTACATTGCAAGGGCTACAGGTTTCCCATCCCTGCTGTAGATCTAACTCATGGGTAGGCAAACTAAGGCCCGGGGGCCGGATCCAGCCCAATCACCTTCTAAATCCGGCCCACAGACAGTCCAGGAATCAGTGTGTTTTTACATGAGTAGAATGTGTCCTTTTATTTAAAATGCATCTCTGGGTTATTTGTGGGGCATAGGAATTCATTGATTTTTTTTCTTTCAAAATATAGTACCCCCCCCCCAAGGTCTGAGGGATAGTGGATCGGCCCCCTGCTGAAAAAGTTTGCTGACCCCTGATCTAAGCCTAGTAAACAAATTTGGACCTTCTTTAAACAAACAAACAAACTGCCTAAAAGTTCAGGAAATAAACCCAGCCTAAAAGTCTTAAGGAGACGCGAGTGGCGCTGTGGGTTAAACCAGAGCCTAGGACTTGCTGATCAGAAGGTCTGCGATTCGAATCCCCACGATGGGGTGAGCTCCCGTTGCTTGGTCCCTGCTCCTGCCAACCGAGCAGTACCTCGCGTTAAGTACTTAATTCATTCCGGAGGTCTGTACTTAACCTGAAACTGCTCTTAACCTGAAGCACCACTTAAGCTAATGGGGCCTCCTGCTGCCGCTGCGCGATTTCTGTTCTCATCCTGAATCAAAGTTCTTAACTCGAAGCACTATTTCTGGGTTGGCGGAGTCTGTAACCTGAAGCGTATGTAACCTGAAGCGTATGTAACCTGAGGTACCACTGTAACTAATTAGCTGATCAATTAAAAATGTCCTTATCTGGGTGATAGTTGGAGCTTTTCTCCCCATCTTCTACATTTTTGACACTGCTGAATTAGAACTGGAGTATTCCACAAACAAAAGGGACGCGGGTGGCGCTGTGGGTTAAACCACAGAGCCTAGGACTTGCCAATCAGAAGGTCAGCGGTTCGAATCCCCACAACGGGGTGAGCTCCTGTTGCTCGGTTCCTGCTCCTGCCAACCTAGCAGGTCGAAAGCACATCAAAGTGCAAGTATATAAATAGGTACCGCTCCGGCGGGAAGGTAAATGGCGTTTCCATGCGCTGCTCTGGTTCGCCAGAAGCGGCTTAGTCATGCTGGCCACATGACCCTGAAGCTGTACGCCAGCTCCCTCGGCCAATAAAGTGAGATGAGTGCCGCAACCCCAGAGTCGGCCATGACTGGACCTAATGGCCAGGGGTCCCTTTACCTATTCCACAAACAGAACAATATTTTTTAGAGGTTCAAACCTTTCCAGGCCTGTGGGCACACTAGCGGTTATCCGTGTGGGTTGTGGGTGCTCCTTCTTATAGTCACTCCTCTCCCCCCTCCCGAATCACAAATTTTGCTATCCCAAAGGATCTAGGTAAAAATGACAGCCGTTAGACTGGGTGTACACACTCCTACTTATTCTGCACCCAGTGCATTCCAACCACATTAGCCACAATCCATATCTATCTTGTATACCGTCTTGTGAAATGCTGTACTTTGATGACACCCCCTCCCCCCAACCCCAACCTTATATCCAGATTGAGAAAAGCAACCTATTTGCGCATTTACTCTGTGCACTGCATTCAAAGTCAACGGGAGTGAGAGTGCGCACACAGCCTTAATCCTAAACCTAACGGGAGCGAGGATCGCTTTCCCAATTTCCTCTTTAAGCTCTGTGCACTTTTCAAGCGATATGAAAAGCAATCACGCCATGATCCAAAGGGAAGCCAAGGAGGTGGGGCTAGGAGACTTCGTGGGTGTGAGGACTTGCAAGTGTGCAAGTGCATCACTAGAATCCATTGAGGCGTTTATTTCCTGCTCACTGGGCAGGAGGCCAGAAGTTTGCTGCAGACTGAACCTCCTCTCCCCAGGGGTAACCAAGTAAAGATGGGTTGCTCAGCCACCTCCGGATGACAGACCTCTGCCATTTTTGCTGCACACAGGGAGATGCTGGAACAACTAGCTATCCTTGCGTCCTGAGGTTCTAATCCAGCCACGCTGCTTCATCTTCCAAAAGGAAGAGGCGCTGGTGCAGAAACCTCGCCCCTTCCATGCGAAAGGGCAGCCCCGGGGTTGTATCTCTCCACCCGCCTCGTTTGGGACTCCAACAGGTGCAGCTCGAGCCGCCCTCCGCGCGTGGCGGGGGAAGTCCCCCACTCCCACAGCAAGGGACGCCCCTGCATCCCCCTCGCCCTCTGGACGCCTGACTCGGCTGCCCTGCCCTCCTCCGAGAGACTCCCCGGGACGGTGGCGAGGATGGAGCCTTGGCCGGGGGGCGTCGGCGGAGAGACCGCGGAGTGGTCCCCGGCTTCTGCTCCTTTTCTGCGGGCGGGCCTAAGCCTCCTCGTGGCCTTTGCGGCCGCCCTCCCGGAGAAAGACGTCCGCCTCCTCTGGCCAGGCCCTGCCCCGCTCTCGGCTTCGGGAGGCGGCGTTGCCCGGTTCCCTCCGGGGGCGGGAAATTGGAAAGGGAAAGGTGCAAAAGAAAACAACCGCTCCTTTGAATAACTTTGTACGGTCTTGGGTTTAATAAACGAGGATCCTAGGGGATGCAGCTCACTAGACCCGAGTCTTCTCGTGTCGTTTCTTTTAAAACCATTTGGGGGAGGGTATATAATTTTTATTGACTTTTCTATTTTACCATTTAAAGCACTCACTTTTACATCTTTAAGATATCTCTGACTTCTCTTTCCATGGTTCATTTTACATATCAGATATCCCTACATATTTTACCAAAACAATATCATTTGGCATTCCATAAAACAACAGCATAAAAATATGTAAGAGCAGATAAAAATGGAAGAGATTCAAGCACAAAGGACTGGTCCAATTTTATGGGTCGGGGAATGGAAAAGTCTTTGCAAGCTGTCCGCAGAAACTGAGGGGGAAACTAGTTCCTACGATTCTGGGTGTGTGACCGTGTACTTTAAATGTGCTTCGTGTGTATGGCGTGGCTGTGACCTTTCACACATGCTTGATTTTCTGAGAAAGCTGTAAAACAACAGAGAGGTTTAAGAGTACTGCTGTAGATTTATGGTGAACACGGTGGTTTGTAGAATCATGTATAAATTTCCAAGTTGGTCTCTGGCCAGGCCAGAGCACTTCTGTGCAGTGGCGTAGCGTGGGTTGTCAGCACCCAGGGCAAGGCAAGTAATTTGCGCCCCCTAGAGTGAGTGAGCCAGGTAGGGGCAGAGAGCTGCGAGTGCGAGCGCGCCCCACCCAGATGTTGCGCCCGGGGTGGCCGGCCCCCCCTGCACCCCCCACACTATGCCACTGCTTCTGTGTCTTGTAACCAGGCCCAGAATATTGGTATCAAATGTGTGTCACATTTTGTATCACATGCACTTCATTCTAATTCAGTAATATTGGAACTTTCTCAAAGAGGGGAATTACACGCACTAAAATAAATATTGGAAGAGGAAGTGTGAGTCATTGGTGCTCCATTCCCCAATATATATAATATATGTACATATTGGGGGATGTGGGGGCACCAGTAACTCACACTTCCTCTTCCAGTTTACTATAAAATGTTTCCTCAGATAACTAGCAAAAATGTGCATGTTCCAGATAACTGGAATTTGAAAATCTCACTGCAGGGGAAGGTGTGCCGTTCCCTTTCAGCAACATACCGCCCTGAAGTAAGAAAGAAATTTCCACAAACTAATGTGGAAAATGTTGCAAGATGCAATTCTGGCGCTCCTGAAGATCTGTTTGAAAAGTTCTTCTAATGTCTGGGTATTGCTGACTTGCAGTGGCTCTGTAAGGATGCCTGTCCCACCAAAAGATGTACCTTATTGTGTGGTGATGGCACAGGAAAAGGCCTGTTTCCAGAGGGTGTCCAGAGGGTGGAATGCTCTCCCCAGTGAAGTTTGCCTGGCGCCTTCACTATATACTTTAGGCACCAGGCAAAAAGTCCCTTTTTAACAAGGCCTTTGCCTGACCTGATCTATATCCTATACCCTTTTTAAAATGCTGGCTCTCTTTGCGGGGGGGAGGATTATTGGGTTATTATTGTTTTGATTTTGTGTATTTGATATTTTATGTGAACCGCCCTGAGACCTTTGGGTATAGGGCGGTATAGAAAACAAACAAATAACAACTTTGACAACAGAAACCCCATTCTTCTTATTCTTCTTTTTACAAAATGGCTTCTCCAGTTGCCTTTTAAAAGAAAAGCCTTCTATTTTCTGTATTTATTCTTCACTCTGCTTGAAGCAGACTTCATATCCACCTACCATTTCCTGTGCTCCTTTTCACACCCAATGACTTGTTGGTTGCAAGGTAAATAAACTTGATTTTGCCCCTCACATTCTTTCATTTGTATTCGTTTTCCCTTGTATCTCTTTTTAAAGTGGTAAATAATAATTTTTCTGTGCCTTACAATTCCTTTGCTTACTTAAAAAAAAATATTAACAATAGTTTTGAAAAGAAATCTAACCGAAACTGGTTTTTGTTTCCATTTTAAACCTGTCCCCCCAGCCTCCCTCTCCTATTCCCTCTACCCATTAGCTCCTTCAGCTCTGACCAGTGAGAGGGCTAAAACCAGTACTATAGCCAGGGACAGTCTCGCTCACTAGAATCTGTCTCGCTCCTTCCACCATTGTTGGTCATAAAGGCACATAAAAAAGTCCTTCAGCCCATTAATACAGTGGATGTAAATTGTTTTCAACATGGGGTCATTGCGCATGAGAAATTAGTGCCCATCCCAATCCCTAATAAAAGGGTTGCTGGGGTGCCAACTTGAATAAAATATTGGGGGGGAGGGGGCAGTAAGCACTGCCCTCCATAATCAATCACATGACATGGCACACCCCCATTTGAATGGCAATACCCATCAACTTTTTTGGGGGGTCCCAGTCCCTTCAAATATTTTATTGGGGAGGGGGCTTAAGAGGAGTTAGCTCTTAAGTTGGGGTATATGTCGTTCCTGGATCAATGTCTTTGCTTGCTTTGCTATGTGTAGCACCTGCTGTGCCTTTGAATGGCATTTTGCCCATGTATCACACTGATCTGAGCATTAAAGATTTTGGTAGGCTCTGCAGCCTGAGTTCGAATTCTTCACTGAGTGGGAGACGGGAAATTCTCCACCACTGTGTGCTTTTCTGGAGATTCTCCTGAGCCTCCCATAGCCAGTTTTTCTTGGGGGGGTGGTGTCTATGCTCTTCCCTTTCCCTATAATAAGATGTTCTTGTTCCTCCCATTTTTCTACCTAGTTGTAATTGAAAGTGGCACCATCAACAAACATCTCCCAAGGGATCACAGGTAGAAAATTGTCTTTCTTGCTTTTATTTTTTAAAATCAAAATCAAAGACTTTTCAATTCTGAAATTGGAAATATTAACACAATATGAAGAGAGGTGTTGATGTGCTGGGTACAGGGAAACATTTTTGTATTGGATTAATTCCCAAACCCAGATAAAAGAAATTAATGATTTCAATTCCTTTTGCCTTCTTAATCTTCTGAATCAAGATCAAAAAATTTTCACAGCAGTCCTGGTCAAAAGTTTGAGTAGTAGCTCCAACCGTAGGAACATCTGCCCACTTTGGGCTTTGTAGGCCTTGGTGGCTGCTGCCTGTTGGGGCTGGTAGAGCAGAAGACAGGGGGACCAACAGTGGCTGGCACCAGAGCCAACGACAAGCAGGGTCTGTGTAATTCAAGTTTTGTGCCCACCCTCCCAGCAACACTGAGGCTAAGGGGAAGCTGAAAGCCAGGACCACCCCAGTGGTGGTTCTAAGTAGGAGGATTGGCAGGAAGCCACTGGCTCTAATGGATCAGCCCCCAATGGTTCTGAGCTAGTATGCCACAGCGCCAAACGACCCGCACAGACGAGGCTTCCTCTTGGGTAAGGGCTCTGCAATGCGCTTCCTCGGGGGCAGGGATTTCCGAGGGCAGATTCCCAATTGTAAGTTGCGTTCTGGATCGCAGCCCCTAGGAAGGGGCGCAGAAGCACAAGCTTTCCCCTTTCCAATTTTTCTTTCATTTTGTTCCCCCCACCCCATAGGACCGAGGTGGAACATCTTTAGCTAGGGATAGGAAGAACCCTCTTTTCCTGAAACCCTAGCCTAGAGAACCTATCCATCATTCGGGGAGCCGGCGGCCCGGGCCTGGCCCTGAGCTGGAAGGAGAGGCGGTGCTTTTCGGCACAAGGCAACCGGCCTGGGATTGTTTCCCGCGCGCTGCGAAAGGGAACAGCTGCGGTCGCGCGAACCCTCCGGCGCTGGGAGGGGAAAGGGCGGAGTCGTAATCAGCTAAGGAAGGAAGCAGAGCACCAGCTGGCCGAGCGGTTGCGCGCAGCGTTGCGCTTTTGGAGAGCGTGCGGCCGCGTTGCGCGCAGACCTCGGCTGAGGCTGCGAAACGCCGGGCGAGGCCCGTTCCTCGGAACCCGCGAGCAAACAGCTAGGCTGGGAAGTCCCAGTCGCCGCCTCCGCCTCCCGCCGCGCCTTTTGGCACATCAAAGTCCAGTTGCAGAGCGCGCCTTGGGAAGGATACCTCCTCGCCAAGCGGCCCCCCTCGGGGGCCATGCGCGCCTCTCCTCCCGGCCCTCTGCAGCGCTGTGGGAGTCGCGCACGTCTCCTCTTCCCAGACCGAGTCACCGAGATAGCAGCGGGGCCCCCAATTCCTCTTGCGCCTCCCCTCTCGTCGAGCTTCGTGAAGTCAGCGGTCTGAATTTGAGCCGGGGAAGCCGGAGCCGCAAAAGGGCTCTCAGCCCAAGTCTTGCTTTTACGTGTGGAAGGAAGACCACCCATCGCTTCCGCCCCCTCCTTGAGTTCAGGTACAGAGCAGGTATGATGAATGTGCTGTTGAGCATGTGCAGAACGCCCTCCTCCTCTTTGATCAACTGTGCCCCCGCGGTATCCGGCTAAGATTACATATTTGGGCATGTGGTTTGTCCAAAAATGGTCGTGTGTGTGTGTGTGATTGTGATGTATCCAACTATACCCTATTCAAAATAGTCCTAATGGATCTAAGCTAGTCATGTCATTTAATTTCAGTGAGTCTACTCTGGAGTGTGACTTAGCAGTTGGAAGGGACCCACAGTATTTTAATTTTTTATTTTAATTGTTGTCAGTTATTCTCATTATTACTTACAAAATTTTACTTGTTTATTTAACTCAGTTTTTGAGTTGCCTAATAGAAATACAGTGGTGCCTCGCAAGACGAAATTAATTCGTTCCGCGAGTTGTGTCGTCTTGCGATTTCTTCGTCTTGCAGAGCGCGGATTCGCTGGGTATTAACGGCTTTAAGAAAAAGGAAGCAAGCCCATTGGGAAAATCGTCTTGCGAAGCAACACAAAAAACGAAAAACCCTTTCGTCTTGCGCGTTTTTCGTCTTGCAAGGCATTCGTCTTGCGAGGTACCACTGTACAGTATTCTCAAGTCCAACATGTATGGTAAGAAGAGCAGAGCTGAAGCACTCAATAAAAACATGAAATCAAAAAGTCGAACCCATCAGTCGCACAGCAGCAAGAATCTAGTTGTAAAGTCCACCACAGACAAGGAAAAACTCCTGTGACTGATCCAACAACACTACAGAAGCTGAAAGTGGCCAAATTGCCAAAACTTCACAGAGCCTGAAATAAAACGGTATCAGTGATGCTGAAAGAGAGGTGTTAAAAAGGCAGCTGTTGTGATCAAGTGACAGGAAGAGAACAAAATAGAAAGTAATACCATTTCCACTGTGAGAGCTTTTCCTTCTTGCATCCTAGGACAAGTGAACTGTTGTAAGAGCAAGCTAAAGTCAAGCAATGTAGCTGAGATCATAGGATCATAGTATCGTAAAACTATAGTGCTGGAAGGGACTCTGAGGATCTAGTCCAACCCCCTGGCAAATAGACATTCTGCAAAGCTAGATTTAAGGTGCCATTTGATGCCTAGCCTATATATCTAACAGTAAATAATTTTCAGGAATGTTAGCCAACGGATTAGCTTCAAACTTACCCGCAGTTAAATAAAAAACTAAGGAGGAGGCAGCTGACAGTCTGTGCCATCTCTAGGCTGGTTGTAATCAAAAAAGCTGGCTGAGCACAGGCTGAGGTGGTGAGGCAGAGCCCTGTGTGCCCTAACAGACCAGATTCCTGTGCGTAGGTGTGTATACATACATACATACATACATATGCACATACATACATATGCACATATACTACTCCTCTCTAGAATCTTCTGCAAGCAAAGCCTGTGCTCCTCCTGGGGCTGGAAAGGGGTTAGTTTGACCTGCACTTTGGTAGTAAAACTAAATTACTGTCTCATGAAATGAGGCATGTCTAAAAAGTGTGTCACCAACATGACAAGTTCTGAAAGTTCTGACTTAGTTTTAATCTGGGGCAAAGCAGAGACACAAACTATATTGCTGTTTTGGGGATGGGTGGCCACACTGCCTCCCTCCTTAGTCTCAGCAGGGAAGTGGATGGGGACAAAAGTAGAATTAGTTGACTCTGTCTGCACATATTACAGTGGTACCCCGGGATGCGAATGGGATCCGTTCCAGAGCCCCATTCGCATCCTGAACAGAAGGTAAGACGCAACAGCACGTCCGCGTGGGTCGCATTTCACTGCTTCCGCGCATGTGTGTGATGTCATTTTGACCGTCTGCGCATGTGTGAGTGGCAAAACCCGGAATTAACGTGCTCCATTACTTCCGGGTCGCTGCGGAGCGCAACCCGAAAGCGCTCAACCTGAAGCGTATTTATCCCAAGGTATGGCTGTATTTGGACCCCTTCCACCCTACGAGTCTCAGTGGCATTTCCGCTTCTCCTGAATCTAGTTTCAGAGGTCCTCCTGGATATTTGTTCTCCCCCTTCCCACCTGGAAGGTCTTGCAGCATTTTCTACCTGCACAGGAGGTAGCCAGCCTAGCCAATGGCCAGGGATGATAAGGAATTGTGGTCCAACAAAATATGGAGGGCCATAAGCTCACGGGTTTGGTGAAACAGTCTTCCCACCACACGCACTGAACATACATACAGACACATAAAGTGTATTGGACTTCACTTCCATTGAACTGACCATGCCCAGCACAAAGGATAATATCCAAGTATGAAAAGTGGTCTGCAGCACTCCTTCCACTTTTCCAAATGTCTTCATATGGTGGAGATGTCCTAAGCAGCAGTCTTTTAAACAATCGGTTTTATTTTTTTTCAGGGCATTGTCCTCAAGGCCCAAAGCAGATACATGGCTAATGAGACCTTAAAAGGATGCAGTTGTTTGTAAGTATGCAATTGGGGAGAAGGTGTGTATGGGATCTGAGTCTGTACTCATACGCTCCTTTCACCATGGGAATATTCCTTCCATTTAACATTCTTCATGTGCCTCCTTGCCTTCTGCTCATTTGACAGGCATAGCACACCTTCCCAGGGGGTTGCTTGCTTTCAAAACTCTGCCTGTTGGGTTCCTTTTGCCCAACAGTTGCAGCTGCTTTAGTAACAGAGGAATCTGCCTTAAGTCAAGTCAGATTGTTTGTCTACAGGCTGGCAGGCAAGGGCTCTCCAGGATTTCAGACAGGAGTTGTTTCCCAGCACTTTCTGAGAGATGCCAGGGATTGGACTGGAGACCCTCTGCTTGCAAAACATACACTCTGCTACTGAGCTGTTGTTCTTCACCTAAAGATAAAGTAAGATTCTAGTCCCTGTTGTTCTCAGCAAAGGGCTGAACTTGGGGCTTCTGCATGCCAAGCTGATTCTTTGACACTGAAGCTATGGCTGTTCCCCTGAAGATGGGAGTTTTAGTCCTGCAACATTTGGCCTTGAGGAACATCGGAAGCTGCCTTAAACCAGTCCTTTGCTTGAGGATTGCTTGAGGCATACTGGGAAATGCCAGCAATTGAACCTGAGAACTTCTGCATACAAATCTGATCCTCTGTTGCTGAGCTACAGCACCTGCCCCATCCACGATGGTTTCTTTTAGATCCCAGTGTAACCTTAAGATCAACCTCCTTGCTCCCCAAAACCTGTTGTGGGTACATACCTAATTCTGTTCCATGTGTGGCCACTTGGCTGCTCACCTGCTTGGGGTGGGGAGGAATTTAACCTGCAACCAGTTAAACCAAAGCTCTGTTTCTTTTAAGCTTCTTTGCAGTTAGATCTCGCGCCATGCAGGCCTAAGCCAATTATGGCATCTAAAACAAGCCTCTTAAGAGCACAGTGATCGCCATCCACTTAGCTCATGGAACGAAGGGCAGGTGGGACTATCGGCAGACCTGTGAAGTCTGAGTGGGACAGAGGTTTGGTGCAGAGCAGCCGATGTAAGGCTGAGTTGAATGCCCTGTTCAGATACAGCCCTAAACCATGGGTGGCTAACCTGTGGCCTTTTGGAAGGTGGTGTTTGACCCTAGCTCCCAGGTTCATTGACCGTTGGGCCATGCTGGGGCTAATGGGAATTGGAGTCCAGAGACAATTATTGTGCTGTAGCATGGTGTGTGCAAACCTTAGCCTGTGGCGCTTGCCCCTCGTTCTTTAGTGTGACTGCAAGTAAAACGTTTGGAAATATTTGGCTGTAAGTTGCCTTGGACAAGATAAAGAGGTTGACCAATTAATTAATTAAAATAATATCTCATAGACACATAGAATTTCAGAGCTGGGAGGAACTACAAGGGTCATCTACTCCAACCCTCTGCAACACAGGACTCTTTTGCCCAAGGTGCAACTCGAACCCGTGGCCCTGAGATTAAGAGTCTCAGGCTCTACCCAGTGAGCTAGTCAACTGCTTTTATACTGAGCCCATCTCCGCATTAAGTCAAAACTCAGAATGTTGCTTAGTGGTTCTTAAGCCACAGTTTGATCCTGGCTTCTTTGAACTAACCATAGTTTAAACCAGGTGTGGGGAATCATAGGCTCAGGGGCAGGATAGGGCATTCCAAAGGTCTCTACCTGGCCTCCTGGATTCTCCCCAAGCCACACACCTCACTGCCCCAGCTTCATGCCCTCCTTTTGCTTTTGCTTGCATACAGTGTGTCCACAAACACTGCCTCTTATACTTGTCCGCATGGACAGTAGAGGGGAATGTGGAGAATCTCATCTACCATACAAAAGTAAATGTTTGCATTCATTGCTCTGCTCACTTTTTGCCTTTGCATGCTTGCCTCTGAAAGATTCCCTAGGAAAAAAAAATCCTCCATATCTCTGGAAATGGAGAACCATGTTTTTTTCTGAGAACTACGACTTCCACAGTGGCAGACTTTGGGCTTTCAAATTTCAGAAGTGCCCTGTGTGACAGCAAAATTCGGACTCGCCCCCGCCCTTGTGCTCCATTTTACAGCATTGTTGCAGCACTAAAACCACCTCTGGCTTCCATCATCCCTGTCAATTGACTGTGCTTGCTAGGGCTTATGGGAGTTGTAGTCTGGCAACATCTGGAGGGCCACAGCTTCCCCATCATTGGTTTAAAACGAAGAGTTCTCCCCATCCCTCCGAGCCTGGACACAACAGGGAACTCTGGTTAGCCCACTTGGGCAAAAGATCCCTGCGTTGCAGGCGTTGGACTAGGTGTTCCTCGTGATCCCTTCCAACTCTCCAGTTCTATGATGCTCTGATTCTAAAAGTGGAAGTGAAATTCTCCAGTCCCCTTGCAGGCTTGCCAGTAACCTGAGAGGCAGATATGTGGGGCAACTCTGGTATATTTGATTCCTCACTTGATCTGCCCTTGGAATGCTCTTCTTCCTGGCAAGTTGCCAGACCTCAAACTTGCTCCTCCTCTGAAAATGGTGTGATGTGGACTTTGTTCAAATTGACTTCTTTAGGGTTGCCTGCAGCAAAGTTGTTTGCCATCAAGCTGTTTGCTGTCATTTCCACTTGGGCAAGTGTCTTTCAGCATCCAGTAGGACAATGAATGTGGCGCTGCTTTCCCAGGGTCCTTAGAGTGCCAGGGTTTCTACAGAGCAGGACCCCAGCTGTGCAGCAGAGTGCGACCTTTGCATGTGCAGAGTCCCAGGCTCAGTCCCTGTTAGCAGGTTCAGTTGAAAGACCGCTCTCTGCCTAATGCAATGATGGGGAACCTTTCACCTGGGGGCTAAATGCCCCCATCTCTCTGGCCCTTGGGAATGTCCCTGGGCCGCACTCCTCCTCAGCCAGGCCACATCTCTCACCAGCCCCATTTGCACTGCACTTGAGTGTTTATGTCCTTCAACTCTGGCGGCTTCTCCTGCTTTCGTGGAAGGAGACTAGAGAGGGGAGTATGTAGAAACTAGCCTATGGTACAAACATAAAATTTAACATTTGCCCAGAGTGGCTGGGGCAACCCAGTCAGATGGCAGGGTACAAATAATGAAATTATTATTATTGTTGCTGCACCCGATTTTCCCTCTGGGCTCACCTGCTACTGGCATGTGGCCCTTGGAAAGCTGCCCAGAAGAGAATGCAGCCCTCGGGCTATGATCTGCCTTTCTGCCTGCCAAGAGGAAGCTCAGACTCTCTTTTCTCTTTTTCTTCAGTCTCGGCTGTTTTTAACTCTGGTCATCCTGTGTGCCTGCTCCATCCTGTACATCTTGATTTGCCCTTACTTCTGTCTGTCGTTCTGTTGGCTTGGCTGCCATCACCCGGAAGAGCAAGAAGGAATCCTGCCAGCTGGTCCTGGAGCTGCCCAGTTTGAGGGTTACATCAGCGTCCCTGATGGGAAGGTGAGTCAAGCCTCCCGGATATGAAAGCGACCATTGTCAAACCATGGCATTGGTCAGTTGAGAGGCACCAATTCAGGTTGCATTTTGGGGTGTCCTTTTCAGAGAAAAGAAACCCTCCCCATAAGCAAAGAGGGGGGAGGCTTTTATCTCCTCCCTGATGTGCTTGTTTTCTACTTGCAGTGTGTTTTTTTAAAAAAGCAAAACATATGGGGTGGGGAGCATTCAGAAATGTGACTTCCTCCTCCCCACACACCTGGAGTAGTGCAGACTGTTCTGCCTCCTCGTTGTGCTCTGTGTGTTCAAGTATGTTCAGGGTTTAGAAAGGGATGCAGAAAACTTCTGAAAAGGTCATTTGGATCTGCATTATGAAGCACTCCTGTTCAGGGTTCCAGCCAGCCATGCCCTTCTTTCAGACACTCCATTCCTACTTGCCCCACAGCCAGCAGTCAGTCCTTTTCGGGGCCCAGACCTGTTTGGTAGGTTTCATGCCACCTTGCGTCTTTTTGTGACAGTTTTTTGTAGTTATGGTTCTCTCCACCCCCAAAGGTTTGCTGATACTTCCTCTTTGGGCCTGGATGGTGCTGTTTTAGCTGCATAAGCAATGACATTTAATTCTGAACATCAGAAATAGAGGAAATAATACAAACACCTAGGCCAGGTGGAAAGGGCCTTGCAGGGAGTGGCCTTTACACTCACAACTGGGCGATGTTCCTCCATCCTCATGAGGAGCCTCTTCAGTGGGGCTGGTGAGTGTGGGCCCTGCCCCCTAGGCCAGGTGGAAGGGAACTTGCAGGGAGCGGCCTCCATGCCCCACAGCCGGGCAATGTTCCTCTGGCTTCATGAGGAGCCTCTTCAGTGGGGCTGGTGAGTCTGGGCTGTGAGGCCTGAAGGCCTAGGGGGCAGGGCCCACACTCACTAGCCCCACTGAAGAGGCTCCTCATGAGGCCGGAGGAACATTGCCTGGCTATTGTTTTATTGATTTAATATGCTGTAAACCACTTTGAGATTTTTATTAAAAATATAAAGCAGTATAGAAATTTAAAAACAAAACAAAACAATCCCTTGCTTGCCCGAAGTGTTTTTGTAGTTCTCACTGGGATGTCAGTATAAACCCTGGATGAATAAAAACCAAAGGCCATGGTGAGAGGTGGGTCCTGAAATATCTCTCTCTCAGATATCAAATGCCAGAGTAAAGATGCATTAATTTAATTTTCACCAAAAAGAAAATCATGCTTCAATAGCAGACAAAATTGCTCTGTTTACTCCTCCTCACAGTTCACCTTTCCTGTGGGCTATTAGTTGCCTAATTGGCAGGACCACTTCAAACTCCTTTTTCTCCTTCCTTTTCTTTTAACCTGGCCTCATAATGCGCCACCAGTCAATTGGAAATTACCCAGTGAACATGTGACACCACATTATCAGACAGCCAGTTAGATCTGGCTGTGTGTCAGTGTCACGAAGCCAGTTCAGAGTGAGAGCAGGAAGTGTTGCCCTCACTCTGGATGGGGGAATCCCCTCCCTTTTCTTGGTCCAGTTTTCAGATGCATGTTGAATTTCCAAAAGAGGGTCTCTTTGTAGAGGCAAAACCCAATTTTGTTTAAAACGTCTGTCTTCTCTTTTGGTTTGGTTCCTATATTTAATGGGGAAAAGGAAGCAGTGCAGCAGGGGTAGCCTTAGCCACTGCCTCTGGTCTTCTCTAAGCTCCCTCCAGGCTCAATTCTCTTCTACCTTTAGCCATTGGCCCGAGTGCCATGTCGCCAGTGTGCTGTGGTATCGAGTTCTGGGCAGATGCTGGGTTCGCGTTCTGGGAAGGAGATTGACGAGAAGGAGTGTGTCCTGCGCATGAACCAGGCCCCCACCCAGGGCTACGAGGAGGATGTGGGTGGCAGGAGCACTATCCGGGTCGTTTCTCATACCAGCATCCCCTTGCTCTTGCGGAACCAGAGCTATTTCTTCAAGCAGTCCCGGGACACAATCTATGTTATCTGGGGCCCCACCAGGCTGATGAGCCGGGAGAAGGTGGGCTTGGTCTACCGCACCCTCCTAAAGGTGAAGGAGATGTACCCGAGCCTGCACCTCTACACGCTGACTGACCAGATGATGGTGCACTGTGATGAGCTCTTCCTGCTGGAGACAGGGAAGAACAGGTGAGAGGTGGCTAGAGTGGGTTATCACCAGGCAGGGACCATAATGGTGAAGCACATCTCCCAAGGATATAAGAAAAGCCCATTGGATCCAGCCAAGGGGGCCTGTCCAGCTGTCATGGACTGGTTGGACTCAGAGGAATGGTGGGAGGAACTAGCTGGCGAACCACCAAGGGAAGAAGACTCAGATTCTTTGCCCAGGGACTGGTGGTGGGAAGACAGTGAGTGGTCAGAGAAAGACCGGAGGAGGTGTCAGAAGCAGAAGAGGTAACAGGCTTTAGTGAGAAGGGAGAGTGTGCAGCAGAGAGCAGTGCAGAATCAGAGACAGGAGCTGAAGCAGGAGAGGAGAGAGGCCAAGAGGCAGAGATGAGTCTGGCCGGTGAAGAGGCACAAGTGTCTCTCCCTCCAGTTGCGACAAGCTCTCCTCCACCCTGGTCTCCCAGAACCAGGAGAGGCATGAAGAGGGCAGAGGAGAAGCGGGCTTCTCACAGGTGCAGCCTCAAATTGCTTAGGAAAATCCGTGGAGAGGAGGGGACTTAGGCAGCTGCGGGGAGGCAGGGACCTTCAGTCTTGGCAACTGATTTCCATGGGGGCAAGACCTTCTGGATATGAGTAGCTGTGCTCATGAGGCCTGACAGATCCTGGTATTGCTAATAAAGAGTTAACTCCAATGTGCTCGGTGTAGTTTACTGCTGGATAGCTACAGTCACTAGCCCAGCATCCTGAGTCACTGGTCAACCCAATGTCCCAAGGGGAAGGCCACAAGCAGGACATAAACACAACACCAACTCTCTCTGCTTGTAATTCCAACAATTGGTGTTCAGGGCACACTGCCTCTGACAGTGTGGACAGAGCCTAGCCATTGTGGCTAGTAGTTGTTGGTGGCCATGTCCTCCATGAATTGGTCTAATCTGACCTGCATGCAGGAAGTCCTAAGTTTGAGCTTTGGTGGCCTAGGAGTCATCCTCCAGCCCTTTACGATTCTGCGCAGAACAAATACTAGCCAAAATGATATACAAAATGTGCTGCATTTTGGGTGGGGGGAATGCTTTGCAAAAAAATAGTTCCAGTTACAGATAGGTAGCCGTGTTGGTCTGCCATAGTCAAAACAAAATAAAAAAATTAAAAAAATTAAAAAAATTCTGGAAAGAATTTTTTTTATTTTGTTTTGCAAAAAAATGTGTATTTCAGGCAGAATTGCACACAGAAATATGCACGTTTGGAGAAATCAACACTGAAAGCCCTATGAATTCTCATGGTGACTTTTTTAAAAAGTTGGAAAAGTGAGAAACAGAGAGAAGCTGCAATTGACAGATTTCCCTGTCTCTATGTTAGTGTTTATGGGACACAGGTGGCGCTGTGGGCTAAAGCCTCAGCGCCTAGGACTTGCTGATCGAAAGGTCGGCGGTTCGAATCCCTGCTGCGGGGTGCGCTCCCGCTGCTCGGTCCCAGCGCCTGCCAACCTAGCAGTTCGAAAGCACCTCCGGGTGCAAGTAGATAAATAGGGACCGCTTACCAGCGGGAAGGTAAACGGCGTTTCCGTGTGCGGCTCTGGCTCTCCAGAGCAGCGATGTCACACTGGCCACGTGACCCGGAAGTGTCTCCGGACAGCGCTGGCCCCTGGCCTCTTAAGTGAGATGGGCGCACAACCCCAGAGTCTGTCAAGACTGGCCCGTACGGGCAGGGGTACCTTTACCTTTACCTTTTATGTTAGTGTCTGCCTTGTCTCTCCCAAATCCACAGGATGAAATCTGGCTCCTTCCTGAGCACAGGCTGGTTCACAATGGTTTTGGCGATGGAGTTGTGTGAGCAGATCTTTGTCTTTGGCATGGTCAGCGAGAACTATTGCAGGTATGGCACAGGGAGGTGCGGTATGAAACAGTATGTAAGCAGAGATACACACACATTATTTAAGAATAATAATAAACATAATAATTGTACCCTGCCCATCTGACTGGGTTGCCACAGCCACTCTGGACAGCTTCCAGCATATACAAAAACAACAAAACAATCATTAAAAATTTCCCTATACAGAGCTTTCAGGTGTCTTCTAGCTCCTTGGCATCTGATGGTGGGTGCATTCCACAGGGTGGGCACCACCACCAAGAAGCCCCTCTGCCTAGTTCCCTGTAACTTCACTTCTTGTAGTGAGGGAACCACCAGAAGGCCTTTGGAGGTGGACCTCAATGTCTGGCCTAGAGACACTCCTTCAGGTATATAGGGCCGAGGCCATTTAGGGCTTTAAAGGTCAGCACCAACACTTTGAATTGTGCTCAGAAATTTAGTGGGACCCAGTGAAGATCGTTTAGGATTCTTGTTTCATGGTCCTGGACACTGTTCCCAGTCACCAGTCTAGCTGCCGCATTCTGGATTACAGTAGTTTCTGATTCACCTTCAAAGGTAGTGCATTTCAGTAGTCCAAGCGGGAGATAACCAGAGCATGCACCACTCTGGCAAGACAGTCTGCAAGCAGGAGGTGGTAGACAGCTGCCTTGGACATAGAATTTACCTTTTGTCTCCATGGGGAGTCCATATTGATTCCTAGGCTGCACACCTGGTCCTTTAGGAGCAGTCACCCTATTCAGGACCAGCAAATCCCCCACACCAGCCATCCCCCGAAACAATACTTCTGTCTTGTCAGGATTCAGTCTCAATCTTTTGACTGCCATCCACCCCACAACAGCCTACAGACACCCACACAGGACGTTCACCCCTGCACTGGTTCCAATTTAAATAAGAGGTAGAGCTGAGTATCATCTGCATATTGGTGAACCCCCTGATGATCTCTCCTGGCAGTTTCATATACCGTATTTTTCGCCCTATAGGACACACTTTTCCCCCTCCAAAAATGAAGGGGAAATGTGTGTGTGTCCTATGGGGCGAATACAGGTTTTCGGTGAAGCCTGGAGAGCAAGAGGGGTCGGTGCACACCGACCCCTCTCGCTCTCCAGGCTTCGCGGACCTCTCCGCAAGCAGCGGGAGCGCTCCTGCTGCTTGTGGAGATTTGCCTGCATGCTGAAGCCTGCGCGCGCTGAGCTCAGCGCGTCCAGGCTTCGCGGACCTCTCAGCAAGCAGCGGGAGCCAGCACTGGGCTCCCACGGCTTGCAGAGAGCTGCCTGTTTGGGGGCTAGGGTCGGGGGAAGCTCGGGCAGGCCTCCCCTGCCCCAGGCCCGCGCCTGGGGGAAAATAATTTCTCCCCCTTTATTTCCCCCCCAAAAAACTAGGTGCGCCTTATGGGACAGTGCGTCCTATAGGGCGAAAAATACGATAGATGTTATAATGCATGGGGGAGAAGATGGAACCCTGAGGCATCACAGAAGTGAGTGCCAAAGGGCCTGAACACTCATCCCCAAACCACTTTCTGGACACTTTCTGCATGAAAGGCTGGATGGTTACGTGGGAGCCGGTTGAAGCTAAATCCTTCGAAGAGGTCCTGTGGCTGGGACGGGATGATATGGGATGGGGGGGGGCAACTCCCATCTTTTGCGGGGGCGCAATTAGTGCCAGCACCATCCGTTAAGAGTTTGGGTGTAATCTTCGACACCTCCCTTTCCATGGAGGCGCAGATTGCAGCTATAACAAAGGCGGCATTTTTTCATCTCCACCAAGCTAATCAGTTGGCGCCTTACCTCTCTCGCCCTGACCTAGCCACTGTGATCCACGCGACGGTCACCTCCAGACTGGATTATTGTAACTCGCTCTATGTGGGGCTGCCCTTGAGACTGACCCAGAAACTCCAGCGGGTGCAGAATGCTGCAGCGAGACTCCTTACGGGGTCTTCACTGCGAGATCACATTCACCCGGTGCTATACCAGCTGCACTGGCTCCCAGTGGAGTACAGGATCATGTTTAAGGTGCTGGTTTTAACCTTTAAAGCCCTATACGGCCTAGGACCCTCGTACCTACGGGACCGCCTCTCCTGGAAGACTTACGGTCTTCAAATAAAAACATCTTGAAGGTCCCAGGCCACAGAGAGGTGGCCTCAACTAGAGCCAGGGCTTTTTCGGCTGTGGCACCAATCTGGTGGAACACTCTGTCACAAGAGACTAGGGCCTTGCGGGACTTGACATCTTTCCGCAGGGCCTGCAAGACAGAGCTGTTCCACCAGGCCTTTGGCCAGGACGCAGCCTGACCCCCTCCCTTTGGCTGGCGAGGGCGGGATATAAATAAAATTTATTATTATTATTATTATTATTATTACTATGACAGTGCCCTCAGCTCCCAGCCTGCCTAGATGGTCCAGAAGGATACCGTGGTCTGTGGTATCAAAAGACACTGAGAGATCCAGCAGGACCAGGAAACAGCTTTCACCTCTATCCCAAGCCTACCGGCAGTGTTAGAAACTGGAATAGGAATGTTAGGGGCCAAGTGGTTCCTGGGACCTAAGTCGTGGGTGCCAAAACAAAATGTCTAGGTGCCATTTTTTTTCTACCCCTCTAGCAGACCAGGCAGCCCGACAGCAATAAAATAAATGCTGCCAGATTAATCAGGTGGTCTGTGGGGTAGCGCAGCAGCAAAAGATGCGTCTTTCGCTACCGCACTAACTACCCTGCAAAACATCTGATTCGCCTAACAGCTCAGCAGCAAAAAAAAAAAAAAAAAAAGATGCATCCTGTTCTCACAGTTGCTTTTGGGAAGCCCCACAAGCAAGAACTGAGTGCAATGGCAGTTCTCTCTTCTTGCAGTTCCCAGCAAACAGATACAGTATTCAGAGGCATGCTGCCTCTCACAGTTGAGGTAAAACACAGTCCTCTTGGCTGGTGGCTGTCAACTCAGCATTGTTGACACTGACTGGCAGTGAGTTGTTCAGATGGAGGACATTCCCACCCCTATCTGGAGATGCTAGGGCTTGAACCTGGGGCTTTTGGGGGACTGGGGGACAGCTGTTCAGAAGGGGAATGGACTCCCTCCGGAGCAGTGGCTTAGCATAGGATGCCGGCATCCAGGATAGGGCAAATGTTGAGCCCCTCTGGTGGATTAAGCAGCTGAGGTGGGGGCACACAACAAGGGTGTGCATTCAGAGAGGATGAATGGAGCCCACCTCCAATAGGCTCCTCACCCACCATGTCCATCCACCTGCCCACTAGACCAGCCCACCTTCTGCTGCGCCTCAGTTGCCAGGGCTCTATGCCTGTCATGGGGTGCCTGATTGCACCTCCTCAAAAGTGTGCGCCTGGGGCCACAACCCCTCTGCCCACCCCCCCCCATCCCCAACACGCTATGTCTCTGCTCCAGAGGGTGTGGACTCTCCTTCCTTGAAGGTTTTTTAGCATTGGTTGAATGGCCATCTGCCATGTATGAGATTCCTGCAGAGTTAGAAGGTCCCCAAAGAATCTTAGATTCATGGAATTGTAGAGTTGCCAGTCACAGGGTCCAAGATACTTGGTATGTGGGAAGGCGCTCTTTTAAGTACTTGAATCCCAAGCTTTGAGTTTAGACCAGTAGCTCTCTGGCAACCATCTTTCAGGACCAGGGGCAACCCAGCAGCTGCCGCATTCTGCAATAGCTGCGGCCTTTTCCTTCAAGCGCAGCCCCGCTTACAGTGCATTGCAGTAATGCAGATGGGAGGAGACATGGGTTTAAAGTAGGAGGAGGCACATGGTAGCCCAGCTCTTAACCTGTCAGACGGCGTGGTCCAGGCTTTAAGCATGCAGCAACCTGGTTTTCATTTTCTGTGTTTTTGTCGTCCTTTGATTGGCAGAGACAGAATCCAGCCCACTGTGCCTTACCACTACTTTGAAAAGGGCAAACTAGATGAATGCAAGATGTACCTGACCCATGAAAGAGCCCCCCATGGTGGGCATCGTTTCATCACAGAGAAGGCCGTCTTTTCTCGCTGGGCAAAGAAAAGGAACATTGTCTTCACTCACCCTTCGTGGCCAGATGGGTAGATGAGGCCAGCGGCAGGCCACCCACGGTGCTATTGTTGCTTTGGTATTTTCTATGAATTCAATCTTCAAACATTTGTGACGGAAGCCATATTTGTCACTGTTTGGTTCTGCACAAAATGCTGGCTCCTGCACGCGTGGTTTTCAAAGGGGAATGAGGCAGCAGGATGCAGAGCAGCCGGTACAGGGCCTCTTCCATTTCCCTTGGCCATGTTATTTCTAAACTTCCAATCAAGAGGCAAGGAGTTGTTCTCCTCTTCCTGAACACTGAGTGGAAAGTCCTTGTCGTTGGTAGGTGGGAAACACTTTGGAATTACTATTTTTTTTTAAGTGGAGGGATGGAAACATTTCAAATATTGTAGTATATATATTTAAGCAATCCTCACTAGTGTTGGATTGTTGCGGCCTACTTCACCAAATTATGTTTTCCTGTGCTTGACACATTGTGTGATGAGAAGTACACCTCGATTAGGCAGCAACGTTTTCTAATGCTGGAGATCCCAGGTAGTTTACCTGATAAAAGGCTCCCCACCCCCTGAGTTAATGGGATCTTGGGAAGCAGATGAGGGGGAAGACAGTAATCTGTTTCCACAATAATTGTTCCTATGTTTTGTGCACTGCTGAGAGATTGTTAAACATCACGTGGTTTAGCAATAAAATGAAATAAAAAATGAAATAAAATAAACGACCCCTTTCTGCCTGAGACTCTCAGTAGCAAAAACAGCCTTGGCTGCCATGTGGCTGTTTGCTGTGTTTGTGGGTCACGTGGCTCTGTGGGCCTCTCCATCATGTCGCCCTCCTTCCCCACCCCTTCAGCTGCTTCCTCTTATCTCTACCGCCTTCCGTGCTTCTGTTTCCCTTCAGCTGTTTCTGAGAGATTATCAAACATTTTAGAAACCTGAGCATGGAAAGGGCTTGACAGTGCATAGCCTTTCTGAGTGTGAGAGGCAGCTACTTGAGAAATAAACTGCTGTGCTTCACGCGTTTTGGCTGTTGGAAAACAGGGGTGGGGTGTGTACCTTGTCAACCGCAGATGGCCCCCAGACTAAATTCATGTGGCCCTCAGCTTTATTTTACGCAGGTGACGAGGAGGGGGGAAGTGGGTGGCAGCAAGAGAGAGAAAGCCTACGTATGGAAGCAGAGAGTGGGGTGCCTCACCATAGATGCTGCCCCCCACTCACTGGCAGACGGGGCCCCCAACAGGGAGAGGGAAAAGTTGCCCTGAAGAAATAGCAGGTGCAGTTGGAATTGTGAGAAAGGGAGTCAACCCTTCTCAAAAATACACACCCTGCCCTCCAAGTGGTCCTTTTCCCTTGGAGAAAGGCTTACCAGTGTGAGCCAGTGTGGTGTAGTGGTTCAGAGCGGTGGACTCGTAATCTGGTGAACCAGGTTCGCTTCCCTGCTCCTCCACATGCAGCTGCTGGGTGACCTGGGGCCAGTCACACTTCTTTGAAGTCTCTCAGCCTCACTCACCTCACAGAGTGTTTGTTGGGGGGGAGGAAGGGAAAGGAGATTGTTAGCCGCTTTGAGACTCCTTTGGGTAGTGATAAAGCGGGATATCAAATCCAAACTCTTCTTAAAGTGCGGGGAGGAAGGCATTCTTCAAGATTCAGGCTTTCAACGAATCTGACCATTTTTTAAGCAACAATGAAGGGATCAGTGGCACAGCTACAGGTGGAGATCAGGGAACTGGTGGGTTGAAATGGTTTGCTGGTAGTGGTGTTCAGCCACTCGGCATGGAGGGAGGAGGAGGGAACTGTGGACCAGCGCTGGATTTTTTATCTGGAACACACCTTGGAGGAAGCCCTCCTCAGTGGGAGCTGGTTCCCGTTGGGAGTGGTAGGGCAGGGAGGCCAACAGCAATGGCAGGCAGAGGCAATTCATTCTAGCTTTGCCGCCCCCCCCCCGCACCCCCTGCTGAGTTCTAAAAAGGCAACACTGAGATGAGGAGAAAGAGGAGAGTGACAGCCGAGGTTGCAGGGTCACACCACTTACCTAGGGTGCTTACTGTTCCATTTCTGTACGCTTTCTGAGCAGCCGTAAATCCCGACCCTCTCGTTTCCTGATGCCCAGCCAAACCCCTATGTGTTTCTGCATAACCATCTAAGTTACAAGCCTCTCTGGCTTTGTAAAAGTGCCATGTGCAATGATGATAATGACAATTGGGGCCCCAAAGAGGGCCTCAACCAAGCTATAGCCCTGGGCTCCTTCGGGAGGAAGGATGGGATATAAAATAATAATAATAATACTAACAACAACAACAATAATAATAGGTTGTTATAGTAGGGCGTGTCATTCTGTCTTCAGTGAGGGGGTCTTAAAGAAATTTTTTGGGTGTGAGGACTTCAAATCTGCTATTATTTTGTGTGATTTGACAACATTTGGCTGGGTAAGTTTACGTATGATGAAGCACATAAACTGTTTTCAGAAAACCAAATAATTTTAATTTTATCTTCTGAAAATGTCAGGTAATGCTAAACAACAGTAATATGAATAAATACATTATAATATTAATATTTAACATGCAGTTAAAGTACTTGGCAATCATTTTTAACTATTCCTATGCAATTTTACACACATTTTATTTACGAAGCAAAACTAAATTATATTAATTTAACCAAAATATATTTCGAATTGCCAAGTCATGTAACAAATTTTTAGCATCCCTCATTTTGGGGAATTTGGAAGTTGAAGAATTCAGCACACCCATCATGCTATGGTAAATGAGGAACTGGAATGGGGAATAGATCAGCCTTTTAAAATTTGGTAAGATTATTGTTTATTTTGTTAAATGCATTTCTCACAGCCAGGTATCTCACTGCTGCCAAGCAATACATTAAGGATAAAAATAATGTTGGTGTCAGAAACAAAAATCCTGAACTGCAAATTATTTCAATCCTATTCCTCCCCCGCCCCCCAATGAAAATATTACAGCTATTCTTTCTGAGAAGACTAGAAAATAAGACAGCCACTATCACAATGTCTTTATGGCACTAACACTCAGAATATGGTGATCAGTTCTGGTCACCACACCTGAAAACGATATTGTAGAATGGGGAAACTTCCAGAAAAGCGGAACTAAAACAATTGAGGGGCTGGAGCCACTCCCCTTTGAGGCAAGGTTGCCATGATTGGGGCTTTTTATTTCAGAAAGGAAGGTCAATAAACTGAGGAGGCAGGGAACGTGATAGAGGCACATAAAATTACACATGGAGTGAAGCAAGTGACTAAGAGTATTTCTCCTCTCACGATGCTGGAACTCATGGAAATCCACTGACGCTGCAGACAAAGAAAGTACTTTTTCACACAGCACAGAGTTGAACTATGGAATTCACTCCCACAAGATTTGATGGCCACTATCTTGGGACACAGGTGGCGCTGAGGTTTTACTTGCCGATCGCATGGTCGGCGGTTCGAATCCCCGCGGCGGGGTGCACTCCCGTTGCTCGGTCCCAGCGCCTGCCAACCTAGCAGTTTGAAAGCACCCCCGGGTGCAAGTAGATAAATAGGGACCGCTTACCAGCAGGAAGGTAAACAGCGTTCCGTGTGCTGCGCTGGCTCGCCAGATGCAGCTTGTCACGCTGGCCACAGGACCCGGAAGTGTCTGCAGACAGCGCTGGCTCCCGGGCTATAGAGTGAGATGAGCGCACAACCCTAGAGTCTGTCAAGACTGGCCCGTACGGGCAGGGGTACCTTTACCTTTACCTTATCTTGGATAGATTGAGGAAGTGCAGAAAGGCAGTGATTTAGAGGATGTCATATAGATAATGTGAAATAAATGGAGGTACAGGAAGCTTGCTATTCACGTTAAATGGCAGTGTTGCATGATCCCAAGATCCTGAGAACCACAGGCTCTCTGTTCCTGCTTTGCAGGCTCATCCTCCGAGGGCAGTGGCAGAGAAAAGCTGCGAAGCAGAAACTATCGAAGCTCATCTCTCTTCTGCCCTCCCCCATGCATAGTTATCTTCTCTCTGTTTTGAAAAGTACTTTTAAAATTATCTTCTGCGGCAACAATAAACTAGGTGAACATTAACCATTATTGGTGTCCTGGTGTTCTTGTCACATTGTCCATTTTCCTTACCAAGTTCATATCCTTGGTTTAAGTCGCCAAAGCATGAACAATCTATGGATGCCCCTTGAGCCAAAATCCCACATGTAGTTCTAAGAAAAAGAATGTTGAGTCTCCATGGCGTCTGCTGCACTCAGCACTCCCCCAATCGCCATGACAGTATGACATGAACAATGCCCTCTTTGTTCTGAGGGGAGGGGGAAGAACAAATAACTCACTGAAAGTTTGGAATTTATTGGGGACTAGGCTCCTCAATTGACCTGAGCCAGGGAGCCTCCAGACAGCCAGTATTTTGTGGGAGGGATCCAAACGCATCCTGGAACTTAGGGAGAGGCCCATAACTCAGTGGTAAGTCATCTGCTTTGCATTCAGAAGGTCCCAGATTCAATCCCAAGCATCTCCTGGTGGGGCTGAAATATCCCCTGCCTGAAACCCTGGAGAGCTCCTGCCAATCATTGTGCAATACTGAGCTAGATGAACTAGTGGTCTGACTCCGTATGAGACAGCACCCCATATTCCTTATTGAGGTTTGCACACACAAAGTGAATATTTAGGAGCTCTGCTGCCAGTGGCATAGCGTGGGGGGTGCAGGGGGGGCCGGCCGCACCGGGCGCAACATCTGGGGGTTAGGGTTAGGGGGCGCAAATCCACGGGTTAGGGGGCGCAAATCCACGGGTTAGGGGGCGCAAATTCACGGGTTAGGGGGCGCAAATTACTTGCCTTGCCCCGGGTGCTGACAACCCACGCTACGCCACTGTCTGCTGCCCTAGTGCAGCAAATCAACTTTTTAAAAGCCTCAGGGCTTTTTGCAGGTTGGAAAGTGGTAGGAAAATCCATTGAAAATGCAGGATGGTTTCGAAAAAGATCTAGGAATCTGAGCAGACCACGAATCCACAGTGTGACGCAGCAGCAAAAAAACACCCCCTAATGCTATTCTAGGCTGCATCAACAGAAGTCTATCATCCAGATCAAGGGAAGTATAATAGTCCCACTATATTCTGCCTTGATCAGACCACACCTGGAATACTGTGTCCAATTCTGGGCACCACAATTTAAGAAAGATGTTGACAAACTGGAACATGTGCAGAGGAGGGCAACCAAGATGATCAAGGGTCTGGAAACCAAGCCTTATGAGGAGCGCTTGAAGGAGCTGGGTATGTTTAGCCTGGAAAAGAGGAGACTGAGAGGAGAGATGATAGCCATCTTCAAATATTTCAAGGGATGTCACACTGAAAATGGAGCAAGCTTGTATTCTCCTGCTCGGGAGGGTAGGCCTCGATCCAATGGCTTCAAGTTACAAGAAAGCAGATTCTGACTAAACATCAGGAAGAACTTTCTGACAGTAAGAGCTGTTCAGCAGTGGAACAATCTCCCTTGGGGGGTTGTAGATTCTCCTTCCTTGGAGGCTTGGAAGCAGAGGTTGGATGGTCATCTGTCATGGATGCTTTAGCTGAGATTCCTGCATTGCAGAGGTTGGACCAGATGACCCTACATCATACTGTTGACTCATGTTAAGCTTGTGTTCCACCAAGACCCCAGGTCCTTTTCACATGTACTGCTTGTAAGCCAGGTGTCCCCCATCCTATATTGGTGCATCTGGTTCTTCCTGCCCAAGTGCAGAACTTTACATATGCCCCTACTGAAATTCATTTTGTTAGCTTGCGCCCAGTTCTCCAATCTGTTAAGGTCATTTTGAACTTTGATTCTGTATTCTGTGGCATTAGCTATGCCTCACATCATCTGCAAATTTGATAAGCACCCCCTCAAATCATCCAGATAACTAAAAGGTTTAAAATACCCACCCACCCCACACAAAGAAAATTAAAGCTAGGACCACCACACCCACATATAAAAACCAAATGCTTCTTTGCATTAAAAGCAAAGATGCATTAAATGTTGGCTGAGCAGCGTTCAAAACGGAGGGGGCTTTCCTTGCCCCCATGCAAAGTGCCTCCTCCGGAAATGTTGAGAAACCTAAATCTGTGAGACAGAGTTGCTATGACAACTGTACTTCGAGAGCATGGTAACCATGGGGAACAACCGTCTGACGCACCCGGCCACCAGCAACTACTGTTGAGGATTTTGCCCTCATGTCTAGTGCATGTCCCGACTGTACACTATATCCTGCTTTTACAAATATCACCCAAAGCTGCTTTCAAGGAGTTTCAAATAAACACAGTTTCAGGCCAGGGAAGCATTCTAGAAGGGGTCATGCACACCTCTAATGGACCAGGTTTGCTGCTTTGTGATGCAAGTCCTGGCCATGATTAAAATGCATCTTGTGCCTTTAAGCATGATTTTAGTAAGTTGGCAACCCTAAAAAACAGAAGCACTTGTGTAGTTGGCTACCGAGTACCTTAATGTTATCAGATAAGTTTATGCTTAATGTATATTTACATATACCTGTATATATATATTTTAAAGTGTATCAGACCTCTTTATTCTATCCCTTTCAAAGTTAAGTAAGCGGTGTTTTAACCCAGCTGGACTGAAATATTGAGCTGCGAGCTTTGCAGGGCAGGAAGTATCAGCTTTGATGAGAAATAACTCAAGCCTTAGTGACTGCAGAGCAACCGGAACAGAACAGTTGCATTTGTGTGTGTGTGTGTGCGAGAGAGAGAGAGAGAGAGAGAGAGAGAGAGAGAGAGAGAGAATGGATTTTGCTTACAGGAGGGCAAAGAAGCACGTTTTGTCTAGCAGATGAGCAAGCTGGCAATATCTGAAGTGTCAGCAATCTGGACTCTTTGATGCTTAATAAAAGTTCCCATGAATGCATGAGAGAACAATACAGTGGTACCTCGGATTACAGACGCTTCAGGTTACAGACTCCGCTAACCCAGAAATAGTACCTCGGGTTAAGAACTTTGCTTCAGGATGAGAACAGAAATTGCGTGGCGCCAGCTGGAGGCCCCATTAGCTGAAGTGGTACCTCAGGTTAAGAACAGTTTCAGGTTAAGAACGGACCTCCAGAACGAATTAAGTTCTTAACCCGAGGTACCACTGTATTGAGGTAATTCAAACCAGGATTTTGGCAGAGAAGAATGCCGTTTTCATAAGCTAATTGCCATTATGGATTCTATAGGAAAGAACATTTTGCTGGGAGATGCAACCAGGGCCAGTCCAAGACATTTGGGCACCTGAGGTTGTAACAAAGGAGACTTCAGCTAAACAGGAAGCGTTTTCGATGGCAAGAGCTGCTGGGGACATAACACCTTGCTGTGTAAATATTTTTAGATAATTAAACTTGGAACCTTCAGGTTTTTTTAATCTGGTTCTTTTTCCTTAAACACTTGCAAAGGAAGTCCTCAGACTGTAGTCTGATTGTCCAACCTTGCATCCTTGCATTCCTTTCTGCAAAGAATAATTCCTGAACTGTGTTTCTTGGGCCTGTGTGTGTTGAACTCTGCACAAAAATGGGAAAAAATAAAGATTTCCCCCTCTAACTCCGAGCATAACTGATTGGGTGAAGGAAAATATGGCATCCTCTGTCATAAAACTTGCATGTGAGAGGAACGCAATGCATAATAAGAATGAAAATAAATTTATTGAGAAGCCGGCCTTGTTTTTACATTTCTGGAACAACAACGTAAACAACAATATTCTTCACTTTTGGTTTATACATGGTACTGTAGAGTTTTTGTTACGTTGTCCCTTCCGCCTCCCCTTCCCTCCATTCCATTTTCTATTCTTGCCTTTCCTCCTTTTTATTTCATTTTTCCCCCCAGTGTAAGAAGCATAGGGTCTTTGATGCATAATTGGTTTTGGCTGCAAATTGTAATTACATAATTTTATTTAAGAAACACAAACAAACAAACAAACAATTCAAAAAGCAGAACCCAAGTGCAACAGGAACTCTCCCCATGTGTGATACTTGGAAGTAGACGATCTCCAGCTACAGGCAGAGCATAGCCATCATGGCTAGTGGTTACTGACAGCCTTGCCCTCCAGGAATTTGTCTAATATTTCCTCAGCAAACCTGCCTTCTGGGGACAAAGCCTTCAGTGGCAGCAGCTAAATAATGGAATTCCCAGCATAAACTTGTGCAGCTGGTGCCTTTTGTTATTGCCTCTTAATTATATCTTGCAAAGCCTGCCCTAATCTTTTGGACTTTTAAGTTTAATGTTAATTGTTATCCCATTCAGAATCCTACCTTTCCTCCAAAGAGCTTGAGATGGTGTGCATGATGGTGTACCCTTCTCCATTTCCTCCCTTATAACAACCCTGCATGGTAGGCCAGGCTGAGAGACAGTTATCAGTCTGAGGTCACCCAGTGAGATTCATGGCTGAGTCAGGATTTGAACTCAGGTCTACCAGGTCCTAACCTGACACTCCAACTACTACACCACCCTGGCTCTAATCTGATCTGTCTTTTAGTATATTTGCTCCCCCTCCCCATTTTTAATTTTTTAAAAATTGACTTCCAGTTTGTGCCATTGATTCTGCTCCTGTTTTTATTGTTATACTTCTTTTTGTATCTGATTGTTAACTGTCTTGAAACTCTGCAAGAAGGCAGACTGTGAATACATAAATAAATATTTTACCATGCACCAAGGAGGAAATCAATTGAAAAAACAACAACAGGCCCTCGTTGCATTTGTTCCACAGTGTTAATGTGCTTTTGGTGCCTTATTGCGTGTGCATCACTCTCCCTGTTTCACCTGTGTAGCGATGCTCTTTAAACACTTAAAATGTGAACTGGAATCTACTATCTTCCCTTTCAGAGATGTAGCTTCAGAGTGGCCTGAAGCCTCTACCCAACCCCCGTCAGGGATACTCAAGGACCGCCCCCCCTAGAAAATTTGGCCATCATTTTAAAAAGCAAGTCTCTCGTCTCTTTTACATGTGGTGAAATAAGAGCAACTATACAGACATATTTCTTCCCAGTAGCTCATTAAGAAACAATGCAAGTAAATAGCATTTAGACTTTGGTAAGCTACCTACCTGTATTTATATTCTGCCTGCTCTGCTAATAAAGCAGAATGGCATGCAGATGGCCTGGTATAAATCCACTCCAATGCACAATTATGGCAGCAACTATGGGGAAGGGCCATATTTCAGTAGCAGAACACCTGCTTTGCATGCAGAAGGTCCCAGGTTCTACCCCCGCCCCCCGCCCCCCCCCCGCATCTCCCAGGTAGGGCTGGGAGAGACTCTTGACTGAAGCCCCGGAGTGCTGCTGCATAGATACACCAATGGTCTGAGTTAGTATAGAATGTTGTGGTTTAGTTGTCTAGTTGTGTCCGACTCTTTGTGACCCCCTGGACCAGAGCACACCAGGCACTCCTGTCTTCCACTGCCTCCCGCAGTTTGGTCAAACTCATGCTGGTAGCTTCGAGAATACTGTCCCACCATCTCGTCCTCTCTCGTCCCCTTCTCCTTGTGCCCTCCATCTTTGCCAGCATCAGGGTCTTTTCCAGGGAGTCTTCTCTTCTCATGAGGTGGCCAAAGTATTGGAGCCTCAGCTTCAGGATCTGTCCTTCCAGTGAGCACTCAGGGCTGATTTCCTTCAGAATGGATAGGTTTGATCTTCTTGCAGTCCATGGGACTCTCAAGAGTCTCCTCCAGCACCAGAATTCAAAATCATCAATTCTTCAGCAATCAGCCTTCTTTATGGTCCAGCTCTCACTTCCATAGATCACTGCTGGGAAAACCATAGCTTTAACTATATGGATCTTTTTCGGCAAGGTGATGTCTCTGCTTTTTAAGATGCTGTCTAGGTTTGTCATTGCTTTCCTCCCAAGAAGCAGCCGTCTTTTAATTTCGTGAGTATAGAATACACCTGCCAAAAACAAAACCAGTTTGTGGGTATCCCTCTGGCCCTATCCATCAGGACTAATGATTGCTGGTGCAAAAAGAGATACAGAGAGTTTTTCGGTTTTTTGTATCATTGCAACCTGTTGCTTATATGATCACTTTGGGGAACTACGTATTTGATCGCAAGGCAATAGTGTAAATCTCACAAAAAAATAAAAATAGATCGCTTGGATTTGTTCCTCGGGCCCCTTCTTGGTGTCAAATCTCTCTTCCCAAACACCTCACTAACTGCGCGCGCGCACAGCGAGAGGCAGAGGCAGAGAGCGAGCTGAAATCGGATCAGGAGAGAGGAGGAGGAGGAGGAGGAGGAGGGAAAGGGTGCCCCTGATTTGCTGCTCGGAGCATGAATGCAGACGGGAGAAAGCGAGACGTGCTAGGACCCAGAGGCTTGCAAAATCCAAGAGAGTCATCTTTTCGTCTGGATCCCAGAGGTTTAGCAGCTTCTTCTGGTGGTGGGATGTGTGCAAGTGAAGCTGGTACCAGCCCAGAGGAGAGATCCATTCCTGGTGAAATCTAGAATTGGATCGAGGGCGCACCGGAAGATCAAGAAGGTGGCATGCATGGCTTTTTTGGGGGGGGGGTTGTTTTGTGAAGTAGAGGCGAGGTGGGGGGGTGGAGAAGCTGCCAGGGTCTAGAAACCTTAAGATATAGCGGCTGGTTTCTCTCTGGTTGCCCCTAGATCTGCTTCGTAGGTTTGGTTGCCTGACAGCAGGCTGCTGAGTTTGACAACAAACAGGCCTCCCATGGAAACCATTGTTAAATATTTGTTTGGGTAAAGGTCTTGGGGCTCCTCCAAATGGACCCAGGTGTCCGTACTATCCGTTACACTTGGCTAAGCTTTTTATGTATGTGCATGCTAACGATTTATTTGACAAATCTCCAAAGGATAAGGGTAGGTTTAAAGAGAAGTAAGGTGGGTTTTGGGGGGGCAGGGTGATTGTGTGTATCATATATATATATATATATATATATATATATATATATATATATATACACACACACACACACACACACACACACATACTGTGTGTGTGTGTGTGTGTGTGTGTGTGTGTGTGTGTATGAGAGAAGTGCATTCATATAACAGAGTGGTGATATTTCTAGATAAGAAGACTCCATATATATATATATGGAGTATAGCAATGCAGAAGGAAGGGGTAAATGAAAAGAGGAAGCTGTAAAAACTGAGTCTGTGCACTCATCATTGTTTACAGTACAACTAATAGTGGCTCTCCAGGAATTTGTACGGGGGTCTCACTGAACCCCGCCTGGAGATCCTGCAGTTTGAATCTGGAACCATCTGCATGCCAGGCAGATGCTCTTCCACTACGGCCCTTCCTGGCATACAAGTAAAGGAGCACAGAAGGCAGAGTGGAGTGTCTTTTTAGGGGGCGGGGGGATGTCTTGCTTGTAAAGTTTCTTGTCTGTACACTCTCCAGTATGGGATGGAAGGATTTACTTGGGTCAGTGAAGCATAACTATTCAGCTTTCTTTGATTAACGTCCTTGCACACACCCACACCCCGGCCACTCCTAAGAATATATTTTTTACTTATTTACATCATTGTGCACTGCACTTTCACACAAAATTTTGCAAGGCAGTGCAAGTTACAAAATATCCAGGGAACAAGATGTCAGATTGTGATTGTATTGCACAATCCAAAATCTCTCTCTGGTTGGCAGATGTTGCATTCACTACGTATACGCCATACATGTAAAGCACATTCCCCCACTCCCCAAATAATAATGAAAACTGTGATTTGTTAAGGGTGCTGGGAATTGTAGCTCTCACAGCAGCAAACAACAGTCCCAAGGATTCGTGGGGAGTGGGGGAAACTGCACATTAAATGCATGGTGTGAAGATGGCCCCTTTATATGGTTGGTCAAGATGTGCTGAGCCAGCACTGGATCCTCACTTTGAGTCACTTTTGCATTTTGTGCGTTTGTGCTGTGGGATCTGACATAACTCAGCTTTATTTTATTTTCTCCCTAATGCAGCCTTTGCCAACCTGGAGAGCACCAGGTTGGTGGAAACTGCCGTAATGAAAACAGCTGTTTGGAAAAAACTGTTGGCCTGGGGCAGGGAATTATTCCAAACTTGGCCTTCTGCCACCTGGCATCATGTGCTTTGCTCAAGTTTAGCTAGAGAGAAAGCCTTCGACTCCAACCAGCAGATTGGTCTATGAGGGTCTGAGGCTGCTTTCGATTTGATTCCTCACCAGCAACTGTGTTTGAAAAGCCAGCCCATCTCCTTTATTTTATTTTTAAACACCATTTGCTTTTGCAGGCCTCTGAGAGCAGGGCTGTGTGCCTACCGTCTTGCTGCGATGCTTGAATAAAAGGAGCGAGTGCAAGGGCTGCATCATGGAAGGATGGTCTGGCAACTGGGGCTGGCAGCACCTCATGGCTCCCCACGAAGGAGAAGACCCCCCCAACCATGCTCCCGACTTTGTTCATGTGAGACATCCTGCCTTGGTAAGGAGGGAGACACTGGCCTGGATTTTTAATATGTTCTGTTAGAGCTTAAATCAGGCACAGGCCCAAATGCCCAGGCAGCACTTATTTATCTGCTTGTTTTAAAACATTTGTACCCGGCTGAAGTTCTGAAGGCGGCATGCAATATACTTAATGTCTGCTAAAATAGACAATGGCATAATCAATACTGGGAGTGGGGCAAAGATGTAGATGTACATCCCCACCAACCTCAGCCTGCCACCAGCCAGACCCTGCCCCCCTGCCTTCTTACCTAAATCCAGTCCAGGGTGTCGCCCTGCCTGCCATCTTCCTCCTTCTTAGTCTCAGTGCTGTCCCTTGTAGAACTCAGCAGGGAGAAGGAACATGGAGATAAAGAATGAGTTGGCTCTGGCTGTCATTGGCCTTGGACATACATACTACAGGCATCAATTTATATGTATACCACCTTTTCAGAGTACAAACCGTGCTCAAGGAAGCTCATGACATAACAAATTACAGAGTTACAAACAAAACCAAAAAGTAGTCACAAACAACAAATAAAACACATCAAAAATACACAACCAAACTATTTGATTTCCACATAAATAATTAGATCTTAAAACAGAGATGCAAAACATTAATATCAACAGCAGCAATACCCCGCCAAACAATACCCCTATTCTAAGTGTCTCTTCATCACCCTCAGATTTTGCAGCTGGAGTCAGTCAGGGTCCCACCCTCCCAGGTGGGAAAGGCCAGCAAGCGGGGGGTGGGGGTGGGGAGCAGGTCTTCCGGGGCTCCCAGCCAAGATGGTCTCTGGCCTCTTCAGGTAATCAATAATCTATTTGGTTGCCTATGATCAGGGCCTGCCCAAGACATTCTGGCACCTGAGGCAAACCACAAAATGTAACCCCCCTCTCCACTGTGGTCTAAACCACTGAGTGCTGTAGGTGTTGTTGTACTCCAACTCCTATCAGCCCCAACCAGTGTAGCCAATGGTAGGTAAAAGGTTAAGGTCCCCTGGATGGTTAAGTCCAGCCTAATTTGACTGGGGTTGAGGCGCTCAACTAACTTCAGGCCAAGGGAGCCGGTGTTTGTCCACAGACAGCTTTCTGGGTCATGTGGCCAGCAGGACTAATCTGCTTCTGGCACAACAGAACACCGTGATGGAAACCAGAGCGCACGGAAACGGCATTTACCTTCCCTCCGCAGTGAAACTCCCTCCCAATTGAGATTACACAGGCACCCACCCACCCTTTTCCTGAACTTCAGGTGCATGGCTTTCTTATTCCAGCAAGCATTTTAAGATAGTTTTGCGTTTATGTTCAGTTTTATGATGAGTTTTTAACTGTTTTATTTTCTAGGGTTTAAAAATTCATTTATTTAACTTGTCCACAACATGAAAATACAAGATAAAAACACAAAATACATAATAAAAACAAAGCAAACCAATAAGCCCTCCCCTTTGTATTATTCTCTGTAATGTACACAGCTTAGAAATGCTAGTGATTAAGCAGTGTATATATTTTTGCCAATTATTTTTATTGATTTTCCAAATTATTAAGCAGTATATGTAAGTCTGCTGACACCTGCCCCTCTGCCCTCTTCATGGATTCTGTTTTGGCTACTGTGCCCCACATGGGAGTGCTACCTAACTAGGCAAAAGTTGCCGCTGCTCATTGCGGGAGATTTAAGCACATGTTCAAAGCGTTCTCCGGTTTAACACATGTCCTGGGCTCTTCAGTTGCACTCCCACCCAACTTAATAATTGTTACGGAAAAATTCCGGGTGCGGAGTTGCCCTGCCACCCAGCTCGTCGGACGAAGTCTGCGGGTCCTAGCGGAAGAAAATGAGCTCAGCCGGAGACAGGAGCAATATGCGGAGATCCAAGGTTTATTGCGCAACAGGTTCAAGATGAGATTGAACCCCGAGAATGGGGCGACATAAACTTTTAAAAGTTCCCTCCAAGTCCCAGAATACAGTGCAAGAAACGTCATGAATACATTATGGGAAGTTTGGGTTTCACGGATTACATCACGAATATATTACAGAAAGGTGGGGTTACGCGGATTAGCATTTTAAGGAAGGGAGGGGGAAATATGCAGAGTGAGAGATATGCATAGATAAACATAGATAAACACTTCCTGGGTACAGGTGATGGCAAGACAATGGTCCAGATATGCATCGTCTGCCACCTGGCATTGCCCGGAGGAAGGGTTTGGCAGAATGATCTGACAGGATTAGGGTCTTCCTGAATACGTGACTTGCCGCTTTGGGGATTATGGAGGTAGGGGTAGCATCATGGAGTCCAGAGGGAACTGAGTTGAACGACGCCAAGATGGAGAAAATCGGAGCTTTGGTTGATTTTATATTAATTTCCAAAGTTTCAGTGCTTTGCCGGTCAAGTGTATATTGAAGATCAAAACGGAAATGAAATGGATACATTGTAGCAAGACTTGACAGTTTTACGAGGTCACTGGTTTCGGTTCCATTGTTCTCGCAGCGGGGAGCCGTCAGTAACTTGTCAGGAGGTTAAATGAGGCGTGCAGGAGCTCCCTGAGCTAGCTCCTGCAGGGCAAATGCATGGTCCTGATTGGCTAAAGCACGGCCATTATAGTCAATGGAGAATACAATTCGGTACGGTCTACCCATGTTAGAAATAGAGCGAAAGGAAGGCTTAAGAAAGATGGGCTTATTTCGCCCGTATATAGAAGAGAAGGGAAAAGCCTTTATTCATGAGGCCAGGGGTATAGTGTGGTGCTTGTGTAACAGTGTGGGGGCTGAGGGGTCAGGGCAGAGTTGGGCCCCTTGTCAGGTGGCAGAGGGGTGAGGAAAGGTACCCCCCTCTCCTTCCGTATCAATAATATATTTCTTCTACTCCAACTCCTCCCATTCCATGAGTTCCTGAGTCAGATTTCCCTAGGATCCATACACTAAATAATTAACTCACAAAAGGCAAGTATGGATACTTAAGGTTTTATTTTATTTTCAAAGCAGCCCAGGCATAAACCTAATCATCCTTGCTCATTCAAACCTCATTCTGGTTGATGGCAGAGGGATAGATAGGTCAGGAAGAGGTGGAGAATTCCCCAGTAGGACATTTGAGAGAAGGGAGCTGTGCTCCACTTGGAAGCTCTGCTCTAAGAATCAATTGCATGCATGTTTTACAGAGCCCCACCGAGATCACTGGGGTTTATTCCCACTTAGGAGAGCAATGGATGACAGTCTCTATGTAAAATGTTGGCGTTAAAGCACTGCTGTGCAGCCCAGAATGTTCCATCCCAAGCACAGGATGCTGGGGTTTCATTTTAACACCCACACATTGTTAAAATTCTTCTAACCAGATTGCTAAAGAACACTGAAAACAAGCCTTTTATTGTGCTTAAAATGGCGTGCTCCTAAAGGGAAAAAAAACCCTTCTACAAACTAGGGGTGGGCAGATTCTTCAGATTCTCATTTTTTCTGGTCTTAACATCAGTTATCCACATTTGCATATTTTTCTTTATGCAAAGGAGAATTCCTCCTAATACACACATGCATGTATGCATGCATGCATGCAGTTTTATAGAACATGCAAATTTTTGCAAAGCAAATTTCCTCTAATATAATGCATTTTAGTGGGAGGGTTTGTATGTTGAATTTTGAAGGGTGGCTGTGCTTTGGTTCATATACTGTTTCAAAAACGGCGAAATGGGGTTTTCAGGAAGGGTTTTCCCACAGCCCTACCTGGAAACACCAGAGATTGTGCATGTAAGGCAAATGCTCTGAGCCATAATCCTTCCCCAAAGAATGGCCCTACCATTAGGCAGAGGGAGATAGCTGGTACTTGGGCGGGGTGAGCAGCAGTGCCAAGGTAAGGGATAAGGTTGTATGTTCTTCTATAGGGAGAATTTTAGCCATCTCTCTTTAATGTTACAGCCTTTTAAAAAAAATGTTATCTGTTTTGGGGCCCCTTAGGGACGTGGGTGGCGCTGTGGGTTAAACCACGGAGCCTAGGTCTTGCTGATCAGAAGGTCGGCAGTTCAAATCCCCACGAAGGGGTGAGCTCCCGTTGCTCGGTCCCAGCTCCTGCCAACCTAGCAGTTTGAAAGCACGGCAAAGTGCAAGTAGATAAATAGGTACCACTCCAGCGGGAAGGTGAACGACGTTTCCGTGTGCTGCTCTGGTTCGCCAGAAGCGGCTTAGTCATGCTGGCCACATGATCAGGAAGCCGTATGCCGGCTCCCTCGGCCAATAAAGCGAGATGAGCGTCGCAACCCCAGAGCCATCCGCAACTGGACCTAATGGCCAGGGGTCCCTTTACCTTTACCTTTAGGGCTAAAAAGGTAAAAGTACTTAGAATTAACAAATAAATAGAAATGGTCCAAGTGACCTGTTGTGATCTACATGGTAGTGAAATGAAGAGGGTTTAGTACCATGCCCCAAAACCTTAAAACCAGGGCTGTGATAAGTTTTTGCTTGAACCTAGACTAGCATTTGTCAGTCATCCCTGCTCAGCAATGTGACCTGGTAGTGACCTTCCAGAGTTTCAGGCAGCATTTTTTCTCCCAGCCCTAACCTTCTGCATGCCAAGCAGGTTCTCTTATCACTGAGCTATGGCCCTTCCCTTAGTTGAAAATTCATAATATCCAGTATAAAGGCAGTTTCCTATGTTCCATTCCGGACGTGCCTGATTCTCCTGGCCTCTTTCCTGACATCTAACCCACGAGGAAATCAGTTTACCCAAGTTAATCATGCGTAGCAATCCTGTCCTTGGGCCTGTTTGGAGGACCCCGACCAGTGCGTTAAGGTCAGGCCTAGATTTTCCATTCACTGCTGCTTTTCCTGCGTGTTGTTTATAGACCCTGCTGGTTTCCTGCCTCCCTCCCCGGTCCTCCCTCCCTTGTCAATTAGAGCATTTTCCTGATCACTCTGAGTGCAGTGCAGGGGGAAAGTAGGGCTTTAAAAAAAGCATTTAAATATCCAGGACACGTGGCAGTTAAGAAGAGATGCCAGCTGCCACATTGTTCTTGGGAAGCAAGAAAGAGAGAAAGTTTATCTATGGGGGGGGGGGTGGGCTGATCTTAAGCACCTTCCAAAAAAATAATAAAAATGAAATGAAACACAACCGTTCTACCTTGGTGCAGCTAGTTAGCTTCTGCACACGCTTGCATACCTCACTCGGCCCTCCTCCAGGTTTGCAAGAGACACATTTCATCCCCCCCCCCAATTTTTTAATTCATTTTGTAACACAAATAAACAATACAAACAGAAATACAAACAATACAAACAAATTCTTGTCTTATCCTTATTTTTTCTAAACCTTGTTAGGTGAGCTTCCCCAAGTCCCCCCCATCTGATTTTCATTTTACCTCATCTTTAGCAGTTTCATATATCATAATTTTAACCATTTTTGTAATCACACTTACTTTTACCATAAAAATCTTCACATTTTATCACTTACAAATAATGCTATTTTAAAATACACTATCTTCTACTACTAACCCTACAGTTAGTAGTAGGGTAGCCCGCTCCCCAGTGCCACAGTCTCCCCTCTCCCAAAATTGCAAACCCAAGACTTCATGCAAGAGCAGAGCAACTTGGGCCTCTAAATCTAGGGGGGCCTCGCCAGCCCACCTGCCCCCCAGCAGGCAATCTCCCCTCTCCCAAAATTGCAAACCCAAGACTTCATGCAAGGGCAGGGCAACTCGGGCCCAGCAACTATAAGACTCAGAGCCAGCCAGTGGGGCCCAATTTGAAGCTCTGGGGCCCAACTTGAATTTTTTTTTTTTGTGGGGCCCCAGTTCACAGCCCAAGTCTGCAGAATCTTAGAGATATAAATAAAATCCATCTAGATTGCCCTGGTGTGTGTGGGGGGGGGGGGCTTAGGAACAGCCTGTGAGGCCCAATTTGGCCAAATTTCTCCAATTGCCTTCAGGCCAGCCCCAATGAGACAAACAGGCCAATTGGACAAACAGGACAAACCCCACGCCCAAGGATAAATGGACATAAATCTGGATATCAGGAATCATAAGACAGAGAAACCAGTAGGAGAACACTTCAGTCTCCCAGGACATCCTATACAGGATCTCAAATTAGCTGTCTTATTTATTACAAAAGAATTTCAGAAATAGACTGGGAAGAGAAGTTGCTGAATTGCAACTTATTACCAAACTTAAAACCATGGAGAGACCTGGTCTGAATAGAGACATTGGATTCTTGTCTCATTATACATGATAAAGCTGTTTTTAGTCATCTCACCCCTTGCTTTTTCCTGTAAGACCAATTGCAGTCATTAACAGTCCTCAACAGGTTTCCCACACCTATCAGCCAATCACCCATTCCCACCACCCCTCCCCACCCTCTCACTATATATAAGGATCAACATAAAACAGAAATAAAAAAATAGAGGGAGGAATGGCAGTACTCCTCAAGCAGTTAATGCTGATGCAGGAACATCTAAACCAGCAGTGGAAGCCGAAGGGTGAGCACCAAAGTTGACAATGGGAACAGATGCAAAAGCACCATTTGCAGCAGCTGAAAGAACAAAATGTGACTCCATGCCAGGAGCCAGTGATGGAAGAAAAAGGTACCAAGCTGGCTGGAGCTGAGAAGGAGCTACTCATGGGGTGCTTCTGATTGACCCCTGGGAGCCTACTGTGGAGGAGGAGAAAACAGAGATTCCTGAGAGCCTGCCAGAGGAACCAGGGGTTGCAGAGGTGCCAGAAGGAGAGGACCAGACACGGGTCCTTCTGCCATGTCTTCTATTCTCCAAAGGGACACAGACCCTATGTGTGCCTGTGGCCCCATGCGCTCTGGCCTCTGCTTGGCAGAGAGAGGGGCAGGCACCGGGCTTTTGTAACAGTTCACTTGGCACATGCTCACACGCTGCTTCCTTATTAAAGGTAAAGGTACCCCTGACCATTAGGTCCAGTCACGGACAACTCTGGGGTTGCGGCACTCATCTCGCTTTACAGGCCGAGGGAGCCGGCGTTTGTCCGCAGACAGTTTTTCTGGGTCATGTGGCCAGCATGACTAAGCCAATTCTGGAGAACCAGAGTAGTGCACGGAAACGCCGTTTACCTTCCCGCTGGAGCAGCACCTAATTATCTACTTGCACTTTAATGTGCTTTTGAACTGCTAGGTTGACAGGAGCTGGGACCGAGCAACGGGAGCTCACCCCATCGCGGGGATTCGAACCGCTGACCTTCTGATCGGCAAGCCCTAGGCTCAGTGGTTTAGACCACAGCGCCACCCGCATCCCAGCTTCCTTATTAGTACATTGCAACTTTCCAGTGCTTAGTCCAGGTGCAAAGCAGACCATGTCCCCACTCTCCTTTGCATTGAAGTGACCCCTACCCCAGGGTGGTGAAATACCTTGTATGCTAGTAAAAGCCCCATCTTTTTCATCCAGAAACCACAAATGTCACCCTGTCCTTTTGACTTTATTGCAGGCATCCAAGTTACGCTGATCGAGGCTCCAACCTAAGGCCAGGACGGCGACATGAAAAACGACAAGGTGAGCCCCCTACCCCACTCCTGCCCCCTGCAGTCTCAGGAGAAATCTGTTTCTTCCTCATATTGTTGATCTATGAATATGAATGTTGCATTGCTGTACTGCACCAGAGGCAGGGAATCTTTTGCAGCCCGTATGGCCTCATTCCCTTCTGCACAAAGAGTTTCCAAGTGCCACATAGAATCATAGAACTGTAGAGCTGGGAGGGTCAACTACTCCAACCCTCTGCAATGATGGAATCTCACGCAGATCATACATGACAGGTGGCCATCAAACCTCTGCTTCAAAACCTCCAAGGAAGGAGAGTCCACCACCTCTTGTGGGAGTGTGTTCCACTGTCAAACAGCTCTTATCATCAGAAAGTTCTTCCTGATGTTGAGTCGGAATCTCCTTTCTTGTAACTGGAATCCACTGGTTTGAGTCCTACCCTCCAGAGCAGGAGAAAACAAGCTTGCTCTATCCTCCGTGCGACAGCCCTTGAGATATGGGAAGATGGATATCATCATTTCCTCTCAGTCTCCTCTTTTCCAAGTTCAACATACCCAGCTCCCTCAACCGTTCATGAGGCTTGGTTTCCGGGACTGTACAGAGGCAAAAATGAGGAAAGGAAAGAACATAAAGAGCACCTTTCTACTGTAAGTTTTCATATACACCAGGGGTCAGCAAACTTTTTCAGCAGGGGGCCAGTGCACCGTCCCTCAGACCTTGTGGGGGGCCAGACTATATTGGGGGGGGGGGATGAACGAATTCCCACAAATAACCCAGAGATGTATTTTAAATAAAAGGACACATTCTACTCATGTAAAAACACACTGATTTCTGGACCATCCGTGGGCCGGAGTTAGAAGGTGATTGGGCCAGATCCGGCCCCTGGCCTTTAGTTTGCCTACCCATGATATACACATTCACATGTCCCTCATCTCCCTCTCTCCAGATAAGCAAAAGCTTTATTAGTGTTCAAGGAACACATTCCATACAGGCAAAAGCACCTGGGCCATGTAGCAGGGCCAGTGATAGGCATGGCTTGGGAAAGTGTGTGGCCTAGGGAGAGGTTCAAGGACCAGATAGAGAGGCCTGGATGGGCACATTTAGCTTCTGCACAAACTTTGGGAATTGCTTTGGGAGTGGCATGCTTCCTGCACTAAGCCAGGAATTCATGGTGCCTTCCTATGGGCATTCTGCATAGACAGCTATGCAAAAGCTGCTGCTTCTCATTGCGAGGGTAAATGAACGTTAAATGTTAAGAGCCACATAAAGCACTTCTGGTTCTCTGGGTTTGCTGCGCAGTTCAATCTGTTTATTCTCTTGCGGCTGTTCACCACCACACCCACTGTTCACCCCCCTCTCTCCCTGCCCAGCAGTTCCATTAGTTCCTTATTCAGATTTCCCCAGGATCACAACACTAAATAATTTACTCACAAAAGGCAATCATGAAGCACTTAAGTTTGTTTGTTTTCCAAAAGCAAGCTTTGCATAAATTTGTGCTTGCTGAGAGCTGGGGTCCAAAACCGGTTGATGAAAGTTGCTCTAGTAGGATGGGAGAGGGAAGGGGGAAATGGGAGAGGGAAGGGGGAAATGTCTGGCCCCCTCCAGACTGATGTGCAGGTTGTCTTTTTTGGGGGGAGGGTGAATTCTGCGATCATTTTATGGAGGATAAGGCTATCACTGGTCACTAGCTGGCTACATTCTCCCTCCACTGAATACTAATTGATGGGAATCACAGATGGGAGGATGCTCTTGTGCTCAGGTCCTGCAGGGCTGCTGACTGGCCACTGTAAGAGCAGGATCAGGATGCTGGAGTAGATGGTCCCTTTGGCCTGATCCAGCAGGGCTCTTCACAGACGCAATAATTGTGCATTAACAGTGAATTCAGGCATGGCCCACCCATGACGTAGACTGAAGCAGCCACTTCAGGCAGAGCCCCACCCTTGCTGCTGCTAAAGGTAAAGGGTAAAGGGACCCCTGACCATTAGGTCCAGTCGTGGCTGACTCTGGGGTTGCGGCGCTCATCTCGCTTTATTGGCCGAGGGAGCCGATGTTTACCTTCCTGCTGCAGTGGTACCTATTTATCTACTTGCACTTTGACATGCTTTCGCACTGCTAGGTTGGCAGGAGCAGAGACTGAGCAACCTTCTGATCAGCAAGCCCTAGGCTCTGTGGTTTAACCCACAGCGCCACCCGCGTCCCAGCTGCTGCTGCTGCTCAACCCTAATTCACAAGGCTTCGGCGGCAGCTTTGTGGGGAAGAAGCACTTTCCTGTTTTACCTCAGGTGGTGAAGTGGGACCAGCCGCCCCTGAGTGGATGTATCCTGGACCCTCTGCACCCAGGATCAAGCAGATCTCCCGCTTCCCATGACTTGGAACCTGTATATTTTGCTGCCACGTCAGACTCTTGGCTCCGGCTCTGCTTGCGAACAACTACTCTCCCCGAATCCCATTTTACGCAGGCTACTGCCAAGCTAGAAAGGTGCCCGTGTGAACAGATGCCCTGGAGAGCAACTTGGCTCTTCTGACCATTTGCCCCCTCGTCCGCTCTTTGTGTCTGCAGGGCCAGCGTGCAGTTGTCTTTGTGGTTCTGTTTGGCCTGGTCATGCTGCTGATCATCTACAATGGCAGGAGCGAAGTCTTCCACTACACTGCGGTGAAAGTGAAGGCCCCGTTGCCTTCCAGCCTCAAAAAATGGGGGGTGAAGAACGGGTACCTGCCAGTCTCTGGAAACAAGGTATGGGAAGCGCGTGAACTTTCAGCTGCCGCTGTTTTGCAGATCATAGAATCTCAAATCTCCCCAAATTTCAGCCCCTCACTGGCTTTGCTGCACACTCAGGTGTTTTCTGCCTAACCAGAAAGTATCCTTGAACTCTTGGGAGAAAAAGGACTGTGTAAGCAACTCGGATAAAATTTACATTCATCACCCCTCCCACTTTTGCCTCTGGTCCTGCCCACCACTGACATGTGTCCACTGAGTGGCTGCCCAGAAGGGAGTGTAGCCCTCAGACTGAAAGAGGTTCCCTACCTCTGTTTATTATTACATTTACATCACAAAAAATTACATTCTCCAAAACACCTCAAGGCGTGCTATAGACACTTCCTAACCCCTTTTTATCCCCATAACAACCCTGTGGGGTTGGTTAGGCTGAGTTACTGGCCCAAGGTCTCCCACTGGGCTTTGTGGCTGTAGATTAATCATTGGTGGTCCTGGAGAGGGGAGTGGGCGGGGAGGGATCTTGAGAAATTATTTCTGGCACATCACCAGCCACTGTACCCTGGTTCTATAAACCAGAAGGATGGAATGATGGGTAAGGAAATTGTTATGTACTGAGTTGAATAGGATCCAAAATGCAGCAGTCTGATTGGTCCTAGAACAATAGGATCCAAAATGCAGCAGTCTGATTGGTCCTAGAACAATAGGATCCAAAATGCAGCAGTCTGATTGGTCCTAGAACAATAGGATTCAGAATGCAGCAGTCTGATTGGTCCTAGAACAATAGGATCCAAAATGCAGCAGTCTGATTGGTCCTAGAACAATAGGATTCAGAATGCAGCAGTCTGATTGGTCCTAGAACAATAGGATTCAGAATGCAGCAGTCTGATTGGTCCTAGAACAATGCAGCAGTATGACTGGTCTGCAGGAGCCACCCAATCCAGCTCCAGATGGAAGTGAATCCACAACCGGGATTGTCTGAAATAAAAATAGCATCTTTGCTAACACGCTCATCTTTATCGTTGAAATTCTTCCCCAAAACGATAACTTTACATTAATGTATATAAAGCAGATACTTTGGGGAAACTTTCATTCCTCTTCACCACTATGAGCTGAATAAAGAGCATGAAATCCACTCTCGACTCTTGAGTATATTTCAGAAATCTTGCCTTTAAGAATTATCTTGGCAGCTGTTGGTAACAAGCAGCCACAGAATGGCAGAGGAGTGATTCTGAAGCGGCTGTATGGGAAATTGATTCTCAACTTCTGCTGATTTGTTCTCGATGATTTTTTCTTTTAAATAGAGTTTTAGAGGTTAGCTGTTTTAGACGTTTTATCTGCCGTTTTCATCTTGGATAATACCAACATTGTATTAATTTATTGGCCTTAGGTGTTGTTAGCAGTCTTTGAGAAGATGTTTTTAAATGAAGCAATGTTTTTAAATGAAGACATTAAATGAAGAAATGTAAGGGGGGGGGGGAAATAACAACACAAAAAGTTAAAAAAAACAACTGTGGAGAACATGAATGCTATGCAGAATGGTTCAAAACTTGCCGCCGCAGAACTGAAAAAACAAGAATGCTTGTGGCACCTTGGGAGACTTGACAAATTGTATTATTGCATAAGCTTTCATGGACTAGGGCCATTTCCTACAATGGAGTATGATCCTCAGTTGTTATGTATATATGGTTCTCAGAACTTGTCTGATCCTGGAGGTTTCCGATAGAGAGTGGAAGAAAAGATTCTATCATTGTGTTCCATGCCATGCATAATTGCATATACTTCTAATATGAGAACCCATTTTACTCACCATTTTCCAAGGCTAACACACACATCCTGCCCCCAAAGAAAAATCCCTTTCTTCATAATACGGTAGTTCTCTTACAGTTCTGCAATATCCTTTTTGAGGTCAGGTTATCAGAATTTTCCCTTGTGCTCTGCCTTCCATCACGGTGTTCTGTTGCACCAGAAATGGTTTAGTCATGGGGTTCCTTTACCTTTTTTAATCAGAACTTGTATACAGTATTCCACACTTGATTGCATCATGGTCTCATGGTCCATAGGTGGCTGCTGAATTCTGAACAGTTTTGCTTTGGATGATAGAACTGCATGTTTTTGAACGTTCTGTCTGTAAATACAAAACAGCCTGCCTGCACATAAAAACTCCCCTAGCGTATCCAGAGAAAGGTCCTTTTCCCTGACATGCTAGTTTTCTGTGTTCAATGAGTTTGTTGTTGTTTTTAACATAGCAGAGCACTGAAAACATGATTCCCCCCCCCCTTTGCTAGCAGGGCGAAGTGCCACACAATTCAGCACTGGAACCAACTTCAGGGGGCCGTGGGTGCTTTGGCATCCCCAATAATATATTTGTGAGCCCCCACAAAGTCGATGGGTAAAGTTGAAGCCCTTCATTGTGCACCCACAACCTTTGGTGCCAGATGGCATCTATGCAGTGCACAAAGGACTGTACCACCTGACATAGAAATCAAGCAACAGAGTCGGTTGCTGTTATTGTTGTTGTTTATTCGTTTAGTTGTGTCCGACTCTTCATGACCCCATGGGCCAGAGCACGCCACTGCCTCCTCCAGTTTGGTCAAACTCATGCTGGTAGCTTCAAGAACACTGTCCAACCATCTAGTCCTCTGTCGTCCCCTTCTCCTTGTTCCCTCCATCTTTCCCAACATCATGGTGTTTTCCAGGGAGTCTTCTCTTCTCATGAGGTGGCCAAAATATTGGAGTCTTAGCTTCAGGATCTGTCCTTCCAGTGAGCACTCAGGGCTGATTTCCTTCAGAATGGATAGGTTTGATCTTCTTGCAGTCCATGGGACTCTCAAGAGTCTCCTCCGGCACCATAATTCAAAAGCATCAATTCTTCAGCGATCAGCCTTCTTTATGGTCCAGCTCTCACTTCCATACATAGACGTAATAGTGTAAGTGTAGCATCCTGTTCTCACAGTAGCTGAATAGATAGATGCCTGTGGGAAAGCAGGAAGCAGGACTCAAGCACAGGTTCCCTCTCTCTCCCCTCATGTGGTTTGAAGCCACTGGATTTCAAAAGCACTGCTGCCTCGAACTGTGGAAGTAGAGCAGCGCCATCATGACTTGTCACCATTGGAAGCCTTCTCCTCCATGGATTTATCTAATCCTCTTTGATAGCCATCTAATTTGTTGGCCATCAGTGCTTCTGGTGGGAGAGAGTTCCATAGTTTAACTATGCGCTGCGTGAAGAAAGACTTCCTTTTATCTGTCCTGAATCTTCCAACATTCAACTTCATTGGAGATCCTTGAGTTCTGGTGTTATGAGAGAAGGAGAAAAACCTTTCTCTATCCACTTTCTCCATACATTTCCCGCCCCGACCTGGCCACAGTGATCCATGCGACGGTCACCTCCAGGCTTGACTACTGTAATTTGCTCAACGCGGGGCTGCCCTTGAAGCTGTCCCAGAAACTCCAGCGGGTGCAGAATGCTGCAGCGAGACTCCTCACAGAATCTCTGCCATGGGAGCATATTCACCCAGTGCTTTTCCAGCTGCACTGGCTCCCGGTGGAGTACAAGGTCAGATTTAAGGTGCTGCTTTTGACCTTTAAAGCCCTTCATGGCCCAGGACCCTCATACCTACGGGACCGCCTCTCCTGGTATGCCCCACGGAGAGCCTCAAGGTCCATAAACAGCAATACCATAGAGGTCCCGGCCCCTAAGGAAGTCAGATTAGCCTCAACCAGAGCCAGGGCCTTCTCAACACTGGCTCCGGCCTGGTGGAATGCTCTGTTTCATGAGACCAGGGCCCTGCAGGATCTGATTTCTTTCCGTAGGGCCTGTAAGACAGAGCTGTTCTGCCTGGCCTTTGGCTTGGAATCAACTTGGTCCCCTCCCCTATTCCTTTTTCCATTCTCCTTCTGTGATGGAACTCCTATTTGGGGACTTCCTTGTCTTTTTCTGGCCATATAGGACCAGTCTGGATAGTGGCCTTGGTGAAGATTTGACATTTTCATCCCCTCAAAAGTTTTTGATTTGAGTTCCTACTGTAATGAGCCAGCATTTTAATGTTGTATTTTAATCTTGCTTTTAAGTTGTATTTCAATCAATTGTTTTTATACCAGTGTTAGCCACTCTGAGCTCAGTCTTGGCTGGGGAGGGCGGGGTATAAATAAAATTTAATAATAATAATACTCTCATCCCCGCACCCCCAGACTTTGGATCATCACTGCAGCCAATGCGTGATCGTCACCAGTTCCAGTCACCTGCTGGGGAGCAAGCTGGGGGCAACAATCGACCAGTCGGAGTGCACGATTCGCATGAACGATGCTCCCACGACGGCCTATGAAGCCGATGTTGGTAACAAGACGACCTTCAGGGTGGTGGCCCATTCAAGTATCTTCCGGGTCCTGAAGAGACCACAGGAGTTTGTCAACAAGACTCCGGACACCATCTTAATCTTTTGGGGGCCACCAGTCAGGATGCAGAAGAGCTTGCTGAAGGTCATCCAGCGCGTCAGCATGTCATTCCCCAACATGACGGCCTTCGTAGCTTCCCCCAGGCGCATGAAACAGTTTGATGACTTGTTCAAAAAGGAGACAGGGAAGGACAGGTAAATTCACCTGCAATTGTACCTCCAGCATAGCTTCTGCAGCTCCTCTTCCAGGCAAGCCCTGCTGCGGGGAGGGAGGAAAGATAGGTTGACTTTTCCTTTTAACTTACAAGAGGCAGGTGTCTGCAGGTTCTGGGGGAATCCCAAGATTTGCAGAAGTAGAAGAAAAATGGTGTTAATAGGTTAATAAGCGGGTCGGGGGGCTAAATCCTAGAAATAAAGAAATGCTAGGATGTTGATTAATTGGGATATGGATTAAAGTATGGGGTGGGATGCAGGTGGCGCTGTGGGTTAAACCACTGAGCCTAGGGCTTGCTGATCAGAAGGTCGGTGGTTTGAATCCCGGCAATGACGGGGTGAGCTCCCGTTGCTCAGTCTCTGCTCCTGCCAACCTAGCAGTTCGAAAGCACGTCAAACTGTAAGTAGATGAATAGGTACCATTCCGGCGGGAAGGTAAACGGCATTTCCGTGCACTGCTTTGGTTCGCCAGAAGCTTAGTCATGCTGGCCACATGACCCGGAAGCTGTATGCTGGCTCCCTCAGCCAATAAAGCAAGATGAGCACCGCAACACCAGAGTCGGCCACGACTGGACCTCATGATCAGGGGTCCCTTTACCTTTACCTTATGGGCTGCAGAACTGTGCCAGACAAGGAATCCCTGGGCTGGCTTATGCAACCAGCCTGGCTGGCCTAGAGAAGAACCAATCTGTTAACATAGCAAAAGGGGCAAAAGGGAGTGAGGTGTGTGTTTGAGGGGACATGAAAATGAAGTTATTGAGCAAGGGTTGCCAGGAAGGAGAAGGAGGAAGAAGAGCTGAGATCCATCTTGGGCAGATTGCCTGCCTGCCCTGCTGCCTCTTGAAAGAACTGTGCTATAAGATCTGGACTCCCTCCATGCAGACTGAAGGTGTAAATAGGTGAATAAACCACATTTCTTAAAGCCATGACAGTCTCTGCCGCGTCTGTCTCCGAAAGGGACACGGACCCTGTGTGAGTGCCTGGGACCCCATTGGATCGGCAGAGAGAGGGGCAGGCACCTCCCACAAAAAAAACCAAAAAACCAGCCAAATTAGGGTTGAGTGTGTGCTGAGTGATAAAAGAATGCTGGCTGGCTGTGGAGTATGAGGTGTGTGGAGTGAAAAATTGATGTGAAACAGAACAGAGTGATTGGAATCCTCAAAGTGGAGAATTCCACACTGCAACATTTTGTTGCAGGTCAGCATCTAATCTACATCAATCACTCACAAGTTGTGTTTGGATTCCCTTTCCTTTGAAAAAACCCCTTCTTTTGTTTCTCCCTGCTTTTGCAGAGTGACGTCAAGGTCATGGCTGAGCACCGGCTGGTTCACCATGGTGATTGGCGTTGAGCTGTGTGACAGGATCCACGTCTATGGGATGGTCCCTCCCAACTACTGCATGTAAGTTCCTGCACTCTGCATGCTCCTTGTCAGTTTCGAGGGGGGGGGGGAGTTGCCCCAGGGCTGTCTCAATCTCTGCCTCTGTTTCTCTGCACCGCTCCCTGCTCACTCAACCCCAACCTTCCCCACCCCCTCCGGTTCTCTTCCCAACAGCAGGAAGCCTCCGCCCCACAAGTTGCCCTACCACTACTATGAGCCGAAGGGTCCGGATGAATGTGCCACCTACATCCACAATGAGCAAAGCCGGAAGGGCCACCACCACCGGTTCATCACTGAGAAGCGGGTCTTTGCCAAGTGGGCGAGTCTCTACAACATCACCTTCTCCCACCCAAACTGGGACTGAAGCCCCCTGTGGGGTGGGGCGGAGGAGAAACCACACAAGTGCCAAACCCATGGACTTGCAGGGCAGTGGGGAGGAGCTTCTGGGGCACACGGCCCTCTCCACAACAGGAGGAGGGAAAGAGATGCCCTTGGTGTGAAGATAGCTCAAGGGCCAACGTTGCTCCTAGCCCCAGGCCTTCCGTGTGCCAAGCTGCCAGGCCTGCTCAGCTGCTGTTTTAAATTTCCCACAATGCCCTTCGGCATTACGCATTGGATGACTCTGCTCCCCCTCCCCCCTTAATGACAGGTCGCAGTCTGCTGCTGCCTGGGAAGCCCATGGTTTGAAAGCCCACCAGAGGGCTTGTATTAGCACACCAAACGACCCCTGTCGGATCAGGATGAGATCTCAGCACCTTGTATCTGCCAACCAGGTACTTCCGAGAAGCCTACAAGGAAGGTGGCAGCCCTCTGCTGTGTTTTGCCTCCTGCTTGGAGCGGGTATACAGAGGTAGACTTCCTTTGTACATGGAGGTTCAGTTTTCAGCTGTCATGGTTAAGAGCTTGTGGGCAGACCATGAATTTTACCCAGCCCTTCGTAACAGGGGTGGGCAACCTTTTTGAGAGGGTGAAGGACGGCACTCTCTTGTGGGAGGGAGGGAGAAGTGGTTGCGGTGGTTGGGAGGGGAACTAAAATGCTGCTAACTTTTTAATAGGGACTTTTCACTTTTACCAAAAAATAATAATAATAATTGCAAGGCAAATGTTGAAATGTGGAGAACTGGAGATTGGAAATAATGAGAAATTGAGAGAAACCAAAATCAACCCTAGCAAACCCACAAGTACCTGCTATGGCTCCTCTTCCCCCCACCCCCACAAACCTGCTAGCTCACCTTCCTATGCCAACTATTTGCATTACTAACAGAACATCCCATAACAGACCCAAGAGGGGATGGAAAGAAGAGTGGCATGGGGTGGAACAAATCGAAGATTTTGTTTTTATTCCAGGGAGGCAAGCCATGTGCCATTAGTCTGCTGTTTACTTAAGAAGCATGTTTGTGTTTTGTTTAGATTTTATTAAGCTTGCATCAGCTGGTCAAAATGAGCCTAGCCATAGGAGCCAACTCCTAGGGGCCGAGGTCTCTTCGGCCTTCCCGGTAAAACATTTGATGGTGCTGGCATTGCCATTCAAATGGTCTGTGTGCACTACATCTTGTGATCAATTATGCAGGGCAGAGCTTACCTGCCCCCCCCCTGTTTTATTCAAGTTGGCACCCCTGAGCCCAGCACTTTGAGAGGGAGGAAAGTAAAATGGAGGGAGCAAAGGTAGCCTTAGCTCAGTCCAGTGGTGCCTGGTGCCCGGGTGGGCAAAAGGCAGGGAGCCCAACAGAAAGGGGAACCAGAGCTAATGACAAGCAGAGCCAACTCATTCTAGTTCTGCAAGGGCAACACAGAGCCTAGAGAGAAAGAAGCTGAGTGGAGCAGCCACCCTCTGGGTAGCTGTAGATAAGAAGGAAAGGAGATGGGGTCTGGCTGAGGACAGGCATGAGGTTGGTGGGGCAGTGCCCCTTTCACCCTGATGGACCAGCCTCCACTGATCTCATCCCTTCCCATTCACATCCTTACTCTGCAACTACCCCGTCCCAGAAACCGTACACTCCTCCCCACACTCATGTTTTCATCTGGTGGTACAGCTCTCATGTGGTAGCCCAGCTGTTGTCCACAACTGTAGTTTTTAAATAGTACCCCTCCACATACAGGATGCGGGTGGCGCTGTGGGTTAAACCACAGAGCCTAGGACTTGCTGATCAGAAGGTCGGCGGTTCAAATCCACGCAACAAGGTGAACTCCCGTTGCTCGGTCCCTGCTCCTGCCAACCTAGCAGTTCAAAAGCACATCAAAGTGCAAGTAGATAAATAGGTACCGCTCCAGCGGGAAGGTAAACGGCGTTTCTGTGTGCTGCTCTGGTTCGCCAGTAGCGGCTTAGTCATGCTGGCCACATGACCCGGAAGCTGTACGCCGGCTCTCTCAGCCAGTAAAGCGAGATGAGCGCCGCAACCCCAGAGTCGGCCACGACTGGACCTAATGGTCAGGGGTCCCTTTACCTTTATCTTTACCCCTCCACACACCACAGCATTTATCCAAAAGCTAAAATAGGACCAGGGACCAGGAAATCAGAAGTGTCAGAAATCAACGGGGACATATGGGCTGCTTCCACAACAGGACATTTATTGTGGAATAGCTACCCTTCGTTTGCTCACTTTTTATGGGGCATCTGCACAGTGCTATCAAAGCATGCTTCGCCCAAATCTGACTTTTTAAAACACAGTGGATCAGTTCAGTCATGGACGTAGCCAAGGGGGTGAAGGGGAGCAGCTCCCCCCCCATCATTAAAATCAATACAAATTGAGGTTCTCCCCCCCCCAATGAAAGCTTGCCCCCCCCCAACAAAAAATCCTGGCTATGCCCATGAGCTAGAAAAATAGGTGCCAGTACTCACCATGAAGTTGTTACAATGAATGCCACACATTTTAACAACAACAAAAAGTGGTGCTATTGCTGCTTACCCCTGAGTACCCCCTGAAAAAACACACTGGAACAGCTGTGCAATTGCACCAGATATAGATAATTCATTGCACAACTACAGTGGTACCTTGGGTTACATACGCTTCAGGTTACATATGCTTCAGGTTACAGACTCCGCTAACCCAGAAATAGTGGTTCAGGTTAAGAACTTTGCTTCAGGATGAGAACAGAAATCGTGCTCCGGCGGCACGGCTGCAGCAGGAGGCCCCATTATTTGGACCTCCGGAACAAATTAAGTACTTAACCCGAGGTACCACTGTACTCAGTAGCATTCCTGGCTGGTTATGGCCTGGATACAATTTGCACAAGCCATTCCCTTCTGAATGGTATGCCTCTCTGCTCAAGGAATCAACTCTTATCATGTTAACCTTTCCCTTTCCAAATATCAATGCCTTTATAACAATTTCTTTCCTCCCATTTCTCTGGGGGTAAGAAAGGTTATAATCTAAGATGCAGTGAGGACTGAAGGTATTTAATCCTTTCACTTCCCCATAATGCTCCCAATTTAAATCCCCACAACAATTGGAACTGGGGGGAAAGGGAACTGCCCAATTGACTACAAGATGTGGTTTAGGAAGCCTAGGATACACAGTTGTGATTCCAATTCTAGTTTAAAGCTGGACAGCAACAATTTGGTGCTTCTGAGTCACCTATGTGTAGAAGCAGGTCCTGTGGCATCAACTTTTCCCACTCAGCTGGTCTCTTTTGTATTTGGCATGTAGAGAGATTGTTTCCTCAGAGTTTGGACTGGGGCAGCTTCACCCTGTGGCCACCTTTTGATCAGAAAGCCAACAATAACCTTGATGACCTCCTTATCACACAGCAATATCTTTTTGTTTGTACATGCATGGTGTCCGTGCAGCGTGTCCACCCAGCGAGGGCAACGTTGCAATCTCATATTTTTACAAATTGAGGAAGGGTAGCAAAGTCATCTTACCCATAGGAAAACAGCTGTTGCTCTGTCCAGCTCAGTATTGTCCACACACAGTGGCAATGGCTCTCCAGGGTTTCAGACAGGAGTCCCTATCAGACCTAAATAGAGATGCTCAGGATGGAACCCTTGTCCTCCAACATACTGCTCTTCCACATGACACAGCAGATCAGAGAGAGCAAAGGAAGATGCAGTCGTACCTCGGAAGTCAAACAGAATCCATTCTGGAAGTCCGTTCAACTTCCAAAATGTTCGAAAATCAAGGCGCAACTCCCCCCCCCCCATTTTTTAAAATTGATTTTCACACTTATAAAAAAAAGAAAAAGAAGAAAAGAAAAACGTTACAATACACAAACAAAAACACACACATAATAATCAATTTTAACTTCTAAATCCTAATTTCATTACATTGATAACTGACTTCCTCGAATCCCCTCTAACTGAATTTCATTATATCACCTATTTAGCAGTTCTCCAAATTCATATTTCTAATAATATTAACTTCTTTGATTTACTAACTTCTACTCCTTTATTGATGTTCTAATCCTTAATATTTATTAATAACATATTCATATTCTTATTCTTATTATCTTATTATTACTTACAATACATTTCTCTTTATCTTATATTACAATATTTGACCAAATATTCTTTAAAGTTCTTCCAATCCTCTTGTGTCTCCTCTTTTTTCTGGTCGCGGATTCTTCCAGTCAGGTCAGCCAGCTCCAAAAAGTCCACAATCTTTATCTGCCATTCTTCTATTGTTGGAATCTCTTACGATTTCCAATTTTTTGCTAATAAAAGTGGCATACAAAAACAGTCTAACATCTTTTTTGGGCAATTCCAGTCCTATTATTCCAAGTAGAAAGGCTTCTGGTTTTTTAATAAATGTATTTTTCAACATTTTTTTCAACTCATTATATATCTTTTTCCAGAAGTCTTTCAGTTTAGGACATGTCCACCACATATGATAGAAAGTACCTTCTTTTTCTTTACATTTCCAACATAAATTATCATTTGTATGATACCTCTTTTCTAATTTCACCGGGATTAAGTACCATTTATACATCATTTTCATAATACTTTCTTTTAATACAGTACATGAAGTAAACTTAACCCCTTTCTTCCACAGCCTTTCCCAATCTTCCAACATTATATTGTGTCCAACATCTCTTGCCCAATCAATCATCACAGATTTAACTTGTTCGTCCTTTGTATGCCATTTTAACAACAAATTATACATTTTGGAGAGATTTTTAACATTAGCGAACCAAGGCGCAACTTCCGATTGGAAAATGGAACCTACAGAACCCAAAGAATGTTTGCAAACCGAAACACTCACTTCCAGGTTTGCGGCGTTCAGGAGCCAAAACATTTGAGTTGCAAGGCATTCGACTTACGAGGTACGACTGTACTGCTGAATGCAAATCCTAGATAGGCTTCTTCACCAGTTTGTGTTTAGGGTACTATCATACCCTGTAACCTGCCTTAAGCAATAATGCTCTCATGTGATTTAGCACCTATCTTTACCCAGCTGTAGATTGTACCAGTACTATAAGCTACTTGATAGTTGAAGGGTACTGGGAAGGAAGGCAGGCTTTCGCTGGCCTTTGTTTTTGTCTTTTGCCCATTTCGAAGCCAATTTACAAATGCTGGGAAGTGGCAGTAGCTATCAAGAGAGGTTGCACAGGGTAATTAAACGACACTGATTTGTGTGTTTGTATGTCACATTGATGCACAGGTCCTTGGATCTCAAATTCTGGAAGGATAGATAAGATCAAAATGATGATCTTCCATTCCTAGGCCACCCATCCTTTGAGTCACGCTTCCCTGAATTTTGAAATGCAGTTCTCAAAGCAAATCATGTTTGTAAAATGTGCATATTGGGGAAAACTCTATAATGAAATGCTCGTATTAGCAGTAGCGGAGCTTCATTCTCCAGCAACAGCAGCGGAGAGCAGGCGGGGACGTGGCTGGCGCACGTCCTGGGGTGTGTGGCACACTGCCTGCAGGGTGTGGCATGCGTCCTGGGGGTGTGGAGTGCCACTTGCAGGGGCGTGGCACCCAGCGCGGGGGGGGGGGGTAGAGCAGCCACAATGGCACCCCACCGGAATCGTGGTGCCAGGGGTGGTGCGCTCCCCTCCGCCAGTGAATATTAGTGAGTATAACATACAAAAATGCATTCTGTTAGGGGAAATTACTTACCAACAATGTTTGTGTTAGGGGAAGCTGCGTACAAAAACTTGTATATTGCAAGGAAGTCATGCTAAAATGCAAGTGATTTTTCTGTGAGGATTTAGGGGGTGAGAATTGCAATCTGATGTGGAAATGTGCAGAGCTGAACTGAGGAATGAGAATATAAAAAAAATGGGGAAATGTGAGAAACCAGAATTGACAGATTTGCCTGTCCCGTTGTTGAACCCCCTCCCTTTTGGCACAGCCACGTATTTACATATTCCCCACTTGATTTCATGTATAACACCTGCTGTCAGGGCCGGCCCAAGACATTTTGGCACCTGAGGCGAACCACAAAATGGGTGTCCTGCCCACCAGGGAAGAAGGGGTGAGTGAAGATCTACATCTGGAACAAGTGGAGAGGAATCAAATTCCTTTCCTGAAAGCTGAAGTGGGAATCAAAAGCCATTACTGGGTGGGGTGGGGGGTGAGGGCACTTTGAATCACTTGGTGGGAGGAGACCCCAGAGGACAACTCCTACCATTTCCTTCCTCAGGGTGAGGAGACCAGCAGCACCTATTTGCCAAGAGGCTGTTGTGCAGGTGGCATTTGAGGAAGAAGGAGGCTGCCAAAGAGGCACAGTGCCAAGGAGTGTGCTGCAGCCATCACAGTGGCAGCGGGCAGTGCATTCCTGGGAGGCCAGATCTGCCCCTGTGGATATTGCCGCCTGAGGTGGTTATCTCACTTTGCCTCATAGGTGGGCTGGCCCTGCCTGCTGTAGGGCAGGCGAGCGTGGCTTCACCAAAACGGCTTTGTGGGCTTAATGGGAAGGCCTGGTGCGCCATGTTAGGCCCATTGGCTGGTGGTTCCCCACTGCTTAGTGTTACAGAACAAGAAGTTTGGTAGCTAATCCCATTGTCCCATGTATTCACGTATTTCTAAAATCTAAGGCACATACAAATCACCATGGTTTATCAAAAAGCTGCTGCCTCTTCTGTGTTCTTACAGAACCATCATAGAACTAGGGGCGCAAGTTCCCCTAAAGAGTAGCTACTTTTTGTCTTGGGGTTCATTTAGATTGCCCAGGTAGTCAGATGTGCGTCTCTCTTTTTTTTCTATTGTTCACCTGTTTGGGTTGAGAAAGTAGTATTCAAGCTTTCTATTCCCACAAAGCTTTGCATTAGGAGATATCACTTGGCTTGATGATGAGTTGCATACAATGTAAAAGCCTGCAGCAAAGAAATAACTGCAAAATGCAAACACTTGCAGCTTCCCCTAGGACCAAATAAGTGACTGCTGTGTCTAATGGCTTCTCACGTGACAATCATACACTGGGATAATTTTAGAGTCCTGTTGCTTTGACTACATTTGCAGACAAGAAGCACGATCAGCATGGACAATCAGGACAATCATTTGGCCAAGTCTTTCTTCCTCAAGCTTGAACAGCACTATTAGTTTCTGGCCAATTGACTCCACAAGACTTCCTATAAAAAGACTGAAGAAGAGCCCCGCTGGATGAGTCCAAGATGGGTCAAGCATCTGTTTTGCACAGTGATCTATCAGGTGCCTATGGGGAGCCTATAGGCAGGACGTGATAAAGGATATAGACCTTTAAAATGCATTGCACACTGAAGATGGCATTTGTTTGGATTTGAAGTCCCACGTTGGACCTCTGTGGGCTGAGATATCTGACACTGGCCAGCACTCTTTCAGTCATTCTTCCTTTGGCTAAGTTTGGTCAAAATTTATTGTGCCAGGTCCGGTTAAATGTTTGTAGAAGCATCTTGACTCGCATGTGCTGACTGCCAAGTAAAGAACTGCACATCAAACCAGCAAGGGTGGAAGTTTTGTAATGATTTGTATGGAAATAAATACTGCTACATCTTTGTCTTTTTCCCTTTTCTCTGTTACCAGTTTTAAGACTAAAATTAATCCATCTTAGGCTGCAATCTTAAATGCATTCACAAGCCCCACTGAGACTAAGCCGCACTGAGCACCATGGGGCTGGCTTGTGAAAAAGCATACTATATGAAGGCTGCAACCCATGCACACCTAATTGGAAGGTACACCCAGTGGCTGATTCTTGAGCTGATTTCTTCATCTCTGAAATGAGACAGTCAATTCCATCAGTCTCCAGCATTCTCATACGGGGGACTCACTCAGACATGCATTTGGGGGCCCATCTCTTAATTTTTCAAACCAATTCAATTCAATATAAGTTTATTGTTCTAGCCAAAGGCCATGACAGACCTGCAGCAACAGTACTAATAAACAACACAGATCATATATACACCCATCATATAAGCCAACATCCATGATGTAAGAGAGAAGGTGATTTAAAACTAAACCTGTGAAGCACCACAATAATTCATAGTGGTTTTATCTAACTCTTTCCTTGATTTTGTTTTGTTTTGTTTTCTGCAGCCAGTGCTGCACTCTGTATTAGAAAGCTATTGCCACTCAAAAGAAACCAAACAATTTATGCTGGGTTTCACCTGCTTGCTTTTGTGAATAATGTTTTCAGAAAGTGATCTCTTGGATCTCTATTTGAGGAGCAGGCTAACAGATAACGAGTAATGTCTTCCACCTGAGGTTGACCACAAACACCACCTTGTGGGACCTTGTTGCAGTAGCTGTCCGAGTCCGTGGTGGCCATCCCTTTGAAATGCAGCTCAGTAAAGACATTTCTTAAGGAAGCTGGTGAGTTTGATCAGATAACTAGCCGAAAAATGCTCTGCTCTCGGGAGTGGATAAAGGCAAAGGTAAAGGGAGCCCTGATCATTAGGTCCAGTCGTGGATGACTCTGGGGCTGCAGCGCTCATCTCGCTTTATTGGCCGAGGGAGCCGGCATACAGCTTCCGGGTCATGTGGCCAGCATGACTAAGCCGCTTCTGGCGAAGCAGAGCAGCGCACGGAAACGCCGTTTACCTTCCCGCCGGAGCAGTACCTATTAATCCACTTGCACTTTGATGTGCTTTTGAACTGCTAGGTGGGCAGGAGCAGGGACCAAGCAACGGGAGCTCACCCCATCATTGCGGGGATTCGAACCACTGACCTTTTGATTGGCAAGTCCTAGGCTCTGGTTTAACCCACAGCGCCACCCGCATCCCTCGGGAGTGGATACTAAGGGGGAAATTCAGTATTTCTAATAAGTTGCAGGTCCGTTCTGGATTCTATCAAGATCCAGTCCCTTAGTTGACATGTATTCAAGGTAAATGCAGAGTTCAGTTCTGGGAAATAATTATAGTCTAAAACAGCTTGACAAGCTGCTTTTCAGCACTGGTTCTCACCCTATAGCACAGCACAGGAAAACACTCAATTGGTATAACAGGAATTATTTTAATATACTATGAGTGCAATCAGTTCTTGCCTTAATTGTTGGCCACCTGCAGTAACACTTTTGGACAGCTTCCATCAGCTGCCCTCCCTTATTGCAATAGAACTTCATCAATGCTCCTGTTTGCTGTGTTTTGACTTTCACTGTCTCCATACAACCTTTTCAAGAGAGGGATTCACTAAAGAGCACACACAGATATTTAAATGAATGAGTTTGTTCTACAGCTTGCTGATCTAAGCACCATTTATACTTAGGACTGTGCCTGCCGAAAGTCATAATCTTGGTCCTAGAGTAATTTATAGATAGGCTTTCCTGTTTACAGTATGTGCTGAACACCTCCAAGAGATTTTTGAGGTCCAATCGCGAAAGAGAAGAGCAACGCATCACCCGCATGCATCAAGATTGAGATCTCTCTGTTCCCAATTACTGGAGAGGGGGAGCTTGCATTGCCTAAATATGGCACCAAGTCATTAATATATAAAAGTTAAAAAGAGTGGGAGTCAGAATGCAACCTCTGAAAGGCCTCAGCCATACCAACATTTAAACATACTCTGACCCTCATTTCAGTATTGCTGTATAGTTATTAGATCAATAGCAGAAATCTGCAGTCAACATTGGCAAATGACTGCAACTGCCAGTCAAAACAGTCTGTTTTGATTAACAGAGGCAAACACAGAAAGATTAAAAAGGCTACATAAAGATTACTCTTAATGTTTTTAGACTATTTCCCTATACTATAGTTCAGAATTTGATCAATGTTACTGTGTCCTTTTCTGAACCTCGCTTGTTTTCATGAATAACATTATTTTGACACCAGTCTGATAACTTTTGAAGAAGATACCACGCATATAGTTTTGAAGAGATGTCTAACAAGCCAAGCAACCAATAGTTTTTGCCAGTGTTATAAATAAACCAGCCATGGTAGGCATCCGCCATTATATGTATTCCTTACAGAGGAAGCCTTAAAGGGAAAGGTGAAGGGACCCCTGACCATTAGGTCCAGTCGTGGCCGACTCTGGGGTTGGGGCGCTCATCACGCTTTATTGGCTGAGGGAGCTGGCGTACAGCTTCCGGGTCATGTGGCCAGCATGACTAAGCCGCTTCTGGTGAACCAGAGCAACGCACGGAAACGCCATTTACCTTCCCGCCGGAGCGGTACCTATTTATCTACTTGCACTTTGATGTGCTTTTGAACTGCTAGGTTGGCAGGAGCAGGGACCGAGCAACAGGAGCTCACCCCCGTTGCGGGGATTCGAACCTCCAACCTTCTGATCGGCAAGTCCTAGGCTCTGTGGTTTAACCAACAGCGCCACCCGCGTCCCCAGAGGAAGCCTTATTTTATAGTAAATAAGTGCCATGAACTCATTACAGGAGACTGGTTGCCGTTCAGGTAAGTTGATCAATATACTGTTGATACAAGCGGTTGCCCAAATTGAGCACCAAATATATTGGATAAATATCTAAACGAATCAGAGGCAGGGACTGAGGTTTCCTGTGATGATCTCATTTCTTTTCTTTTTTTATATACATTTTTATTGATTTTTTAACATATCAGTTCCAACTGTCATACAACATATCTTCACATCTTCTACAGTATTTTTTACTTCTGTCAACACCTCTAATGATTTTCTGTTCTTTATCACTTATTCTGAATTTCTGAATTTCCTATTACATTGAATTGTCCTTAACTAATACAGTGGTACCTCGGGTTACATACGCTTCAGGTTAGATACGCTTCAGGTTACAGACTCCGCTAACCCAGAAATAGCGCTTGAGGTAAGGACTTTGCTTCAGGAATGAGAACAGAAATCATGCTCCGGCGGCGCAGTGGCAGCAGGAGGCCCCATTAGCTAAAGTGGTGCTTCAGGTTAAGAACAGTTTCAGGTTTAATTAGGAAAGCACTTTTTAATGTTTGGTCTAGATATCAGGATCTTTTGATAAGAAAAACACCCAAATGGATTTCACCAACTGAAGCGCAGGCACAAAAAAAGCTTAATATGGAAAATAAGTGGTTGAGATACCCAGATTTATTGGCTGAAGACGGGGAGGGATTTATGTTAAAATCATTTGAACAAATCAAAGATAAATTGGCTTCAATATTACCAAATTAATGAATTATTTAAAATTGATAAGAGAAAAGGTTTTGCAATTGAAAAAACCAAACTGGAAATGGAGTTGTTAGATACTAATGTTAAAAATCTGTCTAAAATGTATAGTTTGTTATTGGAGTAGCATACAAAAGATGAGCAAGTAAAATCGGTTATGATTGATCGGGCACAAGATGTGGGACATAATATAATGATGGAGGACTGAGAGAGACTTTGGAAGAAAGGGGTTATGTTTACTGCATGTACAATGTTAAAGGAAAATATTATGAAAATGATGTATAGGTGGTACTTAACCCCTGTTAAACTGGCGAAGATCTACCACAATTGTGATAATTTATGCTGGAAATGTAAAGAAAATGAAGGTACTTTCTATCATATGTGGTGGACTTGCTCCAAGGTAAAAGACCTCTGGGAAAAAATTTATAATGAATTTTTTAAAAAATGATGAAATATACATTTATGAAGAAACCAGAAGCCTTTCTTCTTGGAATAATAGGTTCTGAACTGCCCAAAAAAGATGTAAAAGTATTTTTGTATGCCACAACTGCTACACGGATTTTATTAGCCAAAAAATGGAAAACACAAGAACTACCAACGGTAGAAGAATGGCAGATGAAGATGATGGAGTTTATGGAGCTGGCTTATCTCACCGGGAGAATCCGCCATCAGAAAGAAGAGGAACATCAAGAAGACTGGAAGAAATATAAAGATTATTTGAATAAAGATTGTAATATTAAAGATATGTAACCACCTGAAAGAAACAATTAGGCCTAGGATTAAAATGGAATTAAATTTATAAATAAGAAAATGTACGATAAGGAAAGCTATGTAATATAATCAGGACTGTGATATGGTCTTTTGAAACTCTGATATTGGAAACTGCTACATATAATTACTAAGAAATTCGGATGGAAGAAATTCGGGGAAGTCAAATACCATGTTTATGAAGATGGATGGTACTTAATTTTAATTAATTAAGTGGTAATACCTTGTATGTATCTTTTTTCTTTTTTCTCTTTTTTCCTATTTTTTGTTTGTCTTTCAGATAATTCATATATTTACTCCAGTGTTCTAAGAATCTCTGATCCTGCAGGTTTCGAATCCTTCCTGTTAATTTATCTAGTTCTGCAGAACTAGATGTGATGATCTCATTTCATTGAAATCCCTGGACACCAGTTCCCAGAATTTGTTTTCTCTTTGCTGCATTACTGCTAGTTCCAATTGCTGCCACTCGGTTTTTGTATTTTCAGCTTAATTGTTTTTGAGCAGACTCTTCTATTCCAACCTACATTTGATGGATTCACTGTGAGACCATTTCAGTCTTTCACCTTCTACTTACGCTCACAGATTCGGGCACACAGGGTCATTGATATTGGAATGTGGTCACTTTCTGGTCATTGTGACCCTTCAAAAGTGTTCACAAAAGTGACCATGGAATTTTATTCCAATACATGACTACGGCAGTGAGACTTTTATACACACAAAGATGGAAAGATTCATCTTTACCAACAATGGAAGAATTGTTGTTTTTAATAATTGTTGGATATAGCTGAGATGGCAAAATTGACATGTTTAATCAAAGACACAGTTGCTGTTTACTAAAGGTTGGAAACTTCTTACAGACTTCTTGCATGAAAAAGAGAATGGCAGTTGGGTTTGAAGACTGAAGATTGAATTGAATAATGTTTACAAATAGTGGATAGATGAGGAATCAGAAGTTATTGATTTTCCTTTCTTCTTTTTCCAATCATCTCTTCCTTCTCTCTCTTTCTCCTCATTTCTCTATTTTCCTTTTATTACTTTTTTGTTGTTGCAGTTTGTGCTTATACCTAGGTGAATTTTTTACCTTTGACAAAAATATAATTAACGAGTCAGCGGAAGAAGATTGGAAGAAATTTAAAGACTATCTACAGAAATATTATAAAATTAATGAATGTTAGAATGATGTCGGATAGAAATTAAGTGGTTTTCAGCTGTAATGTTATAAGAGAATATGGAAAAAAGGTTTAGAAGTAGGTTAAAAACATATTGATAAGGATTTGCTGAACTAATAATTGAATTGGAATACAAAAAAGGGAGGTACGAGGAGGTCTGGGAAATAAGTTAATGAAAAATAAGTTATTGAAATTTTGTGTGTTTTTAAGTATTTTCTGTTTTGCATTTTTGTTATATTTTTCTTTTTCTTTTTGATTTTCTTTTTACTGTATTAATATTGAAAACTTTAATAAATATCTTATAAAAAAAGACAAAAATATAACAATAATTTATGTATAGCTTTTTCTAAATTCCAATAAATCTATTATTAAAAAAAAGTGTTCACAAAAGTGAATAATGAATGAGAGATTATAATGCAGTTAATAGCACTTCCACTGTATTTGTTCAAATAAGAATACGGACCCTTAGCAATGCCTAGTGGTTAAGAGTGATAGACTCATAATCTGGGGAACCGGGTTCGCTTCCCCGCTCCTCCACCTGCAGTTGCTGGGTGACCTTGGGCCAGTCACACTTCTCTGAAGTCTCTCAGCCCCACTCACCTCACAGAGTGTTTGTTGTGGGGGAGGAAGGGAGAGGAGAAGGTTAGCCGCTTTGAGACTCCTGAAGGGGAGTGATAAAGCGGGATATCAAATCCAAACTCTTCTTCTTCTCCCATGAAGGATATATTCCTTCACAAATTCCAACAATTTCAGGCCCTGTGCATTATATTTCTGGTTCAAAGAGCAAAGAGAGGTTAGGAAAATATCTTCCAAATCTAAGCTTAAAGGTAGCAAGAGACTCTCTGGCAGTTGCTTAACAGCTGGCCGACTAGAAGAGTTATAATCCTGTAAATTGGCGGCAGGCAAGCAAGCATTTTACAAACAGGGAGCCATTGAAGAAAATGCCCATTCTCTCATTGAGGAGCCACACGAAGAAGAACTTCAGAGCAGAGCCGTCTTTCCCATAGGCAGTGGCGTAGCGTGGGTTGTCAGCACCCGGGGCAAGGCAAGTAATTTGCGCCCCCTAACCCGTGGATTTGTGCCCCCTAATCCGTGGATTTTCGCCCCCTAACCCTAACCCTCAGATGTTGCGCCCAGTGCGGCCGGCCCCCCCTGCACCCCCCACGCTACGCCACTGCCCATAGGGCTTAGTGGTGTGTCGCACCAGGGTGCCAGCCTCTCAGGGGTGCCTCAGCAAGTGGAGCAGCAGCGCGGCTTTGCTGGTGGCCTTCCCTTTCCCTGCACACCCACAAGGCTGGTGGGCGTGCAGCTTCCCTCCCAAGCCTCTGCGGGGATCACTCTCCTTCCGAGGAGGCTTGGGGGGGGGGGAAGCTGTGCTCTCCTCCTGTGGAGGCTTGGGAGGGGCACATTTTCACTCCCAAGGCTCTGCGGGGATCGCTCTCCTGCAGCAGCATCAGGGAGAGTTGTGCCCCCCCCCATGGCTGGCAGTGAACAGCTACGGCCACCCCAACACTACCCGTGGTAATTTGGGGGTGCTCAGCAGATATTTGCACCCTGGCACCGCATCTGCTAAAGACGGCCCTGCTTCGGAGAATGATCTTAGGGTCCAGGTAGGCAGGGGTGTAGTGGGGGGTGGCTGGGGGGGCACTGCCCTGGCACATTTTTGAGAGGGAGTGCGACCAGGCGCCTGTCTCCTCGTTCCCAGCAGTAGAGCATACACTCTGCTGCTTCAGGTTGGTTCATATGGAAAGAGGCAGTCCTGGAGGTATTGTGGTCCTGAGCCATTTAAGGCTTTATAGGTCAATACCAGCGCTTTGAGTTGGGCCTGGGAACCAATTAGCAGTCAGTACAATTGGGCCAGCATCAGGGTTATATGCTCAAGCCATTCTGCCCTGGTGAGTGGCCACTGAGTTCTGCACCAGCTGAAGTTTCCGAACCATCTTCAGAGGCAGTCTTACGTAAAGCATTGCAGTAATCTAATTTAGGAGTTACCAGAGCATAGATGAAAGTAGACTGCCCCTGTCAAGGTAAGAGTGCACCTGGGCAACCAGCAGAAGCTGATGGAAAGCAGGCCACGTTGCGGAGGCCACCTGAGATCCAGGAGTACCATGGGCATAGCCAGGATTTTTTTTGGAGGGGGCAGGCCTTTTGTTGCTGGGGGGAGGGCAGAACCTCAGTTTGCTATGGCTACGTCCATGAGTACCACCGCTAAGCGACATACCTGCTCCTTCAGACGGAGTGTAACGCCATCGAGAGCAGGCCACCTCACAGTCTATCCAGATGAAACCAAACGCATCCTTGCCTTCTCTTAGCAGCATCAGCAGCATACCCACCTAGCCTTTGGCTTCCCTAGACGCTGCAATAGTTTGCCCTCCCTCCCCCCCCGGCGCGTCCCACTCTGTCTGCCCTCCCACCCTCGGGGGATTCCACCAAGGACCAGGCGCTGTTCCAGCGCCATCTGCTCGACGGCGCGCGCGCTGCGCAGCCTCCTGCCTCCAGTCCCCGGGCGGAGGAGTGGCCGCTCATCGCCGCAGCAAGTAGACCCGGTTGGAGGAGGAAGAAGGCGGGAGGGAGGGAAAAGAGGCAGCGGCTGCCTGGACGGACGGACCCACGAACAGGGTGGCTGTTGCTTGTCGCCGGCGCCTGCCCAGCTCAGAGACACTGCCATCGCCATGAGCGAAACAGCCGACGCCCGCGACTACGTCTCCCGCCGGGAGATCCCGCAGCTTTTTGAGGTGAGCCAGCCACTTGGATCGCCTGTGCGCTCCTTCTCTGCTGGTCTCCTTTCGGGGTGGCGTTCCCGGGGTAGCCTTGCCACCTGTTTGCCATGTGCGCGGTCGCAGCTGAAGAAGAGCGCGTCCACCACCTCCTCCTCTGAGCATGCACAAAACGCCCCTTTGCCTCGTGGTCGGGACAGGAGGGAGGCGGGCGGGCAGCTCGCCCGGTTCTCCGCTGATTTGAACGCCAGGGCTGGGTCCCCTGGAATCTGGCCACAAAAGGTAGACCTGTCGGGGGCTCAACTGAGGGCAGTGTTCAGGAAGGCTTGTTTCCGCACCCTGACAAATGGTAGCCCCCAAATTAAGTCCCCGCTGGCGAGTTAAAAATTGGGTGGGAAGATTGTGCCCCATAAGCATGTCCAGAGCAACTCATGCTAATTCATGTTAGCCGTCATCCTTGTTTTGTAATGGGCTAAGATCTGGGAAAGCGGAGTTCAAATCTTTTCTTGGCCAGCCATGAAACTTCCAGAGTCACCTTTTGCCAGTCACAGCCTCTCAGCCTAACCTACCCAGAGCATAGCTGTCAACTTTCCCCTTTTCTTGCGAGGAATCCTATTCGGAATAAGGGAATTTCCCTTAGAGAAAGGGAAACGTTGACAGCTATGCCCCACAGGGAGGTTGTTGTGGCAATAAAATGGGGAGGTTGGTAACCATGTAAACCACCCTGAGGTCCTGGGAGGGGGATATAAATGTAATAAATAAAAAGACCAAGGAGTGATGTGTCCCATGTATTAATATGAAGAACAAGCAAGTATCTTAGCATGCGCCAAGTGCTAACGCTCCACCATGCATTTGAGGTTACAACACAACGGCTTCTGGGTCAAAAGAACCTAGCGTGAGTCACTTCTGAGAAATCATTGAGCAGCATGGAAAATTCCCTTTGGCAGAGGAGAGAGTGAGGGATAATGCCCCACCCCCCATGCCCTCAGGTGTTTGTTTCTTGACCACCTTTGCATGGAGAAGAAATGTGCCTGCTTGATGCCTGGACAGCTTAGCAACCCAGCTGGCATTAACCTGTATTGAGTGCTAAATGAATTGACTCAATTATTGCCCTCTTGAAAGGGAGCCTGTGTGATCAAGCTGTTAAGCTGCTATTATTGTGAGACCCAGGGAGCTGTTTTTAATAAACAAGACACAAATCAACGTCCAGAGGGAAGTACCTTTGTTGTGAGGAACTTTCTCCATATGGCTGGTTTTGCATTTGGCTCCTTGTCACAGTCAATCAGGTCCCGGCAGAGCCAGTAATTAAAGAGGAAATGTGAGGCTCCAATGCAAAAGACAATTCCCAGGGGTGTAAGCACAGCTGAGGAACTTACAGAATGCTTTTCTTATACAGTGGTACCTGTACATACACTTCAGGATACAGACTCCACTAACCCAGAAATAAGAACTTTGATTCAGGATGAGAACAGAAATTGTGCTCCGGAGGCGCGGTGGCAGCGGGAGGCCCCATTAGCTAAAGTGGTGCTTCAGGTTAAGAACAGTTTCAGGTTAAGAACGGACCTCCAGAACAAATTAAGTACTTAACCCGAGGTACCACCATATGTGTTGACTTGCACAAGTGCTGGTGCCCCATAAAAAAAAATTCCCATAGCATTTAATAGGGAAAGACATTAGCTTTTTTTAAAAAAAATAATATTTATTAAAGTTTCAAAAAAGTTACAAAAATGAGAAAAGAAAAGAAAGAAAAATAAAATAAAAAAGAGAGCAGAAAATACAAAATACAGAAAAATAAAAACAATTAAAAATATTTCCTTCTTTCCATGTCTTGTCTTTCATTTACTTGTTTCCCTGACCTCCTCACACCTCCCTTTTTTGTATTCTAGTTCAATTAAATATTTCAGCAAATCCTTTCCAGCTTGGTTTTTATCCTAATAATTTATCTTAGTGTACTATAATTTTACATTCTCGTTTCATCAATTAAAAAATCAATTTTTACCTAATCTTTTATATCGTTTCTGCTAAAACCACATTACTTCATTCCAACATCCTTCTAACATTCCTGGATCTTACAATCTTTCTGTAAATAAATTTTAATTTTTTTTCAATCTTCTTCCACCAACTCTTCACCTTGGTCTCGGATTCTGCCAGTCATCTCCGCCAGTTCCATATAGTCCATCACTTTCATCTGCCATTCTTCCCGGGTGGGTAAATCTTGTGTCTTCCAGTATTTTGCGATGAGTATTCTTGCTGCTGTTGTTGCATACATAAAAAAAGTTCTATCCTTCTTTGGCACCAATTGGCCGACCATGCCCAGGAGAAAGGCCTCTGGTTTCTTCTGAAAGGTATATTTAAGTACCTTTTTCATTTCATTATAGATCATCTCCCAGAAGGTCTTAATCCTTAGGCACGTCCACCAAAGGTGAAAGAATGTACCTTCAGTCTCTTTACATTTCCAACATTTATTATCGAGCAAATGATAGATTTTTGCAAAGTTGACTGGTGTTATGTACCACCTGTATATCATTTTCATTATATTCTCTCTTAAGGCATTACATGCCGTAAACTTCATACCTGTGGTCCATAACTGTTCCCAGTCAGCCATCATAATGTTATGTCCAACATCTTGAGCCCATTTAATCATAGCTGATTTCTCCGTTTCATCCTGAGTATTCCATTTCAACAGCAAGTTATACATTCTTGACAGATTCTTAGTTTTAGGATCTAACAATTCTGTTTCCAATTTTGATTTCTCCACCTGGGGAAAGACATTAGTCTTTCGTGCAGGAGGTCCAAAGTTTAACCCCTGGCATCTCCAGGTAGGGCAGGGGAAAACCTTTGCCTAAAGTCCTTTTGACTTCAAAGAGGCTTACTCTCAGGTATAAGCAGCCTTGCTTATTGTGGCTAGCAGCCACTGACAAATCCCATTCTGCAAATGTATCAAATCCCCTTGTGAAGCCGCAAGCCAATTCACATCCTGGGGCAACAGATTTTACAATGCAGGATTGGTACCAGCATATTGCTCTGCTTTCCTTTGGACCACCTCAGTGAAGCCAAGAGGAAGGTCTTGCCATCTGGGTCTTGCCTAAGTCCACACACACTGCCCAGGGAGGCCACTTTAGTGCTGCCAACACAGTGGCTTGACTTCACTTGGAGGCACACTCCATTGTCTCTCACGACAGACGAATGACAACAACAACAACAACAATGGGGAACTTTTTTTTCAATCTGAGGGCCTTGTTGTCTTCTTCTGATGGGTAGAGGGCACAGGCCAGTGGTGGAAGGGCCAGAGACAAGAGTTGGCAGAGCAAGGAATGTAAATATTACGTTAGTCTGGTAGGCTTCTTTTCACACAATCTCACAACCAGGGGCGTAGGAAGGGGTGTGCTGGGTGTGTGGTCCGCCCCGGGTGTCATGCCTAAGGGGGTGACAAAATGGCACACCACGGGGGGGGGCACTTACTGCGGGGCCTGACCTGCAGTGCGCCCGAGCCACGCGTCTCTCCTGTGAGTGACACAGTGACTTGGGCCCCTGTGCTGCCCAAAATGGCAGCGTGGGGCTTGTGTTCGCCAGGCGGTCTCTGTGGGCGGATCGCCACCCCACCCCCATGGGCAGATCGCCCCGCCCTCACCACCCTGGGTTACGGAGCAGCTAGCTACACCCCTGTTCACAGCACCCTGCTCTGCCATACATCCAGGCAAGCATTCAACAACACCTAAGAGGGAGCAGTCATGAGTATGGCTGGGGAGAGGCTGTAGCGTGGGGGATATCTCAAGGGCCAAACAAAAAGACTTTGGCCCCTGGATCTCAGGTTCCCTCCTCCAATGCCCCTGTTATAATGGACGATATGATTATGTACCCCCCTTTCCACTGCTCTGTAGTAATTCAAGGTGTGTTTACACCATTGTAGCATCCCAACACAGTAACTGTCTCCATGGCTAAGCCCTGGATTCCTCTTTTCCAGACACACCTCTTACCAGAGCATACAAAGTGAGGGACGGGACCATTTTATTCTGAGGCAAGGGTGAGGAACCTTTTTTCTGTAGAGGACTACATTCCCATCCACCCCTGCAGGGGTAAAACAGCAAAAGGAACCATAAGTTTTTGGCTCCATTCTGGTTTCCACATTAATTAGTGTGTCATTTAAATAAGCTACATACTTTCATATTTCAATATGGCTTGGAACATGTACTTAAATGCAACTTCTGTCATTAATTATGGGTTGCAAAATGTATTTAAATGCATGTTAAATACATTTAATGTGGGGCAGTGGTTAAGAGTGTCACACTAGGACCTGGGAGAGACCAGGGCTTGAACCCCCACTTGGCCATGAAGCTCACTGGGTACAGTCATGGGCAAGTCACTGCCTTTCAACCTAACCTACCTCACAGTGTTGTTGTAGGGTTTAAATGAGGAGGGGGAGCACCATGTATGCCACCTTGAGCTCCTAGGAGAAAACATGGGACATAAATGCAACAAAATAATAATAACTAAAAATATTTTATCATAAGACGTAGTTTTAATTTCAAGTTGGTTCAAGATGATAAACATCAGATACAGTAGAGGCTTTGGTGATACAGCGCCCTGAGCAAAGACAAAATTTGGGACCCCCCCCAAAAAAATTTCCTTTCTCCCCACAATAATTTATTTTGGCACTGTTACTTTTTTAATGGACATCCTTGGTAGGTACCCATATAAATAGAGGTGGTATTAATAATAATAATAATAATAATAATAATAATAATAATAATAATAGTATCAGCATCATTTTGTGCCCCCTCAGCTTCACACCCAGTGCAAGAGAACCACCCAGCACCTCTAGCGCTGACATAGGGTTAGCAAGACAGCCCCAGCAGAGAAAAAACACAGTATGTGTGGACCTAGACTGTGCCAGTTATTTATTTATATTCCAGTACATGCATTTATAAATGTAATTTATCCTTAAAAAAGAAAGAAAGGTATATTGTACCTCTCCCCCCTTTTTTTTGGCGCTGAAATCAGCATTGCAAGATCTGAAGAAGTGGGAAATCCAATCTTCAATCTGTGAATTAGGCTGCAACCCAAACTCCATCCACAGATTTGTATGACTTTATGGAGTGGCCAGGCTGCTGCCACATCCGCAGACACATGGTGGCTGTGGCAGAAGTGGGGAAACACAGGGATCGGGTCTTGATCAGGCCCAGCGCCGTCACACAGCAATGGTGGGGCCAACTCAGGATCCGATGGATCCCCTTGGGGGCTTCCACTGGCCACTGCTGGGGAGAATCCTGCCTGTTTGGCATGCAGATGGGGAACTCTGCACCAGTGGCGAAGCGTGGGGGGTGCAGGGGGGGCGGCTGCACCAGGCACAAAATCTGGGGGGGCGCTCGCACTCGCAGCTCTCTGCTCCTACCTGGCTCACTCGGGTTAGGGGGCGCAAATTACTTGCCTTGCCCCGGGTGCTGACAACCCATGCGACGCCACTGCTCTGCACTCACTGTGGCATCACCCCATCAGTAGCAGCTGGTGGGAGGCCTGCTTAGCTGGCACAGCTGGGAGGGGGGGGACACTACGGGTGTGTTGGATTGCCCTGTTCATTTGTAACATGCACATTGGGTCAGTTTGTTCACAAATGTATATGCAATTGTCCACTATTCCTACCTGCACACATGTTTTGGAATCATAAATCTACAGCCTTGATTTTGATTTTTTAAGATATTTTTTTTAATGACCAGTTGCAACTCACTTCAGTTCATTTCAAAGAATCACAACCTCCACAAATAATAATAATAATAATAATAATAATAATAATAATAATAATATCCCCCTCCCATCTGGCTGGGCTTCCCCAGCCACTCTGGGCGACTTTCAACAAAATATTAAAATACAGTAATGCATCAAACAATAAAAGCTTCTCTAAACAGGGCTGCCTTCAGATGTCATCTAAAAGTCTGGTACAGTGGTACCTTGCAAGACGAAATTAATTCATTCTGCGAGTTTTTTCGTCTTGCGAATTTTTCATCTTGCGAAGCACCCAAAATCCAAAACCCCCCAAAAAAAGTTTTAAAAGTTTAACTTACCAAATGGCTGCAAAAGAAGTTTTGGAAAAGCTTCAGAAATCACCAAAGTCTTCAAAAACCTCAAAAAAGGCTTTTAAGAAAAATAAAAAGGAAACAAACTTGCAAGACGTTTTCGTCTTGCGAAGCAAGCCCATAGGGAAATTCGTCTTGCGAAGCAACTCAAAAAACAAAAAACTCTTTCGTCTTGTGAGTTTTTCGTCTTGTGAGGTACCACTGTAGTTGTTTTTCTCTTTGACATCTGGTGGGAGGGCGTTCCACAGGGTGGGTGCCACTACTGAGAAGGCCCTCTGCTTGGTTCCCTGTAACTTGGCTTCTCGCAGTGAGGGAACCGCCAGAAGGCCCTCAGCACTGGACCTCAGTGTCTGGGTAGAATGATGGGGGTGGAGACGCTCCTTCAGATATACTGGACCGAGGCTGTTTAGGGCTTTATCTGTTGTTGCAATGCAATGCAGAAGACATCTAATTAAAGAGCATTGGAAAACATTGTCCTGCCCACTTTTGCCCTCTACCGGCACGTCGCCTTTGGAAGGTTGCATGGAAGGGAACATCAGCATGGTGCTCTCTGAGTGTGGTTGGACTCCAGCTCCCATCAGCCCCAGCTTCTATGGCCAGAGGTCAGGAATGGTGGGAGCTGGAAGCCTGCAGCATCTGGAGGGCACCAGGTTGGAGGCCCTGATGTACACCATTCTGAGCTCATGGTGGGGCCAGAGGCACAAGTGGGAGGAGCAATGGAGGTGACCCTTATGGCAGAGCCTCCATTCCAGCTATGCTAAAGTCAGAATCATAGAACTGTAGAGCTGGAAGAGTCTATGAGGGTCATTTAGTCCAACCCCCTGCAATGCAGGAATCTTTTGCCCAACATGGGGCTCAAACCCAAACTCCTGAGATTGTGCGTCTCAGGCTCTGCCAACTGAGCTACCCCAGCTCAGAGGTTTCTGCACACACCTCTCTCCACCCAGAAAAGCCTAGAGGCATTACCACCATTCAAGGACAATTTCCAGCCGGACAAAAGCACTTGAGGAGAGCGCCAACGAGAAGGGTGGTCTGGGGAGAGTTCTGAGAGCCACACAGAGGGTGGGCCACATCTGGGCTCAAAGAAGTCTCTGTCCCTGGTGCTCATGAATATCCAAACAAGCTGACAGTTTTCTGTAGAAAACTAGTTGCTCCTAGAGATAACAGACCTGAAAATAATCTATTCTCCTGTTTTCGCCCCCCTCCCCCCGCCGGAGTTTCCAGTTTCTATTGAGCCGAAATCTGTTGGTGTCACATTTGCAAATAATTCCCAACCCAATATTAGTGGGGCTTCTCCTTTGGAACTCCCTTGGTTTTCAAATCTGTTGCAAAACATCCAGGGAGAATGTAATGTTCTCGCTTCCTTACCTACATACCCAGCTTCTGAGTGTTATTACCGTTAATGCTTGATTTCTGACTGCTACATAAAGGTTAGCCAAACCAGGCCCTGATCAATGTAACAAGATTACATTTGGCACCACAGTGTTGGTGATGAGCTTTAAAGCCCTAAACGGCCTCGGTCCAGTATACCATCGCTCAGCCTGGACACAGAGGTCCTCCTCAGAGGGTCCTCTGATGGTTCCTTCACTGTGAGAAGCGAAGTTACAGGGAACCAGACAGAGGGCCTTCTTGGTAGTGGCACCTGCCCTGTAGAACACCCTCCTATCAGATGTCAAGGAGATAAAGAACTACATAACTTTTAGAAGACATCTGAAGGCAGTCCTGTGTCAGGTAGTTTTATTATGTTTTTATTTTATTATGTTTTTATATCATGGGTAGGCAGACTAAGGCCCAGGGCTGGATCCAGCCTAATAGCCTTCTAAATCTGATCCGTGGATGGTCCAGGAATCAGCGTGTTTTTACATGAGTAGAATGTGTGCTTTTATTTAAAATGCATCTCTGGGTTATTTGTGGGGCATAGGAATTTGTTTAGTTTTCCCCCCAATATATAGTCTGGGCCCCCATAATGTCTGAGGGACAGTGGACCAGCCCTTTGCTGACCCCTGTGGAATCCCCTCCCCAGAGAGGTGCACCTGGTATCTTCATTGTTATCTTTCATCAGATGCTTTTTAAAGTTTAACATTTTACCATGTCTTGATGTATGCTGGAAGCCGTCCAGAGTGGCAACCCAGTCAGATGGCAGGGTAAATAATAATAATAATAATAATAATAATAATAATAATAATAATAATAATAATAATAATAATGACACACCACTTTACCTAGGACAAGAGGAATATTGTCTTTTTATATTGTGACCTGCCCTAGACCCTAATGACAAATGGGTGGGTAAGTCGACTTCCTGGGAGGAAGTTTAGGTTGTGAGGACTAAGTCATTTAGGGCTTTAAACTTATGTGAGCACCTTGAACTGGGCCTGGAAATGAATCAGCAACCAGTGCTGCTGTTTTAGACCAGGGGTTTTGTGCGTTCTAAACAGAGTGAGTTGTAATTGTGACTTTCTCATTTGCTTCACCTGCTTGAGCCAGGTGAATGTGATGTGCGAGAGACTGGCCAGCTAGTGCTACTAGCCCCTGGGCCATAACTTTCTGCTATGACTTGGAGCTGGTGAGGTCAAAACAGATCTGGGAAGAGCATTGAGACTTGGCCATGTACTCCCCCACCCCTTCTGAAATACAGATAATTTTAACCTGTGCTTTCCTCCCCCACTTCTGCTTCTCCACAGAGCATGTTAACGGGCCTCATGTACTACCGACCAGAAGACCCCGTTAGTTATCTGGAGCACTGCTTGCAGAAAGTCCGGGAGCTGGGTGGACCCAAGATGGTGCAATGGGATACATTCATCACTCAGGAACGACGGGCCATGCACAGCAATGGCAGCAGTGGGCAAGGCAAGAAAACCTTCTTCTACACAGGTTTGGATGCCCCCTCATTGAACGGCATGTTTAAGAGCTTAGGTCAGAAGTCACCAACCTTTGTGGGCACATTTCAATTTTTGATGCGTGCTGTGGGTGCCACCCTGAATTGGTGTTTCTTTCCCCTTTCCCTGGATCCTCCTACTGAAGGGGAAGGATGGAAGTGCAAGTGTGCTTTCTCTCTCTCAATCTCTCTTTGCTTCTCTAAAGCATCTAGCTAAAAGTCTAATCCAGTAGGATTTATTTGAGCCTTGAACAGGAACACAGGAAGCTGCCTTATGCAGAGTTGGACCAATGGTCCATTTAATCTGCACTGATGGGCAGTGGCTCTCCAGGACCTCAGAGGAGATCTTTCTCAAATGTACCTGGAAATGCCAGTGGGGACTGAACCTGGGACTTTGTATGCAAAGCGTGTGTTCTACCACCGAGTTGTGGCCCTTTTCGTATAAAGCTGGAGGAAGTGGAAAAGAGCATCTCTTGCAACTTCATCCAACTTCAACAGTGGCTGGGGTAGAATTCAGAGGCTGCATGGGCACCTGGGGAAGGCACCTCAAGGACACCATCCAACCCATGGATTCCATGTTGGCAACCCCTGTAATTTGCAATGACATTCTGATTTATTTTTATCCTTGCAGGACTAGGCTTGGCACCATACAACCAGTACCAGCACCTACCACCCATTGAAAGCCAGTTCTCCATTGAGAGTGACTCGGATATGACAGAATTCACAGGCCTGATCCAAGAATATGATGTATTTGTCCCTGGTCAACCTCGTCCTAAGATCATATTTGTAATAGGTGAGAAGTTAACTGGGATGAGGAAGAACGGTTCTTCGGTGGGAAGAGGGGCAAATACTTGCTTGGAGACTTGGGTAAATTCTTTTATCTGCTTGCACTGGTGTGCTTTTGAACTGCTACATTGGCAGGAACTGAGACAGAGCAATGGGAGTTCACCACTGTCAAGCAGATTTGAACCGACGACCTTCTGATCGGCAAGCCCAAGAGGCTCAGTGGTTTAGACCACAGTGCCACCCATGTCCCTAATGGACTGTACCGCCACAGGGTACAAGGAGAGGAGTGTGTATATATGTGTGTGCGTATATGGTGGGAACAGTCATTAATATGCAGATGATACCCAGCTCTACCTCTCTTTTAAATCGGAACCAGTGAGGGCAGTGAAGGTCCTGTGTGAGTGTTTGGAGGCGGTTGGAGGGTGGATGGTGGCTAACAGATTGAGGTTGAATCCTGACAAGACACAAGTACTGTTCTTGGGGGACAGGGGGTGGGCTGGTTTGGAGGACTCCCTGGCCCTGAATGTAACTGTGCCTCTGAAGGACCAGGTGTGCAGCCTGAGAGTCATTTTGGACTCACAGCTGTCCATGGAGGTGCAGGTCAATTCTGTGTCCAGGGCAGCTGTCTATCAGCTCCATTTGGTACACAGGCTGAGATCCTACCTGCCTGTGGACTGTCTTGCCAGAGTGGTGCATGCTCTGGTTATCTCCCACTTGGACTACTGCCATGCGCTCTAAGTGGGGCTACCTTTGAAGGTGACTTGGAAACTGCAAATAATCCAGAATATGGTAGCTAGACTGGTGACTGGGAGTGGCCGCCGGGACCATATAACACCGGTCTGAGAGACCTGCATTGGCTCCCAGTAAGTTTCCGAACACAATTCAAAGTGTTGGTGCTGACCTTTAAAGCTCTAAATGGCCTCGGTGCTGTATACCTGAAGGAGTGTCTCCACCCCCATCTTTCATCCCAAACAGCTCCATCTCTGAGGGCCTTTTGGCAGTTCCCTCACTGCGAGACATGAGGTTACAGGGAACCAGGCAAAGGGCCTTCTCAGTAATGGCGTCTGCCCTGTGGAACGCCCTCCCATCAGATGTCAAGGAAATAAGCAACTATCCTACTTTAAAAAGACATCTGAAGGCAGCCCTGTTTATGGAAGTTTTTAATGTTTAATGTTTAATGCTGTATTGTGTCTTTAAGATTTGATTGGGAGCTGCCCAGAGTGGCTTGGGAAACCCAGTCAGATGGGTGGGGTATTAATAATAATAATAATAATAATAATAATAATAATAATAATAATAATTTCTCCAGAGCAGCCTTCTCCAATGTTGGATCTCCAAATGTTGTTGCACCACGTACCTCACCCTCCTCAGCCAGCATTGCTAGAGATTAGGAGTGTTGGAAGTTATAGTCCAACAACAAATAAGGACCCAGAGTTGGGGAAGTCTGTTCTAAAGCTTAGACCCATTTGTGGTTATTTTGGTGCACTTGATCAATTTCTTGGCTGCCCTGGAAGACCTGCCTTGTAGGCCTTTTTCCACCTGGCCTGGGGTGTGTGTGTGTCATTTTGGCCCTGACTGACTCCAGCTGCAAAAGCTGCGGTTGCTGAACAGGCTCATGGTCTGGGTTATTGCTTAGGGGGATATGTTTTTGTTTTTCTTATGTTTTTTGCTGCTGTTACTGATTTGACTTTCTGTATATTTATTTTTAGATCACATGTGGATATGGTTCCATTTGGTTGTGTACTTTGTGATGTGTTTTGGTTGTTATTGTTTATGGTTACAGCACCTGAAAAGGTTCTCTACTCCTTGCTCTACATGCATTGCTCAGCTGTCTTTTTGGGTTGCAGGGGGCCCTGGGAGTGGGAAGGGGACTCAGAGCAATAGGATTGCCTCCCATTTTGGATTCACCTGCATCTCCGTTGGTGAGATCCTGCGCAAGCAGATGATTCATCATGCCAACAGCGACAGGAAGTGGGAGCTGATCGCCAAGATCATCGCCAATGGGGAGCTGGCCCCACCGGTAAGAATGATTGGCTTTCAGAATTTTAGCAGCCAAGGTTGTTTCAAGACTTTCAGAGGTGGATTCAAGACACTGAAATGTATAGGATAAGCAGCTGACTAACAGGAAGACATACAGATCAGGATGAATTCAGGGTGAATGCTCATCACTGTATAATTGCCCCACAAATCACAAATCAGAACTAACACTGAAGTCAAGACCAGACATAAGTGTAAGCTTTCTATAAGCAAATTAGGATGAATCTTCTATAAGTTTTGGAAAGTGCTTTGTCCATCTGGTTGTCCATCTGTTCTTGAGATATCAATCACCAACTTGGCACGGGGGTTCCTGAGCTGGGGGGCAGCAATCTTCCTCGATGTTTAGATGCCAGCCACCATTTTGAATCTAGATGGTGGACCAAAATGTCATTTTGACATGACTAAGTCCATTTTTGGCATAGGTTTGGCCATAGGCACCAAGTCCCAGGGCCCTGGGTGCCATGGCTTCCACAAAGTGTGGCATGGCCACGTGTGCATGCTGCGGGGCTTGGGCACAGTACATCATCACGCCCCCGGCATGTGTGCGCTACTTCGCCATACCCCGCTATGTGCATGAGTGAAGTTGGCACACTGGGGATGTGATGATGTAGAGCACGTCCCCAGTGGTAATGCATGGCCCCAGGCACCTGCAGTCACAAGCTGGCACCAGTAGGCTTGGCTGTCTCTAAAGATAATAATTAAACTTGCTTGGAAGGGTGGAAGGGAAGATGGTGTCTTTTCCCTTTACCACCTCTTGTGAGAAATAGGATTTTTTTGGGGTAGAATTTATCTCCCTCCCATTGCAATTGCTGGAGCAGCAGCAGGAAAGGAAATGAATGGATGAGGGAGAAGGAAGGGCTTTGGAGGTGAGAAGGCAGATTTTCTTTTCTGGCTCAGATTAAAAACTTTAGTCTGTGATGCTCAGTGTGTAATTGACTGGAACACTGGGATTCATCTGTTTCCCAGCCAGGGCTTACAGAAACTTGGCAACTTCACCGTTTTAAAAAGGTGCTCACTTTTTGTTATTTCCCTGTTCATCTTGGTTACCCACAGGCAAGGAGCTGAGAGCCTCAGCCTTCCCAGTGATGCCTCTCTTTGCCTTTCAGGAAACAACAATCGAGGAGCTGAAGCAACAATTTATAAAGCAGCCAGATGCGAAAGGCTTTGTGGTGGATGGTTTCCCCCGAGACATTGGCCAGGTGTTAACGTTTGAGGAGCAGGTAGGAGACAACCCAGGCAGAGTGAAAGAAACTCTGGGAAAGCCATTGCCAGTCATTGCAGAGGATACTGAGCTATATGGACCAAAGTGGAGGAACATAGAGGAGAAAATGAAGAGAAGGGAAACACTGAGAAAAAGGATGAAACCAGTGTCAATTTGTAGTGCTCCAGACATACCCTGGGCAGCGAAGAGGGTGAGAGGATGGCCGCCATGTTTAAAGCCTGACACTTGTCTCCCTTCTCTGGCAGATCGGCTCCCCAGATCTTGTCGTCTTCCTGGCCTGCCCCAGCCAGAAGCTCCGGCAGAGGCTAGAGAAGCGTGCCCAGGAGCAAGGCCGCCTGGACGACAACCCCCATGCCATTGGGCGCAGGCTGGAGACATTCAAGCAGAATGTGCCACTGATAGTGAAGTATTACCAGGAAAAGGGAACCATTGTCCGGGTAAGGACCTTCCTGAACTGAGTTGGTTGGGATGCTCTAAGGTGTTGGGAAAGAGAATTTGCTTTCATCAGGACTGGAGACAGAGCAGAAATTAATTTCAGTTGGCATTTGAAGGCGAGCTGAACTAACTCACACTTTCTGAAGCAGTACAGAAACTGCAGCACAGACATCCTTCAAAATTTGCACTTTTCTGAATTTTCCAATGCACTTCCTCCAGCCAAGTAATGCATACAAAAATACATATACTAGTATAAAGCATGCATAAAATGCATATATTGATGGAAATAATGTACAAAATCCACTATACAAGGGAAGATTTCTTTGCATAAATGTTTTATTACAGAAAATAGCATACCAAAAAAAATATTCATTACATTTGTATACCATCCTTCATCCAAAGGTCACAGGTGATTCACAACATAAAAATATAAAACAAGAACACAAAATACATAATAAAACAAAAACAAGCCCAAAACATTCATTCTCCCCAAAACACATTTTGGAGGCCATGGAATTGGCCAAATGCCTGGTTATAGAGAAACATTCTTGCCTGGCACATAAAGATATGTAAAGAAGGTGCAAGCCAAACTTTGCTGAGCAGAGCATTCCACAGACTACAGAAAAGGCCTCTTCTTATGTTGCCACCCTCTGGACTTCTCATGGAGGAGGCACACAAAGAAGGGCTTTAAAGGATGATCTCAGGGTCTGGGTAGGTTCCTTTGGAGAGAGGCGGTCCTTGAAGTAATTGTGACCCTGAGCCATTTAATGCTTTATAGGTCAATACCAGCACTTTGAATTGGGCCTGGAAACTAAGTGGCAGTGAGTGCAGTTGGGCCAGGATTGGCATTATACGCCCAAAACATCTTGTCCTGGTGGACAACTTGGCTGCTGAAGTTTCTGAACCATCTTCATATGCAGCCCTACATACAACACATTGCAGTCATCTAGCCTAGAGGTTACCAGAGCGAAGATGACAGTAGTTAGGCTATCCCTGTCCAGATGGGGGCGTAGCTGAGCCACCAGCCAAAGCTGACGGGAGGCACTCTGCACCCTGAGGCCACCTGACAGCGAAGGATCCAGGAGTACCCATTCCTTCAGAGAGAGAGTAACCCCATCAAGAGCAGGCGATCTCCCAGCCATCCGGTCTAGGGAACCACACACCAACAGTGCCTCAAGTCTTATCTGAATTGTGTGTCAGTCTGTTGACTCCCATCCAGTTCATTACCAAGGCAAGGCAAAGGCTGATGATGGAAAAGCTGCACTAAAAAGCTGATAAATTTTCATGGGGCCATTGCAAACTGATGTGGAAACAGGGAGAACTGAACTTAAGGTTGGAAAAATGAGAAACTGAGAGGAGGCTTTTTCACATGTTATGATTTGTACAGTTTAGCTATTGTTTACATAGGGATATAGACTATTAAACTCTCTTGTGTAACCTGTGAACACCCACAGAGAAAGAGGGAGAGAGTAGGATGGGGGGGCAGAGTGAGGAGAGAAGCAGAAACAGGCTACAGATCTAAGAAGCAGCAATTCCTACTGTGTGCAAGAAATGGATGAATTTCTCTGCTTGGAAGAGGCATTTCCTTGAGACAGCAGGGAAGGTATCTTCTTAGATCATGGATAGGCAAATCTGCAGCCGTCTAGATGTTATTGGACTCCCATCCACCCCTGCCACCATGGCCAATAGACAGGGATGATGGGAGATGTAGTCCAGCTCCATTGGAGGGCAGCCACTGCGATCAAGTGTGGCATCACACATCTATGCCCTGTCAGATGCAGCTGGCCTAGACATACCGTATTTTTCCGTCTATAAGTCACCCCCATGTATAAGACGCCCCCTGTTTTGGGGGACTCAGATTTAAGAAAAGGGGGGGAATGTATCTGTGCATAAAACACTCTCTAATTTTTGACATTATTTTAAAGGGAAAAAACCTAGTCTTATACATGGAGAAATATGGTATTTTTGGCCTGATCCCTTAAGGCACACCTTGCTTCATCCTGATGGGGGCCTCTCAAAATGAACACTACAGGCCCTGCGCTCCTCCTTTGTAACCAGCCTGAGAAAGATTTAACAGCACCTCCCTCCCCCTGCTTTCCCTTTCCAGTTTGCTGCAGACAGAGAGGAGGAGGAGATTTTTGCAGACATTGGCTCCTGCGTTCAACAGCGGCTGCACCTGGAAAGGATGGAGTTTCCAGGTGAGAGCGGGGGGGGGGCACCTGTTTCATCAGGGTGGGGGGTCTGAAAGGTAAGGAGAACAGCACTCTGCAAAAAAAAGTTGAGTCAAGCCTGGGATTGCATGGTTGCCTTAGGGGGCAGAGCTTCCTTCTATCCAGGCTTGCCCCCCCCCTCCCCAGGTGGGAGAGGTGCTTTCAAGAGGAGTCAGGTCTAGAACCGGCAATCCTTGGTTCTCTGTGTACCTGTCGTGTCTGGTGAGCAATTATTATGGTGGCTTGGGGCCTCATCCCAGACAGTGAAGTATAACTCAGAGTCACACACTCACCCTGGCTGGTCATTAATTGCCCAGGACTGGGAGGATTGAAAAGACTCCCAGTTTGGGACTTGGTGACTCTGGTGGTTGCTCAGCTTGGATCTGGACCTGGACTTCACCTGTTTAGGCCTCAGTCCTGGCAGCAGGAGCCCACAATTCTACAAAATGTTCTGCTGGCAAGGAAGGCAAGAATTGTAAACCTGTGGCTACCATTTGGAAAGCTGAATTTTCAATGGGAGAGTAAGTGCACAAACCCAAGTGCCAGGAGAGGAAATTACAAAACTCAAGTGAAAGGGACCATTAGCCAAAATGCCCCTTTGCTGCTCAATGTGTCTGCTCCATTCATTGATGAAGGCATAGGGAGTGACGGGGAGGCAGGAAGAGACGGGCCTAATTTTTTATATCGGAAGAGTAAAGGGTGAAAAAACCTCCCTTCCAGTATCAGAACGAAACTGAGCGCAAAGGAATAAAACAGGGAAGGTAGGTGAAAAGTGCCAGGGGCAATAGAGAAAAGTGATAGGAGAAAGTTACACCTTAAGAGCCCGCTGGATGAGGCCAGTAACCCATCTAGCCCAACATCCTCTTCTCATAGTGGCCAAGCAGATGCCTCAATGGGAAGCCTGCAAACAGGATCCGGCCACAAGAGCAAGTCTCTCCTCTTGCCGCTTCCAGCAGTTGGTGTTTGGGAGCATTGCTGCCTTCACCTGTAATAATAATAATAATAATAATAATAATAATAATAATAATAATAATAATAATTTTTATTTATACCCCACCCTCCCCATCCAAGGCCGGGCTCAGGGCGGCTAACAAGTAATAATAAAAACAAGTTGAATGAAAACAACTTAAAAACAAGATTAAAATACAACATTAAAATATTGAAACATTAAAATATTAAAATGCAGCCTCATCACAGGAGGAGAAAGGAAAAAGAAAGGGGGGGAGGGAATCAAATTGGCTCCAAGCCAAAGGCCAGGCGGAACAACTCTGTCTTACAGGCCCTGCAGAAAGAGATCAGATCCTGCAGGGCCCTGGTCTCATGAGACAGAGTGTTCCACCAGGCTGGAGCCAGTGTTGAAAAGGCCCTTGCTCTGGTTGAAGCTAATCTAACTTCCTTAGGGCCCGGGACCACTAGGGTGTTGCTATTTATGGACCTTGAGGCTCTCTGTGGGGCATACCGGGAGAGGCGGTCCCATAGGTACGAGGGTCCTAGGCCGAGAAGGGGCAGAGGCAGAGCTGTGGCCTTCAGCTGTAGCCTTCAACAGCCTCCCCTCTGTCCACATAGGCAGGGCAGTCATGCCCATGAAATTAACAGAGAGATGCCTCTTATCACCTCTAGTTTGTCCCTGAGTTATGGTGTGAGAGGGGGAGACAGCACCATCAGAGAACCTGTAGGAGGGTGGGAGATGAGAGGAGATTGACCCTAACTCATAATCTCATCCCCACAATAACCCTGTGAGGTAGGTTAGGCTGAGAGGCAGAGACTGGCCCAAGTTCACCCAATGAGCTTCATGACCAAGTGAGGGATGAACCCTGTTCTCCCAGGTCCTGGGACGCAGGTGGCACTGTGGGTTAAACCACAGAGCCTAGGACTTGCCAATCAGAAGGTCGGCAGTTCGAATCCCCGTGAAGGGATGAGCTCCCATTGCTCAGTCCCAGCTCCTGCCAACCTAGCAGTTTGAAAGCATGTCAAAGTGCAAGTAGATAAATAGGTACCACTCAGGCGGGAAGGTAAACGGCGTTTCCATGTGCTGCTCTGGTTTGCCAGAAGCAGCTTAGTCATGCTGGCCACATGACCCGGAAGCTGTATGCCAGCTCCCTCGGCCAGTAAAGCGAGATGAGCGCTGCAACCCCAGAGTCGGCCACGACTGGACCTAATGGTCAGGGGTCCCTTTACCTTTTACCTCCCAGGTCCTCGGCTGATACCACACTTGTACATGGGCGTAACCAGTATTTTTTTGGGGGGGCAGAACCTCAGATTTGTACTGATTTGTATTGATTGGGGGGGGCAACCACCCACCCCCTTGGCTACTGCCCATGCACTTGTGGGCTGAGAATGAGTTGATTTGCAGTGAGTAGGGTGTCTACTATAAATGCCTAATTTTACTCCAGCTGCAGAGTTTAGATATTTTCCTGGTCCTAAACACAGTGCCCACTCTGGATGCCCGTTGCTGGGAATGGCAGCGGGGTGACGCTGCTGTGCTTCTGTGCCCTGCTTGCAGTCTTCCCCAGAGGAATTGGGTTGGCCATTTGGAATCAGGATGAAGAACCAACAGAACCGTTGGCCTGATCCAACAGGGCTCTTCTCATGTGAAGCTTCAGGTTGCCTGGGGACAATGGTGGACAAATTTCAAGGACTAGCTCTACAAAGACCCATGTAGCTTCTTGCTTTCCAGTATCCCAAAACGATGGCAGCTGAGACTGAGACTTGCATTTTACCACCTGGGAGGATTCTGTCAGCACCTTGGTGTGTTGTGTTGCTCCCCCTGCCACCCACCACCACATGGAACCTTCCAGGCATCTTTTGTTTCCTGTTTTCTGTCTCTTGATTCAGAGTCTCCGCTGCTGGAGTCGTTGGACAATCTGTTTAGCCCCAGCCAAGACTCTCCGAAGGAAGAACAGAACTGGGGGCAGGTAAGGTTGCAGCAGTGGCATGTCATAGGCCTGGGCTCTTGGCAGAAAGCCTCCCAACTTGCTTCCAGAGCTGAGGCTGGACTGGAGCCCCACTTCCTCTTTTCTGGGTCAAAAACAGGAACGGGAAGGGGTGGGAAGCAGGACTTCACAACGGGAAAACAGCAGAGTCAGATGCCCAGGAGGTCAAAAACTGGCATTGGTCAACTACTGGCTGACAGTTAACCCCTGTCCATTAAGCAGAAAGTAAAGTACTGGATGCAACCGGAGGCTGCTTTTATTTTATTTTGCTCGGTTTGCTTGCTTGCAGGATTTATATACCACTTTTCCAGGTGGACCTTGACAAAGTGGTTTACATAAGATTGCTCTTATTTGGGGGAGGTGGGGGATGAGTTTCAAAAGAATGGGAAAGGCAACATGCTTGTTTAGAAAAAGCTGTTACTGCTGCTTCTCCCCTCAGAGCAAGATGGTCCTTCAAATGCCCCTGTGGAGCAGGGAGGGGGGCTGTATCCAGTGTTAGTCCTACTCAGAGTAGACCCATTTAATTTGCCAAAGATAGCCATCTATCCATTTTGAGCAGGGGTTAACCCATTAGCCCATCTACGGTAGTTCACAGTTTCCCAGGGTTTCAGATGGGGGGCGTTCCCAGTCCCACCTGGAGGTGCCAAGGATTGAGGACCTTGGTGAAGTGTTCCCTGGTGATTGGTGCCTTTGCCCCATTGCTTCTTGAAACATCTCCCTGATCCTTTTTGTGTGGGGACCTGATTTACTATGCTCTCCTCTTCCATAAGACCCAGCTCCTATGAACACATATGGCTGCCTACATTGCACCCATTGGTCCATTTAGCCTCATACTACCTGCTCTGAGGTTTACCCCCAGCCTCACCTGGAAATGTCAGTATTTGAACCCCTGACCTTCGCCATGCGAAGAATAAACTACCACCACTGAGTTACAGCCCTTCCCCTCATAATGGTTTCCATCTTTCATCATCTGACCCCTGGCAAAGGTGTAAGGGGCTGATGGAAATTGATTTCAACCTCATTTGGAGGGTCCCAGTTTACAAACTGTGTGGGGCAGCTTTGAGGGACTTGTGGCCCCCTGGACTGCAGCTCCCATCGTCCCTGACCATTGGTCATGCTGGCTGGGACCAGTAGGAGATGGAGTCCAACAATATCTGGAAGGCCATAGGTTCACCATCCCTGCACTAGTACTATAAGAAGCTGCCTTTGAGGAGTTAATTTGTTCAGACAGCCTTTACCCAGACTGGCATCTTCCCAGGGTCCCAGAGACAGATGCATCTTCCTCCGTCCCTTCGCTACTCTGGGCTCACAACTGGGAAAAACAACAAATATTGCATGCAAAGCAGGGGCTCTACCTCTGACCCATGATATGTCTACCCCAGGACATTGTGTGCTGATCAACAGTGGCTCTCTTTGCTAGCTCTGGTGTGTGAGATTTCCAGCCCCCACTCCAAACAGGAGATGCTGGGGATTGAACTTGGGACACAAAGCAGGTGTCCTGCTACTGAGATATGGCTCTTTTTCCTCCACCACCAACAGTGTCTTCCCAGAAGTAGCCAGGCCACGTGCCCTTCACTCTTTTATTGACATTCCTTTACTTTCCATTATCCCTCACTCCTCTTAGTCCCACCCCCTGCATCTGCATAATGTAGTTTGGAAGGGCAAATCTGTCCATTTTGGTTCCTGGGTTGGATGGGAGAACCTGTTAACTCTGGTTTATAATTTTTCCCAATCTTAATTCTAGTTCTCCGCATAAGTTTCTGTTGGTTGTTTGTTTGCTTGAAAAAGACCTTTCCTCATTAGCATTTTGATGCTAATTTCTCCTAAGATAAAGATTTCTGATCACAGTTTTGCAGACCATACATTTTTCATGCACCTATTCCTCATATAATGCTTTTTTTTTGCAAGCTACTTTGCACAAAGACAAACCCATTTCTACACACTTTTACCCAGTTATATGAAGTTTTACGCACATGACTTGGCAGTTGGAAAGCCACCTGTCAGTTACCTGACATCATAATGGCATCAGGCAACTGACAAGTGGGATGTTCCACTCACCTGCCAAAGTCAGCCCACGGAGGTCGGGACAGGTAGCAAAAAAGGCTCCCTTACCCATGACATAGTTATAAAGATTGTCAATAAAACCAAACAAATCGAAGTGTAAATAAAGATCCAGCATCTCCAGGGAAGAGGATCTCAGACAGCATTCTTTTTTAAAACCCCCCCCCCCAAAAAAAACCCCAGATAGATATAATAACACATTAATTTGATAATGGTCCACCCCATACCTTTCTTGTCATTGTGATGACATAGAAAACTCAGGGAGAGCTTCGCTTCCTCACCTGTCCTGGGGACAATCTACGGGATATCTAACAATCCGGGATAGCAGCGGAAAGTGGCGCTGGAATAAGGGAATTTCCCGCAAAAAAAGGGGAAGGTTGGCAGCTATGCCCCCCCCCCATGACCCCCATAGCATTTCTATGCAGCTCAGGTCTCCGGGCATCGGGTGTCCTCCGTCGCCAACCGTGTCAGGCAGCGAGAGTGTCCCCCCCCCCGCTCCCAGCATGCCACGCGCCTGGCAGCCGTGTATATAGAGTGGTAAAAATAGCTGGATATCCCATGCAGGGGCAGGCTTCTGGCGAGAAAGAGCCCTCGTCTTCCTGGACCCCCCTTTCTTGTCCCCCTGCACCCCAGCGCTGAGAGGTATGTATGGATCTTCTGTTGGGGCAGGGCTTCTGGGGGAAAGGACACGCCGCCACACACCGCCACACACACACAAATCGCTTAATGCAGCCAGGGAAAGCACGCTGCAATTCTTGTTTTTATTGTTTTCATTCATTGGGTACCACCCGGCAGAACGAGGAAGCAGGACAGATATTTTCATTATGTTGCTCATGGTCTCTGTCGTCGTCGTAGTAAGGGATTCAGTAGAAGGGTACAACCCTGGCTTGGCTGCTAAGTCCGTTTTGCAGCTCAGTGTGCTTGCAGACAAGTAACAATGGAACAATGCAGTGCTGTGCGCTTTTCAGAATTTGATCCCTCTGGCTGGTTTGTCAGTCGTGCGTGTTGCTGTTGTGGTGGCGCTGGTGTGTGTAATACACACACCCATGTCTTGCTTGGGTTGTGCGTCTGGGATAATCAGGAATCTCCCCTGTTAATTCGCTCAAGGTCAGTGTACCTTCCATCTTGCATCGCTGGGATATCCACCCCACCCCCCACAAAGTCATGCCATTAAGAGAAATCGCAGTGTGTGTATGCGCTCCCCGCTCCCCCGCTCCCCATGGCCAGCCACACACCTCCAGCCACAGTGAGATCCCTGTGAAAGGCACGCTCTGTTGTTGTTTTTTACCGGAGTCTGGCTGGAAATGTTGAATCGCTTTGCTAGTTGCTAAGAAACTTCGGGCGGGGGGGGGGAGCTGCAGCCAGTGTTTGTAGCTTATTGAAATGCTAGACTGAAAAGAGCAGCAAGCGTGGGAGGAAAGAAAGTGGGGTGCTTTGCAAGCTGGGAACCTGCAGGTGAGCATGGGCTGAAATTTATCTTTACATACCTATAACAGGTATGTGGAGTTTTGCTGTTCAGGATGTGCAAATGCACTTGAGGTGTGCGTTTGTACAAGAAAGCTTGGCTGGTTGCAATAAGCCAACAGGAGAGCAGTTGCTTTGCACGCAGAAGCTCCAGAGTTTATATCCTGTCGTCTCCGGGTGAAAGGACAGGAGAAGGCTCCCTGGTCCAGGTCCTTGCAAAACAGCTACCTCTTGGAGGATACCAAGATGGCAGAGTCTGGTCCATTAGGCTGAACAAGGTACTGCTCCATCAACCTCAGTCTGTTGTCAGCCACCTGCTTTCTTACTTACATCCTCATCATTATTCAGCTGAGCGGGTAGCCCTGCCTGCCAGCTTCTTCCTTCTCAGAGTTGCTCCTTGTAGAACACAGGAGGGAGAATGGGAACAAAACCAAAATTAGTTGGCTCCTCCAGCTATTGGATGTGGTACCACTTATGTTGGCCTTGTCTTCTGCCCCACCGGCCCCAGCGCACACTAGTGGCAACCAGATGCTTCTGGGCTACATCACTCATCATCCCGGACCATCGACCATGGTGGGAGCTGGTGTTATCTTGTCAGTCCCCAGGATAGAGGGTGCTGGGGTGGGCAGGCAAACAGCCTGAGCTGGGGTAGGGCAGCTCTCTGGGTCCATAATGTAGCTGAGTACTAGAGCACCTGCTTTGCAGTTCCCATCCTGGAAGGACCCAGGAGCAACAGGTGGAACACCCTGCCCACCCCAGACCTTGGAGACCTGCTGCAAGTCAGAGTCCATAGTCAACGCTGCTTCTAGGATTAGGTGAACAAAGAGTTTGACCTTGGATATGGCAGCTGGCTATGGTTAAAGCTGCATCTGAGATAAACAAATAGTAGCTTGAAAGAAGAAAAGTGCTGAATTGTTTTCTGATGTGTCGTAGCATCATGTTAGAAATATGCTTTCCTCCTGGGTGTGTGGAAAAAGGGAAGCTTTTGATGTTTAATAGACTATGGTATTTTAATATTCTGTTGGAAGCCACCTAGAGTGGCTGGGGAATAAATAATAAATTATTATAATATTATTATTATCGCCACCTGTAGAGTGGTGCTTGTTTTAAAAATAGTGTGTGTGTGTGTGTGTACAAACACGCACATATATATGCCTTTCATACAACTAAATTCCACTAAGTAGTCATGTCCATCAATTTCAGTGGGTCTCCTCCAAAGAGAACCAACTTTGGATCCAGCCATTTCAAATTTGGTTTGCAACCAAACCGAAACCTTTTGGGGAAAAGTGAGAAGCTAGTGGTGAAACTCATTTCTGAGAAGAGGTGTGTGTGTGTGTAAAATTCCTGACTGCTGCACAAAATCCACCCAAGTCTGATTTAAGTGCATGAATCAAGGAAGAACTTCCTTGCCACAGCATTTTGTTCAGTGGTGGGCTGGCCCATTATAGCCAGTCCATAGGAGTCAACTCCCAGGGGGCGAAAGGGCTTTGTCCCCACCTAAAATATTTGAGGGGGCTGGCCCCCCCAAAGTCGATGGGTATTGCCATTCAAATGGCATGCGTACAACACATCATGTGATAGATTATACAGGTCAGGGCTCCCCCCCCCCAATATTTTGTTCAATATTGGCACCTCTGAGCCAGTCTAAGATGACCTGACTCTTTTGAAGCCTAAGGGCATCATCCCCTTGTGGGCGGGACCAAAGCCAAAGTGGGTGGAGCAACCAATATGACTCTTAAACTTTATAGTGTAGGCTGTGCTCCACCCACGTCAAAGTCAGGTGTTTCTATGAACATTCAAAGATGGGCATCACCACCCCGGCAGGCCAGAGGCACTGTCAGCGTTCAAGGACATATTGCAACTAATCAAAAACACTCAGGGAAGGTGCAGAGCAGGACCTGTGAGGAATGTAGCCGCTGGGGTGGGGTATGGCTTGGCTGGAGTCCTAAGGGCCAAATACAGCGGCCTGGAAGGCTAAATTTGCTTTCCTCCCCACCCCCCATGCTTGAGGCTCCTCACCCCTGATGTAAGCTTTGAACATTAGGTGTCAGTTGTTAGACTCCTCTAGTCATCAAGGTGTCTTGGAGCATGTGTCCCAAATAACAGCTTTCCAGCTCACCTGAAGGTAGCCGTTGTGGGAATTTGGAAGGCATGTGAATCAAGGCACTTCAAAGTAATCTAAGGCACTTGCAAGCCCCCTGTGGTGGTGTTGTTTTTTTGGAAGGGCCATTTAGAGGTCTCAGTTTTTATGGAAATTTTGAGGTGACATACATTTTGGAGTCTGTCAACTCCAGCCAGCATGGTTGTATGATGCTGGGGATAGCTCAGTTGGTAGAGCATGAGACTCTTATTCCCAAGGTTGTGGGTTCAAAGACCCACTTTGGGCAAAAGATTCGCGCAATGCAGGGAACCTCATGGTCTGTTCCAACTATAATTCTATGTAAAGGTGTTGTAGGCCAAAATATCTGAAGAACATCAGATTGTGCAAGGCAATTGCATCTGACAAATCCAACCCCCTGTGAGCCCATTTGTGGATATTACCAAGCATATGTTATATTATATAATATATAATATCAAAGTGTTATTCTGAACCTACCATTGGGTTAGCGGTGGGTGCTTATAACAAAGTCAAGCACACTTCTGAGGATAGGCAGAGTTCCCGTTCCTCACCATGGAGATGGTCTCCAAGCAATTATGGGAATAATGATTCAGAGCTACCTTGTAAGGTTTAGCAAGATGCGGTTGGCCCCTAACTCAGTTACAGAGCTGTGTAGGCAAAGGGCCTCAGGATCCTTCCCAGTTAAAAAGAACCAGCCGATGGGAAGGCTCTGTGCTTGTGGTTGTGATCACCTGATGCCACTCTACCCCACTATTGGGTAGATGAACAAGCAGGTGGGCTGACACTTGGACAATAAGTTTGCTAGTAGTGTGCACAGCAGGGGTAGCCATTGTGGAAAGATGGGAGTTGTAATCCCAACAACTTATGGAGGGCACTACATTGGCAACCCCGGATAATAGAGGAGGAGGATGTTCCAAATGACTCTGCAGGTGTGTGCTTAAATGCGGTTAACATGGCTTTGAAGGTGAATGAGGCAAATTCATGGAAGATGCTTAATTTATCTGTGGCCATTTAATCACGGTGACTTTATGAAGCTTCCATGTCCAGAACCAGTATATCATTCAATATCAACCCCATGGGGTGGGAAGGGGTGCTCTAGGGAGAGAAATTCCCTAGAGAGAATGTGGAGAGAAAATGGTGAGTGAAGTGAAAGGGGTGCTGCCCCATGTACGGTATTTATATATATGTTTTGTGTTGTTTATTGTCTGATTATTGCCTGTCACTTTGTTGCTTATAGTTTCTTCGTTTATTTGACACTGCCTGTGTCTCACTCTGTGTGTGATTAACACACACACACACACACACACACACACACACACCTTGCATATGGTGTGTTGTTTATAATTTGTGGTGTTCTTTTTCCTGCCCTGCTATTTGTATCAATGAAGAGCAGGTTGCTTAATTAACTAACATATTTAGATATGCTTTTCCATTCATATTTTTTTTTAATGTGGAAATGAGACTGAACACATTGTGAATGAGCACATGCAGAATTGACATGGGCCAGATATAGATAGGTCCATCCATCCATATGCACAGGTCATTTTTAACTTTAGAAAAACCTCCACTTTGCTGTACAATACCGGTGTGTCTTCTCCATTGCAAGGATGTGACCCCTCTGAGATTTATTATGGGTGCCCCATACTTAGAACTCTGAAGCCAGCAAAACCTCAAGGTCATCTGGCCTTATTAGGTGTGTCTGTTGCGGAGTGTAACTGGACCCCACTCCGTCCCTCTTCAGTCAGACCAGTCAGTGAGGTGGGTCGCAGTGATCTTTGCAAAGAACCACAGGTCTATTTTCAGTGCCTGCTCCTTTGGGACTCTTCCCAAAAGCAAGGCTGTTACTTTGGTGCAGGAATGAGGTGTGGCCACGTGTCTGCCAGCAAAACTATCTATTGTATAGTGTTCCCCCTCAGGGCATTCCCATTTTACAGATAGAGGACTGAGGCCAGAAATATTAGTGACTTGCAGAGCTAGGGACTGAAGTCAGACTTCCTAGACAGAAGGGTTTTTTTGGGAGGCTGGGTGCAACAGGGCTCCTGGAGCACTCTGGCTTATGCTTCATAAACACTGTTTGTCTTTGTATGAAAGAGAGTACGTATTTTAACCCCTGGGGGGAGAGACATTTGAATCATCGCCCACATCGTACCATTTCCCCAGTGGTAATCAGTGCCTGAAGCTGCTATTTAATTCCAGTTTTCAAATCCCGTGTCTTACCCTGAATGCAAACAAAACAGAGACAAGCTAATAAGAGAGCAGAGCCTTAGCAGGAAGGCATTGTCAGACACCGTGCTTTTTAGAGACAGGAGTTTGAATTTTTGTTGCTGCATGAGGTATTTGTTCTCCAAATCATAAAGTGTATCCCTGGAATACAGGAAGACAGAGAGGGAGAAGGGACTGTGAATGATGGCCAATAATAATAATAATAATAATAATAATAATAATAATAATAATAATAATAATAAATTTATTATTTATACCCGGCCCATCTGGCTGGGTTTCCACAGCCACTCTGGTTGGCTTCCAACAGAATATTAAAATACAATAACCTATTAAACATTAAAAGCTTCCCTAAACGGGCTGCCTTCAGGTGTCTTCTAAAAGCTTGGTAGTTGTTCTTCTCTTTGACATCTGATGGGAGGGCGTTCCACAGGGCCAGTGCCACTACCGAGAAGGCCCTCTGCCTGGTTTCCTGTAACATGGCTTCTTGCAATTAGGGAACCACCAGAAGGCCCTCGGCGCTGGATCTCAGTGTCCAGGCTGAATGATGGGGGTGGAGACATTCCTTCAGGTAAACTGGACTGAGGCCGTTTAGTGCTTTAAAGGTCAGCACCAACACTTTGAATTGTGCTCGGAAACATACTTACCCTTTTGGCTCCTATCTATTGCTAGAGTTGCCAAACTTTAATCTTGTTAATCACTAGGATGCCTTATTAAAAGGGTGGGGGGGAGCTTGGCATGAGTTGCTAGCTTTTGCTGTTCCTCGGGGCTTTGTCCCTTGCCCCCAACAATGGGAGCATGCGACAGATGTGCATAAAATTATGTGTGGTTTGGAGAAAGTAGATAGGAGTACATTTTTCTCCCTCCCTCATAATACTAGAACCTGGGAACAAATAATGAAGCTATAATGTTGGTGGAAGATTCAGGACAGAGAAAAAGAAGAGAAATTCTTCATAGGGTGCCTAGTTTAACTATGAAATTCACTCCCACAAGATGCACTATGACCACCAAGTAGAATAGTATTAGAAGCAGATTATTCTAAGACTCCCTGGAAAAGACCCTGATGCTGGGAAAGATGGAGGGCACAAGGAGAAGGGGACGACAGAGGACGAGATGGTTGGACAGTGTTCTCGAAGCTACAAACATGAGTTTGACCAAGCTGTGGGAGGCAGTGGAAGACAGGAGGGCCTGGCGTGCTCTGGTCCATGGGGTCACAAAGAGTTGGACACAACTAAATGACTAAACAACAACAGAGGAATTCTCATAGGGGAATCAATTGCTACCAGCCATAATGGCTGTGTTCTGCCTCCACTGTTGGAGAGCGCTGTTGCATAACCTCCAATGTGATGCTGCCCAAATCTGGGACATCATCTTCCAGGTCTGAAATCCTGCGTGATGCACGAGACCCGCACAAAATCACAGATGTGAAAAAAGTCATGGCACCCAAAAACACACATTTTGGGGCAGTGAACGAGACCCCCAAATTCCTACTTTTTTGGGGGGGTGAGATCTTGGCCAGAAATCATGCGAAAGCAGGGCACCCAAAATGGCCGCCTTGCTCACCTGGGAAAAAATGGGAAGTCCCTGTTTTTCCGGGGCAGTTGATGGGTATGCTGTTATGTTCAGGTCCTGCTATTGGGGTTCACCTTGTAGCATCTGGTTGGCCACTTTGGGAACAGGGTGTTTGACTAGCAGGCCCTGGACTTGATTCAGAAGGCTTTTCTTGTGCTCTGAATATAGACATTAAAACAGTGAATTGTGTGGGGTGGATGCAGAAAAGGAGTGTGCCGTCAGTGGCGATCGGCTCATTGCTACCAACCGTGAACTGCATTTTAGGCAGGGAAGAACTCCACTTGGAAACTCCATTCAGGAGCTCCTGAATGGAACCAATCCCAGCGCCAAATTTTAAAAAGTGACAAATACAGCATGCTAAGGAACAATCAGAAAGGCTTGTCTACACTTAGCTTTCCCCCTTTCTGGGCACAGTCCACACTGTAAAGCACTGTGTCCATGAGCTCATCTTCTTCTTTTCCCTTGCGTTTCCTCCATGAAAACCTGCTCTTTAACAGTGAATCAGAACAAATGACAATTTGGATTTTCTGTGGATTGCTGCTTGTTCCAGTTCAATGGTAAAGAATGGGTTTCCATGGGGAAAGAGCCATGCGGGGGGGAACACTCTGACGCAGTGCTTTACAGCACAGACATGTGCTTAGAAACACAGCACAAAAGGAAGTTGGGTGAGGCCTAAGTTCCCAGGTAAATACTTTCAAGCTGCATATTTACCTGCCCTACCTACTACCCCTGATGTCATGTATGATGCCAGTTATAGGGCAGGTGAGAGTGGCTTGGGGGAAATGGCCTCATGGGCCAAATGAAGTAACCCTTGCAAATAGGCAAATGATGGTGAGAAGTGCAAAACAAACATTTGCTTTTAATAATAATAATAATAATAATAATTTATTATTTATACCCCGCCAATCTGGCTGAGTTTCCCCAGCCACTCTGGGCGGCTTCCAACAGAATATTAAAATACAATAGTCTATTAAACATTAAAAGCTTTCCTAAACAGGGCTGCCTTCAGATGTCTTCTAAAAGTTGTTGTTGTTTGTCTCTTTGACATCTGGTGGGAGGGCGTTCCACAGGGCGGGTGCCACTACTGAGAAGGCCCTCTGCCTGGTTCCCTGTAACTTGGCTTCTCGCAGCGAGGGAACTGCCAGAAGGCCGTCGGTGCTGGACCTCAGTGTCCAGGCAGAACGATGGGGGTGGAGTCGCTCCTTCATGTTTTGGGAAGACAACACACACGTGGGGTCAAAAGAGCTTGCTGGTAGCAGCTAGACTTGTTACTGCACCAAATTGCAAGTGCTGTGTGCCATTTTCCATAGATTGTTGGTGCAGTAAGCTTTGGAATGCAGCAGAAAAGCTTCCCTGTCAAAAATGTGTGATCAAAGGGGCTAACCAAACCAGAAATGTATTAGGCTGTATATTTATTATTCCATGCAGGGGAGAGCGAATAGAATACAATGAGCTCCCCCCTCCTCAAAATAGTGACAGTGGGCAAAGACCACAAATAGAAATTGTTGGGGTTAATGTCTAGGTTCGGACTTGTGGAGCCAGCATTATAATTTGCAGTTGTTGATGTCAGCAGAAAATAATTGGGAAAGGGTATTCTCTTGCTGTCTTCAAAAGGGCAGATGCAAACCACATATTTTAACCACATGCAGAGCACATTTAAAGCCCATGACTGCCCCAAAGAATCATGGGGACGGTAGTTTTCCCTTCACAGACTTATAGTTCCCAGCACCCTTACGGTGTGGATCTGCCCTTTGTAACAAAAGAGGGGGAAATGCAATGCTGTTTTGCTGCCGAGCTGTTTTCTGTTTATACTTTTGCACCAGAAAGTTTCTTAATTAAAAAAGAACAGAGCAGGGACATAGCATGGGGGGGGGGAGGGGACATAGCTCTGGGTGCATGATTTTTAGGGGGCATGAGCCAGGTACCCCCACACAAGGATCCCTGTCCCATCCTGTGAGCCCCAGAGCCTGCCCTGGCTGGCCTAGCCTTCGCGTCCCTGGCCCCCTTGCTGAATGGCCACCTGGCCAGTGTTGGGGTGGGGATTTGCCTGCCCAGGGCCACATTGACTGGGCATATTCCTCCCTGCATGGGTGGCCAGGGCTGAGCTGGTACATGGGCTCCGTGCGCCCTCTGGCCCCCATGCACCCATGCCCAGAAGCAGGCGAGGGTTGGTCTAGTGGAGGGGATTCTGTTGGCCCTGAGCATCCTGCCCCTGCCATGCGCCAAAAAAGGATGCAACACTGCTGGTGTGGGAGCAGGGGAGGTTTTTGGCAGTGCTTTGTGGTATGTGTCTCTATTTTCATCTGTTGGAGGGGAGGCATTCATGGTCCTGGGGACTTGAGCTTGTGGTGTAATCCAAGCTGTCCTCCCTCCATTAAATATGAAGCAATTGCAGCTGCTCTCCAAGGCAACCACAGCAAGGCTTCAGGTTAAGAGACACCACAGTAACGTATCCCAGCTTTTTCTCCAAAGAGCTCAGAGCAGCCACCACCACACACATTTTTATTTTTATTTTGTCATTACAGTAGCCTTGAGGGCTAGCCTAGGCTGGGGGGTGGCAATTGAGTCTTCCAGTGGGCTTCATGGGGATTTGGAACTGAGTCTGTCCAGGTCTTAAGTCCAACACACACACAAACACATTCAAACCCCCATGCTCTTCAAAGATTTTTTTGGACTACAAAGTTAATCAACCCTATCCAACATGGCCAATGGTCAGAGATGGTGGGCGCTGTGGTCCAGCCACAAGTCCCATATTCCTGTTTATGCACATGCTGTTTTAGAGGTTAGGACTCTGATTGGCAGCCACTCTCCATAGTATTACCAGGAGTGAGGACCCTGTGCTCCTTCTGGTGTCTGACTATAGCCCCCATCATCCCTGCCACGTTGTCCAGGGCAGATGGGAGTTCGAGCCCAACCACGGCTGGAGAGCCACAAGTTCCCCACACCTTTCTTAGGCATTGGTCTTTCCCACTCCCTCAACCTCAGATCCTATTAAATAAAGATGCTAAGGGTTTGAACTTGATACCAGTTACCTGGGAAACTGCTTCACAGCAGGTCAAACTATTTGTCCACCCAGCCCAGCATGTTCTACTCCAGAGGCAGCTAACCCGTGACCCTCCAGATGTTGTTGTGCTCCAGCTCTCACCAACTGCGGAACAAAATGTTCCCTGCTCCTCTCTTATGTCACCTTGCTTTGTGTCTCTTTCTGCTTTCCACCTGTGGAACTGAATGTCTGCCTTTATCTTCTCTGTTTGGCTGGCTCTGCTTTGCTCTCCGTCTCCTGGCGACTGACGGTGGCAGCACCGCCGCCAGGTAATTGTTGCCGCGGGAACTACATCCTAAGGCATCTGCAATCCCCATTGTGGTGCAACCGTTTCCCCTTCCCTGCTTCTCCTAGATATGTTTGTGTAGGGCTGTTGTGTTCTCTCAGAAGCTGCAACCAGACCGGTGGGTGTCTTGCCTGTTTGCCTTTCAAAGCTGGCCACCGTTGTTGGAGACATGCCGCTTTGGGTGTGCTCCTCTGAGGCAGGAAGTCTGCACATGTCCCAGGCTAGGATCTCTAGTCCTGGATCTTTGGTGGGGTGGAAGACGGCATGTGTCAGAGCAGTGTTTCTCAAACTTGGGTCTCCAGCGGTTGTTGGACTACAACTCCCATCATCCCTTACCACTGGTCCTGCTAAGTAAGGATGATGGGGGTTGTAGTCCAACAACAGCTGGAGACCCAAGAAGAACCTCTGGGGCATCAACTGTCTTCTCCAGCTCTGGCCTCTCATCTGATGCAGAGCCAGCAAATGGTTATGTCAGGGAACTACCATCAGGGCCAGAGGGAGAGAGCGGGCCCCAGAGGGATTCCAGAGAGCGTCCCGGGATGGGAAGAGGCAGCCCATCTTCTGGGGAAGGGAATCAGCATAGCACCAGTGGAGAAGGGGGGCACATGGGGGAATCGGCGAGGCGGTCCCATGACTCCTTCCCAGGGACCAGCGGGGAGAGTAAGGGTTCTCCGCTGCCCACACCCTCCTTGCACAGAAGGCTTCCGCGCAGGGAGAGTAGGCGGAGACTAGGCGTCAAAGAGCTTCTTTGCTGGAAGAAGTTCAAGAAACGCCCACTGACGGATTCTGCCAGCGATTGAGACAGCCACGGGCGAGTGGCTGTCCGGACAGAAAAGGTTCACTCAGGCAACCGGTGTGGCACCGGTTTACGCATGAGCAACCCCTAGAACCATTACAGGTTATTTGGGTTGACGCACCAAGTCCCATGAGTGTGTTTGTGTAGGCAATCTGTAATAGGACAGCTTCTTCCCCCACCACAGGGGTGAGGAACCTCAGGCCCAAAGGATGAATGTGGTCCTTCACTTCTGCTCCTCGTAGCTCTTCCGGATCGCATCCCCTGTCTCTGCCAGCCACACCTCTCACTGGCCCTGCTTAGTGTTGGGAACAGCCATGCCTGGCTGGAGGGTGTCTTTGTACTCCAGTCGTGCCTCTGGGCGGACGATAGGGAGGGAGGCATGGATGGGTCCAGAAACCAACCTATGTCCAAAAGTAAAATTGATATCAGTTGCTCTGCTCATTTTGCCTCTGGCCTTGCCAACCACTGGCACGTGGCCCCTGGAAGGTTGCCTAGAAAGAAGTGTGGCCCTCGGGATGAAAAAGGTTCCCCTGCCCAACCACCTGTGCTGTTGATGTGGTACTTTCTTCTCTCCCTCCCTCCCCTCCATTTATCTCGCAGGAGAACAGAGAAAGAGTGAAGGAGGTTGCTCAGTAAGGGAAAAGGTTAAGAAGCAAAGCAGCAGCATCTTGATGTTTTGAAGACTAGGCCACGCTGGGAGCTGACTGAAATTTTGCTCCCCTCAGTTGCGAAAGAGGAGACTGAAGCTTCCCCAAGGATCTCAACCAAGTGCTTTTGGGGTGGCCTTTGCCAAGCTCTGCAGCCTTCGGCCTAACTGAGCCCTTTGTTGTTGTCTTTTTTTAATTTTAATTTTTTAATTCCAGGCAGAAGAACTCTTTGTCCCAGAATTTTTCAGGATGGCAGCTGGTAAGTGAATCCTCTTACTCTTTCCCTGACTTAGTCTGCCTTATTGCTTTTTCGGCCCAATTCACAGACCATCCCACACAAACTGGATTTGAGGGGGTAGGTCTCTGAGTTTAGGTCTCTGAATACTAGTTGCTGGCAATTGCAACTGCGGAGGAGAGTGCTCTTGTGTTCAGGTCCTTTTTGGGGGGCTTCCCATTGTTGGCCACTCTGATAGTAGGATGCTGCACTAAGTGGGCCACTGGCCTGATCCAGTGGGCTCTATTATTATCCTTCAGGTCTTCTTATCCAACCTCCCTCTCTGTCCAGCTACAAGACGTTATGTCCACCAACTTGGTTTTAGAAAGGGGTTGAGAGGAGAGTAAGAGGAACAACTGAGGAACGAAGACTGCAGCTTGATTGAGGCCGCAAGAGGGGCGTGATAGAGGTGCATAAGATTCTGCATAGTGTGGAGAGGGAGAGGGAGTTTCTCTCTCGCTTTCTTACAATGCTAGGACTCAGGGCCAACCAATGAAGTTGAATGTTGGGCTCTTCAGGACAAACAGAAGGAAGCAGCGCATGAACGATGATGTAGCAATGGCTGCAAAACTTGGATGGGGTTGGAGCAATTCATGGAGGATAAGGCTAGTAATGACAGCTGTGTTTTCCCTCCACTGTTGGAGGCAGTAATATTGTTGATATTTCAGATTGTAAAATGCTATTTTATCTATTGATTTGTTTTTACCTTGTGGGCTTATAGCCGAATAAAGTAATGGAGATGGAGGCAGTAAGCTTCTGAACACCAATTGCTGGGAACCACAAGTGGAGAGGATGCTATTGCACTTGAGTTGCTGCTTGAGTGCTTCCCAGAAGGGGGATCTGGATGGCCCCCGTGAGAACAGGATGTAGGACTACATGAGACCCCTTTGGCCTGACTCAGCTTCAGGTCTGCAATGGAGCCCATCAACACCTGTTATGCCCACCCCACCCAATCTTTCATGGTACCCGCAAACAGCACCAGGTGACCAAGAGCTGCGATGTAAATTTTGCACAACATCCCATTGTGATGTTACATCAGAGGCACTGTCAGGAATCCAATGGTGGATTGGATTTGGTGGTGGACACATTTGGGCTGCACTGCTACCACACTCTGCCTCCCATACGCCAGCCAGCCTTGGTGCCCCCCCCCCCACAGAAGGGTCCCCTTTGCCGTGGGATCCCCTCAAACCTGGAGTCGACTCTCATGCCTTCTGATTGGCCTTACATGTCATTTGAATGGTGAATAGTGATAGGACACATTTTGACAGTCCAAATACACTGTATTCCATCTTGCCAGTAGGTGCATGCCTTGCAGCATTACTCTAGCTGCATTACGTGAGTGTCAGTGGAGGCTGGTGCATCAAGGCGAAAGGGGCATCACCCTACTCATCTCAGCTTGCCCTCGGCTAGCCTCCACCTGCCTGCCTGCCTTCTTTCTTACAACCAGGGGGTGTCTGTGCCTGCCAGATTGCTCCACTGCTGCCTTAGTCTCTGCAAGCTCAGCCATCTGATCTGCACCATGTGGGCTGAGAGTAGCATTGTTTTTGCATGCTTTTGTCATGTCTTCAAATACAATTGGCTGTATTAGCCCGTCTGTTTTTTAATGAATGAGTGAATGAATGAATGGGAACCTGGTTTGCTGACAAAAGTGAGTTCACTGCACAAACTTAGGGCTCATCCACAATTCTGCTTTCCCCACCGCTTTCCTCTAGAAAAACTCAAATCTTTACTACAGAATTGGTGCAAATGTCTATTGGGTTTTCTTCAGATTGACATTTGCTTTTATTTAGCAATAAGGAGCAGGTATCCTGGGGGAAAGCAGAAGGGCAAAGGCTAAACCACACGGGGCAAGAGGAAAGCGATGTCTCACCCGCACTTCCACTTGTCCTGTGCCCAGAAAGTGTGGGTCTGCCTGGTTTTCCTGAGGTGGTCAGCCTGTGTCTGGGCTTTGCCACTTCAGGAGGAGGCTCACAGGTCTGAAAGTTTCTCTATAGAAATAAGTTCTTGGGCAGAGGCTCTCTCCTGGCCTTTGCATCTGAGATCCTCTTAAACAGAGATTGTACTGAGGACCCTCCATAGGAAAAGCAGCTGCTCTGTTCTGAGATGTAGCCACTACCAGCCATGTCCATATGTCATGATAAGCAAGGGCTGCTGGTTGCTGGTAGAAGAAGAAGAAGAGTTTGGATTTGCTATCCCGCTTTATCACTACCCGAAGGAGTCTCAAAGCGGCTAACATTCTCCTTTCCCTTCCTCTCCCACAACAAACACTCTGTGAGGTGAGTGGGGCTGAGAGACTTCAGAGAAGTGTGACTGGCCCAAGGTCACCCAGCAGCTGCAGGTGGAGGAGCGGAGACGCGAACCCGGTTCCCAAGATAACGAGTCCACCGCTTTTAACCACTACACCACACTGGTGTGCTGGTCTCAGCTGTCCAACCACACCTAGTGTGCTTCTCCTCTGCTACATGTCAGAGAAGCAACCCAGGAAGCCACAGTTAAGTTTGGCTTCCCACAATGTCCAAACGCAGCGTCAAGGTTTGCTCCTAGCTGACAAGCCAGTGCTGCTAGCAAGCCTTAAAACTATGGTTTGCCACTGGCTCGTAGCTCATTAGGGGCAAGCTAAGCATGGCTGGTAAATTGCCTTGTTTATTTCTCCCTCTTGTGCTAGAGGAGGAGTAAGGTCAGCGGGGGGTGGTCCGTTGGGACAAGAAGGCCCCTGCCCCATTGAACTCAGCTGGTCCTCAGCTGCTCAAATTCCTTTTTGCAACCAGTCCAGGAGGTGGCGCTCACTGACCTCTCCCCCCTTAGTGTTTCCTTTGTATATCTCAACAGGGAGGAGGATGGGAGCAAAATTAGAACTAGTGGGCTCTGCCTGCCATTGGCTCTGGCACCACCTGCTGTTGGTTTCCCTGCCTTCCGCTCCACCAGTCCCAAGGGGCACTATCCTGCACTGGGAATGACTGGCCCATGGGGATCGGCATGCCCATAATCTACAACAGACCATGATAATCAGACAACTTTGTCCTTTCTTAGCTGCAAACGTGGCTTTCCTTGGAACACCCCTTCTGCATTTTAGGTCGGTCTGCAGTACGGAAACCAGAACATAAACATCTCTGGTTCAGGCACATCAAAAGATTTCCCCAAGCCACACATGTCCCCAAGTAGGCAGTTGTAATTCTAGAAAGCTGTAATTAAAGGAGACCTCACCCTGCTGCTTGCTGATGATGCTCTGAGCTGTGGACTGCTCCAAAACCAACCCTCTTTATTTTTAGCTCTGCTGCCTTCGCTGTCAGTTAGGTTTTCACCCATCCAGTGCAACCTTCCAAGGGCCACGTGCAAACAGTGGACGGGGCCAGAGTCTAGTTTCTAGACTCCCCCACCCCACCCCCTTCTCTAACTTCTGCCCAGGCAAGGAATGGGCGCAATCAGAGATTTGGGACACATCCCAGGCAGGCAAAAGTAGGGCCAGTGAAGGACGTGGCCTGGGAAGTTCTGAGGGCCAGATAAGTAAGCCTGGAGGGCCACAATTCGCCCTGAGCCTGAGGTTCTCTACCACTGCCCTAAAATGCAAGAGATGGGGGTGAAACTGCCTGCACCCTCACATTACTGACTTCAGGAGGAATATAAAACAATCCCTGTACTCTGAAATCATTGGCTTGAAGGAATGTGGTTGTTTCTTAAGTGTTTCTGCCATAGGTTCCTTCAGGAGGAAGGATGCCATATAAAGGAATAAATTAAATTAAATTCAAATTAAACTTTCAGTAGTTTGAAATTTGGCTCAAGCCCAGCAAGGGACATGCAAAATCCCATCCTGATGTGGATTTGTGGCCTAGTGCCCCAAATGCCAACACTCTTGCAGTGTTGTGCTTCTAAAACACAAATCCAGACTTAATTCTGTGCATGCAGGCAGATTTGTACATCCAGGTCAGGCAGCAGGTTGGACACTGTTGGTGCCAGCAAGAGCTGCAGACTAGAAATTATACCATTCCCATAATTCCACATGCATTTTTTATTATTAAAAAAAAGCACAGGAAATATGAACAGATGATAAAAAGAACAGATTCCTGAACCTTGATGACTCCACATTTTGAGAACGTGGAAATTAACAGCTGGGTACACGGGCATAACCAGGATTTATTGGAGGTGGGGCAGGACACCCCCCTGTCATCATCCTCTGTCTGGCTCAATCTAGCAGATTTGGAATGAAATGTCTCAACATCAATTGTTTTAAATTACTTTCATTTGACCCCAAGCGCTCAGAAAAATTAGTCAAAATCTACAATTTCTACTTATTAGTTAAGTATTTTTATTTATTGATTGATTATGCCCATGGCTGGGTAAGTGCAGTCATGATAATTGTCCTTCAGTTGTGAGAGAAAATTCTTACTTTACATGCCCTGAAGCACTCTTTTTCATTCTTACTTCACATCTGAGACCTGGGGCTTAGGAAAGGACTGGGCTCAGGAGTTCTCACTCCTCCTGCTCCAGCCCTAAAAAGGGTGTATGTGAGCAAAAAATACCCTCTGCACCAATGCATTTTAAGTAAGGAGTTGGGGTCAGTCTGCGGGCAAGATTACCCTTTTAAAGGGGCTTTTTTTCCAGCAGCAGCTCAGGGGAACTAAGTTCCAGCAACTCTCAGTGAGCACCATTGCCATTCTAAGAGAACAAGGGAGGTGAGTTCTGGCACCTCTTTTTCTAGGAAAAATAGCATTGGCTACATCCAGCGTGACATCGTGGATATTCTGGGCTTTAGGGCTACAGAGACGCAAGTTCAAATCCCCACTGAGCCAAAAAAACTCAGAGAGGCTAGTCATTCTCTCTAAGTCTGGACCTACCTCACAGGGCTGTTGTGAGGATACACTGGGAGGACAGAGGAAAAACCGTGTGCGCTGCCCTGAGTTCTTTGGAGAAGAGACAGCATGAAAATTAGAACATCAGAATAGCATCTTGTTTTCCACGGTGGACAACCAAATGCATCTGGGAAGCCCTGTTCTTGCTCTGGTTCCCCAACAAGCTGATTTTCAGAAGCATGCTGCCTCTAGGTGTGATTCCTGCATTTCAGGGGGTTGGAAAATGACCCTTGGTGTTCCCTTCCACCCCTACGGTTCTATAATTCTGTAATGATGGAAGGAGGCCTGTATCACCCACCTTTCAGCTTCACTGAGTTGACTTCACAGGGTTCTGGCATTATGAGAGAGGGAGAAGAAGCTCTCTGCACCACAAGCAATTCTGTATAGCTCTATCATGCCTCACTCTTACTAGTGTGGTATAGCAGGTATGACTAGGACCTAGGAGACCTGGGTTCAAATCCCCGCTCACTGGGTCGCCTTGGGCCAGTCACTTGCTCTCAACCTATCCTACCTTGCCGGGTTGTTGTGAGATGAAATTAGAATGTTGTATGCCACCTGGAGCTCCTTGGAGGAAAGAAGGGATATAAATGCAACAAAACAAACAATCACGCAAGCCCCTAACCATCGAAACCTGTCCTCGAGGGGGAGTTTCTCCAGCTCTCTTTGCTCAGTCTCATACCATCTTCCATTATTACTAATTTTAGCAAGAGCCTCTCTTGCATTCTGAGTGCAGATTGGAGTTGAAAAAGATTCATAGTGAGGCGGCCTCCTCCATTTAGATGGTTTTATTTTTAAATTTAAATTATATCCAGATTTTAAGGCTGTCCACTGTTACTGGCACTTTAGCGGGCTGTGAACGTAACGCGTCCTACTTGTGTTGGTTTGTGTTGTAGAAGTTATGTTTCCTACTACCCAAAACAAATCAAGCTTCCCACAGCTAGTGCCGCTGGGGGTTTAGACTATAAAGAATCCGCTCTCCCCATATTTCTGGATTTTATTTTGCCTCACCTCAAGATGCTTAGTTACTTCCTCTTCCTGTAACTGGAATACATCTGATATTTTTTTCAAATGAGTTCAAGATTCCTCCAGCTTCTCTCAAGAGTCAAAATTGAATTGTGCTGAGGAGAGGCACTCAAAGCAACAGATCATCATACACTAACATGGAGCAGTGCATGAAGTCCCTTTGAACTCTATGATCCTATGACTCTATGATTCTATGACTCTGGGTCCTCCTGGGCTGGATCCAGGCTCTGTTTGCAAAAGGGACCACATCTGGAATCCTCCACCCGTATTGGATTCTTGGCCCCCTGCAGATGCTGCATGAAACAATTGAGCTCTGGCATCTCCTGGGCCTTAGCAACGGTCTCCCTGGCAACCTGTGTTGGACTCTGAGCCACAAGGCCTCCCTAAAAAGCCTAAGCCCAGCCCAGCCCCAGCTGTGGAGGGCAGGGTGCCCAGAGGCTCATGGACAAAAAATGTACTAAGCAGGAAAAGAGAGGCTTTCTGGGGGGCGGGAACAAGGAGGAAAGACAGGACGGGAATCAAAGCAGCAAAAAGGAGCTACCAGTTTTGGAGGGAAGATGGGTGCCCAGTGTTCCTGTGTGGAAGATCCCATAGTTAAAGCTGGCAAAGGTAATCCTGGGAGGGAAGGCAGCGATATTTGCATCTGATGGCCTTAGGGCTTGTCTGAAATCCTTTGAAAGATGGAAGCTGGCTTCTGTTCACATTGCCCAAATGCAAAGGCTGAGCGCCTTCCATTTGGCAAGGGGCTGGGGTGGAGAGCAGCAGCAATAGCACGTGTGTGTGTGTGTGTGTGTGTGTGTGTGTGTGTGTATCAGCACTTGCTTTCTGCTGAATATCTCTCCCTGGGCGGGCATCTGGTAAATGTCCACAAGTGCTTGCCTCCCAGAGCTTAACGTTGTCTTGTTCCTTCTTTTCCCCCTCCCAGAAAAATTGAAAAACCACAAGATCATCTTTGTAGTTGGTAAGTATAGGAGAAGTTGCTGGTCAGCCTGATGCAGAAATAGATCTCTCATCCAGCTCATAGATTTCCAAACAAACAGGAACAGGAACATTAATAAAAGTGAGGAACTTACCACTGAAGGGTTGGCTGGGGTATATTAAGGAAGGATCTGGGGCATGGATAGGCAAATTAAGGCCTGCAGGCCGGATCTGGCCCAATCGCCTTCTAAATCTGGCCCGCGGACGGTCCAGGAATCAGCTTGTTTTTACATGAGTAGAATGTGTCCTTTTATTTAAATTGTATCTCTGGGTGATTTGTGGGGCCTGCCTGGTGTTTTTACATGAGTAGAATATGTGCTTTTATTTAAAATGCATATCTGGGTTATTTGTGGGGCATAGGAATTTGTTCATCCCCCCCCCCCAAATATATATATAGTCCGGCCCCCCACAAGGTCTGAGGGACAGTGGACTGGCGCCCTGCTGTAACATGATCTGGGGCATGTTAAAATCCCAAGGAAGAGTAACAACAATAACAAGCATAGGATTCCTGGTGCCCCCCCCCAGCTGTTCAGGCTTCCATCCTTCCAGGGACCCTCAGCCTACCTCTCCCCAGTAGGCAGTCACAGTTGGAGTAGGGGTAGGGGAGTTTGCATTTAAAGGTGAACCTGTCTGACCCACACTTTCAGAAACAGTACCACGAAACAAAACGCAGCAGAGCTTTAAAACTCATCATTATCCAAGTTTTGCAATGCAGTTCTCCTGCCAAGTAATGTGTTACAAAAATGCACTTACACTCTGGGGTTTGGGGTGGGCGTCCATTAAATTGCGTATATTAATGAAAGTAACATAGAGATGTGCATTACGCTAGGGGGAATTGCTTTGCAAAATAGCATTTGTTTTGAAAATCTGCATACAAAAATGAGTTTATGTGGAGAAATTCACACAACAATGCTGATGAATTTTCATGAGGTTCTTTTTCTTTTTTGCAAACTGATGTGGCCATGTGGCAAACTGAATTTAAGACTGGAAAAAGAGAAGCAGGGAGGAGGACGGGGGTATATAATTAATTGGTTCTGCCTGTCTTTGGCTCTGTTTGCACCTGCCATTCCCTCCACCTCATCCGTCCCAGTGGGTACCAGGTGCCACTGCCTGAGAAGGTTTCATGATCTGCCACTCCCTCCCTCAGCCATTTCTCTTCCTAGACTCTGTGGCGGAAATGTCTTGTGTTGTGTTGCAGGCGGGCCTGGCTCTGGAAAGGGGACACAGTGTGAGAGGATTGTTCAGAAGTATGGTTACACCCACCTATCCACTGGCGACCTCCTGAGAGCAGAGGTCAGCTCTGGCTCAGACAGGGGGAAGAAACTGTCGGCCATCATGGAGAAGGGAGAGTTAGTTCCACTGGTGAGTTTATGGTGGGAATAAATGGGGTTTGTTCTGACAGGGCCCTGCCTTCAATGCTCTTTTTAGAATTGTCGCGTTGGAAAGGACACCGGCGGTCTTCTAGTTCAACCCTCTGCATTGATCTCTACTAAAGCATCCCTCTGCTTAAAAACCTCCAAAGAAGGAGAGTCTACGATCTCCTTTCTTGAAACTTGAAGCCCTTGGTTTGGGTCCTACCCTGCAGAGCAGGAGAAAGCAAGCTTCCTTCATCTTCCATATGACAGCGCGTTAGATATTTGAAGATGGCTATCATATCTCTTTTCAGTCTCCTCTTTACCAGGCTAAAAATACCCAATTTCCCTCTTTTTTCTACCTAGTTAAGATCTTCCCTCTACCAGTCTGCCACCTTTCTCTTCCAATTAAATAGTTTTTCTTGTGTTATATATACATATGTAATAACAAACCCATAACATAACATTCCCCATAACAAAACATTCACCTCCACCAGTACCTCCAAAGCAGATATCAGGTTATAAAGGTAAAGGTAAAGGTACCCCTGCCCGTACGGGCCAGTCTTGACAGACTCTAGGGTTGTGCGCCCATCTCACTAAAGAGGCCGGGGGCCAGCGCTGTCCGAAGACACTTCCGGGTCATGTGGCCAGCGTGACAAGCTGCGTCTGGCGAGCCAGCGCAGCACTCGGAAACACCGTTTACCTTCCCGCCAGTAAGCGGTCCCTATTTATCTACTTGCACCCGGGGGTGCTTTCGAACTGCTAGGTTGGCAGGCGCTGGGACCGAGCAACGGGAGCGCACCCCGCCACGGGGATTCGAACCGCCGACCATGCGATCGGCAAGTCCTAGGCGCTGAGGCTTTTACCCACAGCGCCACCCGCATCCCATATCAGGTTATACAGTAACATAATTGATTCTTACTCATCCATACAAATTATCCAAACGTCCTTGCCTTACCCAGCCACTCTGGGCAGCTTCCAGCACATATAAAAACATGATATAACATCAAACTTTAAACACTTCCTGATAGAGGGATGCTTTCAGATGTCTTCTAAAAGTTGTGTAGTTCTTTATTTCCTCGACATCTGATGGGTGGGCATTCTACAGGGCGGGTGCCACTACCAAGAATGCAGTGAGGGAACCGCCAGAAAGCCCTTGGAGCTAGATCTCAGGGTCTGGGCTGAATAATGGTATACATTCCTTCAGGTATATAGGGTCAAAGACTTTTAGGGCTTTAAAGATCAGCACCAACCCTTTGAATTGTGCTCAGAAATCTACTGGGAGCCAGTGTAGATCCTTTAGGGCAGGTATTATATGGTTCCAGTAGCCACTCCCAGTCAGCAGTCTAGCTGCCACACTCTGGAATAGTTATAGTTTCCAAGACACCTTCAAAGGTAGTCCCACTTAGAGTTCATTACAGTATTCTTCTTCTTTGGCAATCACTCGTAGTTGAGTAAGATTGTCTTCCATGAACATGTTCTTAAAGTGACTGTGGAGGCTAATTCTGGATCCACACGTCCTTCCTCAGTGGAGACATAGGTTTCCAGGTGAGAGTTGATCAAGGTGAGGGTTTACCAAATGTGCCTTCTTCTTAGCACATTTTCCCCTTTCGTCCTGAGTTTGGGTGTCTTCAGAGTCCATGACACCTTTGGTAAAGGCTGTTCTCCAATTCGAGCTCTTGTGATAAATGGCCACCATATTGCATGAAATTTGCCCAGTTTTAGTGTTCCATTTATCACTTTTAAGTTATGGGTTATTTTCTCAGTGGTAACTGATTACAAAACATTTTTACACCATAATACCAGGGACAGGTCTTGTAAGGCCTTCCAGGTTTGAGCTATAGGTAGCTGAGCAACCATTTAAAGAACAGTCAATAATTCCTTGGTCTCTATATCAGTGTTTATATCAGCTCCACCGCCTATTGAAGTAGAAGGTCCCTTGCAAATGACTCCATGCCTTATGACGGGAGCTGCCTCAAAGAATACTTGCATAAATCCACCTTTTTTTTTTTACTTGAGATCCCTCCAACCCATTTATCCTCTCCTCTTATTGAAAGGAAGTCTGTATGCAACTGAAATGAATCACAGAATCATAAAGTTGGAAGGGACCTCAGAGGCCATTGACTCTGGCGCCACCTACTGTTGCCCTCCTGCTTTGCCAGTCATAATGGGTACCAGCCACTGCTGGGGCACCTCTAGGTCTCCTGATCACAGGCCCCCACAGTTTGCAGAGCGTTCCTGTGGTGTTAACTTCATGGCGTTTCCAAGCACAATTCAAAGTGTTGGTGTTGACCTTTAAAGCCCTAAACGGCCTCGGTCCAGTATATCTGAAGGAGCGTCTCCTCCCCCATCGTTCTGCCCGGACACTGAGGTCCAGCTCCGAGGGCCTTCTGGCGGTTCCCTCACTGCGAGAGGCCAAGTTACAGGGAACCAGACAGAGGGCCTTCTCGGTAGTGGCGCCCGCCCTGTGGAACGCCCTCCCATCAGATGTCAAAGCGATAAACATCTACCTGACATTCAGAAGACATCTGAAGGCAGCCCTGTTCAGGGAAGTTTTTAATATGTGACATTTTAGTGTATCTTTCATCTCATCTTTGTTGGAAGCCGCCCAGAGTGGCTGGGGAAACCCAGCCAGATGGGCGGGGTACAAATAATAAATTATTATTATTATTATTATTATTATTATTATTATTATTATTATTATTATTCTCTGCTCACAGGACACCGTCCTGGACATGCTGAGGGACGCCATGGTGGCCAAGGCAGACTCCTCCAAGGGTTACCTGATTGACGGCTACCCCCGGGAAGTAAAGCAGGGCGAGGAGTTTGAGAAGAAGGTAAGAGTAGAGTGGATGAGTTTGGGAAGGGGCTGAACCGGAAGATGATTGACCCAACCAGAGTGGGGTGGATGGAAAGAGAGACCCTTTGTTCTGGTTGGAACCCTAAACATTCAGGATTATGAAGAGGAATAGTGTGGGGAGGTGTTTGCTACGGATTTTGATTTGAACCTACCTGGTTTGCACTTTCTGAAATGACATGCAAACTGAAATGCAGCTGTCCTTCAACTTTTGCACTTTTCCAGGTGTTGCAATGCAGTTTTCCAGCCCAAGAGTGTGTACAGTGATGTGTGTAATCGGGGAAAGTGAGCTTCTCTCTTGTGTATCAGTGGTGATGGTTTGGAAGCAGTATTATTTTGAGCGTTTCCTGCCTGGGATTCCCTGAGACAGCACAAGATGGCAGCATTGTTCCCCTAGCCTGTTGTAAGCTTGGCAAATAACTGCTGGTTTATTTTACATTCCTAGAAGCCTGGGCAGATAGGACTTGAGCACAGATTGAAAAAATCTGGGCAAGGTGACTAGTAGCTTGGGGTCCAAGCCCACTCTCCCCAGGTGGAGATTCAATCTCCAGCCATTTCCTGTGTTCTGGACTGTGACCTGAAAGACCAGAGTTCAAATTCCCACTCAACCATGAAGCTCACGGGGTGAACTTGGGCCAGTCATTGCCTCTCATCCTAATCTACCTTACAAAGTTGTTGTGAGGATTAAATGAGGGTGGAGAACCACATATGGAACTTTGAGTTAGACCAGGCCCTGAGGAGCCTGTGGCCTTCCAGATGGTGCTTAGCTGCTGTGTTGGCTGGGACTGGAGAATTTAGGCCGGCACAGTTATAATTTCCTTCTTCTCTTTTTTTTTAAAAGATTTTTATTAAGTTTTTCAAAAGTATAATTTCCTTCTCTTCCTCTTCCTCTCCCTCACCCCACTCCCTGACCCCTCCATGTTGCCTCCCTGCTCAGATCGCACCCCCAACATTGCTGCTCTACGTGGACGCTGGCAAGGAAACAATGGTGAAGCGCCTGCTGAAGCGCGGGGAGACGAGCGGACGAGTCGACGACAACGAGGAGACAATCAAGAAGCGTCTGGAGACATACTACAAGGCCACTGAGCCTGTCATTGCCTTCTATGAGAAAAGGGGCATTGTCCGTAAGGTATGTCCCATCGTCCACCCATCTGTCTCCCTCCACTCCCAAGGACATAGGATGCAGGAGAGCAGAAAGCAACTAAGTGTTGCAAAATGGCCACCACTTCTCCAGGTTGGCCACTCTACTCATGGGTGATGAACTTGGTTTGTCCAAATAATTTTTCTGGGGGTAGGATGATTTGTTTGTTCAACAGTTCCAGCTTGAGGAGGCACCATGAGCTGCAATGGCATCTTTTTCTCTTTTATTTTCTTTTTTTTTTTAGCTCAGAAAAAGCAGGGCTTCCCTCTGTTGCTCTTTGTCTCTGTCTCTCTTTGGGCAACTTGGCCACCAATTTGCTTTCCCTGGAACAGGATTTCCAGTAGCTGGTGGTAGGGAGGGTGGGAGCTTCCATGTTCCACAATACTCCCCTTTCCCATGAAAGACAGAAGCTAGAATTAAATAAAATGGATGCAGGCTGGCTTGATTTGCATCATTTTTGCAGGTTGCAGCTTTTTAAGGGAGTGGGGGTGGTATGGGTATATGGAACTCCTGAACTGGGCCCCAGTTTGCGCTTACTTGGGCTTAGTAAACTTCTACTTCAGGCATAGGCAAACTCCGGCCCTCCAGATATTTGGGACTACAATTCCCATCATCCTTAGCTAACAGGACCAGTGGTCAGGGATGATGGGAATTGTAGTCCCAAAACATCTGGAGGGCTGAGTTTGCCTATGCCTGCTCTAGACTGTCAGTATTTTGTGAGGGGAAATTCAAGCGGGTTTATATTAGACAGTCCTCACATCATTCTGCTTTGTCAGTGGTCCTGCAACAGTTCCCGCAAGGTTACTGCATTATTTGAACATTATTTGAGCACGACAAAAGTGGGACAAAAAATAATAATGAACTGGACCATTTGTGCTATGAAAAGTTACAGGATTTCAGCAGGAAGTTGCAGGGTATTCACTGTATGGAAACAAAGCAGCATGTGCACCCCGAAATGTCTGCAGGTACAAACAGCATTGAAAGCCAGATGCCATCATGAGCACAAATAATCCTGAATGAGCAATAGAAAGGGTTTTTTCTGTCTAACTACAGAGCAAGCTTTGTGCAAGCCAATCAGGATGGATGCTGAAATGGGTTTTCTGGAGGAGCCAAATCAAATATCTTTAATACGGTCAATGACCAGAAAGCAGTTTATAAAAATATGACATTATAAGTAGTATTATGCTACAAATGCCAGTGGAAATATGGCCAATTCACAGAATTGGTGCTTATATTTATGCCAGGTTTCTGGAGGAGCCCTTCCTTTCAGCAGGGGGCGGTGAGGTTCTGGTTCATTTTAAAGTGAGGATGAGGGGGAGTTCAGTCACAACATGGGATGCCTCGCTGTGTCTCTTGAAGATGTCCTGGCTTCATTCAGAACTCCAAAGGAAGTGTCTACCAGACCTCCAGATGCTTGGCATAGCAAGGCAGTGAGTAATCCACAGGCCCCACGGGACGGAAGAGGGGGCGCCAGGCTGATGGAGACAGTGTGAGGATTTAGGGGCAGAAGTGGACAGAGAATAGAGGAAGCTGTGCTTGGGCGGGGAGGAAGGTAACTCCCAAGATTCATAGCACTTTGGCACAGAGAGCTGTGGTTACGTTTGCTTCCTTGTGCTGGAATCCTCCCTGAGAAGAGCAGCTCAAGGAGATGTCGGACTTCTTGCTAAACTAGTGTTATTTATTACATTTGTTAGGTGCTTTATACAGAAAGCAACGAGAATGAAATAAAATGCAAACAGGAAAGTTTAGTGAGAAGCCAGATTCAAAACATGGCTTATGCCAAAGAATCAAGGGGAGTGTCGTTTGTTTTGGGGGCTGAGGGTCGTTAGGAGGCCCCCTCACAAAGCTGGAAATCCCCTGCACTGTTAACAAACTACACTTCCCAGAATTCTTTGGAGGAAGCCATGACTGTTGAAAGTGACATAAGAACACTTTAAATGTTTTTTTAAAAAAATATTTTTTATTGTTTAGAAATATTTTAATGCATGACACCATATAAACAAAGACAGATGAATAAAACATTTGGCTTCATAAACCGGTGACTTCCCTCCTCCCCGGCCGATGGCTTTCAAACCTGTTCTCTATATATTGCATTTTCCTATATTTCTTAAATCATAATCATTTTAACCTTGCAAAACTTCCAGTAACCCTACTAGCAATGTTAGTTCTTTACAAATATAACATAAATTTATTCCAGTCTTTCAGAAAAGTCTGATCCTTATGGTTCCGAAATTTTCCCGCCAGTTTCGCCAATTTGGCGTAGTCCAGTAATTTCATCTGCCACTTTTCTTTCATTGGTAAATCTTCCTCTTTCCATCTTTGGGCTAATAACATACTCACTGCAGTTGCTGCATATAAGAACAGTGTTTTATCCTACTTATATATTTCTCTACCTACTATACCTAATAGGAAGGCTTCTGGTTTTTTTGTAAACATATATTTCTACTTTGAATATTTAGAAGGCTTGAGGAAAGCAGTGCAAGGTGAGAAGGGGCTAAATAGCCTTTCTTTTACTTTTTTAATTACTTTTTAAAATTAGTTTTCACATTTCTATATATCTTTACATTAACCATTTCACATATCCAAAAAGAAAAAGAAAAGGTTCCTTTGAACCATCAGATTTCCCTCCCTCCTTCCATGGGTTCTTTCTGTAATAAAAAATTATCTGCATCCTTTTAAATTATCCAGCTACTAATTGTTCCATTAAGAAAAGCCATATAATAAATTTCACATTACAAGCATCTTTACATTCCTGCCAGTGATTTTAAATGTTTACAGTGGTTCTTTAGATAGTGTAAAAATTTATTCCAGTCTTTTTCAAATACTTGATCTTCCTGGTATCGGATCTTTCCTGTCAATTTCGCCATCTCCACATAGTTCATCAGTTTCGCCTTCCATTCTTCTTTCAATGGTACCTCTTCATTTTTCCAATTGTGGGCTAGCAATACTCTCGCTGGTGTTGTTGTATACATAAATAGTCGTTTATCTTCTCTAGGTATCTCTTCACCTACTATATCTAACAAAAAGGCCTCTCATTTTTTTAACAAATGTCTTTTTAAACATTTTCTTTAATTCATTGTAAATCATCTCCCAGAACGTTTTTACCTTATTACAAGCCCACCACATACAGGTATGGTAAAAAGTACATTCCTTCTCCTTACATTTCCAACATAATTTTAAACTCACTTTATATATCTTTGCAATTTTACTTGGTGTAAGGTACCAACAATACATCATTTTCATATAATTTTCTTTCAATGAACAGCATGCAGGGAAGTTGATTTCTTCTCTCCATTGCTTCTCCCAAGATTTCTTTTCAATATTATACCCAAAATCCCTAGCCCAATGAATCATTACGGCTTTAACTTCCTCATCCTTTGTATGCCATTCCAACAATAATTTGTACATTTTCGATAATACTTTCACATTATTGTGCAACAGGTCTATTTCAAACCTTTGATCTTATTGTATCAAACCCGTTTCTTTTATCTTAAAAATATCATTTACCTGGTGGTATTGTAACCAATATGTCATAAATTCTTTTACGTCTTCAATTTTTTTCCAGATTTAACTAGTCTTCTGCCTCCATTAACAAATCCCTATAGGTGGCCCAATTTCCTTTCATATTTAACTTTTTAACTGAAATCACTTCCAAGGGTGAGAGCCACCAAGGTGTTTTCTGTTCCAGTAAATTTTATTCCATACCTTGTGTATTGACTTTCTTATTATGTGGTTCAGGAATCCTTCGGCAACTTTTACTTTCTCATACCATAAATATACATGCCACCCAAATCTGTTGTCCTAACTTTCCTGATCTAGTAAATTCGTATTTTTCAACAATATCCAATCCCGTAGCAAGCAAAGACACAAAACCTCATAATATAAGATCTGGCAGGGAGAAGCCACCTCTTATTTTTAAGTTACATATATAAAACTTATATTTTATTCTTGGCTTCTTCCCTTTCCAGATAAATCTAGATACTACTTTTTGCCATTCCCTGAAGTGTCCCACCCTGCTCACCACAGGGATTGATTGAGATAAAAACGTTTTCGGAAGCACATTAATTTTCACAGCAGAAATCCTTCCCCAAAATGATAATATCATCCTTCCCCACACCTTCAAACCCCTCTTTATTTTTTTCCACATAGGTATGTAATTGTCCTTAAATATATAATTTTGGCAGTTAACCATACCCCTAAATATTTTGTCTTTGGGATTTATTTCTGTGATCTGTTGAAGCTTTTCTTTCAATTGTACAGTCATATTTTTTTATCAACATTTTCATTTTTACTTTATTAAGTCTGAAACCAGCTACTTGTCCAAATTCCTGAATTCTTTCCAGTGCTTTTGGTACAGTGGATAAAGGATATTCTACTGTTATTACTAAATCGTCTGTAAAGGCTTTCAATTTATATTCTTTCTGCTCCACCCTGATTCCTTTTACACCTTCATCTGATCTTATAGCTCTCGCCAGAACTTCTAAAACGGTAATAAATAATAATGGTGACAGAGAACATCCCTGTCTCGTTCCCTTTGTAATTTCACATTTTTCAGTTATAACATTATTAACAATCAGCATGGCTTTCTGTTCAGAGTATATAGCTTCTAGATGTAGGAAAGATTGCCCTACATCCATCATCTCTAAGTTCTTTTTCATAAAATTCCAGGAAATATTGTCAAAGGCCTTTTCTGCATCAACAAACATCAGTGCTGCTTGCTTATCATTCCTGGTATCCAAATATTCTATTATGTCTATTATATTCTTCATATTATATTTCATTTGTTGACCAGGAAGAAAACCCACTTGATCATTATGAATAATGTCTTTTAATACATCTTTTAATAATCTTTTAATAAGTTTATAATCATTGTTCAGTGTCTTGTTTTGGAATTAATGAAATGTAGGCATCTTTCCATGAATTTTGTAGTTTTCCTTTATTCATTATATTATATATATTATCTTATTATGATATATCATCAACATCCTTCAATGGTAACACCAGCTCATGATCATTTCATTTTCTGTAATATTTCGCTGTAAGTTCATCTGGGCCTGGCGATTTGCCTAATTTGGAATGTCCTATTGCTGATTGTACCTCCATCATTGTATTTGGTGCATTCAGCTGATCCTTCTTTTCTTCTGGAATCTTTTGTAGTTTATTCTCCTTAGATAGTCCTCGATTTTTTCTTTTCCAGCCGTATACAAGTCCTGGTAAAATCTCCCCAAAAAAATTCCTAAAGGGGCTAAATATCCTTTCAAGCTGCTACTCTGATCAAAATTAGAGTCCTCCGATGCTATTTTAAAAAGTGTGTGTGAGAGAGAAAGAGAGAGAGAAGTAGGAAGAAACTTAGCTTTAAAAAGAGTTTTGGAAAGATAGCTTTACAAGAGGTTTAGATAAATTCATAAGGCTATCAACGGCTACAGAGGCAGTATGCCTCTGAACACGAGTTGATGGGAGTCAGAGGAGGGAAGAGCGCTGTTGCACTCTGGCCCTGACTTCTTATTGGGATTTTGTTGGCCACTGTCAGAACAGGATGATAGACCAAAGGGGTCTTTGGGCTGATCCAGCATCCAGATCTCTTGAGCGGCCTATCATTTTTTGACTACACTCCCAGGACACATGGGCATCATGAAGCCGGGGTTTGTGCTTGCTCTCTACTAATTATTATTTATATTAAAATGGAAATTCTGCACTTATGCACCTCCCCACCCCCAAAGCTGCAATCTGTATAAATCATGCATATCAAGGTAACATGGATCCTTTCTTTAATCCTGCTTCTGTGCCAGGGATGGAGCACCTCCAAATATTGTTGGACTCCAGCTCCTATCATCTCTGCCCATTGGCCATGGCCGTGGGGGTTGATGGGAATCAGCGTCCTGCAACATCTGGAGGGGGCACAGGTGTTTTCTACTTGTTGTCTATACAAATGCATCAAGCGGTTTAATTTTTATAGGGTTCTTGCCATGACCAGGATGCAAAAAAAAATAAAAAATCAAATCAAATCAAAGTGGGTTGGTGGGCTCTGCTTTATTCTTTACCTGCCCTCCACCCTAAGGTCCCAAGGCAGGTTACAGCATTAAAAAGCAGTACTGAAAACAGTTTAAAACAATTTTTACCATCACAAAATTAAGGTGGGTGCATAGTAGAATGGCTTAGAATTGCTGGTGATGCTGTCAGCTGTGCGGTGGGGGGGGATGTTAAGGTTTTGGCTGCCCCAAATTGCTAAATGCATCTCCCTTCTCTCCTCAGCTTAATGCCGAAGGCTCAGTGGACGAAGTGTTCCAACAGGTCTGCACTCACCTGGATGCCCTGAAGTAAAAGCGCAGGCAAGAGCACCTGTTGGTCTCCACCCCCCTCCCCCACAGCTCCCTCCTCTCTCACTCTCTTCTCCACCACCAGTGAATCTCTGTTCCTGATGCCTCCTCCCCTTCCCACTCAATCTTGCCTCAGATCCATGCAGAGGAGCCCCCTCTTTGCCTCCCCACGTGAGCCTCTCTAGTCCCCCTCCTCTCGCCTGCTTCATCTCCGATTTCATCTCAGGGGTTGTGACAGCGGAAGTGGTGTTATCCTGTTTTCGTGGACGGAGCCTCGTTGGAGGAAATTTCAAGGACATTATGTTTGGCTCCCTAACCTTCTCTCCAAAGTAAAGTTCACTTTCATGAGCTGAGATGTTATTTTTTTATCTTTTACCCCCTTCCCCCCTTCTTCTTCTTTAACAGGAAAAGCTCTCATGTTATGTTCAGAGGTTGATTAAGGGCAGGAAACTGCATGTTTATCCCACTGCAGAGTATTCAGAGAAGGAGATCTTATTTTCTCTGGATGAGTGGCATGTAAAATGAGGCTGCAAAGGGGACGTTCTCTGATCCTAGTAATTCAGTGGAATGCCAGAGAAAAGCTAAGGCTGGGTTATGATCTTTTAAAAACCCAGAGCCTGCTTTGAAAATGCAGCTAGAGTTTCACCCTATAATGCAGGATAACAGCACCTGTCTGTTGCAAATATAAACACAAATATTAGTCAAAATAATTTGTCACATGGAAGGTGGAACATAAGAACTTAAAGTGCTTGGCTTGCAACATGTGGCAGTGGATGGTTATAACACGCTTTCTACCTATTGTTTGAGATAACCATCTTTAGTGAAGACCAGCACTTTATAATGCTCTGAAATGATTGGCTGATGTTACTCATCAATGACAGGAGAAGGTGCTGCTGATAACTGGGAATCTGTCTCCACCCTTTGAAATGTAACCCAATAAATCACTTTGTAAAAATATGTAATTAGGGGAAACTGCGTACAAAATGTGTGTATTGGGATAAATTTGCACTAAAATGCTGATGAATTTTTGGTGGGGGCTTTAATTTAAAAACTTGCAAACTGATGTGATGTGAAAATGAATTTGCAATGTGGTAGAGGCAGGGAATGAGAACCCAGGAGAACCAAAAGTGGCAGATTTTCCCATCCCTATTTAGTTTGTGGATCATCCTCTGAATGCCGTATTTCTGCTTCTACAAGGAAAGCTGCTCCACCCCAGGGCAAGAAACCCCTGTGATTTTTCTGTGGTTACTTGATATCAGGGCTTTTTTTCAGCCATAACTTACCAGAACTCAGTTCCAGCACCTCTCAGGTGGGCACCATTGCCATTCTAAGAGAACATGTTGAGTTCTGGCACCCCTTTTTTTAGAAAAATAGCACAGCATGGTAGCATAGAGGAAGGGGGTGTGATCAGATACTTAAAGGACTTTTGCCCAGGCCCATGATGGAAATTGGCACAAATTTCCCCATACAAACTTGCATACGGATAGACACTTCTGGGAAATTAAGTTGGTTAGCTTGGTAACCTGCTACTCTATGAGCAAAGCTTTTTTTAAGTTTTAAAGGTGGGGATGGGGACAGGGGACCCACTGCCTGGGGTTTGGGGACCCCTGGGCCATCTCCTAACAATGCCCCTGCCCAGAAACACAACCACAAATAAGAGACCCAGTTTTTCAGTGGAAGAAAGGTGGTCTTTTTCCTCTAGCACAATGGCTTCGTGGGCTGCAAGTGAGATCCTTGTGACCAAATGCCCCTCTGTTCCCCACTCTCCAAACTGTACACCTAGAAAAGCAGCACATCATGAGGGAAAACTTTGTTATGCGTACAATGGGGGTTGGAGGTCAGGCCCCATTCCTTCAAGTAAGCCCCCACCTAGAGTCTGAAGTGGTTTATCTAAGACTCCAGTTGAAGACTGCTGGGCTTCTAAAAACATAATCACAGAAAAATTAAGGGGATCTTGTGTTACCCACCCCAACAGAAAACTAATTTGCAGTGAGATTTCTTCCTTTGAAAGAAGGAGACAAACAGGCGTGTAAACTTTCATCCTAGAGTGGGCTATGAAAGGAGGTGGCTGGAGGCCAGACGACCCCTTGCCCCCATTTCATCCCTTACCACTTCATTCCCTTAGCAGCCATAAACTACAGATTGACAGCTTCTATGTGCCTTTTTCTTTGGTCTGCTGGTGAAAATATTTGAGTAGGAGCCCATCTCTGCCAGTCTCCCTTATTTCTCTGTCTCTGTGGAGCAGGAATGGGGGACTTGCTGGAGCCCAGCTCTCATCAGCCCCAGGCAGCAAGGATGATGGGACTTGTAGTCCAGCAGTATCTAGAGAGCCACAGGTTTCCTGTGTGAGCTGTAGGGAGACTTTGAATCAAGAGTTCTTCAGCCTTGGGGCCCCAATAATGCTGGATTGCCGCTCCCATCTGCCCCGGCCAGCTTTCACCCATGGTCAGGGATTATGGGAGTTGTAGTTCAACAACATTTGGGGACCTAAGGTTGAAGAACATGGCTCTACGTCACAGGTGGAGCTTCTGGCCATCTTTATATTACTGAACTACAACTTCCGATATCCCTGCCCATTGGCCATAATGGCCTGGGCTGACACAGAGTTTGAGTCCATCTGGAGGGTTGAAGGCCTCCCATCCCCACTCCCTATGCTTTAGGGAGAGAGAGATTTGGGAGTGGGGAGGGGTGGGACACAACCGAAGCCCAGGATGGTGTACCTGAACTCGGGTGGGATTTTGTAATGTGAACACTGTGCCTCATTTTCTTTCTCTCTGATTACTGGAGCACTCCAAACTCACAGATAGCATTTCACATGCACCCTGATGCGTTATAACGGTATCCAGTTCTTTTGTACAATGATTTCTAATATTTATATAAGTGGGGAGAGGGGGGAAGCCCCCCTGCATCCCACCCAGAGTCTTAAAGGCCCTCTGTCCGCAGGCCTAATGTCCGAATGTATTTATCATATCATTATTAAAGAGTAAAAACATGGCAACCATGTAATGTGTGTGCGCGCATTATGTCATCACCAACCTTTCTGGCATTTCCTCTCTTGGTTGGAACTACTGGCCATAAAGGCTCTGTTCTCCCCCCACCGTCAGATGCAGTCTGCCTCTGAACACCCGCTGAATCACAGGTGGAGAGTGCCCTGTTTGGCACAGGCCCTACTTGTGGGCGTTCCTTAATGGGTATCTGAGGAGACATCATAGAAGCATCTAAAGTGATGCATGGTGTTGAAGAAAGTGGGCATTTTCCTCCTAATACTGGGCCTCCAGGACCTCCAGTGAAGCTGTAATCTTGGGAGATTCAGGACACAAAATGAAGCACTTCTTCACACAGTGCATAAAAGTGTGGAATTTATGGTGATGGCCACCAACTTGGATCGCTTTAAAGGAGGATTACACAAATTCATGGAGGATAAGGCTATTAGTGGTTACTAGCCATGGTGACTGTCTCCTATCTCCACTGCAATATGTCTCTGAATCCCACTTGCTGGGAATCAAAGGGGGTGAGAGTACGGTTGCGCTTGGGTCCAACTTTCAGGCTTCCCATTCCAGCATCAGTTTGGCTACAGTGAGAATGGGATGCTGGGCTAGATGTGCCCTTTGCCTGATCCAGCAGGGCTCTTCTTATGCCTCCTCACCTGTGTGGTGTAAGTGGTTAAGAGCGGTAGTCTCGTAATCTGGTGAACCGGGTTCGCATCCCCGCTCCTCCACATGCAGCTGCTGGGTGACCTTGGGCCAGTCACACTTCTTGAAGTCTCTCAGCCCCACTCACCTCACAGAGTGTTTGTTGTGGGAAAGGAAGGGAAAGGAGAATGTTAGCCACTTTGAGACTCCTTAGGGTAGTGATAAAGCGGGATATCAAATCCAAACTCTTCTTCTCACCTTCTCATTTCAGGTATAGGGTTATGCCCTGAAACAGTCAATGAATCTTCTAAAACTTGAGTGAAGCAGTTGCCTTAGGCGGCAGATGGGTGTGGTGGCAGCAGTACCCCCTGAATCTCCCTAAGCTAGCACGCTCTGCCTCCCTTAAGCTACCCTGGTGCCTCAGGTATGGTGCAGGATGTTGTCCCATTGCCAGAGTTGAGATGAGATTCAGCTATGAGTCTTGTCAGATTCTTTAAGTGGAATATGGAGTGGGCGGCCATCTTGCCTTTTGCCTCAGGCACCAAATTTGCTGGGCCGGGCCGGCCTCATTGTGGCCATTAGCCGACTGGATCCAGCAGAGGATACTTTTCTGAACCTCCCAGGAAGGTTGCTCAAAGCAAGTCCCGAGTGTGAGAAGAACAGACCTCCTCATCGAATGCAGGCTGCTGAAGAAAAGGATTGCAATGTGTGGTTGGGAGCTGTAGGGCTTTGAGGAGAAACTGGAGTTACCATGGAGGCCGGCGGTTGTATAATGAAGATTGCACACTGTATTGTAGTTGGAGTTAGAGAGACGCCGGACAGGGAAGGAAGCCGACTGTAAAAACATGCTCAGATGTCGAAGTCATCAAATGAGGTCGAGGAGCCTGAGGTGATAAACAGGAAGAGGCTGTGCGTCTGTAGCAAGGAAAGAGAGCCTCCCCCCTCCAGCCGGTGAAGCCTCAGTGGGAGATGGCGCGTGCCTGGAATGTTGGGAGGGGGAAGGATATGACAGCCCTCTCCCTCCACACATACATTCCTCACCCCACATTTCAACAGGCGCAGGAAGCACATCTTGGGGCAGCCATCAGAGACGAGCCAAAGGGGCAGGCTTGGAAGAAGGTGGTGGTAGGGTTTCTTCGCACAGGGATCACCGTCACTCTTATTAGGCCAGTGGGCACATTTTGATTTTGGGGAGTGATAGTAGCAAGTGCCAGTCCCTCTGGTGACTTCTATAGCCTCTCCCCTAGATCAGCACCCCCACTCCACCCTGATGGAGAGAGAGAAACAGATAAATAGGCACACTTCGCTTTCCCAAAGGATCCGGCTGAAAGTCAAACCCAAATGAATTAAACGGACTTGAGAAGCACATGGGGCTGAAAGAGGAAGTGAGAAAGAGTGAGCTTTTTCTCTTTTCACTTTATGTACTTTTAGAGGGAGGAAATGGTAAAACGCCCTCATGACCAAGGAGCAAACGAGTGAGGGGCTCAGAGGGTTTGTGGGTACCCAGGGAAGGCCTCAAGAACACCATTGCACCTACAGTTGCCAGTCTTTCCCCGTCTCTTTGCCACCTGGTGCAGATGAACTGCAGAAGGCCCCTACCACAAGCACAGCACATACGTTGGACCCCCAACAATCCAGCCAGGCATGTTTTAGTGGCCCAGTGTGCCTGCAAAATCAGGAAGAAAAGAAGCCCCCAAATGTACTACTTTGTTCCTGAACTTCTGAAGCTGCAAGTGCTGCAATGTGAGCTGCCCTGGGGGAGTTTGGTTGGCGGGGACAAGAGGCAGAGCCTTTTCAGTTACGGCCCCCAGATTACAAAATGAACTCCACTGGAGTGGTGCATTGAGCCCCCACACTGCCCACTTCTTCTTTTATTTTATGTTTATTTATTGCAAGTTTATTTATTGAAAACAATTACCAAACCCAAAGTGTTGTCTTCTAAGACAAATGCATGTACATATGCTAAATCTTGTATGCAGGCTTCCACATGGCGTCAAAACAATTTTGGAAAATCTTTTATGTGACACGTTAAGCTCACATCCACAGGATATACAGACAATTCCCCATTTGCACACTTTCAGCACACATGTGCCCGCTGACACACACACCATTTTTGGTGCTGAAAGGGGGTGGGGCGGAACAGGGTGGGGCAGAACGGGACAGAACAGACTAGCACACTTCCCACTGATGTGCGCAGTGGCCAGGAACATGAGTAGGGATTCTGCTGTGCCTCAGATGAAAGCATTAATGTGCTTTTCCCATAGTGGCTGCTTTTTATTAAGTGTATAATAAGCAAGACTAATGAAGCACACCAACATTTCAAAGAAAGGAAGGAAAACAATTTAGCATGGTCACATATAAGGTAAGGAGATTATAGGGAGAATTGTTCAAAAAAGTGGTACTGTAGCATTCCAAGACAAGACATAAACAATGGATCAAAAACTCACATGATCAAAAACAGTGCTGGATGAAATCATATGTAGATGGAATTTGCCATTCTTGTGACTGTGTTGTTAAAATAAGCTACAAAAAACCCCACCAGACATCCACAAAATCTGCTTCCCCACTGACAACCTGCAGTTGGTGGGTCAGTTTTGCTGATGTGCCTATGAAATAAGGCTTTTAAAAACCAGCTCTTAATAGAGTGCTTTGGGTTATATTTACTTTTTCATAGTAAAATTATAAATTGGTTGGGAGCAAAAGAGGCCCCGCCACACAGTAGACGTGCGATGCCAGCTTCCCAGAAGGTGGATCACTGCTGATTCCTGGAAGGGAGAGAGCATGTAGTATGGTGGGCACCTGGAACAAATGCACCAGTATGTACACTGGATTTGTGTGTTTGCACCATGCTGACCTCCTTCCCTTCTCCTTTCTGGGAAGCAAGAACGACTCACCTGCCAGGAACCTGGAATAGTGACTACCCAAGCCTCTTCTGAGTCTAAGCCCAGAATACAGTATTACCTCGGGTTAAGAACTTAATTCGTTCTGGAGGTCCATTCTTAACCTGAAACCGTTCTTAATCTGAGGTACCACTTTAGCTAATGGGGCCTCCTGCTGCCGCCACACCGCCATTGCGCAATTTCTGTTCTCATCCTGAAGCAAAGTTCTGAACCCAAGGTACTATTTCTGGGTTGGCGGAGTCTGTAACCTGAAGCGTCTGTAACCCAAGGTACCACTGTAATAGAATTGTAGAGCCGAAAGGGATCTAGTCCAGCTCCATGCAATTGGCATTTGCTTTGGAAGGGAAGGTTATAAATTATTGGTGCATTTAATTTATTTCATCATCATCATTTTATTTGCAAGCTATCTTTCCATGGTTAAAACTATGCTCAAGGTGGCTTATAATATGAAAAAAAAAGAACTGAACAGACCCCCCTTTTTCTTCTCATATGCGACAACTGAATGTGGCGCTGTATTTTCAGTAGTTTCTTGGTTTTTGATCCCTCCTCTGTATCTGTGTTTTATTTTTCTCCTTTCACATTTCTTTTTATTTACCATACCCATCATTTTTATGGTATTCTGTTTGTGTTTATGCCAATCAACTTTTAATTTAAAAATATGAAGGAACTGCAACATAACAAAAGTAGTAATAAATAATAAAAAGCACATTAAAAAAACACAACCAAATTGATCGATTTCCACATAAATCATTAGATCTTAAAACAAAGATACAATAATAATAATATCAACAGCAGCAATAAACCCCCCTAAAAAATACTCCAGCCTTAGAGTCTGCTCATCAGCCTCAGCTTTAGCAGCTGGAGTCAGTCAGGGTCTCACCCTCCCAGGCCAGGTGGGAAAGGCCAGCAAGGTGGGGAGCAGGTCTTCTGGGGCTCCCAGCCAATACGTTTAACAAAAGAAAAATTGTGCCACTTAGTTGTAAGTAAAACTGCTAAGCAGTAAACAGATTAATAAATATAGCAGTTTCCCCCAGTGTTCTGACCTGAGGAGAGGGAGGACAGTGAGATGGTGGTTGCAGGCCATGCCCTGAGGAGAGGGAGGAAGTGGGGTAATGTAATTTCACGACTGACACCAGGGCTTAAACTTGTGGTTCCCACAAGGGGCAATTCGAGAATGAGTTATTAACAGTGAATTTGCATTTCTTATGGTTCTAGGGGCCTCATATACAGTATATAAATATATATTGTGACATACACATTTTAAAAATTAAAATAAGAATGTACACGGTGGTCAGCTGGTGGCAATAGAGAGTTTATCTAAACAGAAAATTCACTGGGTGCATTCAGGGAGAGTAGTGCTCCAGGGTGGGGTGTGCACCAGGATTTTAGAGATGCTTAGGTGGGGCATGGCCAAAAAAGGATTGGTAAGCACTGGCTTAAATGGAATGGTTTGCTCCTCTCACCAACACCTCCAGCCAGATTGCACCCTTCAGTGACCTCTTCAGCATATCCTTCCCCCTTTCTTGCCAGCTGGCTGAGCCAAGGAGGAAAGAGAAGGTGCTCAAAGGAACCAGTGCCTGAAAACATGATTGCCATCAAGGGAATCCAGGAACTTCCAAGCACCTAGAGAGGCTGTTTTTTACCTCTCCAAGAAAAACAAAAACAGGGTATCCAGGAAATTCTTAGCACGAAGTTAGCAAGCTCAACGGGAGATGGGGAAAGAAGTGAAGAGCTGGTTCTGGCAAGTGCATTTTAAGTGGCTGTTTTTACTCGCCTCCAAAATATTTTCCCTCCCCTGCTTTTCTAGCCACAATGCTCGTGTCAGAAGCAACAGAGACCACTGAATGCTGTTTGCTGTTTCCAATAAATGTGGTTTGATTTTGAACCATGCATCTGATTTGCTTATGCCATAAGAGAGGATGTTAGGAACCTATGGCACTCCAGATGTTGCTGGACTCCCATAATCCCTGGCCATTGGCCACCAACCACTAACCATACCTCTTATGCTGATGGGATGGGCCTGAGAGAAGGTGCTCACCTGAAGAGCCTAACACCTGGGCAGGTTAATATAGGGAGATATGATTTTTCAGATAGCCTGGGGCCAAGCCCAGCACTTTGAAGTGTGCCTGGAAACAGATTGGTAGCTAGTGAAGCTGTTTTAGCAGGTGAATCACATCCTCCTTATAAGCTGCCCCAGTCAGCAGTCTGGCTGCAGCGTTATGGACCAGTTGCAGTTTCCAAACAGGCAGCCCCACATTGAGCGCATTGCAGTAGTGTAACCCAGATGTAACTAAGGCATGCATCACTGTGGCCAGATACTGTAGTGGCGGGGGTGGGGGGAGGGATTTGCTTGCAAATCTCTGTGCAGAAAAGGTTCCTGCTTTGCAGGGGGTTGAACTAAATCAGTGGTCGGCAAGGTTTACTTCTCCTGGGCTGGTTCACTCCAGCAAAGATGCCTCCATGGGCCAGACCGCGCACGCACCCGTAATTTCCGGGGTCTGCACAGACACAACTTCTGCCGTCTGTGTCTGCGCAGACGTGATTTCCGTCATCTGCACAGACATGATTTTTGGCATCTGCATAGACGTGATTTTCAGCATCTGAGCATGCGCAGACACGATTTCTGGCACCGCAGAAGCGAGTTCCTGCGCCACACTGGTTTAGCTCAGCTTGTGGGGACTTGCCGAGTGAGTTTTCTCAGTTTGGGGGTGGCTCATGGGCCGGTTAAACAACCCCTGTGGGCCGCTTGTTGGCCCATGGGCTCTAGGTTGCCTACCCCTGGACTAGATGACACTTGTGGTCCCGTCAAACTCTACAATTCTATGATTCGATAATCCTGGGCCAGGTTTTGACCCCACAGGCCCCTAGTTTCCCTTGATGGGCAGGGACATTGCTAGGTATTTTAGAGACTCAGGAAAGGGGAATGTGCACAAAATGCATATTGAATTACAACTGCAAATGATTAAATAAATGTCTCTCTCATATATATATATATATATATATATATATATATATATATATATATATATATCCAAGTACCTACCAGCACCCCTGTCCATCAGCAGAAGCCAGGGGCCCTTGAGATCAATGGCTGGCCCGGGATCAAAGGCAAAAGGCCATTGTGAATAATACACAGGTTTACAGGCCTGTCAGATGCTCCTGAAATATTTGTGGAGCCCCAGAGACAGGAAAGGAGTCAAGAAGCATCAAGCACTTAGACACAAATAATAAACTAGAGGGGTTCAGGAATTCAAACAAAACAACATACAGAGAGGCCTCAATACAAAAGAGGCTCTGGTTGTTGTACATCCAGTTGGTTAATAACTTAAATAGTTGCACAAAAATGGAATTTGCAAAACCGCACGTCCTGAAATTCACTCTCCTATAAGAATGGGGGAGGGGGGGAGGGAAGGCTGTTCTGCTTTGCATTTGTTCACCCTATAACAGGGATGGAGAAGCATTGTCCCTCCATGTGTTATTTGACCCATACACTCATCAGAGACGCAGGTGGTGCTGTGGGTTAAACCATAGAGCCTAGGACTTGCCGATCAGAAGGTTGGCGGTTTGAATCCCCGCGACGGGGTGAGCTCCCATTGCTCTACTCCTGCTCCTGCCAACCTAGCAGTTCGAAAGCACGTCAAAGTGCAAGTAGATCAATAGGTACCGCTCCAGTGGGAAGGTAAATGGCGTTTCCGTGCACTGCTCTGGTTCGCCAGAAGCGGCTTAGTCATGCTGGCCACATGACCCAGAAGCTGTACGCCTGCTCCCTCTGCCAATAAAGCGAGATGAGCACTGCAACCCCCAGAGTCGGTCATGACTGGACCTAATGCTCAGGGGTCCCTTTACCTTTACCCATCAGCCCTGCTGCCAGTGGTCGTTTGACTTTCTAGCATATCTCCAGTGAGAAAAAAATCACACTCATTCCCACAAGTTTTCCGAATACTTTATGTCCACCTTGGTGTCCACCTCGCAGTCCCTTTTCCTAAGAAAGAGAGGAAGAAACAGAGGACATGGGGAAGTCGGGGAGGCCAGTGGATCCAGTTCCAGTGATAGGCAGAGTCAGAGCCAATGACAGGAGGAGCCAACTAATTCCAATTTTGTCCCTCTCCTCCTCCCTGTTAGAGATGAATGGACTTGCCAATATAAGTTCCCTCCTTTTCTCATATTCATCAGCCTTGAATTCTGTTCTCCACATTTCTCTAGCAATTTTCTATATGTTTCTTTTGGTAAAAAATATCCTCATGAAAAGTTGTTATCATTTTAGTCTGAATTTCTGCATTCAATTTTGTCTGATATGCACATTTTTGCAAAGCGCTTTCCTTCAATAACCTGTGCATTTTTATGTGCACTTCCCCCCTAGTGTATGCAATCTTGTACACATCGCCTGACTGGATAACTGGATTGCAAAATTTGAGGAAGTGCAGATTTTGAATGACAGCTGCCTTGTGGTTCAGTTTTGTTTCAGAATGTGTGGATTTGATAGGTTCAGCTTTAAATGACTTTCTCCCTAATCCATAGCCCCCAACATTTTGGGAGGGTAATTTGGGGCACCCCAGCTGAGACCACCCCCTGCCCCCTCCATGTCACCAACCCTCCCCCACCCCACCTACCTTTCTCCAGTAGTCCTCCTCCACCACCACCTCGGGAGAAGCAGCGCAGGTTGGGCTGACCTTCCAGCAGGTTGTGCTGGGCCTGCGCCCTATTGGGAGAAGCAGCGTGGCCCAGTGCAGTTTGCCAGCCCAGCCTGCACTGCATCTCCTGACACAGCTCAGGCCCAAGCTGCCTGGGGAAGGTTGCACTGGCCTGCGCTGCGTCCCCTGATGTGGCACAGATTGGATCTGCTTCTGCCTCCTCCTCCTCGGCACTGCAGATGAACTTCCAGAAGACGAGGTCAGGGTCCTCTTTGTTTTTTGGTCCTCTTTGTGAACTTGCACCACAGCAGAATGAAAAAATACCTGTATCTTGCTCCCTCACTCTGGTGCAACCAGCGGGGGCGGGAGGAGTGAAGCAAAATTGGGACATTTGGTATTGGCAGAAGAAGCAGGGGCATCTTCTGCCAATTTGGGATGTCCCAGATAATTCGGGACGCTTGAGATTTCTGCTTAACCCTTCTCCCTGCTGAATTGTACAAGGGGCAACCCTGAGTCTAAGGAGGAGGGAGCCGACCGGCAATGCCACCCCATGGACTGGTTTTAAGTAGGAGGTCATGCAGGTCAGGGCAGACTGAGGGTAGGATGAGGTTGGTAGGGCAGTACCCTGTTTGCACAAATGGGTCAGACCCTACTGGTCAGAGAAACAATGTGCCTGCTTCTGTCTCTTTGTTTCTGACTTCTCGCCCTAATTTAATTCCTTGCTCCAGATACCTTGCAAACAAGGCTTAGGCCATATTCACACCACACATTTAAAGTGCTGTGATACCATGTTAACAGTCACAGCTTCCCCCAAGGGCTTCTGGGAGTGGTTTAAACACTCAATTTCTCTTTCCAGAGAACTCTGGGATTTGTACCATGGACTGCAAGAAGATCCAACCTCTCCATTCTGAAGGAAATCAGCCTTGAGTGCTCACTGGAAGGACAGATCGTGAAGCTGAGGCTCCAAGACTTTGGCCACCTTCATGAGAAGAGAAGACTCCCTGGAAAAGACTCTGATGTTGGGAAAGATGGAGGGCGCAAGGAGAAGGCGACGACAGAGGACAAGATGGTGGGACAGTATTCTCGAAGCTACCAGCATGAGTTTGACCAAGCAGTGGAAGACAGGAGTGCCTGGCGTGCCCTGGTCCATGGGGTCACGAAGAGTCGGACACGACTAAATGACTAAACAACAACAACAACGAGGGGTATCTTCTCACAATTCTCAGCACCCTTAACAAACTGCAGCTCCCACTGCTCCTTAGGGCAAGCAATGACCAAGAGCTGTGAATGTCTGGTGTGAATGTGTCCACCCCACAACCAGGTCAAGTCTTGACCCCCAGGCAGTCCAAAAGGTGAAGACTCTGGGCTGCTTCTCTGCGGGAAGGGGGGAGAGAGAGAGAGACCACATCCGAGGGTCTCCCTCTGTCAGTGAGCGATCAGCTGTTGTGTTTCGCCCCCCACCCCCCGCATCGTTTGAAGAACTTCAAAGAGAGAAAGAGAGGGAGGCGGGGGAGTGGGTGGGAGAGAGAGCCAGCAGCATTTCCTATTTGCTGTTTTGGCAGAGACGAGTTCTTGGCAAGCCTCCCTCCAAAGGGAGTCGATTTCCTGCCTCGCTTGGTCATCAAGGCTGAGCCGAGCCAGTTCCAAACATTCAAGCAGTGGGAGCTCCGAGGAGGCGCAGCGAGAGTCTCTGCGACAAAGGCATCTCGATTCCAACCCGTTTCCCCGCTGCCTCTCCCGACCCCCCTGGAAACCAGGACCAAGGCTGGATTGGAGAAGGGCAGAGCTGAGCCGCCTGCTTCTCCCGTGTCCCGTCACCAAGTACCACAGCCCTGCGGACAGCGGCCCTCCATCACCCCTGCTCCTAGACACGGGCTAAGAGGAGTGAGAGAAGAGGAGAAGAAGCAAGGAGTCCAGGCGCTATGGAGACGGGACGGTGTCTGGCGGTCCTCCTTCTGACCTGGAGCGTTGTGACAGCAGGAGCGAGTAAGTGGCTCTCTTTGGCAGTGCTGAGGGGGAGACAGGTGGGAAGAGCGGCTGCCGCAACTTCATAAACCAACTGGTTCTTGGGTTGCTGCCTTAACCTTGCTGGTTTGCGTAAAACTGGGGAAATAATTATTTAGGGAGAGATTGGGGGACGAGGGGACTCCAAAGTGAACGTAGCAAGCTTCTTCATACCGAGTTGAAACATAGGTTGACTTAGCTCAGTGTTTTGTTTCATGCTGGGGACATGAGCAGCTCCACTCCTGTGTGCCATTGAACTACATCCCTTTCCCTTAGTTATCAACCGGATAACTGTAAAGCAGGGTGGGATGGGGGGGGGGGTAGAATGGCCATATGACCTATTCCACAGAGGGCATCCCTCTACCTGAAGGACTGCTTGGTCCAAGTCTGGGTTAAAGTTAAAAAAATAAAGAAGAAGGGATTCTTCCCAGGAGGAGCTTAGGAGAAGGGGGCGAGTGCCCAGAACTTCCAGTCTTATCTCTCAAAGGGCAAGAGGTTGCCGGTCAGAAACGGACAAATCTGTCCGTTTTGGTGTCTGTTAGTTTTGCATTCTTCCCATCTTAAATCTAGTTCTCCATATTTCTGTAGTCATTTCTGGTTTTGCTTTTGTGTTTTAATTAAAAAGGCCACCAGAATTCTAACGTGAATTTCTCCTAATAAACTCTCTCTTGTATACCGTTTTGACATACTTTAATGCTAGCAGTTTCTCCTGTTAAAAAGCCATGTTTTGTATGTTTTTTCTACACTTTTCATGCATGCACACTTTCCTTAATATATTCTTTTTGGCACATGGTGTTTGGTTGCATCACAGAATTCAGAGAAGTGTGAATTTCTAAAGATAACTGTGTTTCGGTTTGCATGTTGGATGGAGAAGTGCATATTAGGTAGTTTCTCATGAAAATGCAAACAAATTTGAATTTATCTCTCTCATTCCTAGTGGATATACAGAGAGCCATTAGAAATTGGCCCCATTCAGAAGTCTCCATGACAGTACATGGCGCATGGTTTATTCTGTTTATTGTTTACAAATTCATAATCTGCTTCACAGCCAAAGGTCATCAAAACAGGATACAATAAGAAAAAACCAAAATGTTACAGGCCCAGTCAACTAAAAGCAATAAAACTGTCAAATAAAAGACTGGCTCTCTGCAATTGTACAATTCATATTCCATTTAAAAACTGGATCATATTTTACAGAGAGCCTTTTAAAATAAAAATATTTTCAGTAGTGGCCTTAATACTAAGACACATGGTGCTTGCCAAATTTCGGCTGGTAATGTAATTTAGAGGGCTGGAGCTGCAACACTAAAAACCCAGGCTCTAGTGCATACCAAGTGTGCATGCTAAGTGTGCGTCTCTGGTGCGCCATGTGATGCTCTCAGAAGTGGTCCATCAGAGGAAAACAGTTGCCAGGCAGGGATATACAGAGTGACTTGGTTCCAAGTTGTTTAGAGCTTTATATGCCAAAATTCTGAACTGAGCCAGGTAGGATATTGGTAGTTAAGAAACAGGGCTGCGGAGAAGGGGACAGCTGCCTCTATAAAGTCTCACACCTCATAAAAAAGATGTTTTGGGATGTTTCCTACCCTTCTCAGTTATTTGCAACCCTCTCCTAAAAGGTGATGACTTGGAAGTCAATCACACGTAGAGTGGACGCTTATTTCAGTCCTTGCAAAGAATTGTATTGCGGGATGCTTGGACCGATAAGACCAAAATGGGAAACTCTGTGGCTCACAGCTCGGTGCATAAGCCCCTGATTTTCATGCATGAGGTCCTGGGTTCAAAGCCCACTATCTCCCGAATGATACAGTGGCAGGAGTGCTGAACTAGGGCCTGGAAGACCAGAGTTCAAATCCCCACTCAGTCATGAAGTTCACTGAGTGGACTCTTCTTCGTTGGTCATCTAGTCCAACCCCGTCAATGCAGGACTCCTTTTGCCCCATTTGGGGTTTGAACCCATGACCTGTGATTAAATGTCTCCTGTTCTACTGACTGAGCTATCTGCATCATTCGGCAAAGAGAAAGGTCAATAAGCTAATACATAATATACCAACTCAAGAAATTTCAATACAGCTAAGGGAACCAAACCTTGGTTAATCTTTTGTGGATTCTGACAACCACGTAGGTGCTGCTCCCAAGCATCCTGTTTATTGAACACTCATCCAGATTTGTTTGTGGGGAGATTAGGTAGCAGTGTGTTACCCCACACTAAGGAGTGGGGATAAATTTGATTCAGTTCATTTAAAAGTGAATCCACCCAATTTGCAGTTTCCAAAAGAAGATGAGAATGGAAATTCTCAATTATCTTAATTTTACAATGCGGCACTCCAACCAAACAATGTTTACAAAAATGTATAAATTAGGGGGAAGTGTGCATAAAAAGGGTTTTGTTTTTTTAAAAGCATACAAAAAAATATTTTATTAGGGGAAATTGCAAAAAATTGTACATCAGTCAAAACTGCACACAAACATGTTTATTAGGAGAAATCTGCACTAAAATACTGACCAATTTTCATAAAAATCGCAAAGGGCTGGAGAAATGTGGCCAACTAAATTTAAAGATGAAACACTGACAGAATCAAACCTGACAGATTCATGCATGCCTACCCACATATTTTCAAGTGCATTTCCCCATCACTTTGGTCTAACCTTTTCGGGGGCAGCAAACCTGTTGTGCAAGGCCCCCAAGACAACTATAATTTCACAAACTGAATTTGCAGAAATTTGACTGATACCTGCACAAAAAGAGCCACACTCTGAAAGCAGCCTAAATGAGAATTAGACCATTTCCTGTAGCGTACAGCTGCCAATGGCTACTAGCTATGATGATTACTATTTGCTGTGGGGAAAGTTGCTGTTGCTCTCAGATCCTGCTGGCCACTGTGAGAAAAGGATGTTGAATTAGATGGGCCACTGGCTTGATCGATTAGAACTATGTCTATGATCTGCATACTATTATTGTATCCACATGGACATAGGACTTAATAGTTTCTGCCAGAAGAATGGGGAACATGTGGCGCTTCAGGTATCAGATGCCATTAAATGGTGAGAAATGATGAAAGTCAGAGTCCATAGATTATTAGAATTATGCATGTAGTGCATCATAAGGTCTTCAGTTCAGTTCAGTTAGTTCATTTCCCCCCTCCTGCTGGGGCTCCTCTGCAACAAGCAGAAATGTTGCATGCAGGGGCACCCTCTGGGAAGGAGGGGGCTGAGGTCCCCCCTAATTTTCAAGGAGAGGGCTGGCCCCCCTCAATATTCCATGGCCTGCCAGGCCCTTCTTGCAGCTAGCAGAAGGCTGCACCAGAGTGAGATTGCACCAGCCTGCAGAGCATCTCCTGATGTTGCAGGGACTGGCAAAGCCTAGCAGAAGGGTGCGCCAGCCTGCGCAATGTTTGGACATGCGTGTGACATCACATGTGCACACCGGGGCCCTTCAATCTTGGGGGCCACCTGGCACCTGTGATTGCATGCCAGCTTGTTGCTGCATGCTGCAGAAACCTTGACTTGCTGAATTTTGGCTTATCACACAGTACTTAAAAGCATCAGAGACCTTGTTGGAAAAGAGCAAGGGTTGGCTACTCAAGGAAATCTAGGGAAGAGGGGTATTGGGCTCAAATGTATAGGGAAGTGTCACTATGGAAGACCATGTTCTGGGTATGCAGACTGCCGCAGGCTCAATCCAGTGCATCTCTCATTTAAATGATTGCCAGAGCCATTGAAGACTGCTTCCAGTTACAATCAACAAGACTGAGCAAGTTACAGGTACCGTGTTGGTCTGCCGTAGTCGAAACAAAATTTAAAAATTCCTTCCAGTAGCACCTGAGAGACCAACAAAGTTACTTATTGGTATGAGCTTTCGTGTGCATGCACACTTCTTCAGATACACTGAAACAGAAGTCACCAGACCTTTATACAGTGGTACCTCAGGTTACAGATGCTTCAGGTTACAGACTCTGCTAACCAAGAAATAGTACCTCAGGTTAAGAACTTTGATTCAGGATGAAAACAGAAATCGCGCGGCGGCAGCAGGAGGCTCCATTAGCTAAAGTGGTACCTCAGGTTAAGAACAGCTTCAGGTTAAGAACGGACCTCCGGAACGAATTAAGTACTTAACGCGAGGTACCGCTGTATATAGTGAGAGGGTGGGGAGGGGTATTACTCTGAAGGATGGTGGGAATGGGTGATTGGCTGATAGGTGTGGTAAACCTGTTAATGACTGCAATTGGTCTTACAGGAAAAAGCAAGGGGTGAGATGGCTAAAAAACAGCTATATCATGTATAAGAATCCAATGTCTCTATTCAGACCAGATCTCTCCATGGTTTTAAGTTTGGTAATAGGTTGCAATTCAGCAACTTCTCTTTCCAGTCTATTTCTGAAATTCTTTTGTAATATTGAGCAAGGAAGACAAATAGTCTGGCTTAATATAAAACCACTTTGTATGTTCCCATCAGCTCCAGTTAAAAACCATCCCATGGAGGCTGAACACTTTGGGCACATGAGTTGCTGCCTTGCCAACTTCAGTCTGTGCCGAGCCAGCCCTCACTTTCCGCCTTCCAGGGGACAACAGGAGCTGTCAATTTCCCCATACTCCAGACATGCCCAAAGTCCGTTTCGGGGGCCTAATCTGGGCCACCGGCCAATTGAATTCAGCCCCTGTGGCAGTATATGTCCTGGGGTAAAATCCTAAAAAAAAAAGCTCAGCAACTTTGGTTGGCCCTCACACATGTTCACTTCATCGATTCTGGCCCTCTTTGAAAAAGGTTTGGGGACCCCTACTCAATCTCAAGTAGGGACGGGGGAGAAGGCAGTGACAGAGTGTTCCCCACCAGTGCCCAGGGTGGGTGGGTGTGTGCCAGGGCACACGGGGCACACCTTGGGGGTGGGGCATGCTGCTGGGGTAACCTTTGAGGGGCATAGTCACTGGCCAGCTGGCTTTGAGGGGCAAAGTCACGGTGCCCTGTGAGCCCACAGTCGCTTTGAGCGGCACTTGCAGGGCGCCGTGAGCTGTTGTGTCCATCTCAGGCATCCTCCACCTGGAGGGCAGCTGCGAAGGACACAACAGCTCATGACACCCTGCACCCCCCCAAAAAAACCTGTACCTGGGGTGACAGCTCCCCCAGCCCCCATCATGCTACACCTCTGGGAGGTCAATCCAGTTCACTTTTAAAGCCAAGTCTAGCAAATTCACACTTCCCAAAACAATACACAGCATGTGTGCTGGTGTAACCACAGCTTGGTTTCCAAAGAGTGAAAGGTCAGATGGTTGAGGGTAGGAGCAGAGCGTTTAAATTACTTTCTGTGGAGGATCACTATCCACTGAACAAGGCCTCACTCACTACAGTGGTACCTCGGGTTACATACGCTTCAGGTTACAGACGCTTCAGGTTACAGACTCCGCTAACCCAGAAATATTACCTCAGGTTAAGAAGTTTGCTTCAGGATGAGAACAGAAATCATGCAGTGGTGGAGTGGCGGCAGCAAGAGGCCTCATTAGCTAAAGTGGTGCTTCAGGTTAAGAACAGTTTCAGGTTAAGAACAGACCTCCAGAACGAATTAAGTACATAACCAGAGGTACCACTGTATTTGTATGTGGCCCCCCAGGAAGGTGTGTGGGCCTCGGGCTAAGAAAGGTTTCCCACTCTGGCACACGGGGACAACTGGAGTGAATGCAAATCAAGTAATCCTAAAACAGCCCATTAAGGGAAGCCAGTGGTCATCCCCATATTATACGTGGGTGGCTGAACTGGAGAGATTAAAATTGGGACTCTTGCCCAACCCACATATGAGGCCTTGTCCAGTGAATAGTGATTCTCCCCAGAAAGTGATTTAAACACTCTGCTCCTGCCCTCAACTATCTGACCTTTCACGCTTTGGAAACCAAGCTGTGGTTTCACCGGCACACATGCTGCCTGGTGAGGAAGGGAAGAAGAGGTTCTGCTCACAGGAAATAGTTTAAAGTTTTGGGGCTGGGAAAGCACCCAGGGTGCAAAAGAGAGAAATTGCAAAGTTGCAGATTTTCCTACACTTTCTGAAGGAGGAGGGGGAAGAATGGAGGAAGTGGAGCAAAGGGGAAACCACAGGGATTCCTTCTTGAAGTGTTTAGAAAGTTGAGGCGGTGAAAAAATCAGCCAAGTAGTGCAAGAGCAAAGATAAACTGGGAAGGGATCTGGACTGTGAAAAGTGAGAGGCACTGCCTGTTCCCATCCATTCCTATTCCCTATGAATAATACACCCCCCAACACCCACCCACCCACAGAACTGGGTTAAGCACCCACAGAAAATGGCAAGGGGCAGGTGGGAACTGAATCCCAAACCATTAAAAAGGAGACTGGGAATGAAACTTCCCGATTAGATGTTGTTTGCATCAACTGCTAGAGCAGGGGTGAGTGAATTTTCAGCCAGGGGTGTGCATTCCTTCCTGGGCTGCTTTCTAGGGGCCACATGTCCGTGATTGGCAGGGGCTTACATTTAACACACAGTGCAAAACAATTTAAACAAATAAAAGTGCGTGAAGCAATTAACATGAACTTTACCTTTGTGAAGTAGACTGGTTCCTACACAGACTCACATTTCCCTCTCTGACCTCTTTCTGACTGCCAGATGCTGGGAATCACACAGAGAGTGCTCTTGCGCTCAGGTCCTGCTTCACATCAAACTCTTTAATGTAGCCTTCCCCAACCTGGTGTATTCCAGACATTTTGGAGTACAACTCCCATCAGCTCAAAACCGTGGACAGAAACATTCATATTTGGGCAACGGCTCCTTCAGCTTTCGCTGAGCACAATGATGAAGTTGCTTATGCTCAGATCTTGTGTTGCAAAGTCCTCTTGTGAGACCTTAGATCTGAACTACCTTACCATTAGGGATGCAGGTGGCGCTGTGGGTTAACCCACAGAGCCTAGGACTTGCCGATCAGAAGGTTGGAGGTTCGAATCCCCGCGACGGGGTGAGCTCCTATTGCTCGGTCCCTGCTCCTGCCAACCTAGCAGTTTGAAAGCACGTCAAAGTGCAAGTAGATAAATAGGTACCGCTCTGGCGGGAAGGTAAACAGCGTTTCCGTGCTCTGCTCTGGTTCGCTAGAAGCGGCTTAGTCATGCTGGCCACATGACCCGGGAAAACTGTCTGCGGACAAACGCCAGCTCCCTCGGCCTGTAAAGTGAGATGAGCGCCACAACCCCAGAGTCATCCGCAGCTGGACCTACCTTTACCTTACCATTAGGAAAGTAAACTAAACCAAACTTGGTCAACAGCAAATGAGTTTACACTTGATAGAGCTTTTAACTGCATGTAATTGGGAGGTGTTTATTTAACCATTTAATAACAATGCTTCAGAAACCGCACTCAGAAAACCCAAGACTAGTTCCAAAAGTTTATATTAACTTGTGGCTCACTTAGAAGAATGTGTTTTGTAGATGCATAATATTGTACATTGTGGTGTGTATATGGGAATGCAGGTTTCCATAAAGTATTCTTTATGGGAAATAAATTTTTAAAGGGGGGGGGGTGAGAAACCACACTCAGGATAAAAGCAGAGGGTTAGGCAGCAGGTATTGAGGGGATGCTCATCAAATTTGCAGATGACCCCAAACTATGAGGGGTAGCCAATGCTGCCAAAATCAGAATGAGAATTCAAAACGACCTTAACAGATTGTAGAACTGGGCCCGAACTAACAAAATGAGTTTCAGTGGGGACAAATGTAAGGTTCTGCACTTAGGCAGGAAGAACCAGATGCACAAAATAAGGTGGGGGGCACCTGGCTTACTTTCACAGTACCTGTGAAAAGGATCTGGGGGTATTGGTGGACCACAAGCTTAACATGAGTCAACAGTGTGATGCAGCAGCCAAAAAAAGCTGACGCTGTGCGTCAACAGAAGTATAGTGTCCAGATCAAGGGAAGTACCCTTGTATTTTTCGCTCTATAAGACACACTTTTTCCCTCCTAAAAAGTAAGGGGAAATGTGTGTGCCTCTTATGGAGCGAATGCAGGCTGCGCAGCTATCCCAGAAGCCAGAACAGCAAGAGGGATCGCGAAAGCGCAGTGATCCCTCTTGCTGCTCTGACTTCACTTCGCTGGAGAGGCGCTGCACAGAGAGGGAGAGAATGTTTTTTTTCTTGTTCTCCTCTAAAACTAGCTGCGTCTTATGGTCGGGTGTGTCTTATAGAGTGAAAAATACGGTAATAGTACCACTCTATTCTGCCTTGGTCAGACCACACCTCAAATACTGTGTCCAATTCTGGGCACCATAATTTAAGAAGGATGTTGACAAGTTGGAATGTGTGCAGAGGAGGGCAACGAAGATGATCAAGGGTCTGGAAACTAAGTCTTATGAGGAGCGTGTGAAGGAGCTGGGTATGTTTAACCTGTAAAAGAGGAGACTGAGAGGAGATCTTTCATCTTCAAATATCTCATGGTCACATGGAAGATGGAGCAAGCTTATTTTATCTTGCTCTAGAGCAGGGATAGTCAACCTTTTTGTACCTACTGCCCACTAATGCATCTTTCTTGATGGTAAAATTTCCTTACTGCCCACCAGTGCTCAATGGAAGGAGGATTCAGCTTGTGCCGTAGAACCCCCTACTGCCCACCTAGAATCCTGAAACGCCGACTAGTGGGCCATAGGGACTAGGTTGACAACCTACTCTGGAGGCTAGGACTTGATCCAGTGGCTTCAAATTATAAGAAAGGAGATTCCAACTAAACATCAGAAAAAACTTTCTGACAATAAGAGCTGTTCCACAGTGGAATGGTCTCCTTCGGTGGGTTGTGGGCTCTCCTTCCTTGGAGGCTTTTAAGCAGAGGTTGGATGGCCATCTGTCATGGATGCTTTAGCTGAGATTCCTGCATTGCAGGGGGCTGGACTGTATGACCCCAGGGGTCCCTTCCAACGCTCCAGTTCTATGATTCTATGAACTCACTGGCAGAAAGCCTTCTCTGACGAAGGCCCACGCGGCTCGCCTGTTTTGCTGAGCCATGCAAGGCATTAGTACCTCCCAAACTGGCATGAATAGGCCACATCTCCTGTGTGGGAACTTTTTTTTACGCCAAAGGCAGACCGCTTTGGTTAATCTACAGACGTGAGTGGTTGGTGCCGCTCTCCTGTTTGCCGCCGCCGGGCCGATCTAATCTCTTTGCTTTTGTGTGTGTGGGTCCAGCAGAGATCTCGGGCCCTGAATTAACATAAACAGATAAAGCTTTTGTCTGCGTGGCGCACTGCTCAGCCTTGAGGCTTCGCGGCCTTGTCCCGGCAGCATTTTCCTAGACAGGCAGTGCAGTGCAGGACCCAGAAAAGGGAAGGGTGACGCAGCCTGTAGAGCCCAGATAAGCGACTGTTTGTCTTCCTCTGGATGCTGCCGGCAGTGGGGTTGGCCTAGGTTGGTACACTGAGGAAATATGGGACAATAGGTGGGGTAGAGGACACAGCGTCATGGAAGCAGCCTGGGCCGTGACCTTAGAGTAAGGGACTCGCAGGAATCTGTCCTGTGCCGGCTTGGCTTCTCCTTCATCCCGCTGTGTGCATTTGTCTTCTCAGGAGTCAGGTGTCATTTGTTGCCATTTGCCCCCCACCCACTGCATTTTGTATACATTATGCATCTCCATCAAGTGGGGTCAGGAAACTGGGATTTGACACCCTGTGAGAACACACTGAATTGTGAGTGGTGCGCCTGCATCTAAACTGTGCAGCATGGAAAATATCTGTTTACTGCATTGTCCATTTAAAGGTACAGTGGTGCCTCACAAGACGAAATTAATTCGTTCCGCGAGTCTTTTCGTCTTGCGCAGTTTTTCGTCTTGCGAAGCACGGTCAGTCGCAACTGCACCTCTTCAAGCAGTTTTAAGAAAAAAGGAAACAAACTCGCAAGACGTTTTCGTCTTGCGAAGCAAGCCCATAGGGAAAATCGTCTTGCGAAGCAACTCAAAAAACGAAAAACCCTTTCGTCTTGCGTGTTTTTCATCTTGCGAGGCATTTGTCTTGCGAGGTACCACTGTAAAGGGACCCCTGACCATTAGGTCCAGTCGTGGCCGACTCTGGGGTTGTGGCGCTCATCTCGCTTTACTGGCCGAGGGAGCCGGTGTACAGCTTCTGGGTCATGTGGCCAGCATTACTAAGCCGCTTTTGGTAAACCAGAGCAGCGCACGGAAATGCCGTTTACCTTCCTGCCGGAGTGGTTCCTATTTATCTACTTGCACTTTTGATGTGCTTTCAAACTGCTAGGTTGGCAGGAGCAGGGACGGAGCAACGGGAGCTCACCCCGTCACAGGGATTCGAACCGCCGACCTTTTGATTGGCAAGTCCTAGGCTCTGTGGTTTAACCCACAGTGCCACCCGCGTCCCAATTGTTCACTTATGCCTTGTTAAATAGGAACTATCGGTGAAATGTCTTCGCAGAGGCTGGGCAGCCAGCTACCAGGGTGGGTGCTGTAGAGTCGTGCACTGCAAGGTCTGCACTGAGCTCTGAGCTGGGCTCATGGGTGCCAATTTGAATAAAATATGCATAATCGATCACAAGATACAGCTTGCACACATTTGAATCGCAATGCCCATCAACGTTGGCGGAGACACCTCAAATATTTTATTGGGGGCCCCAAAGTGACCTCGGCCCCTAGGGAGTTGGCTCCTATGGCAGGCCTAGATGAACCTCCATTGCGCCAGCTAAGATTCCCACATGTTTTCCAGAGGCAGATCCGTCCCCATATTAGGGAAGGCCACAATAGTCCAGAATTGGGGACTACTCTTCTTCTTCTTCTTCTTCTTCTTCTTCTTCTTCTTCTTCTTCTTCTTCTTCTTCTTCTTCTTCTTCTTCTTCTTCTTCCAGTGGTACCTCTGGATGCAAACAGGATCCATTCTGGAGCCCCGTTTGCACCCAGAAGCAAATGCAACCTGTGTCTGTGCATGCACGGGCCGCGATTCGCCACTTCTGCGTATGCACATGACATCATTTTTACCATCTGCGCATGCGCGAGCGGCAAAACCCGGAAGTAATGCGCTTCGTTACTTTAGGGTCGCCGCAGCGCGCAACCCGAAAATACTTATCCCGAAGCTACTTCAACCTGAGGGATGACTGTACTATTAATTATATTTCTATACCAGGGCAGTTTAGAATATAAAAGCACAAAACTGCATACATTCATGCCTGAGCATTTTCGCCAGCTTGCAATTTTGCCCTCAAAATCTGGTAATGCCATTTGCTCGGTTGCCTGGATGGAGGACAGAGAGGGGTGTCTGAGTGTGTGCAGGAACTTTTGTGACGAAGATAAAATAGGCATTCATTCCTCCACCTGCTTTTGCCTCTTGCCCCACCCCACCCTGGCACATGGCCCTCAGAGGGTTTCCCAGACTGGAATGCGGCCCTCAGGTTGAGGGAAAGGTTCCCAGCCCCTGGAGTAGTCTAACTGGAAGCGCTTGTGGCCTTTGTGATAGCGGCCTTTGGAAAACTATTTTATTTTCCTTGTGGTGAAACATTGCACTGGGGAATAATAACAAGGTGGCAGGCCCCCATTTCAAGGGTGGGACAACCCAGAACTGAACGCAAGGGAGTGGGATGGAGGTTAGAATAAAAACGAGAGAGAGATTATTTGCACAACCAAACCTCTCTTGAAAACCTCTCTCTTCACGCTTCTCATTCTTGGATTAACGTGCCATTCTGCTAATTGCCAGACTCCAAGCTATAATCGATAGTCTTCATGCCCTTCCAATGTGATCAGCTACTTGTAATTAAGATTAGTATGGGTGGGATTGGTAACCTGTGGCCCTTCAGATGTTATTGGGGCTCATCAGCCCCTGCCAGCATAAATTTATTAAAGCATGGTATTTATTCAAGGGAAAGGCCCAGTGGTAGAGAATCTGCTTTGCATGCAGAAGATTCAGTCCCTCGCATCTTCAGGTAGAGATATCAGAGGCTCTGGTCTGAAAGCGTGGAGAGCCACAACCTATCAGCATAGACCAGGGATGGTGAACCTGGGGCTGTCCAGACGTTGCTGGACTCCAACTCCCATCAGCCCTTACTAGCATGACCAATGATTATGGGAGTCCAGCAAACATCTGGAGGACCACTGTTTCCCTCCCCTGTTAGCAGGAGATGAGTTCTGAAGGGTTGTGCTAAATCAACTTGGGAATTAAGACACATCTGTGGATATTAAGGCTATCAATGGCTGCTAGTCATGATGGCTGTGTTACCACCAATATCAGAGGTGGTGTGCCTCTGAGTCCCAGCAGATGGGCATCACAAATGTGAGAGTGCCATTGTGCTGGTGCCCTCTGACAAGCTTCCCAGAGGCATCTCATAGATCACTGTGAGAAGAGGATGCTGAACTAGAGATGCCTTTGGTCTGATCAGGCTCTTCTGCAGAAAGTGGGTTTGAGGAAAGGATTTGAAAGAAGAGAGGGAGGTGGCATCTTGATGCAAATTTCAGAGGACCACACTGGGAGCCTTATTATTTATGCTTGCCCAGCACCTCCCTACAAACTACCCAGGCTTGTGCCCCAGAGAGGTCACTTTGGTGCTGCTAATGCAGTGGTTTGACTTCACCCCTAGAGGGGCACTCCATTGTTCCTTGAGATAGAGGAATGCCAACATCACACCTTGCCTCTAAGGAGCTCAAGGTAGAACACATGGCCCATCCCTTCTTCATTTCATCCCCACAATGACCCTGTGATGTAGCTTAGGCTGACAGTTTGGTGACTGGCCCTAGGTCACCTGGTGAGCTTCATGGCTGAGTGAGAATTGAAACCCTGGTCTCCCAGTTCCTAGTGTGACATGCTAACCACTACACCACACTGTTCTCTATGGGAAAATCAGAAGAGCCTGTTGAATTGGGCCAATGACCCATCTAGTCCAGCATCCTGTTCTCTCAATAGCCAACCAGATGCCTATGAGAAACCTCTGACAGTGGGTGGAAAGCATGTGTAGCCATCAATAGCCCTCTCCTCCATCAATTTGTCTAAATCCTCTTTTAAAGCCATCTATGTTAGTAATATGGGACACAGGTGGCGCTGTGGGTTAAAGCCTCAGCGCCTAGGACTTGCTGATCGAAAGGTCGGCGGTTCGAATCCCTGCTGCGGGGTGCGCTCCCGCTGCTCGGTCCCAGCGCCTGCCAACCTAGCAGTTCGAAAGCACCTCCGGGTGCAAGTAGATAAATAGGGACCGCTTACCAGCGGGAAGGTAAACGGCGTTTCCGTGTGCAGCTCTGGCTCGCCAGAGCAGCGATGTCACGCTGGCCATGTGACCCGGAAGTGTCTCCGGACAGCGCTGGCCCCTGGCCTCTTAAGTGAGATGGGCGCACAACCCCAGAGTCTGTCAAGACTGGCCCGTACGGGCAGGGGTACCTTTACCTTTACCTATGTTAGTAATAATAATAATAATATTTTTTTATTTATACCCGCCCTCCCCAGCCAAGGCTGGGCTCAGGGCAGCTAACAAGCAATAATAAAAACAAGTTGAACGAATATAACTTAAAAACAAGATTAAAATACAACATTAAAATATTGAAACATTAAAATATTAAAATGCAGCCTCATCACAGGAGGAGAAAGGAAAAAGGAAAAAGAAAGAGGGGGAGGGTATCAAATTGGCTCCAAGCCAAAGGCCAGGCGGAACAACTCTGTCTTACAGGCCCTGCGGAAAGAAATCAGATCCTGCAGGGCCCTGGTCTCATGAGGCAGAGCGTTCCACCTGGCCGGAACCAGAGTTGAAGCTAATCTAACTTCCTTAGGGCCCGGGACTTCTAGGGTGTTGCTATTTATGGACCTTGAGGCGCTCCGTGGGGCATACCGGGAGAGGTGGTCCCATAGGTATGAGGGTCCTAGGCCATGGGGCGTGGGTGGTGCTGTGGGTTAAACCACAGAGCCTAGGACTTGCTGATCAGAAGGTTGGAGGTTTGAATCCCCGTGACAGGATGACTTCCCATTGCCCAGTCCCTCCTCCTGCCAACCCAGCAGGTCGAAAGCACGTCAAAGTGCAAGTAGATCAATAGGTACCACTCTGGCAGAAAGGTAAATGGCGTTTCTTTGTGCTGCTCTGGTTTGCCAGAAGTAGCTTAGTCATGTTGGCCACATGACCCGGAAGCTGTACGCCGGCTCCCTCAGCCAATAAAGCGAGATGAGCGCCGCAACCCCAGAGTCGTCCACGACTGGACCTAATAGTTAGGGGTCCCTTTACCTTATGTTAGGGTTGCCATAACCAGGATTTCAAAAGTGGAATTGACATCTGGGGAATTTTTTTCAAAGGCGGTGCTTTGTCCAAGTCAATTGAAATATGGCAACCCTGCATAGAATCATAGAATGGTAGAGATGGAAGGGGCCATAAGAGTCATCTAGTTCAACCCCCTACAATTCAGGAATCTTTTGTCCAATGTGAGACTGGAACCCAGGGGCCTGAGATTAAGAGTCTGATGCTCTACTGACTGAGCTATGTCATCCAGCTATTTAAGTTGCTAGTTAAGAACTGAAATGTAAAGGTTCTTTTTCCAGCAGCACATTTGGCTACTGAACAGAAGCCATGACCTTCTGTTGCCATTATCTTGATAAACTCCCAGAGAACTGTTTTCTGAGGAATAGCTCAATTAACTCAAATAGGAGCATTCCAGTTTCCTCCTCTCAGCCCACCACAGTCCTCCCCCAGTCCTTCCCAGTCTGAGAATTAGTGGAATGGGGCCCTCCCTTGAGAAAGTTAACTTCCTCACTTGTTTCAATGGTTTGTCTGGGGCATCATGTGATTTCAAGCAGGGGTGAGTTGGGACAGGATGTCTCCCATGCTAGGTTTCATTCAGCTCATGTGACAATTGAGGGGAAGTTTCTATTTTTTATTTTAAAAAAAGAAACTTCAGCAGAAAGATACAGCCCACTACAAATCAGTGTTCTATGAGACAAGCAGAGAGATCCTGAGGTGAATTTCTCTCTGCTATTGTTTGGATAGAAATAACAGATAGAATACCAGCATGAGTTTGACCAAACTGCAGGAGGCAGTGGAAGACAGGAGTGCCTGGCGTGCTCTGGTCCAGGGGGTCACGAAGAGTCGGACACGACTAAACGACTAAACAACAACAACAGCAACAGATAGAAAGGCAGATGTTGCTATTTCCCCACATTCCTTCCTTCCCGCAGGAATGAAAAGTCCTAGGGGCATGCTGCAATGTTTAGCTGACAGAACAGCATGAACTTATGGTGACTTTGTAATATTTACTTTATTACCCAATATATAAGTAGAGCATTTGGGAAATGAATACTTCTTCATCAAGCAGCAAATCCACCAACAATTGTTTAAGAGCATTATAAAGCATTGGTCTTCAGGTGAGCTCAGTATTTACAACAGGGGTAGCTAATGTGCTTCTCTGCAAATGTTGTCGGACTCTACCACCCATTGGCACTCACTACTGGCCATTTGGAGAACACTAACTGGCAGCAGGCTGGGGTCTCTCTCAACCCTACCTAGAGATAGATGCTTAGGGCTGAACCTGGGGCTTTCTGCAAGCAAGGTAGATGCACTACCACTGGGACAGAATCCTTCTCCCAGAATAGCATTCTGGTTGTGGAAGGCATAGCTGTCAACTTTCAGATTTGAAAATAAGGGATCAGCAGCCTCGAAAATAAGGGATCAGCAGCCTCACCTGTCCCGGGGACGGTCTACGGGATATCTAACAATCAGGGATAGCAGCGGGAAGCAGCGAGAAATGGCGCTGGATTAAGGGAATTTCCTCCAAAAGAAAGAAAAGGAAGGTTGACAGCTATGGTGGAAGGGGAATTGTTGACATTCACATGACAAACTCATTTTGTATGGATGAAAATGCACTTAGTTGTTACAACTCCTTACTTTGCACATGCTCAGAAATGTTCAATTTATTGCTTCCCTGTGCTATTCCAGTGCTATATTCGGACCTTAAATGCCTAGGGTGAGCATGATTATCAACATTCCTTCCACTGATGGAAATACAAGCGACTGACTGTAAGATGTAGTCTTCATTTGAAGGATGGTGACTAAACCACTTCATTGAGAGCAAAGTGTAACACACATAGGAAGCCCATTAGAAATTCTTCAAACTTCCCCCAGGTCTAGTCTATTGTGTTCCCCAGCTGTCTGTAAAACATGGACTGGAATTGCTCTAGACCATGGCAAACTGGAACACAATGAGCATGGACTGGATTATCCTGAGATTACACTAATGAGGTTTCAGTTTCTTATTTTCTCTGGTTTAGATTCAGGTCTCTGCATTTCTACACCAATAAAATAAATCCTCACAAATATGTCAGCATTCTTGTGTTAATTTCTCTTGATAAACACATTTTAGCAAGCTGTTTCCCTTTATATAAGCCAATTTCTTTATGTAATCTTCACACATATATGCATTATATCCTCTTTCCCCTAATAGACATATGTTGTATAGTGTTGGAGAACTGCAAAATTTGCAGAAGTGAATTTTGAGAGGGAGCAGTTTACATTCATATAATGGTTCAAGTACAGTGGTACCTCGGGTTAAGTACTTAATTCATTCCGGAGGTCTGTTCTTAACCCGAAACTGTTCTTAACCTGAAGCACCACTTTAGCTAACGGGGCCTCCTGCTGCCGCTGCACCACCGGAGCCCGATTTCTGTTCTTATCTTGAAGCAAAGTTCTTAACCTGCAGCACTATTTCTGGGTTAGCTGATTGTGTAACCTGAAGCATATGTAACCCAAGGTGCCACTGTAAAGTGAAATAGGTGATTTCTCATTAAAATGCTAGCTGTATCAGTTTTCTTTCTGATCCCTTTATTACATTGACCCTGGTTCTTTTTTCTTCCCTTCCTAGGCCCAGTGGATGACCCAGGCTGCACCCTTCAATCAGTCAAGAATGACCAACGGGTCAAAATGCTCTACACAACTAGCAGGGTTACGAGTGGTTGTGTGGGCCGTGGGCCCAGAGACACCAACATGGAAGTCCATATTCTTAACCTGAAGTACAGCATCTCAAAGGTGAGCAGCTCATACAGCAGACAAATGCCCCCTTCTTTCTTGGGAGAGTTCCTGCTTCTAGAGATGTGGGATTATGTGGCACCTGTAGTAGTGCCAATTCTGCTTATTAAAGTGGTCAAGTGGGCACATGTGGGGTAAGGTGATCGATCTCTCAGATAAGCTGGTTCCAAGTTGTTAAGGGCTTTATGTACTATTAGTAGCACTTTGAACTTGACCTGGTAGCAAATTGGCTATCAGTGCAGACCTTTGAGCACAGCTGTTATATGCTGACAAGGCCTCATTCCCGTCAGCAACTGTGCTGCAACATTCTGCACTGACTGCAGCTTCCAGATCGAGTGTGAGGGAAGCCCCACATAGAGCACAGTGCAGAAATCCAGTCTTGAAGTAACTGGTGCATGAACTACGGTAGAGGCAATTTTTATGTAAGCTGCCTCAGTAAGCTTCAAATGAATGAATTATAATTATAATTATAATTTTATTTATACTCTGTCCCTCTGGCTGGGTTTCCCCAACCACTGTTTGTTACATTACGGTAATCTGCATCCAGATCTCTCAACCTCTTGAAAACTGATAATAGCAGTGAAGTCAGGTGAGGGAGGTGTCCTCTTTCCCATCTTCAGTGTCACTGTCACAACAACCCTGTGAGTTACGGATTACCACAATCAAAATTGTTTGTTTGCATGCTACTTTTCTATGGCAAGCCATGCTTGGAACCAGTCACAGCATCAGAATTATTTATTTTTCTTTGTTTCATCCTATTTACATTCTTCCTATAAAATATCTCGAAGCAATTTAAGAACAAAAGCATAAATGTTAAAAACAATTAACAACAATTTTGTATACAAAACATTTTAATGTATAAAAGCAATTGTATTCTGTCTGTTTGTTTGTCCATCCAACCTCCAGATTTATTGCTGGTGTAATTAATTGACTAAAAATTCATACAACTTGGCTGAAACGCTATCCCAGTTTATTTGGGAATACGCTCAGTGGGATTTACTTCATGTAGACATGTATAGGGTTGCACTGTTTTCTGGAATCAAACTACAGCTCTAATTAATCACCATTATATACAGGCTCCCCCAGAACAGCCACTTAAGCACCAGTCCCTTCCAAAAACAAAAAGAGGACAAAAGAGTATGTGGTTTTACATAAAATGTGCCTATGTTGTATATATGCATAGATGCACATTTAGAAAGCATTTATATCATTTATAGAAATAAATGCATCTCACTCTGGTAGGTGAAGTCTGGGTTGACCTGCTCTGTTTGCTAAAAAAAAAGAGAGCTCATTTTGGATGGGCAATTTCAAGGTTCTTAAACTTTACACTGGATATATTTATTCGCTGTTTACATATATATCGCGCCTACTTCCAAGGTGGCATGTGTGGTTATTCCACTTGCCCGTTGATCCTCACAATGACCGGGTTTAGGTAGGTTAGGTTGAAAAAAGTGACTTGCCCAAGATCACCCTCTGCCTCCTGGTTTCCTTCTGATCTCCTACTCCATCTCCAGTTAATGGCCTGCGCTGGCGGTTAAAATGAAATTTACAGATTTTTCAGAGAGCCGGAATCTTGTAAATTTCTCTTTGCAGCTGCTCAGGCCTTTAGCAATTGCCAGACAGGCAGCTTCTGAGGAGGAAAGGGAAGTATTGCGAGTGTGTGTGAGCCCTTCACACCAACAGGCCACAGCTGCTTCGGAAAACACAACAGATGCAGTCACGGATTTCCCAGGCCAACCCTGGCAGTTCTCCTTTTAAATCTGGAATGAACAGATCCAGAAACAGGCAGGATTCCCTTTGACTTCAAAACCTTCAACTGAAAAGCAAACTGTGTGGTGCCAGAACACACTGGGCATGGAGAGGCGCAGGGATGGACAAGTGCCTCCCTGAACATTTACTGACTTACTTGTTTACAGTATTTATAACCCATCCTGCAGCAGCTGACAAAAAATCTGGTTCTAATGAAACTGCAAAAAAAAAGCATGGCAAATAAGGAAAAAGAGAGTGAAATGCAAGCTTGAGCACAAGTTATTTAGGTTACAGTTCTTAGAGTTGCAGCCTATGTCAGTGGTGGTGCTGCCTATCTTGCCCTTGATAAATAGCAGCTCTCTTACCCCCCCCCCCAAAAAAATAAAACCACAACAAATTTAGGAGCAGAGCTGGTGACAATTGCTCAGGCCAGGAGGAGAGATCAGCTCCTGCCTCACACTATACATTTAAAGCACTGGGATGCCACTTTAAACCAGGGGGCGGGAACGACAAGAGGCCCATGCGGGTTGTTTAATTGGCGTATGGATCCCCGCCGCCCGCTCAGGGACCCCCCGCTGCCCACTCAGTCAGCTCTCCTGCAGCCAATGGTAAGCAGCGCACGCATCCTCCGCGCCGGAAATAGCGTTTGTGCATGCGTGCGTGCACGCGTGTACTCCAGCCCACCACGGGACCGTGAACTGGCCCAAGTCCCAAAAACTTTGCTGACCCCTGCTTTAAACTATGCTAGCTTCCCCCAAAGAACTCTGGGAGCTGTAGTTCATTAAGGTGCTGAGAGTTGTTAGTGACTGCAGTTCCCAAAGCTCCTTGTGAAGAGGCTTCGGTTGTTAATTTACTCTGGAAATTGTCACCGTGTGTTATAGGATGGGGGGGGGTGTCCTCCAAAAACAGCTCAAATCCCTTACGGTAAATTACAGCTCTCAGAATTCTTGGGAGGTGGGAACCACGGCTGTTTAAAGTGTTGTCATAGCACCTTAAATGCATGGTGTGAATGAGTCTTGAGTCCTGATGGTAGTTAAAATCCTCTCAGGAGGGGGCTTTCCCTCCTCCCTCAAAATATTGTGCATGATGTGGAGAAAGTTAATAGAGAAACATCCCCCCCCCCCCGCTCAGAATACTAGAATTTGAATGAAGCTAAATGTTGGAAAGATTCAGCACAGAAAACAAGAAAAATTCTCACTGTGCATAGTGAAATTTGGGGATTCACTCCCACAAGAAATAGAGGTGGCCTCCAATTTGGATGACTTTAAAAGATGGTTGGACATCAATTACTGCTAGGGAAATAGATGTTAATAGAGGAAATTGCTTGCAAAAATGGTATGTCAGGAAGAGTTATATATAAGAACATGCATATCCGGAGAAAGGCACACTAAAGTGCTCACATTTTTATGAGGACTTTTTGTTTCAGTTTAATATTCATTCATTCATTCATTCATTTATATTCTACCTTTCCTCTAAGGAGCACAAGGTGGCACACATAATTCTGCCCCCCCCCCATTTTATCCTCACAACAACTTTGTGAGGTAGGATAGCCTGAACATGAGTGACCGACCGAAGGACACTCAGCGAGCTTTGTGATCAAGAGAGGATTTGAATCCTGGTCTCCTGGATCTTAGTCGAGCACCCTAACCACTACAGCACACCGTCTCTCTTGTGGGATGCCAAGTGTGATTCATTAACACCCCCAAGCCTCTAAACAAGAGGTTGAGGGGCTATTATAGTGCTAGGGTGGCAACTAAACTTTGTACAAGACGGCCTCAATATTTGTAGTTGGCATCAGAGATTTCAGTACCACTTGTGGAAAGTGAAGAGCTGGGCCTCTGAGCTCCCTCACTGCATATCACACAGAAACAAACACAAATCTGCTTCGATACAGGCAAGGGCACACAGGATTGTTGGTTTCCTCTTCAAGCTTTGTGTTTTAAGCCTGGGTGTGATGTTGTTGTTTAGTCGTTTAGTCGTGTCCCACTCTCCGTGACCCCATGGACCAGAGAACGCCAGGCACCTCTGTCCTCCACTACCTCCCGCAGTTTGGTCAAACTCATGCTGGTAATCTCGAAAACACTATCCAACCATCTCGTCCTCTGTCGCCCCCTTCTCCTTGTGCCCTCCATCTTTCCCAACATCAGGGTCTTTTCCAGGGAGTCTTCTCTTCTCATGAGGTGGCCAAAGTACTGGAGCCTCAGCTTCAGGATCTGTCCTTCCAGGGAGCACTCAGGGCTGATTTCCTTCAGAATGGAGAGGTTTGATCTTCTTGCAGTCCATGGGACTCTCAAGAGTCTCCTCCAGCACCATAATTTAAAACTGGGTGTGATACTTACCCCCTATATTAACTGCAGTGAAACAGGTTGGTGAGAACCTGAGGTCCTCTGTGCTTTTCCTGCAAATGCTTTCTCTAGGTTGCATGAGGTGCATATCAAGTTCAGCAGCATCACATGTGCTGGTTTGCTTGCTGTTTCATGAATGGATTGCAGCCATTTAAGAGGCAGAAAAGTCTCCCATGTTAAAATTTCTCTGTGACTGCTGCCCATGCACGAGGGAGAACTGCATGGGCTGCTTTGGATTTCCTGGAAAATTCCACTGCTTTCATTTACAGTGCTGAAGAGGCAGCACCCATGTTGGCACTGACCTGTGACAGGGCCTTCTTGGTGGCTGCTCCCTGTTTGTGGAACCCTTTCCTCATGAGGTGTGTCTGGCCCCGCTTGTGTTACTATTCTGGAGGAAGGCATGGAAGGTCACTTCTGAAGGGGGCTTGAGGCAAACCATATGCACCCATTTTCATCCGGTGTGGCATAGTGGTTAAGAGTGTCAGACTAGAGACCAAGGTTCAAATCCCCCACTAAGTCACAAAGTTCATCTTTCTCAGTCTAAACCAGCCCTACAGGGTTGGTTGTGGGCATTAAATGAGGAGGGGGAGAAGAACCACATGTGCCGCTCATTTTGCGCTCCTAAGAGAAAAATGTAGGACATAAATGCAACAATAAATAAACACAATATCATATTTCCCCGCATTCTCTTCCCTCAGCAACTAAACAGGCCACCGGCCTCTGGCGACGTGAACGGACAGGCCCGGAAGTGGCTGAGGCCTAGATGCGGAGGAAATGATATTCACCCTATCCTGCCAGTAAATAGGATGGGAGCAAAAATCCCCCTCCTGTGTTTACAAAGGGGTTGGTGGGAGGGTGGTTGCATAGCAGCCGGCCCCTGATGTCACAACTGTGGCATCCAGACAACTGGCTCCCAGCCCCGACCGAGCGTCAGGGGAGGGTAGGCCGGGGCGGGCGGTCAGGCTCCAGCCCGAAAAGAATTACTGGAAGCCGGTTTCTATAAGCAGATCCCAGTGCTCGAGCAGGCAGGAGAAAGCCTGCCGCCATTCTGGGGGGGAGAGAAAACAATGGCTTCTGAAAAAGGGCAGGGGGCTAAAAATAGATGCGGGCCTCTGCCAAGGCAGGACGGCGGAGACTCGAGGGGTCCTGTGGCCGCCCCCACAGAGCCGTGTTTATTCATTAGCTCATGCCACTGCTATGGAGCTGAATGTGTTGAGAGAGAGAGAGAGCACTTGGGTCTCTCTCTGGTCGTGTTTTTTGTTTTGATTTCTGCTGTGCTCCTGCCAACCGCAAGCCTCCTACAAATTTCGGAGAGAACTGCTTTGGTAGTGGTGGGCCGGGCAGATCAGTCCAAGGCTACATGTGCCACTGAGGTCACTGGCCTCCAGGTCTGACCTGAAGTCTCCAGGTTTGCCTGGACCTGTCCAGGTTTGGGGAAGGCTGAATTTCCAGGTGTGTAAGAATGATGTTGAGGAGAAGGAGATGAAGATGAAGACAACTGGCAGGATCTGGCTACAAGTTATAGCATAGGCAATCTTGTAGGGTTGGAGTGTCTCCCTTCCTTCACTCCCCTTTCCCAATTAACCTCCACCTCTAGGGCCCCACCCCACCATATCAACTGGGGCTGCCCCCATGTCTCAGGTCTGGGCCCTGAAATTGCAGAGTCTAGGATGCTCCTGACCTGGCAACCCCTATGTGCTGGGAGAGAGAGGGGGTCTCTTCTGGAGTTAGGACAGTAATGACCAGAAATAAAGAAGCAATGACTCTCAAATCTATTTATTGATTTCATTTGCATTCCTCCTTTTGTATGTTCATCCTTACTGTGAGATAGGCTAAGGTGAGAAACTAAGTGGCCCACAGTTACCCAGTGAGCTTCCTAGCCAAGTGAGGAGTTGAATCCTGGTCTCCCAAAGGTCCTAGTCCAACATTCTAGCCATTACACCACATTGGCTCTCCCTGCCATCACACTCTGCCTCTTTCTCCCACTCCAATATCTCTTGGAGGTTCTCACCATTCCAAACCTACCCTACATCTTAACATTTTATTTTACAAATTTATACCCCACACTTTCATAACTATACAGGGAGGCAGAGCACAACATATAAAAGGATAAAATCAATCAATGATCCTTGAAAACATCATTGAAACATCAGAAAATATTGATGTATAAAAAGAAGAAGAAAATCATGTTGTACAAGCTTGTCTAATAAAAGAAGTTTTCAAGAAACGTCTGGCAGAAGGGAGGGATCCTGCCGAGCCTTTGCTGGTTCCACAGGGCAGGGCCTGCAAGGCTAAAGACTACCGCTTGGGCAGGAATCTCTTCACCTGTCCTGAAACACTTGACTGATGATCCCCTTTTCCATTTCTCTGCCAGATGCCCTTGACCCAGTTCAGTGTCAATGTGTCAGCAGCAAAAGGAGGCCGGAAGGTGGTTTTTGTGGTGAACTCCAACAAGCACACTGCTCTGGATGTAAATACAGGGGATCACCGCCTTGCCTTCGTCACGGTGAGTACCTGGGCTGAGCCACATCCTGCAGACCTTGTATAATGTACATCAGGGTGGGGAGCCATTTTCAAGCATGAAAGGAGGGGGTGAAGCAAGGCCTGTGAGTGGGGTGGCCTGGGGAGAGACCTGGAGGTCAGGCAGAGAGACCTGAAGGGTTTTGGGGCCTAATGTACAAGAAGTGTGGTGATAGGCTGGAAGGGAAAGAGTGAGAGGTGATGCTCTTCCATTGCTTTGTCCTTTCACACTTTCCCTCCTTCTCGAATGGGACTTGGCATCTAGTAGCTTGACCCACCTGGTATAACTGGGTACATGGCTTCATGCGCTGTAATAGGCTCCAGAGGAGTCGGTGACCTTCTGTCTTCTTCTCCACAGCTGGAAGAAATCTCCCAAATTCCAGATCTTTAAGGATAGTGATAAGCTACAGAAGATGGAGGGAGGGTATTAATCCTGGGGTGGTGTCTGCATTTTGCAGGGGGGCAGTTAAATTTCAGGCGCTTTAAGTGTACATCAGAAACCTTTAAGTGTGGGTGTAGCAAGTACTTTTTAAAAAAATGCATATTACACAAGTTTCGCTCTTATCAGGGAGACATAGGTGCTTCTGGCCCTGCTTCACTCTCCAGTTGGCTGGGAGTGGTGGGAGCCATCTCAAGGTCACCAGGCTGGCAAAGGCTGCTGAAAAAAAGCAAAATTAATGGGATTGTGCACATGGTTCTGTCACGTGAAGCTTTGCCAAAGAGCAGGAGCACACATGAGCATCCAGGGCAGCCCTTTCCAACTCAGTGACCTCCAGATGTTTTAGACTACATTCCCATTGGTTGTAGTCCAAAATATCTGGAGGCTACCAGGTTGGAAAAGTCTGGAGTAGGAAGGAGAAGCAAATGGACTGGGGGAGTCAAAAGCTGTGGCAAACTTCATATTCCAGTTCCAAGTTTAGAAATTATCCTTGTCAAAAGTGGAGTTCAAGGGGAATGGGAAGCAGGACTGGGGGAACTCATAACATGGAAACTGAATGGTGTCTTCCAAAGAAGCTGGATATCAGGAAATTTGAGACATATGAAAGGAGGCATGTCTTCATGGGGCATGTAGTCAAGCTGTGGAATTTGTGCCACCAACTTGGTGAGAAGACTCCACTGAGGGTAAAGCCACCAATGGCTACTAGTCATGATGAGCATAAGAACGTAAGGCTAACCTACAGGATCAGGTCAATGCCCGATCTAGTCCAGCTTCCTGTTCTCACAGCAACCAGCCTGTGGTCTCCAACAAATGATATTCAAAAGCATTTCTGCCTGCAACTGGAAGCATAGTCATCATGGCTCATGTCTTGCTTGTGGGATTCTCACTGTGGCATCAGGTTAGCCAATTGAGAGGAGAAGATGCTGAACCAGACAGGCTTTTGTTCTGATCCAGCAGGGCTCTCCATTTGTTCTTAACCAGAGGAGCAATAAAGGAAAGCACTTTGACCACAACTCCCACTATCCCTGCTTATTGGCTATGCTGGCCGGGGATGATGGGAGTTGGGAATCCAAGAATATCTGTCGGACCACTGGTTCCCCATTGTTGAGCTAGAGCACGATGCTTGCTCCTGGGTATATCAGTCCATAGGGTCACAGGACTATTGACTGACAGATTGCTTGATTATATTTATACCCCACCCCTCACAACAGCCTCAACTAGCTCACCCAAAGGACAGGGTGAAGAAACCTCATATCAAGGTACCATAAAATATAAACACATACGCACTCATATACCAGGCAAGCAAGAGTCATTATTGGTTTACAATTGCACAGGCTGCTCAGGTATTCTGGGAGAGGGGTGTGGAAGAAGCATACAAGCAGGAAGGGACTGCAATGTCAGTGGCACTGAATCAAGATGGCTGCTCAACACTGGCTGCTCAAAGTGTCCACCATTGCACAGCATGCGGCAGCCAGCTTCTCCCATTGGGGTGCAGAGTAGTGCATGCAGGCATCTCAACAAGCCCATGCAGGCTCACATAGAGCTACCCTGTATGTGCCATTAACCCCATTACCACAGGCACCTTTTTAGTGACTTAGTTACCAAACAGCTAGATGCAGGTTGACTAGAGCATGGGCTTCATGCTGGTACCAGGGAGTTAGATTACTGGAATAGACCAAGGATCAGTCTCAGCACGCAGAAGCATAAGAAGAGCCCTGCTGGATCAGACCAGAGGCCCATCTACTGGAGTATTCGGTTCCTATAGTGGCCAGCCAGGTCCCTGTGGGAAGTCCCAAGGAGGACATAAGCACAACAGCTACATCTTAGCTCCTGCATCAGACACTGTGTACCAGATGCTGGCATGGCTGAGTGAATGTTACCCTTGATTACCTTTTCCTCCATGGATTTGTCTAATCCTATTTTTAGAGCCGTCCAAGTTGGTGGCCATAAAGACACCTTGGGGGAGCGAATAAATGTCAAGAGCTTATCTGTCTGCCGCCACTGTGTGAAAAAGGACTACCTTGCACATGTCCTGCATATCCTACACTTTCGCATTATTGGAAGACCTTGAAGGATTCCAGAACTGTATTTAGGAGAGAGGGAGGGAAACCTCTCCCTTTCCCTCTCCACTCCATGCCAAATTTTGTTCCCCTTTGTCATGTCGCAACCCATGACTTTGCAAGGCCCCCGCAGGTCCGCTTCCTCTGCCCATGGACTCTCTGCCGGGAGGCTCTGTGACGCAGATAACCTGGGGAAAATCTCCCATTTCCTCTGGCTGTTTGGCATAGGGTCAGGGATGGTGCTTGGCTCCAGCCAGCTCAGCCGAGCCTGTGAGCTTTGTTAGCAAAATAAAACCCTTTTCCTATTTGTGTCTAATAATAAAAAAGGGCTGACAATGGAGGCGGGATGGGGGAGGGCAGTGGCGCGAGAGGCACAATCAGATGCAGTGTGGCTCCATTAGTTCAAGCTGGAGGGCAGGCCGCCCACCATCACCCCCGCCACCACTGTACTGCCTTCTTGGACGTTCCATTCCGTGCCCTGTATGGGGTCAGGAGGGAAATGGAGGTGTGCAAGGCAGCTCTTAGTCACCTTTTCTCTCTCTAGTCCCTGCATTGTTGGCTGGCAAAAGGGAACCTTTAGTCTGTGACAAATTGGGTGGGGGGGATGAGCCACCATCCCCTGGAAAATCCCAAATCCATGCCAAACTAGCTTCCTGTTGAGCCACCCCTTCCAAAATACTGGTTTTTGAAAAGCCTGAAAGATTGAGAAGAGTTGCGTTGGTTTTTCTTTTTAAGAAAAGAAAGAAAACACACTTTTTGGAGTCTTAGTAAGTAAGGGTAGACAAATCCTCGCAATCTGGTTCATATCAGTTTCTCATTACAGGTGGGTAGCCGTGTTGGTCCACCATAGTAGAAACAAAATAAAAAAATTCCTTCCAGTCGCACCTTAGAGACCAACTAAGTTTGTTATTGGTATGAGCTTTTGTGTGCATGCACACTTCTTCAGATACCAATGACAAACTTAGTTGGTCTCTAAGGTGCGACTGGAAGGAATTTTTTTATATTGTTTCGATCAGTTTCTCAGTTTTCCTATCTTAAATCCAGTAATCCCCATCCCACATTCTGCAGTAATTGGCAGTAATTGGCAACGGGGGGGGGGGGGACCCTGTGAAAATGCACCAGCGTTTTAGTGCGCCCTGGTGTGAGAAGGACACAACAGCTGCCGACACCCTGGCAGACCTGGGGGCTGGCTGGGCATTGTGAGGAATGCACCCCACAAAAAACTCGGCTCAGGGTGACAGCCCCCCAGCCTCCCCACCCCCCCGTGCTACACCTCTGAGTTTGATTTGTACTAATATCAGCCAAGGGAGGGCAAAGTCAGACATGCAAACCCCATCCCATGTTTTCATCATTCTTAACAAATGGGATCTAAAAGTAAAATAAAATGGAAACTCCCAAATATGTTGCTCTTTCTAATGTTGGTTGTGCAGCTATCCCTTCAAAGAATTCCTTTTGAGCCTGGCCAACCTCACAGGATTGATTGTTTGACGCCTGACTCTTTTCAGCTTTCAAGGCAGACAACAATAGGTTATAAAATTCCTTTGATCGTGGGGGGAGATTAGCTGTCAGCTTCTGCCTGACCTCTCTGACTTGTTCTTTCCTCTCTGTGCTGAGAAGGTGACTGGGGGGTCACAGAGAGCCTTTGTGTCATTCCTTTTCCGTAACCTACATGGGGATAGAAAGTGTAAAAATAAATTCTGAAAATTGTAGCTGACAGAAGTAACTGCACAGTTATTGGTGTGCCAAAAATCATTTCCTGTTTCCTTTTTGGATGCCCAAAAGTGTAAGTGCCATCTCATAAACAGCTTAGAACTGCAGTACCTCATAGACCACCTCTCCCAATTTGAGCCAACCCAGACCCAGTGAATATCATCTGAAGCCTTTCTTTGTGTGCCTTCCTCACAAGGCATGCAGAGGCTGGCAATACGAGAACAGGCCTTTTCTGTGGTGGCCCCCCATTGCGGGATGCTCTTCCCAGGGAGCTTCGCCTGGTGCATCCATTGCATATATTTAGGTGCTAGGCAAAATATTTCCTCTTCTCACAGGCCTGTGGGACTTTGGGGTTATTATTTTATGTATTTTTGTGTTTTCATATTTTAAACTGCCCTGTGATCCCCAGATGAAGGGCTGTATAGAAATTTAATAAATAAAGATAAATAAAATAAATGTTACAGGCATCATCATGGAGCAGTGACCAAACACCCACTGTAATGACATTACAGCCTCCAGTCTTCCACCGATAAAAAAGCAGGGATGTCCCTGAGCTAGGAAGGCATGTTGGAAGATTCAGGACAGATAAGAGAAAGGACTATGGAACTCCCTCCCACCAGAAGCATTGATGAACACCAAACCAGATGACTTCAAAAGAGGATTAGTCAAGTTCATGCACGTAAAGGCTATCAGTGGCTACTAGCCACAATGGCTATCCTCTGCCTCCACAGTTGGTGGTAGCAATGCTTCTGTATCCCAGTTGCTGCAAACCACAGTGCCCTTGTGTTTAGAGCCTGCTTTTGGGTTTCCCACAGGCAGGGGCGCCGACTTATAAAAAATATTGGGGGGGCCCATACCGACTTATAAAAAATATTGGGGGGGCCCAAGACCTCCAAACCGCTGCTGCTGGGGGAACGAAAGGGGCGAGCCCCGGGCTGCCCCGACCTTAAGTGAACCTGTGAGGGCCCGCCCTTTGCGGCAGCCAATTGGCTGCCGCCATGGGCGGTGAATATTAATGAGCTAGGGGGAATCCCCGCTTCTCGCGGGGCTGACGCCAGCCCCGCGAGATTGTTGATGGGTCGAGAGCCCGCAACCCCACCCCCTCTCTAGATCGGGAGTGGCTTTGTTTTAACTCATTACTGAATGTATTTTAAAAGGTAACTATCGTCAAACAAGGAAAATAAAAAATACCAACATAATTTTGTGATTTTACAAAGCATAATATAACTAATAATTTTCTTAAATTATTGGGGGGGCAGAGCCCCCCCAAACGAATTTTTGAGGGGGCTCAGGCCCCCTCAGTCCCCATGGAGTCGGCGCCTATGCCCACAGGCATTTGGTTGACCACAGTAAGAACAGAGTGCTGGACTACATGGGCTACTGGCCCGATCCAGCAGGCTCTTCTCATGCTCTTACATGCCCCCCACCACTCCCATGTCCAAGGAGGTTGTCCAGAAGGGAATGTAGCACTCAGGCTGAAAAAGGTTGCCCAACCCTGCTGTATTTAAATATTACACTTCCACACAGAGACAATTGGTGTTTCTGGAAGTGAAGAATATTTAAACAGGGCTCATGTGCAATGCACGTGGGTTCAGAGGTGCACAATCACTTGCAAAATGTGTGTGGTTAAAGTATTAATTTGCTACCCTTATTTGAGCATGATGTCCTCACGTGGAGATCCAATGATGTCGAAGTAGGTGCTGCAGGTGAGGTTGGGAGGAAGGCACCCTTAGGTTGTCACTCCTGTTCCTCCCTGTGTAAGTGGAGCAGTTAGGGATGGGGGAGAAATTTTGTTTGGTTTGCATTTTAATGCAAACTAACAAATTGATAGTTCACAAAACAGTGTGCAAACCAACGTGTACCTACCCGTCAAAACTCACCCTTTGCAAATTTTGTGATGCAACTTTCCAACCAAAAAAATGAGTACAAACATGAATTTATTAATGGGAAGTGTGCACAAAAATACATTTAATCATGAAAATAACATTTAAAATGCATTATATTAGGGGGGGTATAGCTTGCAAAAATGAAGACTGGAAAAAATGAGAAACTGAGAAGAAACCGGAAATGACTGATTTGTCCACTGCTCTGAGCAACTGGACAATATATCACTTGATCCAGCTCCCTGTCTCCTGGCCGCCTGGAACTCCCCTTTTAATAATAGAAAAGTGAGGTCAAAGTTGCAAGACCCAATGCTGTCAAAGGACTATCTCTCAATGTTGTGCTTGAATCCAGACATGAAATACATGATTTATAGAGTGCAACTCTCATTGCCAAGAGGAAACACTAGTGCCCCTTTTTCAGCCAGAACTCAGTGGAACTCAGTTGTAGCACTTCTCAGGTCTCCATTGCTATTATAAGAAAATGAGGGAGGTGTTCATGATGAGCTCCAGCATCTCTTTTCTATAAAAATAGCACAGGGAACACTCTGCCTGATTTTATTCTGCTGTACATTTCTTTTCCAGGATGTGCATAAACTCACGGTCATGGGGTTCAACAAAGAAATCAACAAAACCGATTTGCCTTCCTCCAATGTGGAGATCCTAGAGTGGGCCAAAACTTCTTATGGGGGTGTCAGCACCTTTGTGGAATTGGAAGAGCCTCGGAAGATTAACTTTCAAGTCAACAGAGGTCAGTTCTGTTAAGATGGTGTTTTTAAAGTCAAAGTGTAGCAGGAGTCCTCCCTATAGAGCACCCTTCCCCAACCTGTGGTCCTCTGCATGTTGTTGGACTACAACTCCCATCAATTGCTGGCTGAGGCTGATGAGAGTTATAATAATTCAAAACATCTGGAAGACACCAGGTTGGTGAGGAATGCTATAGAGCCCCAATGACTTGCTAAAGGGACCTTACCCCACCTGATCCAAATCATTTGCATGCAGTTACTAATGACATAGGTGGCACTGTAGGTTAAACCGCAGAGCCTAGGGCTTGCCGATCAGAAGGTCGGCAGTTCGAATCCCTGCAAGGGGGTGAGCTCCCATTTCTCTGTCCCAGCTCCTGCCAACCTAGCAGTTCGAAAGCACGTCAAAGTGCAATTAGATAAATAGGTACCACTCTGGTGGGAAGGTAAACGGCATTTCTGTGCACTGCTCTGGTTTCGCCAGAAGCAGCTTAGTCATGCTGGCCACATGACCCGGGAAAACTGTTTGCAGACAAACACCGGCTCCCTCGGCCTATAGAGCAAGATGAGCGCTGCAACCCCAGAGTTGTCCACGACTGGACCTAATGGTCAGGGGTCCCTTTACCTTTACCTTTTACTAATGAATTAAATTGAGTTCAATTGATGTATTAATTGATTAGATCTGCATGAATTTGGATTTGACTAGAAACAATGAATGAATGGGCCATATATGGGTGGCTTTACGTCCACTTTGCAAATCACAATCTATCAGAAGACAGCCCTGTATTTGAAGGGCTCTTCTCTTTGAAGCACTGACCAAGGGAAAGCAGGAGTGGTCCTGAAGTTGCCTATCCAGAGTGAACACCTGAACAGAAAAATGAGTAGGCACACTAGTCACCTGATCGGTCTTTCCCACCAGGGTGAGATGTATTGTGCTTCTTCTTATAGTCATTTTTCTAAAATTCCATCAGTGCATTCAAATCAGCACATCCAAATTTTATGCAGACCTGTATCCTCTTTTTCTTAGTGAATGATTTCCTCTTTTTTGATGATACATAAACAGTCAAATCATTGGATGTGTTTTTCTCTTATTGAGCATCAGCCATCTCCTGCTCTTTCTGCCTGAGCAAGTTTCCCACAGTTGTTCTTTTGTGTCCTTCAGAGCCCAGCTCCTCCGAGGAATGTGTACCTGAGAGCTATTTTGATGCTGAGCCGTACCTAGAGGCTGAGTTTGTCTCTGGCAATACCAAGAGCTGTCCGGATTCCACTGTACACCCTGGGAGAGAAGCCCACATCATGTGGCTCCAGCAGAGTCCTCCAGACTCCGGGTAATTTGGTTGCATGGATCTAACTTCTGACTTGCGAGTAAATTATGCAAATAATAATGTTCACATTTCCACTAGTTTTGTCCTGCAATATTCTTGTGTGGCTTATGACATTTTTGGCAATGATCAGGCTGCAAAAATGGGTAAGAAAGAAGGCTTGAGTTGATAGTACAGGTCCCCAATGTATAGCCATTTAAGAGACTTACCACGATAAACATTTGGTGCTTCCTGGCTCTCCCCAAAAAGAAAGAAACTGTAAAGAGGAAAGATTGGTGTTAATATATATTGGCAAGGAGGCACAGACTTGAAAAATTGGAGGGAACAGATAAGCTGATAGATATGGGGAATATTATATTCAACTCGGCAGAAAAAATAAGGACACGCCCACCTTAATAGGAGTACATAAGTCTTGATAATGATCAAAAGGTTGGCCAGGCCAAGCCTGAGGTTCCCTGACTTTGCAACATTAGGAAGTAGATAAATTAACCTTAACAATTATAAAGGGAAGGAAACTTAGCCTTTTAGATCAGAATTCATAGGAAGATCTGCCTCAATAGATACTGTAAGGTTGATAACCTTAATGAAAAAGAAAGAAAGAGCAATCAGCCTTATAGGTGGGCCTTAATCAATTTTGATAGATGAGCTTAATAGCGAGGTAGCATTAGTAAAGGTAGGGAAGAAGAAAAGTCTATTCATATTCTAATCCATGGTCAACTGGGACACTAATGGACAATTTCTGGAGTCTACCAGTTGTGGAAATTTTTGTAAAGAGGCCTTGACTAAGCCATATCATGGTCCTGTCTTAAGCAAAAGGTGCATATTCAGGATCACTGAACACAGATTAGCTATGCCTGTTGAACCATTAGAGATCATGAGTATTGCTTTGCCTTTGTAAATTTAAAACACACCAGTGGACCATGAGAAGTCTTGTTGAAAATAACAACAGAGCAGACTACACAAGACCAAAGCCAGCCAGCCTCTGATGTTAATGCCTTACACAATGCAGGTGACAAACACAGGTTGAATAGCAAGATGGATGTCATGTTGGTGATTAACATGCTATTCCAGTCTGGTCTACCAAAGGAGGATCTGCTAGGTCTTGCATGGGCTGTTAAAAAGAAATACCTTGCTCAACAATGAGCCCTTATCATTTATCCTTGGGTTTGTTCTCCAGCACACAGGCTGTGGATCTGAACATCAATGTGACATGCAGTAATGGAAAACCAGCTAAGGAGCTGACCACGCTACTAGTGCTTAAAAGCCATGAGAGGATGTTTTGGAACATTGATCAGATGCCTGAATATGTGAAATTCATGGTAAGAGTGGGAGAGAAATGCCCTCTGGGTGCTGAAATTATGGGCTTAGAACTTCATGATTACTATTATTCATAAACGCAAAGCTAGATGTGTTGATCCAGAAGGCCAGACAAAAGGGGCATGAAGTTGCTAAACTTTCATTTCTTTTTCTCCTGTAGGTGTCAGGAAAATACTCCATTAAGAAAATAACCAAGGAGCCAATTAACGGTACTGTCCTCCCAGACAGCAAAGAAGGCTTGATCAAAGAAGCCCGTGACAAGGACTTTGCCTTCATCGCTTCTTACACAGAAATTCCAGCGGCCAAAAGCATCACCCTTGAGCTGGTCAGGGATTGTAGTGGTGAGTTTGCCCAGTTTCAAGTTGGCTACATCAGACCTAAGGATGTTGGTGGCACTTGGCTGGAACAGAGCCAGTGCAGTAAAAACCTTGCAGGATCATTTTCTGAGGGTTCCAGGTCCTACTACTGGATACTAGTCACCTCTAGCATTAATAGAGAGCATGAGACTCTTAATCTCAGGGTTGTGGGTTCAAGCCCCACAATGGACAAAAAATTCCTGCATTTCAGGGGTTGGACTAGATGACCCTCATGGTCCCCTTCCAACTCTACAATTCTATGATTCTGTGATTCACAAGCCTTCCCTCAAAAATCCTCACACCTTAGGAAAATAAAGGTAAAGGTAAAAGTACCGCTGACCATTAGGTCCAGTCAAAGACAATTCTGGGGTTACAGCGCTCATCTCACTTTATTGGCCGAGGGAGCCGGCGTTTGTCCGCAGACAGTTCTTCCGGGTCATGTGGCCAGCATGAAACCAGAGCAGTGCATGGAAACGCCGTTTACCTTCCCACTGGAGTGGTACCTATTTTTCTACTTGCACTTTTTGGCATGCTTTTGAACTGCTAGGTTGGCAGGAGCAGGGACTGAGCAACGGGAGCTCACCCCATCATGGGGATTCGAACCGCCAACCTTCTGATTGGCAAGCCCAAGGCTCAGTGGTTTAGACCACAGCGCCACCCGCGTCCCTTAGGAACATAGGAAGCTGCTTTACACAGAGTGCTCCACCTCTGTCAATGTTTACACTCACTGTCAGTGGCAGTTCTAGGTTTGGGACAGGGTTTCCCCCCAGCCCTGTTTGAATATTGAACCTGGGACCTCTGCATGCTCTCACTGAACTATGGCCTCCCCCCCCCTCCTTTCCTTAAAGCTCAAAGTAGCAAAACAATCAGCATCCTGTGAAACAAAAGCCCTATCCAGGCATTCACTACCTCATGTGATTAGAATCGCAGGAGTTAGACCAGGGATGATGGGAGTTGCAGTCCAAGCACACATGGAGGGCAACAGGGTGGCTGTCCCTGAGTTAGACACGCTCAACATTTTCCCTTGGTCACATTTAAAAAACCCACCCCTCACATAGAACTATAGATTATGATTGATTGATTGATTGATTGATTACAATTATATGTCGGCCTTCATCCAAAGACACAGGGTGGTTTACAGGATAAAAATACAAAATGAAAACACAAAATATGAACAAACACATAATAAGAACAAAAATCAAACAAACCAATACCCCCCCCCCCAGTTTGTTTAATTAGCCAGTGGCCTGAGAGAAGAGGAATGTTTTTGCCTGGTTCCTAAAGATATGTAGAGAAGGTGTCAGGCGAGCCCCCCTGGGGAGAGCATCCCAAAAACAGGGAGCCACTGCAGAAAAGGCCCATTCTCATGTTGCCACCCTCTGGACCTCTTGTGGAGTAGACACACAAAGAACGGCCTCAGATAATTACTGCAGAGTCTGGGTTGGTTCATATGGAGAGAGGTGGTTAGAGGTGTATTGCGGTTCTAAGCTGTTTAGGGCTTTGTACATGAAAACCAACACTTTGAATTAGGGCCCAGAAACAGAGGAATCCAATCCACTTTTTTTGGAGGAAAGGTGTGATGGATATATATATATATATATATATATATATATATATATATATGCAGGTTTTGGTGTCCTCGGGTGTCTTCCCGTGTAAAAGTTGGGGTGTCTAGGCGACGTTTCGACGAGGTCTCACTCGTCATCTTCAGGCTGGTGCTTTCGGCTTCTTGTTACTGGAACAGAGCAGGATCTCAGTGTTTGAGTTCCTATAAATACTGTTGAGGGGGTGTGGTGTATAGCCTCCAATGTTCTGGGCAGAGAGGAAGTTCCCAGGCTAGTGTGCCTTTTCTTCTTTTGTTCCTTAATTACTTGAGGGATATCTTGAGTGATTTCTTGAGTGATATCCTGAGTACCACTTAGGTGGGTCATTAGGTGTGGATTAGTTGCTAAAGTCTTTGTGTCTTGACCTCTTGAACTTTGTGAAGAGTTTTTCTGAGAAGATGGCTGTACTGCACTTAGTTGTGCTCTGGCTTGGCTTCGTGTATAGGGGCGAGCTGTGGTTTTGTGGCCTGTGTCAGCCAGATCTGTGTAGGGATTGCAGGGGGGTGCAGCATCCGGAGGTGCCACCATGGTTTGGCTACTGGATGGTGTCTGTAATTTATCTGTGGAGAGGGTCTGGGTTTGGGTCTGGTGTGGTTGATTGGTGATGGCGTTCTGTGTGCCTCTGGATCTGGTGTCAGTTTTTGTGGGGAGGGCTAATTTCCAGATGTCTGGCAAGCGGGATGTGTCGTCACGCTTGTTCATGTTGTGAGGGTGTTTCTCTATCTCGATGGCTTCCATGATTATTCTCTTGTGGTGATGTTCCATGTTAAAGAGCAATTTGGAATCTGCAAAATTAATTTCGTGTCCTGTTTCTTTCATGTGTTGGAAAAGAGAGGAAGTTTTTTCTTCTTTTTTGACGGCATTCTTGTGTTCTGCGATACGTGCATTTATTCGTCTGTTTGTTTGTCCAATGTACGTGGCTGGGCAGACTTTGCAGGGTATTTCATAGACCCCTTGGTTTTCCAACTGGATTTTATCCTTGGGGTTTCTGAGGATATTGGCTATTTTTTGGTTGGTGCAAAAGGCTGTTTTGATATTGTGTTTATGGAGGATTTTGCTAATTTTATCTGTAGTGCCCTTGATATAAGGAAGGAGGGCCATGCCATTGTTTTCTTCTGTGTCTTGGTTTTTGGGGGGTGTTTCTTTTTGCCTGGTTCCTAAAGATATGTAGAGAAGGTGTAGCCAAACCATGGTGGCACCTCCGGATGCTGCACCCCCCTGCAATCCCTACACAGATCTGGCTGACACAGGCCACAAAACCACAGCTCGCCCCTATACACGAAGCCAAGCCAGAGCACAACTAAGTGCAGTACAGCCATCTTCTCAGAAAAACTCTTCACAAAGTTCAAGAGGTCAAGACACAAAGACTTTAGCAACTAATCCACACCTAATGACCCACCTAAGTGGTACTCAGGATATCACTCAAGAAATCACTCAAGATATCCCTCAAGTAATTAAGGAACAAAAGAAGAAAAGGCACACTAGCCTGGGAACTTCCTCTCTGCCCAGAACATTGGAGGCTATACACCACACCCCCTCAACAGTATTTATAGGAACTCAAACACTGAGATCCTGCTCTGTTCCAGTAACAAGAAGCCGAAAGCACCAGCCTGAAGATGACGAGTGAGACCTCGTCGAAACGTCGCCTAGACACCCCAACTTTTACACGGGAAGACACCCGAGGACACCAAAACCTGCATTCCTGTACCCGTGAAAATCTACGAAAGCATATATATATATATATATATATATCCACCTAGTTCAGGTGTGGGGACCCTTTAGATTGTGGCTAATGGATGAGCACTTTCAATATCCATAGCACTCTGTGGCATTCTGGGTTTTAAATTATTGATGCAGTGTTTTGCAAGTTTAAATATTCTATAACTTGCTTTGAGGTGTTTTGTAAAAAGTGATGACCAAATATAATAAATAACTGTCACTTAATTTAGAATGGGCATGTCTTTAAGTTAACATCTTACATTAAAAACCTGAAAGTACCAAAGTATCGAAGACTTTTCACCAAAGCCAGACTAAATGTCTTTCCTTCTGCAGTGTTGGATGGCAGGTTGAGAGGAGTTCCCTACCAGGACAGACTTTGCTCGTGTGCTCAAGACATTGATTCCATAAAACATATTTTGATTCCATAAAACATATTTTGTTGCACTGTGCAAAATATGAGCAAGCCAGGGCTGAACTGATACTACCCTTGTTGGTACCTTTCCCGGGAAAATCAGAGGCTCACTATGTCTGGTTCCTATTGGAAGACCGGACAAATGCTAGAACGTTAGCAGTGGCAAAGTTTTTATCGGTGGTTGCAAGAACCAATGATCCCTAACTTTAAGTCTGAACAAAATGTTTGTTTAACCTGGAGGTAGGCTGTCTGAATTGTGCATTGCTTTGTAACGATTTGTTGGGTCTCCGGACCGTAATAAAGATTGTTGTTGTTAATTTAGAAGGAAAGAAAACTGAGGTGACGACAGCGCCACACAGCAAGATTTCAGAACCGTCCAAGGTGGTTCAAGCGCTGATAGAACTTTGCCGTCCATGGAAGTGCACAGAGAATGCCATTGAGGTAGCATTGCCCAAGTTGGTCTTGGAGGTGAGGAGATTTTCTGCTGATGTTGTGCCCTTCCAAAACTTATAAGCAATTTCCCCTAATATAATGCATTTTTGTAGATTATTTTCACTGATATATGCAGTTTTATGGGCACTTTCCTCTAATATATACATATTCGTACACCCTGGTTGGTTGGAGAACTACATCATAAAATTTGGAGAAGTGTGAATTTTGAAGGATAGCTGTGTTTCAGCTCACATGTTAGTATAAGAATTAGGTTAGAATTAGGTTGTTTCTTACATAATGCTTACAAAAACAGCTATATTAATAAAAAATGTGTGGAAATTTTATTAGGAAAAAATTGAGTCTGAGTTTTCATGTAGATTTACTGCAGATTGCTGCATAAATAAGGAGAACTTAATTAAATTTTAATTTTTTAAAAAAGTAAGATCCTATGGACCATTACCCTAAATTAACCAGAATATTTTTTTTTCATATATCCTGGCCTCCTGGTTGAGAGGGGTGATTTCAAGTATTATTCATTCCAATCAAATGGGATTTATTCCTAAAAGGCATATTTCCAACCCTGTATACTGACATTTTAATATTATTTTGCAGCTATGAAAGCAGGGTGCCCACTTGTAATATTCTTCCTAGATACTTATAAGGATTTTGACTGCATTGAGTGAGGATGCATTCTGAAAGCCTTAGACATCTATAAACTGGGTATCACATTTATTTTGGCTATTTCTAAATTATACACAAAAAAATATGTGTTAGTCCAAACAAATTCATTTTCAGCAGTATCTATGGAAATCTGTGCTCTGACTTCAAATGTTACTTTGTTTTTGCTTTTTATTTCCGCCACCTCTCATGCATCATTTATGGTTTTGTTTTTGCGATCTTATTAAAATTGAATATATCATATGAGATTTAGTATTGCCTCCCCGGGGTCACTGCTGTACTTTCATGTTTGTTTAGTTTGTATTTATGTTTATGTCTAATAAAAGCATAAGAAAAAGAGATAGAATTCAATTTAAGACTTGGAAAAATGAGAAACAAGGAGAAAATGAAACTGACAAATTTGTGTATGAGGGAGGTACGTAGGTGCACTTAGCCAAAATAACATTTGCTGGTTTTTTTTAAACCCCACAGAAGTCACAACTTGACATCACTGAGATTACTTTGGAGGACCCTGCCTGCAGAGCAACTGACAACATGACTCATTTTGTCCTAAAAAGCATCATAGAAGATTGCTCTACCAACTTAGAAGGGGGCATTCATGCCAAAAATCAGGTCAGCACAGAAGCTTGCAGGATTCTCTAATGGTCTTTGGGTACCATCTTCCTGTTCAGTTTGCTTGCCACATTTTTTGATCCTGCCCTTCCTCCAAATATTTCATGGGACACTGCCCAGCACACATACACTTTTATCCAGCAACTACCCTTTGAGGTAGATTAAGCTGAAAGACAATGACCAGCCCAAGGTCACACAGTGAGGGATTCCCCCAGCGAGGTGTATGGTTGGTTTTGAGACACATGCTTGTGTGAGCATGTGGATTTGCACCACTGCTGCATTTTAAAATTGTATTTATTTAACTTAATCATGCTTTTGTCTAAAGTAGCCTTTCTCAGTGTTGGGTCTCCAGTTGTTGTTGGAATACAATTCTCATCAGCCCTGAACATTGGGCAATACTGGCTGGGGCTGATGGAAGTTGTTATCCAACAACATCTTGGGACCCAAGGTTAGGAAAGGCTGGTGTAAAGACTCTTGATTATATGGAGACTAATAATATATATAAAGGGGGAAATTCAACCAGGGGCTCCCTAGACCAGCAATCTAACCAAGGGGTAGTCAGTGTGTTGATGTTGGATTACAGCCATGCCGGCTGGAGCTGATGAGTTGGAGTCTGACAACACTGCCTGCTGTAAGGCACTCCATTTTTCTCTTCCTCCCCTATTTCAGCAAATGGCAGTAGTAAGGAGTTGGGATAAGTACTGTATTTTTTCCTCTATAAGACTCACTTTTTCCCTCCTAAGAAGTAAGGGGAAATGTGTGTGCGTCTTATGGAGTGAATGCAGGCTGCGCAGCTATCCCAAAAACCAGAACAGCAAGAGGGATCACTGCTTTCACTGCACAGTCATCCCTCTTGTTGTTCTGGCTTCTGAGATTCAGAATATTTTTTTTCTTGTTTCCCTCCTCCAAAAACTAGGTGCGGCTTATGGTCTGGTGCGCCTTATAGAACAAAAAATACGGTACCTATGAACTTTGCATGCCCATCCCCTACAAAGAGCTCCCAACCTTCCCCAGTTTCATGGCCCATGTTGAAGGGCTATAACTTGGACAGCTGCTGCTATTCAGTGTAGATAATACTGAGCTAGATGGGCCAACAGCTGTCCAAGTTATACAAAGCAGATGTTCTACCACTGCGTTACAGCATCCTGTGTTCCTGTGTCACCAACTGAACTTCATTGCTGAGTAATGAACTCTAGCAAGGTCTCTCAGTCAGTCTGCAGCACTCCTCCCTCCTTGCCATGAGCTCTAAAGCAAAGCTACCCAACAACATCTGCATCCACCGACTAATAGTTTACTTAAAATTTCTTTTTCATTGTCCCATCAGCTGGTCCTGACCCTGGCTTCGCATCCAGATAAAATTATGGTAAGAAATACATTCCTGCTGAAAACCACCATCTTTTGTATTGTGCTGTTATTGTTTTCTATTTCAGTAAGGCTGCAACTTTTAGTCAATTAATTGGTTAGATTAAGTCAAAACCTTTTGATTGATTAACAGCAGGTTCCCAATTAACCAGGCAGTGGAACTGTTCTTACAAAAATGATAATTGTTTTTTAAATTCTAAGCTTGCAATTTATTCATGGCCGGCTTAGCTGTAAACAGTTGTTTTGTACTGCCGTTTTCCCAGTCTAGAAGGATACTCCAAAGACAGCCTTTGAAATATTTCCTTTCCTTGTGAGTCTGTTTCTCTGTGATGAAAAAGCATTGGAAACATATGGTGTTTTTGAAATCTCTTGGTTATTTACAAATAGGCATGTTTCTTATCTCTACGGCTCCAATATTTTGCAGGTCCCGGAAGCTCATGGGCCATTTTGAGGAGCATAAAATGTTTACTTAAAAATTTATACACCACCATACGGGGAATACCCCCCACAAGTCAACACCAGATTTAGAACAGTGTGGGCCCTATATATTTATATTTATTTATACAGTGGTACTTACTCAAAGTCAGGCCCCGGTTAGATGGGCGGTTGAATTGCCAGCACTATAATGTAATGCACTTGAGAGCATGTGCAGAACAGAAGGCGAGAGGGAGGAGGGCATAAAAATAAGCCATGGGGGGCAAATTTTGTCCTTGCTTAGGGCACCATATTACCAAAGTCTGTTCCCATCAAAGTTGCTTGCAATTGCCAATAAAAACCCTCCCATTGTAGTAAAATGTCAAAATACATAACCCAATGCACTTAAACAATAAAATTGCATGCAAACATTCACAAGAGAATAATTTAAATTTACAACGTATGATATTCTGCATACTTAGAAAGCCCCTGAAGTATGTGGAAAGTACAACCTTGTTTTAGGGTGGCCTCATTTTGCTTCCATATCCAAGTTTGATATTAGAAAAAATGATGTGTTAATATGGGACCTGTCTGTTGCCCCTTTATCTTCTCTCATAGGTGCCATTTCAATGTGATCTCCCAGAGAAGCTCTTTCTCCATCTTTATCAAACACCTGACTTCAGCTCACCATCCACCACCGTGGTAGAAGTTAACAAAGTCACCTATGTCCAGGTATTGCTGATCCTGTACATTGGGATAGGGAATAAATTTAATATTTAAAGGCAACCCTGAACACTTTTGGGCTTTCTTCTGAGTAGACATGGATAGGATTGATCTCTCCAAGTATTATTGAAGGTGGCCACAATGACTATGTGATTGAGATAACTGTGACATTAAATTACAGCTCCTGCAGATTCTCTCCCCCCTTGGCCTCAGAATCCCAGTAATGTCCACTTTATAAAGTTTCAAAAAGCTGTAAAAAAAACTTGCAGTCAAAAGCTGAGCTGCTTTATAGGGTCATCAAAAACCCTTGTGGGGGAGGGGGAATTACATAGTCCTGAGCTATATGGCCCAACTCCTGCAATGAAGGTATGTGAACGAAGAATAAAGCAGCTGGGTCATGTAAATCCAAGTTCCAGATTCTCAATTCAAGGGCCAGGTTTGAACACATTCTGCCTTTTCTCCGCCTCCCTTCTCAATAGGTGTCGTTCCAGACAGCTGATGGGAACTCTCCACTTCGACTCCAGGACTGTTACCTGCAAATCCCTGACCAAGCAGCCCCCCAGATGCTGATCCGCAGTGGCATGCCAAAAAGTTATTCTGTGGAGATCTTGAATTCCCCCAACACAAAAACCAATCGCTTTAGTTTCATCTACAAGGCTGAAGAACAACAACGTTCAACTTTGTCGGCCACACTCTTTTGCCAAGCAGATCGGGAGAACCAGGTGAATATTTTTATTATTTATTTATTCATTTATTAAATTTTATTTGCAACATAACATAAACCCCCCCCACTCCCCCAATACAGAAATCCGCCCTCATTAAATGTGAACATAACATACAATAAGCATAGCATGCAACAATACAAACAACCAAATAAAAGACTTCCTTTATCATGTATCTGGCCTCCTCATTTACTTCTTATAAGCTGTTTCCTTTATGAATAATTATTAAGATTTTTCTAATTATAACTTAAATATCCACAAAGATCAGAAAATATTCCTCTATGCCACAGGAGCGGCAAGGATCCTAATTGCTAAAAACTGGGAAAAAGAAATTGTGCCAACAAAAAGGGAAAGGCAAGACAAACTGTTAGAGTATATTGAACTGGCTAGATTAACAGAGGCAATTAGAGATAACCCTTTGGCCTACTCGTGAATGTTCTCTAAGGAAAGCAGAACAGCTGTGTGTTAAATGAGCTAAATATTCGCCTCGTTTTAAAGCTCTCCCCCACTTCCATTCTTTTTCTCTTCTAGCATGGCTCCTATAATGCTTCCATAAAGGTGATGCTCAAGAATCCTGCCTCTCTATCTCGCGGTGAGTTAATTGACCCTTATATTTAATATAAAAGGAACTAGGCTATATCGACTGAGATCAGGACCATCAGGCTACAGTTGTGCATGTTATGAGTACAACGTTTACGTTGCTTATGGTGCCTTGTGTTTTCTCCATGCTTCACACGCAGGATTCACAGCTCATTATAAAGTACCTGTTAACCATCTAACATAAGGATAGTCAACGTGGTGACCTTCAGACATTTTGGACTGCAGTTCTCATCATCCCTGACCATCAGCCATGCTGACTGGTGCTGATGGGAGCTGGAGTACCATCTGGAGGGTACCCCATTGGCTACCCCTGGTCTAACAGAACATTTGGGTCCATCAACAAGGATGCCCATCAGATGTTGTTGGACTACAACTCCCATTGTCCTTGACCTTTGGCTGTGCTAGCTGGTGCTGACAGAAGGTGTAGTCAACAACACTGGGAGTGGGGCACACATCCCCCATCCCTGCTGTTAAGGGATCTTGCATGTGATCATCACACCATTACTCAGTACTCATTGGTGGCAACTGCATGGAATGGAATACACAGTGCTTCTTTTTCGGGGGGATACAGGGGTACACATACCCCTAAACATTTTGTGAATCTAACGGGAGAAGAAACTAAAATTTTAATAGTTTCTTCTCTAGCGTGGTGAATCGTCATTTCCGTTGTTACCCCTGATGGCAGCCTCATTTCCTGTCATGGTTTTTCCTGAGTCTCAGATGGAATGAGAGTACCCCTAAACAATTTTATTTTTTAGGAAAAAAAGAACACTGGGAATACATATCCCAGAATGCCAACCTTTAAGTTGGTGGGAAACCTAACTCTGCACATTCTCAGAGGCACAGTCCCTAGGCCCATTTCCTGCATCCTCCCAGCAACGAACACATTTTTTCCTATATAGAAATTACTCTATAAATGCTTTGAGGCACTGCATGCTTGATTTTTTTCAGAAACCAAAGGGAACCATGCGGAGTTTGTTTCTCAACAAAACTATGCTGCGAAACATCCTGTGAGCAGAAAGAAAGCTCCAGCTCAGAGCAGACCTGCTGAAATGAATAACTTGGGCTCCTTAATTTCCATGGGTCTGTTCTGGGCAGGACTTGGCTGAATGCAACTCACATAGCCTGGATTTTTTTCCTAGAGATTCCTAGCTTGCCATGTCAGTTTGAGCACAGAGTTGGCCAAAGTCCCTGCCATTTCCCTCTGAGAAGCTGGCCGCCTATCTTCCCTCATTCGTAGCATTTCCCTTCACTCCCTATGCCCCCCCCCGCACTTTAGGAGGCATTTCCTGTCACTCTGCCCCCCCCCCTCGCACAATTATGGCTTGCTGCCACTGCTACAGCCGTGTGGTGCTTGTGTCTCCATGGTAGCAGCTGGGTAGGAGCCACAGATGGCGACTAGGCTGCACGCTCCGGAAGGTGTGTGCCATGACCTTTGTATAAGTGAAATTCTGGCAGCGGGGGGAGGGGGAAAGGGGGCGCAGAAAGAGGAAGCGAAGTTGGGATATGAGTTGGAACCAACGTATACGGACATGATAAGGGAGAGGAATGCACACAGCTGATGGCACTGGGGAATCAGTTATTTGATGCATCCCAGTGACAGCACAAGACAAAGAATGTTATCTCCCCCTTTCCTGTCCTCAAGATACAGTTTGATGGCTCTTGCCTGCTCACAACATGTAAAATACACAGTTTTTGATCCAGAAGTCTGTGCAATTTCAGATAAAGAAGACACATGGTAGGCAGAGAAGGGTGAAGGAACTGGATGTAGCTATAAGGGTATGCAAGAGATAAGGAGTCTCTTTGCACAGAGTGAAGCCAGCCCACTGCTGTCTGATCCAAATTAGTGGGAGCTGCCTCCATTCTCATTGTCCAGACATTTCCCCCACATGAGACAAGGAGGGAAGAAGAAAGATTTCACAAGCAAGAGCAGCAACTAACACACCAAGAGCTCAACTGGATCAAGCCAGTGACTCACCAAGTGCTTCTGGGAAGCCTGCCTATGGAACCTGATCACAACAGCACTCTCGCTGCTTGCCATTTGGGGCATTCAGTTGCACCCTGGGCTTGTCTAGTCTCCTTTAAAGCTGTCCACGTGGGTGGGTGTCACTACCTCTTGTGGGAACAAATTCAATTCCTTTTGTCTGCTGTGAATCTTCTGCAGTTTGGCTTCCTTGGATGTTACTCAGTTCTGGTGTTATAGAATGGGGTGCGTTCGTGGGAGGCTTCTTATGTACACCATGCATATATTTTTTATATACCTCTATCACATCCCACCTTACTCACCTTTTTTCTAAACTAACCACCCACCACCCACCCCCAAAAATAATAATGTTACAACCTCACCACATAGGAGAGTTGTCTCCATCACTTTGATCATTTGGGCTGCCCTTTCTGGCCCAAAACTAGCTCTACAATATCTATGCTGAGGTGCACATGATCCACACATAACATTTCAAGTGTGTTTGCAGCACAGACTAATTGGTACTGCCCTAGGAACTTAATTTATATGCCACGTTGTAGTAAGTCTACCTTGAGGTTGAGATAGAAATCTAGATTAAAACAGACTAGTATGTATCATGTAATATTTCAATAGCAAACTGCATCTTAAGGGCAGGGGAGTAAGGCTTTGCATCCAACATTAGGCATACTAAGAGAAGATTCATTTAAAAATTAAAGGGCATGACTAACTTTGGTCTAATGCCTTCAGTGAATCAGAGTGGAGTAAGCTTGGCTATAATCCATTATATGGACATGTCTAAGGCAGCATTCACACCACACATTTATAACACCATCATAACATTTTAAAAAGTCATAGGTAAAGGTAGAGAGACCCCTGACCATTAGGTCCAGTCATGGCCGACTCTGGGGCTGCGGCGCTTATCTTGCTTTATTGGCTGAGGGAGCATAAAGCTCCCTGGTCATGTGGCCAGCATGACTAAGCCGCTTCTGGCGAACCAGAGCAGCGCACAGAAACACCGTTTACCTTCCCGCCGGAGCGGTACCTATTTATCTACTTGCACCTGACGTGCTTTCGAACTGCTAGGTTGGCAGGAGCTGCGACTGAGCAACAGGAGCTCACCCCGTCGCGGGGATTCGAAACGCTGACCTTCTGATCACCTAGGCTCTGTGGTTTAGACCACAGCACCACCCGTGCCCCATAGCTTCACCCAAATAATTCTGGGATGTGTAGTTTGTTAAGGATGATGATATTTGTTAGGAGACTCCTATTCGCTCCACAGAGTTATAATTCTCCGGGAATTGTAGCTCTGGGAGCGGATCTTTAACAAACAACAGCTTCCAGAATTCTTTGAAGGAAGACGTAATTATTTAAATGCATGGTGTGAAAGTGGTGTATCTTAGGTTCATTTTGATGGTCACTTTCAGACTGTAAGTGTTTTTTTGGGGGAGGGGGTTTCAACTGCATATATAAATTTAGGTTTGTCCAATTAAAGTGGTTTAAAGTGCTCTGTCACCCTGGCAGAACAAATGCACTTTAAAAAACAACAACAGCACATATATTCTCCAGTTCGAAAAGTGAAGGGAAAATGAATCAATAAGCGTAGGGTGAATGAATGATTAACAGGAAGATGTATATATACAATGCAAGGAAATCAAAATGAATGCTTAGTAAAAAACCATGTAGAGACTACTCTCCCCATAAGTTTTATTCAAGCAAATCAGGATGAATGATCGATAAACAGGTCATCTCAAGGAACCAGGTAGATGCAACCCTATCAACTACAATTTTTGTATTCCTTGACCAGAACAGTAGAAGACAGGAAACAGGTTTAATTTCTACCAAGTTACCAAGCAGAATATTGTCTGTATGTTTTTACATATATCTCCCTAAGGGAAAAGGCTGCAGATTTCCAAAAAACAAAGAAAGAAAATATGCTAAACACTCAGGGAACATGTCTGAAGCTGCCGGGCCCCCCCTAGCCCTGGCAATGTATTTATGCCCTCCAAAGTAGCTGGACAGTTAAAACTTCTGCGTTTTCAGTTTGAATGTAGATGCTCAAGTGTTTCTGTCACAAAACTCTCTCAGGACAGCCTCTCTCACATCCTGCTTTTCCTGCCTTGCTGCCCCTGACACCACTGCAGCCTTGTGGAAGTAATTTCTGCCAGTGATTTCATGACAGGGTGAAGTGTGTCCCTCCTTGCTTACTGTCCTTTGTCAGGCAGAATTGATTGAATTACTGGCCTCATCCAAAAATGGATGGATTCTGGTCATCCTGCTACCTTAAATCTTCTCCTTCCTGCCTCTGTTTTGCACGTCTCCCTCAGGACGGGAAAATAACAAAGCAAGGAAAAGCTTTTGACACGAACCCAGCCCCAGTGGGGACTCACCCGGCACATCACACACGTCTGCCATGCTTTCATTAGACCCTGAGTCTCTTGCTTTGTTTTGTATGTGCTTTTTTACAACTTTATCTAGAAGCCTTGAGTGTCAGATTGGCTTTTGAGGCAGGAGAGGAGCCTTGGCCTGGCAGTGGAGGAGGCAGCATTCACGCATGAATTCTAAGCTATGGTTTGTTTGACTAGGCACCAATAGTTTCACAAATGAGCTTGCTTTGTTTTCCAGCTACTCTTGCTTCATGCATCTGTATCTTGGAAAGCATCTGGGATGAAGTAGTCCAACCCATGATTAAGCAAGGGTTTTGGTTTGGACATAACAGCAAGCCATGGTTAGCATTGCCATATTTCAAAAAGTGAAAATCGGGGCACAACGTTGTTGAACTTTTTTTGGCAAAATCACCAAAGAAATTCACCTTTTTCGAACTATTTCTAAGGGAAATCGCCAAAAAAAAAAAACAAACCCACTGTCAGCATAGGTTTCCAGATGTCCACACATTTTGCCGATTTCCACCCAGAGACTGCTTCTGACTGCAGTATTCCGGGTATTCCAGACATATGGCAACCCTAGCCAGGGTTTGTAAGCCACTGATAAATCCAACTAAAGTAGATGGAGATTGGGTAGGGAAGAAGAAGAGGAAGAGAACAGTCATTCTATTTATGCAGTGATATAATACCATGCATATAATACCATGGCTTCACATCATGGTTTGTTTCCAAAGAAACAAACTTTGGTTGGTCTGGTCTACTCGAATGGATTCAAATCAAACCACACTAAATAAACCATGGCTTAACGTTGGCTTAACCAGGTCATAATTTCTTCAGGACCTTGAACACCTACCAGACCTCTTTCCAAGTGGTCTGGCAAAGCAGCCTGAAAACAAATGATGACTAGCTCTTTAGATGAGATTTTTTAAGGCAAAATACATCTCCTTTGAAAACCATTTATAAGAAGCAAGTCATCTAGTTACACACACACACACACACACACACACACACACAGCGCAAATAGAAATATATTGCTTTTACTGAAGTGTTATTTACAGAGATGGCCATTTCATGGCAAAGTAAACAGGGTATTGTTGTTGTTTAGTCGATTAGTCGTGTCCGACTCTACGTGACCCCATGGACCAGAGCACGCCAGGCACTCCTGTCTTCCATTACCTCCTGCAGTTTGGTCAAACTCATGCTGGTAGCTTCGAGAACACTGTCCAACCATCTCGTCCTCTGTCGTCCCCTTGTGCCCTCCATCTTTCCCAACATCAGGGTCTTTTCCAGGGAGTCTTCTCTTCTCTTGAGGTGGACAAAGTCTTGGAGCCTCAGCTTCAGGATCTGTCTTTCCAGTGAGCACTCAGGGCTGATTTCCCTAAGAATGGATAAGTTTGACCTTCTTGCAGTCCATGGGACTCTCAAGAGTCTCCTCCAGCACCAGAATTCAAAAGCATCCATTCTTCGGCGATCAGCCTTCTTTATGGTCCAGCTCTCACTTCCATACATCACTACTGGGAAAACCATAGCATAGGGTGGCCATATGCAAAAGAGGGCAAGGCTACTGCCTCTTGGCTAGTTGTTCAGAAGAGAGAATTTCACATTTTGCCTTGGCAAACTCAGTGGCTATTTGCCATGGTTGCAAATGTTCCGTTTCCAAAGTTGGAGGCAGTGTTCCTTTGAATACCAAGTGCTGCGAAACACAAGAGGCATTTGGTTGGCCACTGTGGAAACACAATGCTGGATTAGGTGGCCCTTTGACCTGATCCAGCAGCCAAACTCTTCTTAGGTTCTTAACTTGCTAGAACTTTCTAATTGTCCTTCCCTGCAAATTTGCTCCACTGCTATACCATTCTTTATGCAAATCTGCAGTTCAGGTTGCTTCCAACATATTTAATGAACGTACATCCTGATTTGATTACATGAAGTTTGCAGGAGGTTAAAGGACATCGACAATTTGCTGAGCATACATTCTCATCTGTTTGCAGGGAAGTTATCAAGCCATTGTTTTCTCACATTTTTCTATTGCTTTCCTTGGGCAAAAAATCCAGGACTAATTGCACAATCTGGATTTGTTGGTTTGTGATTCAGTCCCACTCACAAGATGGCAACAGCCTAGAAATAGTCTCACCTGTAACTAGCTTTTTAAAATGTTTTGCCACCTTGTATTTGGTTATGTCCTAGGGCCAAAGTTCTCAGATGTGAGCAAAATTAAACAATACATGTTTATGGGTGAAATGGCAAAAAAAATCTACAATGAATCAGTGGAGGGCAGGGTGGAATTAGTCTAGATTAAGAAATGCAAAACACAACTGTGTGGGATAGTTGAATTACTAAAACATTTTTTCCCCTTAAAAAATAATATTCTGGTCAATACTTAATGTTCTGTTGTTTCAAGCTCAGCAGATTAATAATGGCTGGGAGGGAGAACATTTTTAATTAACACACAGTGGTGAGGAAGAGCAAGGCTACCCTTAATGCCACTCTGGCCCACTTGACTGTTTTGATCAGTGGAATTGGCACCACTACAAGTGCCACACAATATCCTTTCAGCATTTGTAAGAACTCAATTGTGTAGCGTGGTAGCACATATACTATGGAACTCCCTGCCACTTGAGATCAAGCAGGAGCTTTCATTGTCCTCTTTTTGGCACCTGCTAAAAACATTTTTCTTTAGACAAGGCTACCCAGATGCTTAGAAATGCTGGCATGAGTTTTAATCTGTTTTAGTATTTTAACTTCTTTTTATGTTTTAATGTATCGTAAACTTTTCCTGATTTCCTGGTTTTATCTTTTTCTGAACCGCTTTGGGGTTTTTTGCGACCAAGTGGTGATATAAATTTCATGAAATAAATGAATAAATAAGGCTGCTGCTTGCATGCAATGGCAAAGCCCTAATTGTTGCTTTCCTCCTGTGCAAATCAAGGCCTGGGGATTGGAACTGTGCTGGGAATAACTTTCGGTGCCTTTTTAATCGGAGTCATGCTCACCGCAACGCTGTGGTACATCTACTCTCACACTCGTAAGTACAGGTACCTCTAAGCCACTCCAGTCTTTCTGGTCCGTATTTGGGGTTTGATTGAGGTGGGAGGCTCCCTAAAGTGAAAAGCAAGCGGCCAAAAGCATAGAAAGACAATTTGTATGTATGTGCATGATTTCAAATTAGGGGGTGAGAGCCATATGCTCAGTCAGGCCATAGATCCATCTACATCAGTGTTGTCTGCACTGACAGGCAGCAGCTGTCTATGGTTTTAGACAGGGGATATTCCCATCCTTACCTGGAGATGCCAGGGGATTGAGTCTGGGATTTTCTGTCTGTAAAGCAGGTTCTCTGCCACTCAGCTACAGCTCTTCCCTTAATAAATTAAGGTTACAGTTCTCATTGTTGAGAATAAAGGTCTGGTTTAATTAAAAATACAGCTGCCTTATGCACAGTTAAACCATTGGTTTGATCTAGCTCAGGATTCGCTACACAGCAGCTGTCCTAGGTTTCTGACACGGGGCATTTCCAGCCCTCCTTGGAAATACCAGGGATTATACCTGGGCATAGCTGTCAACTTTTCCCTTTTCTTGCAAGGGAATAAGGGAATTTCCCTTTAAAAAAGGGGAACGTTGACAGCTATGTACCTGGGGCCTTCTGTAATCGAAACATGCTCTACCAATGAGCCATGTCAAATAACAGCTGGCCTTTATTATCTTTGCTCTCTCACATTCCTTCGCTCCTTTCCCACCCTTCCTCCAAGTACAGTAACATCTTGTTGGAACCCAGAACGATTTCTTAATCTCTGTAAAAGAGCCAAGAGAAATCATAAAATGTTTGTCTTCCTTTTCAATTAGCTGGGCCAAGATCTCCCCACCTTCTTGGGAAAAGGAGGCCTTAGACAACAAGGGGGACTAATCTCTGCATTGCGAGGGTGATGCCTGGTCCAAATAAGGAAGTGCCACCATGTGTTTTCTGTTCCCTTGTCAACCCCTAGTCAGGCCAGCTGTAGAGCATCCCTTTCACACCCCATCCCTCTTAACATGTTTCGCAACTTGGTGATTGAATTCCAGGTCCGATGGCCAAGATGCAACCGGTCTCAGCAAACCCCCCAGCCTCAGAGAGCAGCAGCACCAACCACAGCATCGGCAGCACTCAGAGCACCCCCTGTTCCACCAGCAGCATGGCATAGCGGGCCCCCAAACGAAGGACTGGGCACAACTGACTCTTGACACCTCCTTGTGGGCAGTGTCAGAACAGCGGGCAAGTTGAACTCCTCTGGGTCAGGCACAGGAAAAGCCTTTATGGAAAGAGCTGAAAACAAGCAAAGAGGTTTCATGGTTTCCCCCCTCCCTATCCCAAAGCTCCTAATACTCAGGGGTGACTATTTTCAGCCAGCACTTTAAACCAACTCCTTGGACAGCCATCAAGATCTCCAAGAAAAGCAGAGCAATCACACAAGACATCTGGCCTGTACCTCCTGCGGCGCAAGAGTAGCCAGCCTCTGGCTGCAAAAGTTGCAAGCCTATCCCAGGAGAACCAGTGTCTACCCAGAACCATACAGTGTGAGCAAGTTGATCAATAAACAGAATGTAGCATGCCTTTGGTTTTAGAAGCTGGTTGTTTGTTCCATACCTGTGATTAAGGGGCTGAGAAATTTGGGCAAGGAAGCTGTTGGCCCATCGTCAACTTGGGGTCCAGTGGAGACACTTCTTAATAGCTTCCAAAAATAAAAGGAAAGGCAAGACAGGAACCAGTTTCTGAACAGGCTTCAGGGAGGGCTACCATTGTTGCTTAAGCTACCACCTCTGCCCATAATCTCAAATTGCATACAAGTGCAAAACTGGGAGTCTTACACATCCACAAGACTCAGTATAAGAACCTTCTGAGGGACAAGTAGAGCCAGTAAATTTGTCCCACCATCTTCTGATGAGGAAGTAGGTGGAGAGAAGTTTGGACCAGAAGGGAGAGGGAGGTAGCACTGCCTTTTACCAAAACAAAGGGCAAGGAGTCCAGACCCTTTCTATTCCAAAATATAGATATAGATATAAATATAAATAATTATACATAGAATATGTTTTGTAATCATGTATACAAGGAAATAATTCTGTGTCTAATCACTTATGCGTATGTTTTATGATATTGAGATGTGGGGCAATTTGTGAAAAGACTTCTGTAACATTTTGCTGAGCTGAGTGCTTGACCCAATACAGGTCAGAAATTGGAAGAAAAGCAGCCCAGTACATTTAGACTGACAGGATGAACCTTCATTGGGATGTGCAGAGTGGGGAGGACATCAAACAGGTTTAGCTTCACTGGAAGAAGGCTGTGGGTAGGAGGAGCTTTGCACAAATTGAACTGCAGAGTTATGGATGAACAAGGCTGCAGCCCTAGGAACATTGGAAGCTGCTATATACCAGGTCAGACTAGGGACAATCTAGCTTAGTCTAAAATGACAGGCAGCAGCTCTCCAGGGGTTCAGGCAGGGATCTCCCCCAGTCCTACCTGGAGATGCCGGGGTCTTTCTGCATGCGAAGCAGTTGCTCTGCCACTCAGCTGTGGGAATTTATCAGCCAGTGGAACCTGACCTCGATATCCCCCTCCCCAAATTCACATTTCCCCAAATGCAGTCCTCAAGCCCAGTAATTTGTAGAAAAAGGCATACATTAGGGTAGAAAGTGCACTAGAAAGCATATACAGTACTAGGGAAAATAACCTACAGAAGTATATTCAGTTAGGGGGAAATGTTTTGCAAAAATGTGTATATTTGGAGAAATTCACACTAAAATGCTGATGGGGTTTTCGTGGCCTTTTTTATATAAAAAAAATGCAGACATGTTGAAATGTGGATAACTGAGCTTCAGAATGGGGTTAGGGGAGGGGGAGCACAGAGAGAAAACAGAACTGTCAGATTTGCCCTACAGGCATGTGCTCTGTTGTTAGCATGCCTCCTGGGCCACATACACCCAGGAGAGCTGCTTAGAGCACAGAAGGCAAGCCCAAGAGACATTGTGAGACCTTCTGCAGGGTGGTCAAAGGAAGCCCCTTCCTCAGCAACCCAGGCAGCATCAGGGCCAATTATTCCACCAATGAAGGGGTCTATCTGTGTTTTGGTCTGTAAATATTTCTGTGTAGAACAAACCTGTAAGCTCAGTGATTGTATAAATATATATTACATGTTGAATTTGAGTTGTCACAGATCATCTTTCTCTGCGGAGCACCTGTGCCATTAATTTGCCTAAGCCTCAAATAGAAACATTTCTAAAGATGGATTACGCCGTATAGATTTCCATGCTTTTTCACTTCACTTCGCTTTCAGTTCCTATGTCAGTTTCCCATCTCATTCAAATATCTTTTGTGTTTCCTAAAAAGCTGTCTAATATCATAGCATACGGTATATTATTGAGACTGCCGCTTTTGTGTCATGGCTAGGTCTATTACATAGCAAGTCAAAAGGTGTCAATGTTCTCAAGACCTCACCCCTTCATTCCAGATACTTTGCAAAAGTGCATAGTTGGAACCAGTTGAAACCAGGACTATTTTATGCCTTTCAGCTTTGGCACCATGGCTAGATTTACACCGCTGTAAAAGACTCTCTGAAAATGCTCTGCAAAAAACAGTTGTAAAGTTACAATTGAAAATATAATTGAGTTGCGATTTCAGCCCTACAACGCCATCTGGTGTCACAGTGTCATAACGGATTTATAATGCTGTATTTTGACTAATGTAGCTGAGTCCCAGGTCCTCTATTAAAATTGCTTTACCTTTTATAAACAGACCTCTAATTCTATAGAAAACGTTTGTTTCAAGATCTACAAATTGGTTAAATTTGTGTGTTTAAATAAGGGCTGATCTAGCAGAGGCAGCAGTGGTGATGGAGCCAATACTGAGTTCCAAGTCCACTAATGCCACCAATGATACTTTTAAAAATGGGTTGCCTGCGTTTTCTCGTTCCATGTGAGACAGCTCGCCTCTAGGAAATTTCCCTTAAAATTATCTTTTGGTGACATGGGACCACCACATGCCTTGCAAAGATAAATTCTTTAAGCTCACCATTATGTTGGAAAGACTCTGGAGAATGAGGTTCCTATTTTCATGTTTGATGGAGTGTACCGTGGTCCATGCATTTTGTAAAAAAAGTTTTTTATCTGACCTCCAAAATCACAAAACAGTCTATCCCTCCTAATTTGGCACTTGCCTTATCATCACTAGACTTGACCCCCAATTCTACTCTTAAAGCTAAATAATTAATTTCCTTTCTGTTCACAGCAACTAGACTAGTTGTTGCCCAACGACAGAAGGAAACCTCCAATATACCAATAGAAGTTTTGATTATTAATATCTGGAGTGCTGCTCTATCAAAACACCTCACATACCATAGATGAGTAATCAAGAGCATCTCCAAAAAGATACCTTTGACGCGATCTGGCCTCCCTTTTTCTCTTTTATTGAAGAGGAACAGGATATTTTAATGCCAGCATCACTGCAGAGGTGTCTGTGGAGGGGATGTATTGATTGAAAATGTCTAGCCAACCAGATCGGAAGTTGGGTTCCTAGTGAGGATATTCAGCAAATTAATGTTATTAGTTTAAATAAAGGTTCAAAAAAGAATAGGAACATTTCTGTCTGCCTTCCATAGTGGGTGTCCCTTAAGCCAGGGTGATCCAGGAGCCTGGATTCTGTTCTGGAAATTGTAATCAAACAGCTGGATTCTCTGGCCAGGCAAAGCCATAGCTACAGGTGAAGCCTCCAGAGGGGTGCCATTGAGACTCCCAGCCTCTGTGTGTGTGCCAAACTGGGTATTTCACCTGGGTGAAATAAGCCTAGTTTCACCCCTGGGCCAGGTTTCCTATCTCATTGCTCACTGGATGGCCTTGATCCCCGCCATTCTCACAAACACTCTCTCCACTTAATCATAATGTGTGATACCCTGAACTCCTTGGAGGAAAAGTGGGACATGCATAAGTAATATAAATAACATTTGTATGACTAGGGATGCAACAAGGCCCTGACTTCCATTCTGGCCCATGTCCATTCATGCAGCGCCGTTTCCATTCTGCCACACTTCTAACAAAAACTGTCCACTGAGGCAGAATTTTGCACAATTCATTCCACTATTCCACACCACTGGTCTCAATGCAAAGGAAATATAATGCAAATGGGGGGACGTGTCACCATTTATGTCTCAGGAATCAAGAAGATAATGACTTTAAAAGAGAATGCGGAAAATTTGTAACTTAGGAGACCATTGTAAACAAAACCATTGTAGCTGGACTTTAAAAATAACTTGTAAAGAAACGAAATATATGGATAATTTAGAGAGATGAAAACTGTGGAGAACGTAATGATATGTTGTCTTAGGGAAATTATTTTAAGGACTCATGCAGGGAACGGGGCGGGTGGAGTCACGAGATTCATAGAATCTCATATATGGGTATGTTAAAATTGTTTTCCTCATTATTTTAAATTTGTTCTTGTAAAAACTAATAAAAAATATTTTAAAAGAAAGAAAACAGCTTGATTTCCATCCTGGATATGGGACAAGTAAGTAAACATTGGGAACGTCTACTTCTATGGCTCAGTCTGTAGAGCCTGAGAGTCTTGATCTCATGGTTATGGGCTCAAGCCCACAGTGGGCAAAAAGATTCCTGCATTGCAGGGGGTTGGACTAGATGACCCTCAAGATCCCTTCCAACACTCCAATTCTATGATTCAATTATTCTCAGACATCTTTACCTCTGACTGGCAGTCAATCTCCAGGGTCTCAGGCAGAGAATCACCTGCAACCAGGAATTCCAGATGTAAAACAGGCCCCCTTTCTGGAAGCCAATGGGGTGATGTTATTATTGAGATATGGTCATTGAGAACATGTCTTTGTACAGTGCTTCAGGTGTTTGAAGTGTATGCTCATGCTTTCATACACACTAGAAGAATCACAGCAACACCTAGTGACCATTCTAAGCTTTGCAAGTCGAAGTGCATTTAAAACCACTGGCTGTTCCAGTCCAGGAAGTGGTGGAAGGAAACAGAGCCGACTTTTAATAAACTGAAGCAGCACAGTTAATAATGGTGGCATATCTTGTGGGTTGGTTATAAGTTCATGTGTTATTTCTTTTCCTCATGCAAAGTGGGTGAAACTCTAAACACAAAACCTCTTTGCAACGGCGTCTCCTTGCATCTCCTTCTCCAACTGCACAGCAGAGAGCAGGAAGGTTCAGGCTGGCTAAGTGCTGCTTTCCCAGGGCATCCTAGGGAGAACATAATAGTGAAGCTGACACCTGTAGTCAGAGACTGAATCTTCTGCTCACCAGCTGGTGACAGGAGGGTTCAATCCTGCTCAGTTTGACTGTGTATGTCTCCCTTTAGGGAAGAGTCACATGCAGCCAAAGTTCAGTGCAGGGCTGTTCAAAAGCCCTTTTACAAACAGCCCATTGCTCTTCTCGCCCGACACCTTGTCTCCCAACAGCCCTGGATTGCTCTGCATAGGTCAACATGGGGCTCTCTCCACCGGACTCAGGTGAAGGCAGGATCCTGCCCCCTCCCCTGGAATCAGTGCAATTCAGTTCAGGATTCAGGCTTTGGCCAGACCTAATGCACAGCCCTAGGAAGGCTGTTTCGACTTGAACTTGGGACATCCAGGTGAACAGCTTGGGGCCAATCAAACATGCTCTCCTTAACCTACCTAACATGTACACAACCTTCAGAGCCACCAAAGTTGTAGAAGGCAGAGGTATATATGGGGGTGGGGGAGAGAATGATCATCTATGGGGGCACCACAACTGGGTGCTGGCTGCCTGTCCCTGTATCCAAATAGCCTGGATAGTCTTGGCAAGAGCCTCCCTGGGTTGAAAATGCGGCTGTTCATGGCCAAGTCAGCGAATGGCAGAACAACTACTACCCAGGACTTGGTCCTGGAGGAACATGCTGACCAGGCTTGTATTACAGAGACCTGGCTGCATGAAGCAGAGCAGGGGCATCAATGTCTCTCTTAGCCTTGCCCACCAGGGTTCTTTGTACAGCAGAAGCCAAGATCTGGAGGGGGGAAAGAGGTGGAGTTGCAATCGTCTATCGTGATTGCATCCCCCTGACCAGGTGTCCTCTGCCACAGCCTGCTGGGTTCAAGAGTGTATCTGAAGACGGGTGGCCAGGACAGAATAGGGATCCTGTTGCGTGTAGCACCCACCCCACTGCTCAACAGTTTCCTTTCCTGAGCTAGGCAGGGTGGCCTGGGAATTAGTGCTGGAGCCCCTCTGGCTTGTTATACTGGGGGGTGGGCTTCAATATGAGGCTCCCCTGTCAGGAGTGGCTCAGGACTTCATGTCTGCCATGACAATCATGGGTCTTTCCCCAAGTAATTTCTGGCCCTGCTCATGGTACAGGGCACGCTCTGGACTTGGGTTTTGGTGACCTGATGAGTGGAGAGACTCTCTTTAGTTCCCTTGTCCTGTCAGATCTCAAGGTACTCCCAAGGGCAGAGAAACAGAAACAAACTGCAGAGTTCTAGTATGTCAGTTCTTTATTCAAAGCACCTGTTCCTGACTCGACATATGTCTGGCAGAAACAACATTTTTTGTTATTCCAAGACACACACACAAAGTCAGGTTTTTTTTGTTTTTATAAAGGAACAAACAAGTCAAGAATCTTGAAAAAAACAGTTACAAGATTTAAAATGAAATCAGGGGAAAAAAATCCAGTTTTAAAAGAAAAGTGTTTCTTAAGAACTATCCATTTAAGTTTCCTCCCCCTTTAGGTGGGGTTGGGGAAGAGGGGTGGAAAGCTCTCTGTGTTTCTATAGGGAAGCAGTACAATAACTAAAAAAGCAGGTGATCACTATCTGTAATGTGCTCTATGAAGGTCGAGAGATTACTGGACCACCACCTTCAGCAAGAATTCAGAACAAGGTTGAATTTCTGTTAGAACTAGTTTGAGTCTTTCTAGAACGCACACAGCTAAAAGGAGGGAAGAGACTTGCTTGGTCGTAAAGTAACAAAGGATGTGAGCAGTGGGCAGATCACGCTGCTCGGGACAAAGGCCCAAAACCTGCTGCTCATGGCACTAGACCCGTTGTATTGGCTGAGTGGATCCCGGACAACAAGAACCACCAGGGGAAATTGCTCTAAGAACTCTGAAGTGCAATACCATGGACAAAAGCAGCATAAATAAATCTCATGCCCAGCTCCTGCAACTCTAGCAGGTGGTGCTTTCTGCTATTTGGCTCCACGAGAGCAGGGGTGGGGACACAGAGACAAGGCATGAATGTTAACATCAAAAGGTGGGGGTGTTCTCCATAAGGATCCACTAGCAAAAATCTGGAGGATTACTGCTAGTTCCCAGGGGGTGGGGTTTACTAATTTCTTAGATAGTTATGCCCATTCATTTCAACAAGTCTACTTTAAGTAGGACTGATGTTGAATATAACTCGTTTGTTTCGTATCACAAGCAGAGAGTAACCATTTTGGAAGAGCCCCCACTGCCACACTGACAAGTCTGCTTTGTGTCCCCCCCCCTTCTGCTTCTGCTACCACCCCAAGAGTTCCCCAGTGGCATATTTATTCTCACCCTGCAGGCAGATGTCAAAATTAAACAGATTCCAAACAGATGTGCATATCCATCCATCCAGCAAGGGACGGGACTTTCAGCCAGATCATAAGACTCAGTAATGCAGGAGGGGCTTGACTGAAAGGCCTCCATCGAAAGCATTCCCATGCAAGAGAAGCTAAGACACCAGGGAGAAGGTGGCAAACTTCTCTCTGACAAAGAGATACTTGGCAACAAACAGGTCACTGAATATTCAAGGGTGGTACAACCCAAAGATTTTCAAATATTATTATTTTTGAAGTCAAAGTCTGCATGGAGCAGTGACCCCCTCCCTGAAACTGCTTTGCACACAATAGATTCCAGTGCCCCACCCCCCAGAAAAAAATTCTGGGCCCTTTCTTTTTTGTTCGCTGTGTGCAATTTGATGGCAGGTGGAAAGTGGTCCTCCATATGTTGCTAGACTACAAATGCCAGGATCCCTGACCCACTGGGCATGCAGGGTGGAGCGGATGAAGGCTGTGAATCCAACCAGCACCAGGAGAGCCAAAAGGCCCCCCCCCGGTCCCTTTCCAGTGCAATCAGAGAAAGTACAAAGATTGCAGCTGTGCCCCTGAAACCAAGCAACAGTCAATGGCTTGCAGCGTTGTCAGCATAAAACCTCTCATTTCAAACACTTAGCCCTGCTCTCCAAGAGGCGTTATTTTAAAAAAAAGGATGAAGAAGAAAAAGGTTGCTCCCTCAAGTCATCAGGCAGTCATTGCTGTGCACTTTGTGACTGGGCAGCACACAGACAGGAGCACAGTGGTTGCTCTCCTCCAACTCCAACCCAAAGAGACAGGCACTTGTATCTCCAGCACACCCTTTGGGAAGTCATCTCTGGCCATCTCATGATCCCCAGCCCTTTAACTGCCAACATCAACTGCATGGGTCAGGGTAACCTCCCGTATGGACCAGTATTTGGGGGTGTGATGTGCAGGTGCACCTAACTCTGTACAAGTCAACCACTTGGGCCTCACAGCCTGCTCTCCGGGGGACACTGAATGGCTTTCTCAGAAGCCAACGGCAAGGTCAGGAGTTCCTCGCTCAAGAGGAATTGTTTAGAACCGGAAAAACCAACACAGTGTTTCAAAACCGTACCAAAATGCTGAGTTGATACCCAGTACTCCAGAAGGAGAGATGATGAGGTGGTGAAGGAAAGAGGCTAGCAGTAAGATTCTTTTCTAAAGGCACATGGCAAGAGCCATCAGTCAAAGGCTACCAGCCATGCATTTGACTTGGTCAGACCAGTAGAGATGACAACAAAGAGCCAGCAAACCAGTGAGAACTCACACTGTGCTTGGCCCAGGATGGTGGCTGGGGGGCAGGCGGGTGAGCTCTGCTTTGTAGTGGGTGGGGATTTCTTCTGCAGCAGCCACACACAAGGGAGCAAGCAGGGGGTGAGGGAAGAGAGGAAGATCTCCAAATTGGGGAGAAGGAAGAGGAATCTCTTTCTCTGCGTGGTAGGCTGGTGGCCATTTCCCCCACCTGTAGAACATCAGTGCTGGAGTGGGGTGGGAGAGAATTCTGGCATCTAGAATGTTGCTGGAGGAGGCATCTTCTTTGCATAGCATGTCTGACCAGGAGGATTCCATATTGTTCAGGTGTCGAGCCATGTTCCTCAGGGGAAAAAATTTAAGGAGGAATTAGAGGTTCCACGGACTCAGGAGGCAGCCCGCCATCTGCATGCTGCAGTGAAATCAGTGTGAAGGCGTGATCCAGCTTCCCAATGACATTTCAAGTAGGCAGCAAACCCAGGCCTCAAGAGAGGGGTGTCCAACAGCACCCTCTACTCCGAAAGAGATGGGTTGAGCAGCTTTAAGACACCGCCCACCAGGTGCAAGCTCCCCGTCACCAGGACCTGGATGGTGGCCGCTTCCTTGAGCAAGACAGCCCCGCTGCTGGCTGCGGGGTGAGGGTGGAGCCCCCGGGATGCTGGAGGCTGGAAGTGAGGGTCCCTCCCTTGGGTGATCCAATGCAAGGCCTTGGAAATGCAAGGGAAGACCAAGGAGTTGGCGTTGAGTGGGCGTGCTGAGGGTGGGAAGAAGAGCTGGGGGCCGTGCAGGGGGGCCTGCTTCAGCCACCCAGCCACCCCTTCCACTTCTGGCGAGGCAGACAGCCAGGGGTCCGTGCCCTCTTTCGCCTCCATCAGGCGGTTCCAGTGGCTCTGGTTCTGCAGGCAACGGGTCAGGACATTCTCCAGGGTGACATTGAAGTTCTGCTGATCTGTAAGGCCAAACACAACAACCATTTTGAAAAGAATAGAAAGAAGAGGAGGTGGAGTCACAGGGGTGCCAGGGCCACTCACCCGCCCAGCCCCACACTAACGCGGCTTCGGGGCAGCCTCCCTAGGCCAAAGTAGTAGAGTAGTACCTTGGGTTAGACGCTTCAGGTTACAAACGCTTCAGGTTACAGCCTCCGCTAACCCAGAAATAGTACCTCGGGTTCAGAACTTTGCTTCAGGATGAGAACAGTGCGGCGGCAGCGGGAGGCCCCTTTAGCTAAAGTGGTGCTTCAGGTTAAGAACAGTTTCAGGTTAAGAACAGACCTCCAGAACAAATTAAGTTCTTAACCCAAGGTACCACTTTATAGTGTTTAGAGTACTGGACTAGGACCTGGGAGAGACTTGGGTTCAAATCCATACTAGGCCGTGAAGCTCACTGTTTGCGACCTTGTGGGGCAGTCACTGCATCTCAGCCTCACCTACCTCACAGGGCTGTTGTTCAGATTGAAAGGGGGTAACCATGCAGGCCACTTGGGGGTGCTTGGAGAAAAAGGTAGGGTGCAATAAATAAATAAATCCTCACCTCACCTTCCCTACCTGGGCCAGCACTGACCTGACTTATCAATGGGACCTGGCGACCTTTCACCTGCACAGGGCTCTTCAAGCACCAGTGGTCAGCTGTGCCTGCTTCCGGTAGGGAGCTACACCTCCACCTGTTCCTGAACTGGACGTCATATGATATGAGGGTCTTTGACAGGTGGGGACGGCTTGGGTGAAATAGCCTTGGAAAGGCCAAACAAGGAGGCATGGTGGGCTTCATTGGCCCTGGAGATCCCGTCCCCCAACAGAAACTGAGGTGAGCTCTTATTTATGGGGAAGGGCCATAGCTCAGTGGCACAGCATGTGCATTGCATGCCACAAGGTCTCAAGTTCAGCCAACCCTGGCATGGAAGGTTCAAGTAGCTGGTGTGTCTGTCCAAGACCCTGGAGAGCTGCTGCCAAAACAGAGTATGGGCTAGACAGACAAATGGCCAGCTCTAAAGGCTCGTGTGTGTGTGTGTGTGTGTGTGTGTGTATGTGTGTGTTTGTGTGTGTGTGTGTTTTTAGGGCAGCACAGATGGTCCCCCACCTAAATTTTATCTTCTCAGCAGCCAGCAAGTTAGGCTCAAAGATAGCAACTGGCCTAAAGAGCTTCATGGCTGAGTAGGGTTTCGAACCCTGGTCTCAAAGCCTTTGGCATTTCTAGCCACTACAGCACACTCTGCACGGCCAAAGGTACAGCACTCCACAAGTTGCTCTGTGGCACCTGAAACCTTTCAGCGCAGCCCCATCTTTTACCTGCCCCACACCTGGATGTCACTGCCTGTCTAAGGCAGGTGGGTGTGGCCTGGCTGGCAAAATGCAGAGGGCTGAGGGGCAGTATTTGGCCTACAGGCCGAAGGTCCACAACTGCCCTGCGGATCAGTAAGGATAGGACCCACTGCTTAGCAACACCCCTGCAGAAAACAAGGTAACCCATTTCTCTCTCAGACAGGTCACTTTTCCCATCCTAGATTTCCTAGACAGACTGGTTATATTTCTATAATCCCGAAGTGGCTTACAAACAATAAATAATAACAACATGCTAGAATGTAATAGAACATCACAAATACAGTGTAAATCATATACCATAATAAACAAGCCATCGGCAAAACAATTACAATCTCTAAAACACTGTTAACAAAGCAACAACTAAAAAATAAGTAAATTAAAGCAAAAGTCATATTGTATGATTACCAAATCAATACAGCATTAAAACCCTGCACGCATTGCAAAGTACTCATTGCAATGTACTGGAAGACACAGGATCTACCCACTCTGGAAGAATGGCAGATGAAGGTGATGGACTATATGGGATTGGCAGAAATGACTGGCAGAATCCGAGACCAGGGAGAAGAGTCGGCGGAAGAAGATTGGAAGAAATTCAAAGAGTATTTACAAAAATATTGCAAAATCAATGAATGTTAGAACAATGTCGGATAGAAATTAAGTGGTTTCCAGCTGTAATGTTTTAAGAGAATATGGGAAAAAAGGTTTAGAACTAGGTTAAAGCTTATTGATAAGGATTTGCTGAACTAACAATTCAAATTGGAATACAAAAAAGGGAGGTATGAGGAGGTCTGGGAAGAAAGTTAAAGGAAAATAAGTTATGGAAAATTTGTGTGTTTTTAATTATTTTTATTTTTGTATTTTTGTTATTTTTTTGTATTTTTTCTTTTTGATTTTTATTGTATTGATATTGAAAATTCTAATAAATATCTTTAAAAAATAAAATAAAACCCTGCACGCTTAAGCTAATGAAAACCAATGAGGGGCATTTGCAGTTATTTAAATAGGAGTGGGAGAGAGATTATAATTATAGCCAGAATTCAGAGCAAAGAAGGTCTACCTTTGGCCCTCCAGATGTCGCTGGAGTACAACTCCCATCAGCTCCTGGCCAGGGGTGATAGGAGCTGCACCTCAACATCTAGAATCATACGAGTTGGAAGGGAGCCAAGGGTCATCTAGTCCAACCCCCTGCAATGCCGGGACCAAAGGTCCCCACAACTGATCTAGCCCAACTCCATGTGGCCATATTTCATTAGCGATTTACCAACCCTGCCCTGTGACCGACCTGCATTTCCCACGGTGGACACTTCGGTGAAATTGGGGCAGAAAACGGCATAGTCAAACTGGCAAGGCTGAAAATGTAAGAGGAATAAAGATTATAAAAGCAGCCACTGCACTGATTCACACCTGTGAGGGAGAAAGCAGAAGTTGAGTCTGGCTTGGACTGTACCACAGCATGTCTTATGTCTCAGTGAACCCCAGTATATACAAAGCAGGGGTAGGGAAATTGTGGCCCTCCAGATGCTGCTGAATGCAAACCCCCACCAGCTCCTGCTAGCATGGCCAATGGTCAGAGATGGTGCAAGCTGCATTCCAACAACATCTGGAGGGCTACAGGTTCCCCACCCCGAACAAACCTTTACATGTGGAAACACAGCATGTCAGGAATAAAGTTTTCTTACTTATTTATTAAATTTATTAGTCACTCTTTCCTTTTTGTTTGCCACAGCAATTCAAAGCGACTTGCCATATTTTAAGCAAAAACCCAAACCCAAATGCATTAAGACCAGCATTTTAAAAAATCCTTAAAAGATCCCACCTGTGCAAAAAAGCCATAGATCTGATGAAAGATGCATGTTTTTGTCTGGCACTTAAATATATGTACTAATGGCACCAGGCAGGCCTCCATTGGAGAACATTCCGTAAATGGGGAGCCACCACTGAAAAGGCTTGTTTTCATGTTGCCAACCTACAAGCAGACCTCCATACAGGGGGCACATATGAAGAGAGGTGGTCTTTGAGGCATCAGGGTCCTGAGCCGCATACAACTTTATAGATAAAAACCAGCACTTTTGAACTGGGCTTGGAAACTAATCAACAGCCAGTGCAGTTTGCCCAGGATCTATGTGCTCAGACCGTCTTGCCCAAGTGAGCACCTGGCTGCTGAATCCTGCACCAGCTGAAGGAAAGGTTGTAAATGTAAGGGTGTAAATAATGATTGGGGGATGCGGGTGGCGCTGTGGTGTATACCACTGAGCTTTGGGCTTGCCAATTGGAAGGTTGGCGGTTCGAATCCCCACGACAGGGTAAGCTCCCGTTGTTCGGTCCCTGCTCCTGCCAACCCAGCAGTTCGAAAGCACATCAAAGTAGAAGTAGATCAATAGGTACCGCTCCGGTGGGAAGGCAAATGGCGTTTCTGTGCGCTGCTCTGGTTTCACCAGAAGCAGATTAGTCATGCTGGCCACATGACCTGGAAAAACTGTCTGCGGACAAATGCTGGCTCCCTCAGCCTATAGAGCAAGATGAGCGTGCAACCCCAGAGTCGTCTGCGACTGGACTTAGCTGTCAGGGGTCTTAACCTTTAAATAATGATAGAAGCATTTCAGCTGAAACACTTGGAAGCCAGTTATGATGGAGGCCAGCCCTATGATCCTCAGGAGGAAGTTCCACACATGAGGGGGACACTTCTTATAAGGCCCCGTCTCTGGTGCAGCCTTCACCAGTCTTGATTTACAACTCCTATCAGTCCCGAAACATCTCAAGGGCACCAGCTTGACAAAGGCTGCATTGGCATTTTCAAATCTAGCTGATTGGCCAGAAAGCAGAGCCTCTAAAGCGGTAGGTCGGGTTGAAGAAACCCCATTTGTGGAATGTTTTCCTCAAGGAGTCGTGGCTGAGGGCACACTTTATGTCCTTTTGCCACCAGGGAAGCATATACTGCACTGTATTATTTCCCAGACCATTCACAGTGTCAGCAGAGCTCCTACATTTATTCTGCACATAAGCTGATGAATTTCATTTTCCCCTGCTGCTTTAATGGCTGCTGACCTTTGTTTCTAAATTCTATTCCAAATCGTTTAATATTGCTATTATTATTTTTGTAATGGTTTGATGGTTGTCCTGAAAGCCATGTTAAAGCAGAGTGAGGCACTCCCCCCCTCCTATTTTTTAAGGGGGAGGGAAGCAAACAAGAAAACTCACCAGCAGCAGCTTAAGCAGAGCGGCAGTATCACGATCGCCTGTCACGTTGAAGAGGAGCACCCGGACTTCAGAACCGCTGCAAATGCAAGTCAGGTCTCATTATTATTATTTTTTAAAAAAAGATATTTATTAAAGTTTTAAGAGTTATACAAAAAAAGAAAAAACAATAGCAAAACAAAACACAAACACAGAAAATAACAGATATAAAAAAAAGACAAAATACAAAACTAAAAACTATTTAAAAACAAATAAGGTTTCGTTCCCTTATTTTCTTATAACTTACTTCCCCGACCTCCTCATACCTCCCCTTTCTGTATTCGAATTTCTAATTATTAATTCAACAAATCCTCTCCCTTAATTTTCATTTAATTTTTAACCTTTCTTTTCTTTTTACTTAATCATTACAGCTGAAAACCACTTAATTTCTAAACCAACATCATTCTAACATTCATTAATTTTGCAGTATTTCCTAAGATAGTCCTTAAATTTCTTCCAATCTTCTTCCGCCGTCTCTCTTCCCTGGTCTCAGATTCTGCCAGTCATTTCTGCCAGTCCCATGTAGTCTATCATCTTCATCTGCCGTTCTTCCAAGGTGGGTGTCAGGTCTCATTATCTATTCACCACCACCCCAGCTCAGTGGAAGACAGACACTCAGAAGGCCAGAAGATCTCACAAGTTATAAGGACGGCCACCAACTTATTTAAAAGAGGATCAGACAAATTTATTCAGGATAAGGCTATTCTAAGCAGTAGAGGCTCAGAATGGAAAGAGACCCCAGCCAAACCCTCGCTTACTCTGCAGGCTTCTCCTCATTCAGGGCAGCTTTGCGAAACCAGCGGACGCAGGCCTGTATACTGCTGGTGGTGTGGGCCCCATCGATGTACCACGTCACGGGACCGTGGTGCAGAACCTGGTTTCGACCAAGCCACACGGCTTCCTGCAACCCTGGAGAGCAAAACAGACAGAGGTGGAGGCTAAGCAGGAACAATGCCCTGTACAACAAGACCTACACAGGCCTTTATTTTTATCTGCTGCTACGTTCACATCTTCCCCATTTCCCCCGAGGAAAGGAGTACATGATGAGACAGAAAAATAAATCACCGTATTTTTCGCTCTATAAGACGCACCAGACCACAAGACGCACCTAGTTTTTGGAGGAGGAAAACAAGGAAAAAAAATATTCTGAAGCCAGAACAGCAAGAGGGATCGCTGCGCAGTGAAAGCAGCAATCCCTCTTGCTGTTCTGGCTTTTGGGATAGCCGCGCAGCCTGCATTCGCTCCATAAGATGCACACACATTTCCCCTTACTTTTTAGGAGGCAAAAAGTGAGTCTTATAGGGCAAAAAAATACGGTAAAAAACCCAGCCTTTCACTCCAGAGAGGACCCAAAGCCATTTGCTACCAGTGCAATAACAAAACACTAAGTAATAAAAAAATGTATAAATCACACACCCATAAAACATTAGTAAATTATTAACAATCACAGAAATCAGGGTGCTAAAAATCAGGGCATTAATAGTCTGGGAATGTACTAGTGAATAGATGTTTCCAACAGAGGCTGGAAGCACCAAAAAGTTTGTGGCGCATGAGCTCCTGAGAGGAGGCTGTTTCAAAGCAAAGGAGAGGAGTCTTTGCCGCCTCAGCCTTGACTGGTCCATGTCAGCTGAGCCACCCCGGTTCCCCTACGCCCAAGAACATATTTGACATTAAGTGTGGGGCAAATAAAAAACCTGGTCCAGCTGAAAGGAGTTTTGCAGGAACCGCTAAGCAGATGACCGGCAGTGCCTGCAAAGTCCCATTCAAATTGCTCCGCAAGACAGTCATTCGTTCATTCATTTTATCTCTATACCACTTTTCCACACACAAAAATCATGCTCAGCGGCCTACAACAAAGAAACAAACACTACAAAAAACAATTTCGTAACAACAAAGCAACATACAAAATACAAAAAAATACATTTCAATACTATGCCACCTCGGTCAGCTGGACAAAAACCACTAAAGTAACAAAGGTTCACAGCTAGACCTATTTTAGCATATTACAGCCACCATTCCTTGAGTGCAAAATCTGGATCAAGCAGTGTAGAGGTTGTTTCTTACACGTTTTCCTTCATAACATTAGGACCAGAAAATGAGCTTTAGAACTCAACCAGCCAGTCACACACAAAATACAAAATCCTTTCAAACATCTGTGTCTGTGCGTGGATAACCTGTGGTCCTCCAGATGTTGTTGATCTACACCAGCCATCATCCCTGAGCATTGGCCATGCTGGTTGGGCCGGGTGAGAGTGGGAACCCAACCACATTTGGAGGGGCTGCAAGTTCGCCACCGTGGCGCTAACTGCGGATGCTGGAGACTGGGAAAAGCACGTACTTCCTCCTTTGTCTAATGTGGGGACTGACTGAACAGCAGCAGAGCACACCAAGATAGGAATCGCCACCTCAAAAGCGTGCATTGTTGGTTTCCTCAACTTCTGAGGGAAGGTAAGCCATAATTCTTGCTGCTTCCTTGCCTTGAGCAATTAAATATTTTTGAATTCATTCTTTTCGTATCACGCCTTGCCTTCCGCATCCATCTGTGTGGGAGCTGCCTCCTTTGAGGTAATTGACAGGAAAGCCAAGGAGGCTAAACATATCTACACTGTTGTTTCCTTTATGTGAAAGCAAAATGTTCACACTGGGTCAAACTACCGCTTGCCAAAAGTCAAGGGCAATAGCAGTTGGGTCCATTTCAGCTGAGCCATGCCCAGTTTCCCTACACCCAACAGAATAGTGTCAAGGGGCACGTAAGAAACCTGGTTCAGCTGAAAGAAGTTTTGCAGGCACCCCTAAGCAGATGATCGGCAGTGTCCACAAAGACCCATTCAAAGTGCTCCGCAAGACAGTTATTCATTCATTCCTTTTATTTCTATACCACTTTTCCACACACAAAAATCATGCTCAGCGGCCTACAACAAAGAAACAAACACTACAAACAAACAAAAATCGTAACAACAAAGCAACATACAAAATACAAAAAAACCCCACATATTTGAATACTATAAATAAAACAAGATTACTTAAAGAACAGTGCTTTGAAAATGGAACAGCAAGACCTTCGGAGGCAGGGGGAGAGATCATCTGATGTCACTGTGCGGTCAGATGATTTGGGCTCTGCTCACTTGCCAGACTTGGTCCATGAGGGTCTGGTGGAGATAACAACCCAGCTACCAGTTCCCTGGGCTAAGGCCCACCCCAATGTAGGCTCTTTTCCATAGCATCATAAGGTGAACATAGTCTGCAGACTATGCAGCTAACAGGGCCTTTTCTATTAGCAAGTCATTCTTCTTGCACCCTACTAATTTCAGGACAATCCAGCCTTTTGACAAGCCAAGAGAAGGCGCAGTTAGCAGCTAGTGCAGGCATGGACAAACTCTGGCCTTCCAGATGTTTGGGACTATAATTCCCATCATCCCTCGCTAACAGGACCAGTGGTCAGGGATGATGGGAATTGTAGTCCCAAACATCGGGAGGGAGGGAGTTTGCCTATGGCTCAGCTAGCGAGTCTTCAAAAGCAGATCTGTGTTGCAAATGACCCCCTTCCAAGCCTCCCTGCTTCGCAAGGAGAGAGAAGAAAAGTCAACTGGGCTGTAATCCAGCTAAGATCTTCTCAGAGTAGACCCACTGAAATTACAGTGGTACCTTGGGTTAAGTACTTAATTTGCTCCGGAGGTCCGTTCTTAACCTGAAACTGTTCTTAACCTGAGGCACCACTTTAGCTAATGGGGCCTCCCGTTGCCACCGCACCGCCGGAGCACAATTTCTGTTCTCATCCTGAAGCAAAGTTCTTAACCCGAGGTACTATTTCTGGCTTAGCGGAGTCGGTAACCTGAAGTGTATGTAACCTGAAGGGTATGCGACCCGAGGTGACACTGTAACGTTACCAAGTTAGTCATGCTCATCTGTTTCAATGGGTCCACTCTGAGGAGGACAACCCAATGCATGCAGAAAGTATTCTTAGAAGCTGGTCCATAGTGGTGGAGCTGCCCTTTTCTTGGGAGACACAGCAAGGCCCCAACCAGCACAACTTCTGGAAGCAGGCACAATGTTTCACTGGCTTCTGATGTTCCCAGAATACAGCAAGTGGAATGGTGGATTTAATCCCTGCCACAGATGTTGATTTCAGCACAGGTCTGGCATCAGCACACAGCGCTCTGCGGCAGCTGGCAAGGCCCCAGGTGCTGAAAGTGAGCCCCATGCTCATCCCTGCCCAGTGACAAGCTTCTTTGGAGGGGGCAGTGTATGGGTCCAGTAGCTGTTGCCTTAATTTCCCACAAAGCTCTGGAGCCAGGCTCCATGAGGATCGTTGTGGAAAGTTAAAGGAGTGGTTCCTGGACCCAGTCGTTTGGGCACTGCCTCCTCGGTCAGCTGGACAAAACCCACTAAAGTAGCAAAGGGTTTACTAGGGGGAATTTTGCCCTGTACACCCTCATGCCTGAAGCCAGACCTGTTTTAGCATATTACTGCCACCATTCCTTGAGTGCAAAATCTGGATCAAGCAGTGTAGAGGTTGTTTCTTACACGTTTTCCTTCATAACATTAGGACCAGAAAATGAGCTTTAGAACTCAACCAGCCAGTCACACACAAAATACAAAATCCTTTCAAACATCTGTGTCTGTGTGTGGATAACCTGTGGTCCTCCAGATGTTGTTGAACTACAACAGCCATCATCCCTGAGCATTGGCCATGCTGGTTGGGCCGGGTGAGAGTGGGAATCCAACAACATCTGGAGGGGCTGCAAGTTCGCCACCGTGGCGCTAACTGCGGATGCTGGAGACTGGGAAAAGCACGTACTCTGCACTCCTTCTCCTTTGTCTAATGTGGGGACTGACTGAACAGCAGCAGAGCACACCAAGATAGGAATCGCCACCTCAAAAGCGTGCATTGTTGGTTTCCTCAACTTCTGAGGGAAGGTAAGCCATAATTCTTGCTGCGTCCTTGCCTTGAGCAATTAAATATTTTTGAATTCATTCTTTTCGTATCACGCCTTGCCTTCCGCATCCATTTGCGTGGGAGCTGCCTCCTTTGAGGTAATTGACAGGAAAGCCAAGGAGGCTAAATGTGTCTACGCTGTTGTTTCCTTTATGCGAAAGCAAAATGTTCACACTGGGTCAAACTACCGCTTGCCAAAGTCAAGGGCAATGGCAGTTTGGTCCATGTCAGCTTAGCCATGCCCGGTTTCCCTACACCCAACAGAATAGTTGACATCAAGTGTCAAGGGGCACGTAAAAAACCTGGTTCAGCCGAAAGGAGTTTTGCAGGAACCCCTAAGCAGATGATCTGCAGTGTCCACAAAGTCCCATTCAAAGTGCTCCGCAAGACAGTTATTCGTTCATTCCTTTTATTTCTATACCACTTTTCCACACACAAAAATCATGCTCAGCGGCCTACAACAAAGAAACAAACACTACAAAAAAAAAAAATCGTAACAACAAAGCAACATACAAAATACAAAAAGAACTCCACAAATTTCAATACTATAAATAGAATAAGATAACTTAAAGAACAGTGCTGTTAGTGTTGTTAGCCGCCCTGAGCCCGGCTTCGGCTGGGGAGGGCGGGATATAAATAAAATTTATTATTATTTATTATTATTTGAAAATGGAACAGCAAGACCTTCGGAGGCAGGGGGAGAGATCATCTGATGTCACTGTGTGGTCAAATGATTTGGGCTCTGCTCACTTGCCAGACTTGGTCCATGAGGGTCTGGTGGAGATAACAACCCAGCTACCAGTTCCCTGGGCTAAGGCCCACCCCAATGTAGGCTCTTTTCCATAGCATCATAAGGTGAACATAGTCTGCAGACTACGCAGCTAACAGGGCCTTTTCTATTAGCAAGTCATTCTTCTTGCACTCTACTAATTTCATGACAATCCAGCCTTTTGACAAGCCAAGAGAAGGCGCAGTTGGCAGCTAGTGCAGGCATGGGCAAACTCTGGCCCTCCAGATATTTGGGACTACAATTCCCATCACCCCTCGCTAACAGGACCAGTGGTCAGGGATGATGGGAATTGTAGTCCCAAACATCGGGAGGGACGGAGTTTGCCTATGGCTGAGCTAGCGAGTCTTCAAAAGCAGATCTGTGCTGCAAATGACCCCCTTCCAAGCCTCCCTCCTTCGCATGGAGAGAGAAGAAAAGTCAACTAGGCTGTAATCCAGCTAAGATCTTCTCAGAGTAGACCCACTGAAATTAACGTTACCAAGGTAGCCATGCTCATCCATTTCAATGGGTCTACTCTGAGTAGGACAACCCAATGCATGCAGAAAGTATTCTTAGAAGCTGGTCCATAGTGGTGGAGCTGCCCTTTTCTTGGGAGACACAGCAAGGCCCCAACCAGCACAACTTCTGGAAGCAGGCACAATGTTTCACTGGCTTCTGATGTTCCCAGAATACAGCAAGTGGAATGGTGGATTTAATCCCTGCCACAGATGTTGATTTCAGCACAGGTCTGGCATCAGCACACAGCGCTCTGCGGCAGCTGGCAAGGCCCCAGGTGCTGAAAGTGAGCCCCATGCTCATCCCTGCCCAGTGACAAGCTTCTTTGGAGGGGGCAGTGTATGGGTCCAGTAGCTGTTGCCTTAATTTCCCACAAAGCTCTGGAGCCAGGCTCCATGAGGATCGTTGTGGAAAGTTAAAGGAGTGGTTCCTGGACCCAGTCGTTTGGGCACTGCCTCCTCGGTCAGCTGGACAAAACCCACTAAAGTAGCAAAGGGTTTACTAGGGGGAATTTTGCCCTGTACACCCTCATGCCTGAAGCCAGACCTGTTTTAGCATATTACTGCCACCATTCCTTGAGTGCAAAATCTGGATCAAGCAGTGTAGAGGTTGTTTCTTACACGTTTTCCTTCATAACATTAGGACCAGAAAATGAGCTTTAGAACTCAACCAGCCAGTCACACACAAAATACAAAATCCTTTCAAACATCTGTGTCTGTGCGTGGATAACCTGTGGTCCTCCAGATGTTGTTGATCTACACCAGCCATCATCCCTGAGCAGTGGCCATGCTGGTTGGGCCGGGTGAGAGTGGGAACCCAACAACATCTGGAGGGGCTGCAAGTTCGCCACAGTGGCGCAAACTGCGGATGCTGGAGACTGGGAAAAGCACGTACTCTGCACTCCTTCTCCTTTGTCTAATGTGGGAACTGACTGAACAGCAGCAGAGCACACCAAGATAGGAATCGCCACGTCAAAGGCATGCTTGTTGGTTTCCTCAAGTTCTGAGGGAAGGTAAGCCATAATTCTTGCTGCGTCCTTGCCTTGAGCAATTAAATATTTTTGAATTCATTCTTTTCGTATCACGTCTTGCCTTCCGCATCCATCTGTGTGGGAGCTGCCTCCTTTGAGGTAATTGACAGGAAAGCCAAGGAGGCTAAATGTGTCTACGCTGTTGTTTCCTTTATGCGAAAGCAAAATGTTCACACTGGGTCAAACTACCGCTTGCCAAAGTCAAGGGCAATGGCAGTTTGGTCCATGTCAGCTTAGCCATGCCCGGTTTCCCTACACCCAACAGAATAGTTGACATCAAGTGTCAAGGGGCACGTAAAAAACCTGGTTCAGCCGAAAGGAGTTTTGCAGGAACCCCTAAGCAGATGATCTGCAGTGTCCACAAAGTCCCATTCAAAGTGCTCCGCAAGACAGTTATTCGTTCATTCCTTTTATTTCTATACCACTTTTCCACACACAAAAATCATGCTCAGCAGCCTACAACAAAGAAACAAACACTACAAAAAAAAAATCGTAACAACAAAGCAACATACAAAATACAAAAAGAACTCAACATATTTCAATACTATAAATAGAACAAGATAACTTAAAGAACAGTGCTGTTAGTGTTGTTAGCCGCCCTGAGCCCGGCTTCGGCTGGGGAGGGCGGGATATAAATAAAATTTATTATTATTTATTATTATTTGAAAATGGAACAGCAAGACCTTCGGAGGCAGGGGGAGAGATCATCTGATGTCACTGTGTGGTCAAATGATATGGGCTCTGCTCACTTGCCAGACTTGGTCCATGAGGGTCTGGTGGAGATAACAACCCAGCTACCAGTTCCCTGGGCTAAGGCCCACCCCAATGTAGGCTCTTTTCCATAGCATCATAAGGTGAACATAGTCTGCAGACTACGCAGCTAACAGGGCCTTTTCTATTAGCAAGTCATTCTTCTTGCACTCTACTAATTTCATGACAATCCAGCCTTTTGACAAGCCAAGAGAAGGCGCAGTTAGCAGCTAGTGCAGGCATGGGCAAACTCTGGCCCTCCAGATATTTGGGACTACAATTCCCATCATCCCTCGCTAACAGGACCAGTGGTCAGGGATGATGGGAATTGTAGTCCCAAACATCGGGAGGGACGGAGTTTGCCTATGGCTGAGCTAGCGAGTCTTCAAAAGCAGATCTGTGCTGCAAATGACCCCCTTCCAAGCCTCCCTCCTTCGCATGGAGAGAGAAGAAAAGTCTACTGGGCTGTAATCCAGCTAAGATCTTCTCAGAGTAGACCCACTGAAATTAACGTTACCAAGGTAGCCATGCTCATCCATTTCAATGGGTCTACTCTGAGTAGGACAACCCAATGCATGGAGAAAGTATTCTTAGAAGCTGGTCCATAGTGGTGGAGCTGCCCTTTTCTTGGGAGACACAGCAAGGCCCCAACCAGCACAACTTCTGGAAGCAGGCACAATGTTTCACTGGCTTCTGATGTTCCCAGAATACAGCAAGTGGAATGGTGGATTTAATCCCTGCCACAGATGTTGATTTCAGCACAGGTCTGGCATCAGCACACAGCGCTCTGCGGCAGCTGACAGGGCTCCAGGTGCTGAAAGTGAGCCCCATGCTCATCCCTGCCCAGTGACAATCTTAGTTGGAGGGGGCAGTGTATGGGTCCAGTAGCTGTTGCCTTAATTTCCCACAAAGCTCTGGAGCCAGGCTCCATGAGGATCGTTGTGGAAAGTTACAAGATTGGTTCCTGGACCCAGTCGTTTGGGCACTGCCTCATCGGTCAGCTGGACAAAACCCACTAAAGTAGCAAAGGGTTCACTAGAGGGAATTTTGCCCTGTACACCCTCATGCCTGAAGCCAGACCTGCTTTAGCATATTACTGCCACCATTTCTTGAGTGCAAAAGTCTGGATCAAGCAGTGTAGAGGTTGTTTCTTACACGTTTTCCTTCATAACAGTAGGACCAGAAAATGAGCTTTAAAAGTCAACCAGCCAGTCACACACAAAATACAAAATCCTTTCAAACATCTGTGTCTGTGTGTGGATAACCTGTGGTCCTACAGATGTTGTTGAACTACAACAGCCATCATCCCTGAGCATTGGCCATGCTGGTTGGGCCGGGTGAGAGTTGGGAATCCAACAACATCTGGAGGGGCTGCAAGTTCGCCACCGTGGCGCTAACTGCGGATGCTGGAGACTGGGAAAAGCACGTACTCTGCACTCCTTCTCCTTTGTCTAATGTGGGGACTGACTGAGCAGCAGCAGAGCACACCAAGATAGGAATCGCCACGTCAAAGGCATGCTTGTTGGTTTCCTCAAGTTCTGAGGGAAGGTAAGCCATAATTCTTGCTGCGTCCTTGCCTTGAGCAATTAAATATTTTTGAATTCATTCTTTTCGTATCACGCCTTGCCTTCCGCATCCATTTGCGTGGGAGCTGCCTCCTTTGAGGTAATTGACAGGAAAGCCAAGGAGGCTAAATGTGTCTACGCTGTTGTTTCCTTTATGCGAAAGCAAAATGTTCACACTGGGTCAAACTACCGCTTGCCAAAGTCAAGGGCAATGGCAGTTTGGTCCATGTCAGCTTAGCCATGCCCGGTTTCCCTACACCCAACAGAATAGTTGACATCAAGTGTCAAGGGGCACGTAAAAAACCTGGTTCAGCCGAAAGGAGTTTTGCAGGAACCCCTAAGCAGATGATCTGCAGTGTCCACAAAGTCCCATTCAAAGTGCTCCGCAAGACAGTTATTCATTCATTCCTTTTATTTCTATACCACTTTTCCACACACAAAAATCATGCTCAGCGGCCTACAACAAAGAAACAAACACTACAAACAAACAAAAATCGTAACAACAAAGCAACATACAAAATACAAAAAGAACTCCACATATTTCAATACTATAAATAGAACAAGATAACTTAAAGAACAGTGCTGTTAGTGTTGTTAGCCGCCCTGAGCCCGGCTTCGGCTGGGGAGGGCGGGATATAAATAAAATTTATTATTATTTATTATTATTTGAAAATGGAACAGCAAGACCTTCGGAGGCAGGGGGAGAGATAATCTGATGTCACTGTGCGGTCAGATGATTTGGGCTCTGCTCACTTGCCAGACTTGGTCCATGAGGGCTGGTGGACATAACAACCCAGCTACCAGTTCCCTGGGCTAAGGCCCACCCCAATGTAGGCTCTTTTCCATAGCATCATAAGGTGAACATAGTCTGCAGACTATGCAGCTAACAGGGCCTTTTCTATTAGCAAGTCATTCTTCTTGCACCCTACTAATTTCATGACAATCCAGCCTTTTAACAAGCCAAGAGAAGCCGCAGTTAGTAGCTAGTGCAGGCATGGGCAAACTCTGGCCTTCCAGATGTTTGGGACTATAAATCCCATCATCCCTCGCTAACAGGACCAGTGGTCAGGGATGATGGGAACTGTAGTCCCAAACATCGGGAGGGACGGAGTTTGCCTATGGCTGAGCTAGTGAGTCTTCAAAAGCAGATCTGTGCTGCAAATGACCCCCTTCCAAGCCTCCCTGCTTCGCATGGAGAGAGAAGAAAAGTCAACTAGGCTGTAATCCAGCTAAGATCTTCTCAGAGTAGACCCACTGAAATTAACGTTACCAAGGTAGCCATGCTCATCCATTTCAATGGGTCTACTCTGAGTAGGACAACCCAATGCATGCAGAAAGTATTCTTAGAAGCTGGTCCATAGTGGTGGAGCTGCCCTTTTCTTGGGAGACACAGCAAGGCCCCAACCAGCACAACTTCTGGAAGCAGGCACAATGTTTCACTGGCTTCTGATGTTCCCAGAATACAGCAAGTGGAATGGTGGATTTAATCCCTGCCACAGATGTTGATTTCAGCACAGGTCTGGCATCAGCACACAGCGCTCTGCGGCAGCTGACAGGGCCCCAGGTGCTGAAAGTGAGCCCCATGCTCATCCCTGCCCAGTGACAATCTTAGTTGGAGGGGGCAGTGTATGGGTCCAGTAGCTGTTGCCTTAATTTCCCACAAAGCTCTGGAGCCAGGCTCCATGAGGATCGTTGTGGAAAGTTACAAGATTGGTTCCTGGACCCAGTCGTTTGGGCACTGCCTCCTCGGTCAGCTGGACAAAACCCACTAAAGTAGCAAAGGGTTTACTAGGGGGAATTTTGCCCTGTACACCCTCATGCCTGAAGCCAGACCTGTTTTAGCATATTACTGCCACCATTCCTTGAGTGCAAAATCTGGATCAAGCAGTGTAGAGGTTGTTTCTTACACGTTTTCCTTCATAACAGTAGGACCAGAAAATGAGCTTTAAAAGTCAACCAGCCAGTCACACACAAAATACAAAATCCTTTCAAACATCTGTGTCTGTGCGTGGATAACCTGTGGTCCTCCAGATGTTGTTGAACTACAACAGCCATCATCCCTGAGCATTGGCCATGCTGGTTGGGCCGGGTGAGAGTTGGGAATCCAACAACATCTGGAGGGGCTGCAAGTTCGCCACAGTGGCGCAAACTGCGGATGCTGGAGACTGGGAAAAGCACGTACTCTGCACTCCTTCTCCTTTGTCTAATGTGGGGACTGACTGAACAGCAGCAGAGCACACCAAGATAGGAATCGCCACCTCAAAAGCGTGCATTGTTGGTTTCCTCAACTTCTGAGGGAAGGTAAGCCATAATTCTTGCTGCGTCCTTGCCTTGAGCAATTAAATATTTTTGAATTCATTCTTTTCGTATCACGCCTTGCCTTCCGCATCCATTTGCGTGGGAGCTGCCTCCTTTGAGGTAATTGACAGGAAAGCCAAGGAGGCTAAATGTGTCTACGCTGTTGTTTCCTTTATGCGAAAGCAAAATGTTCACACTGGGTCAAACTACCGCTTGCCAAAGTCAAGGGCAATGGCAGTTTGGTCCATGTCAGCTTAGCCATGCCCGGTTTCCCTACACCCAACAGAATAGTTGACATCAAGTGTCAAGGGGCACGTAAAAAACCTGGTTCAGCCGAAAGGAGTTTTGCAGGAACCCCTAAGCAGATGATCTGCAGTGTCCACAAAGTCCCATTCAAAGTGCTCCGCAAGACAGTTATTCGTTCATTCCTTTTATTTCTATACCACTTTTCCACACACAAAAATCATGCTCAGCGGCCTACAACAAAGAAACAAACACTACAAAAAAAAAAATCGTAACAACAAAGCAACATACAAAATACAAAAAGAACTCCACAAATTTCAATACTATAAATAGAATAAGATAACTTAAAGAACAGTGCTGTTAGTGTTGTTAGCCGCCCTGAGCCCGGCTTCGGCTGGGGAGGGCGGGATATAAATAAAATTTATTATTATTTATTATTATTTGAAAATGGAACAGCAAGACCTTCGGAGGCAGGGGGAGAGATCATCTGATGTCACTGTGTGGTCAAATGATTTGGGCTCTGCTCACTTGCCAGACTTGGTCCATGAGGGTCTGGTGGAGATAACAACCCAGCTACCAGTTCCCTGGGCTAAGGCCCACCCCAATGTAGGCTCTTTTCCATAGCATCATAAGGTGAACATAGTCTGCAGACTATGCAGCTAACAGGGCCTTTTCTATTAGCAAGTCATTCTTCTTGCACTCTACTAATTTCATGACAATCCAGCCTTTTGACAAGCCAAGAGAAGGCGCAGTTGGCAGCTAGTGCAGGCATGGGCAAACTCTGGCCCTCCAGATATTTGGGACTACAATTCCCATCATCCCTCGCTAACAGGACCAGTGGTCAGGGATGATGGGAATTGTAGTCCCAAACATCTGGAGGGCCGGAGTTTGCCTATGGCTGAGCTAGCGAGTCTTCAAAAGCAGATCTGTGCTGCAAATGACCCCCTTCCAAGCCTCCCTCCTTCGCATGGAGAGAGAAGAAAAGTCAACTGGGCTGTAAGCCAGCTAAGTTCTTCTCAGAGTAGACCCACTGAAATTAACGTTACCAAGGTAGCCATGCTCATCCATTTCAATGGGTCCACTCTGAGGAGGACAACCCAATGCATGCAGAAAGTATTCTTAGAAGCTGGTCCATAGTGGTGGAGCTGCCCTTTTCTTGGGAGACACAGCAAGGCCCCAACCAGCACAACGTCTGGAAGCAGGCACAATGTTTCACTGGCTTCTGATGTTCCCAGAATACAGCAAGTGGAATGGTGGATTTAATCCCTGCCACAGATGTTGATTTCAGCACAGGTCTGGCATCAGCACACAGCGCTCTGCGGCAGCTGGCAGGGCTCCAGGTGCTGAAAGTGAGCCCCATGCTCATCCCTGCCCAGTGACAATCTTAGTTGGAGGGGGCAGTGTATGGGTCCAGTAGCTGTTGCCTTAATTTCCCACAAAGCTCTGGAGCCAGGCTCCATGAGGATCGTTGTGGAAAGTTACAAGATTGGTTCCTGGACCCAGTCGTTTGGGCACTGCCTCCTCGGTCAGCTGGACAAAACCCACTAAAGTAGCAAAGGGTTCACTAGAGGGAATTTTGCCCTGTACACCCTCATGCCTGAAGCCAGACCTGTTTTAGCATATTACTGCCACCATTCCTTGAGTGCAAAATCTGGATCAAGCAGTGTAGAGGTTGTTTCTTACACGTTTTCCTTCATAACATTAGGACCAGAAAATGAGCTTTAGAACTCAACCAGCCAGTCACACACAAAATACAAAATCCTTTCAAACATCTGTGTCTGTGCGTGGATAACCTGTGGTCCTCCAGATGTTGTTGATCTACACCAGCCATCATCCCTGAGCATTGGCCATGCTGGTTGGGCCGGGTGAGAGTGGGAACCCAACCACATTTGGAGGGGCTGCAAGTTCGCCACCATGGCGCTAACTGCGGATGCTGGAGACTGGGAAAAGCACGTACTTCCTCCTTTGTCTAATGTGGGGACTGACTGAACAGCAGCAGAGCACACCAAGATAGGAATCGCCACCTCAAAAGCGTGCATTGTTGGTTTCCTCAACTTCTGAGGGAAGGTAAGCCATAATTCTTGCTGCGTCCTTGCCTTGAGCAATTAAATATTTTTGAATTCATTCTTTTCGTATCACGCCTTGCCTTCCGCATCCATCTGTGTGGGAGCTGCCTCCTTTGAGGTAATTGACAGGAAAGCCAAGGAGGCTAAACATATCTACACTGTTGTTTCCTTTATGTGAAAGCAAAATGTTCACACTGGGTCAAACTACCGCTTGCCAAAAGTCAAGGGCAATAGCAGTTGGGTCCATTTCAGCTGAGCCATGCCCAGTTCCCCTACACCCAACAGAATAGTGTCAAGGGGCACGTAAAAAACCTGGTTCAGCTGAAAGAAGTTTTGCAGGAACCCCTAAGCAGATGATCTGCAGTGTCCACAAAGACCCATTCAAAGTGCTCCGCAAGACAGTTATTTGTTCATTCCTTTTATTTCTATACCACTTTTCCACACACAAAAATCATGCTCAGCGGCCTACAACAAAGAAACAAACACTACAAAAAAAAAAATTCGTAACAACAAAGCAACATACAAAATACAAAAAAACCCCCACATATTTGAATACTATAAATAAAACAAGATTACTTAAAGAACAGTGCTTTGAAAATGGAACAGCAAGACCTTCGGAGGCAGGGGGAGAGATCATCTGATGTCACTGTGCGGTCAGATGATTTGGGCTCTGCCTACTTGCCAGACTTGGTCCATGAGGGTCTGGTGGAGATAACAACCCAGCTACCAGTTCCCTGGGCTAAGGCCCACCACAATGTAGGCTCTTTTGCATAGCATCATAAGGTGAACATAGTCTGCAGACTACGCAGCTAACAGGGCCTTTTCTATTAGCAAGTCATTCTTCTTGCTTTATACTAATTTCATGACAATACAGCCTTTGGACAAGCCAAGAGAAGGCGCAGTTAGCAGCTAGTGCAGGCATGGACAAACTCTGGCCTTCCAGATGTTTGGGACTATAATTCCCATCATCCCTCGCTAACAGGACCAGTGGTCAGGGATGATGGGAATTGTAGTCCCAAACATCGGGAGGGACGGAGTTTGCCTATGGCTCAGCTAGCGAGTCTTCAAAAGCAGATCTGTGTTGCAAATGACCCCCTTCCAAGCCTCCCTGCTTCGCATGGAGAGAGAAGAAAAGTCAACTGGGCTGTAATCCAGCTAAGATCTTCTCAGAGTAGACCCACTGAAATTACAGTGGTACCTTGGGTTAAGTACTTAATTTGTTCCGGAGGTCCGTTCTTAACCTGAAACTGTTCTTAACCTGAAGCACCACTTTAGCTAACGGGGCCTCCTCCTGCCACCGCACCGCCGGAGCACAATTTCTGTTCTCATCCTGAAGCAAAGTTCTTAACCCGAGGTACTATTTCTGGCTTAGCGGAGTCGGTAACCTGAAGTGTATGTAACCTGAAGGGTATGTGACCCGAGGTAACACTGTAACGTTACCAAGTTAGTCTTGCTCATCTGTTTCAATGGGTCTACTCTGAGTAGGACAACCCAATGCATGCAGAAAGTATTCTTAGAAGCTGGTCCATAGTGGTGGAGCTGCCCTTTTCTTGGGAGACACAGCAAGGCCCCAACCAGCACAACTTCTGGAAGCAGGCACAATGTTTCACTGGCTTCTGATGTTCCCAGAATACAGCAAGTGGAATGGTGGATTTAATCCCTGCCACAGATGTTGATTTCAGCACAGGTCTGGCATCAGCACACAGCGCTCTGCGGCAGCTGACAGGGCTCCAGGTGCTGAAAGTGAGCCCCATGCTCATCCCTGCCCAGTGACAATCTTAGTTGGAGGGGGCAGTGTATGGGTCCAGTAGCTGTTGCCTTAATTTCCCACAAAGCTCTGGAGCCAGGCTCCATGAGGATCGTTGTGGAAAGTTAAAGGAGTGGTTCCTGGACCCAGTCGTTTGGGCACTGCCTCATCGGTCAGCTGGACAAAACCCACTAAAGTAGCAAAGGGTTCACTAGAGGGAATTTTGCCCTGTACACCCTCATGCCTGAAGCCAGACCTGTTTTAGCATATTACTGCCATCATTCCTTGAGTGCAAAATCTGGATCAAGCAGTGTAGAGGTTGTTTCTTACACGTTTTCCTTCATAACATTAGGACCAGAAAATGAGCTTTAGAACTCAACCAGGCAGTCACACAAAATACAAAATCCTTTCAAACATCTGTGTCTGTGTGTGGATAACCTGTGGTCCTCCAGATGTTGTTGATCTACACCAGCCATCATCCCTGAGCATTGGCCATGCTGGTTGGGCCGGGTGAGAGTGGGAATCCAACAACATTTGGAGGGGCTGCAAGTTCGCCACCGTGGCGCTAACTGCGGATGCTGGAGACTGGGAAAAGCACGTACTCTGCACTCCTTCTCCTTTGTCTAATGTGGGGACTGACTGAACAGCAGCAGAGCACACCAAGATAGGAATCGCCACCTCAAAAGCGTGCATTGTTGGTTTCCTCAAGTTCTGAGGGAAGGTAAGCCATAATTCTTGCTGCGTCCTTGCCTTGAGCAATTAAATATTTTTGAATTCATTCTTTTCGTATCACGCTTTGCCTTCCGCATCCATTTGCGTGGGAGCTGCCTCCTTTGAGGTAATTGACAGGAAAGCCAAGGAGGCTAAACATGTCTACACTATTGTTTCCTTTATGTGAAAGCAAAATGTTCACACTGGGTCAAACTATCACTTGCCAAAAGTCCAGGGCAATAGCAGTGTGTGGGGAAACAGCCAAGAAAAAGGCCCGTGACCCCCTTTTTTAGAGCATTGGAGGAGCTTAGAGAGAAGGAGAAACTCACCTTGCAGCATGGCTTCTCCTGGCTTGAAGACAGGGGCCAGTGGTGGAGATCTCTTTGCCGGCAGCTCTGAGCTCAACCAGGGGGCCTTCAGCTCACCAATATCTGTCCGGACACAGAAAAAGGCACCCTCATCTCTGTTAGTGAACACTTAAATGTTTGCTGCAATCCTAATTTTTTAAAATTCATTTATTTATATCCCAAAGCCTTCAGCACAAACACGCTAATGAGAAAGACAAAAACAGCAATCAAAGGCAGCAGATGAGGCTACCACTAAATTAATAGAGTTTATATCTTGAGCCCCATTTAAGTCCCTGTTAAAAAGGTATTTTTAAAAATCAGCAAGGAGGAGGTCTTTGAGAGGCACAAAACTCTACAAAAACTCCAGACTTTCGCACTCTAGCTCTCAGAACCAGTGAAGGCAGTGAAAGTCCTGTGTGAGTGTCTGGAGGTGGGTGGATGGCAGCTGATTGAGGTTGAATCCTGACAAACAGAAGTACTGTTTTGGAAGGGTGGAAGGGAGACAAACAGCAGGTGGCGCCACAGCCAGCTAGTCTTAGTTTGTCCCCATTCTCCTCCTGCTCCGTTCTACAAGGTGCAACACTGAGACTAAAGGGGAGGAGGCTTGCCGTCAGCACCAACCCCTGGCCTCAATGAGAGTAGGAAGCCAAGCAGATAGGTGCTGGCCGAGAGCAGACTAAGATTGTGGGGCGTGGCCCTGCTTGCCCAGCCTCCAGTGGCCAGAAGAGAAGCATACACTCTGGTGTCTAAGGACAGCTGAGGAGCCTGGTTGCTGGATCAGGCCACAGACCCATCTACTCCAGCACCCAGTTCTCCCAGTGCCCAACCAGAGCCTTCAATGCGAAGTCTACGAGCGGAGCCAGAACACAAGAACGCTTTCTTCACTTGCAATCTCTAGTAACCAGGGGTCACTGGGAGGCTACGTGCCCTTCGCTCCCAGGAAGAATAAGACCAACCAATGGCCACCACTCCAAAAGGAGAAGCTCACTTGCCGCCTTCCTGTCTGAAAAAAACACTCAGTTCCAATTGCCCCCAGGGACTGTAGGAGCAAGCCTGGGCAGTGTGTATGGAGGTCCTGGGATGCCCAGACGACAAGAATCCCCCTCAGCCTTGCTGATATGGTCCAAAGAAAAGGAAAGCATATGGCCCCCACTTGGCTGCAGAGTGTTGCCAAAAGGAGGTGTACAAGGTGCCATCCAACCATCTTATGGACTCTACTCTGAATTTGTGTAGGGCTTACTCCTTAGCCTTTTCTTCTCCTGAAGATGTCCTGCAAGGCTGTGGAAGTTTAGGGTCAGAGATTTCCTCTTCCTATATGGGCTACCTTCCCAGGCTGATGAGCCCCATCTCACTTCTCTCTACAGCATGTACAGAAACCGTTGGACCTACCCATCCGCTCAATCTGCTAGGGCCTGTCTTCGCATGCTGGCGATAGAAAAGTCCCTAACTCACTGAGGGCTTGAGACCCATCAGCTACCCTCACCACTGTAGGAGCAAGTGAAAGTAAAGGACTCTCTGGCCCATTGACTAATGCAACAAGAGCCACCAACTGCTTTTACAAGCAGGAACAACACAACATGATGGTTTCTACAAAGACTTAGCACAGGCCTCGGTCCAGTATACCTGAAGGAGCATCTCCACCCCCATCATTCTGCCTGGACACTGAGGTCCAGCGCCGAGGGCCTTCTGGCGGTTCCCTCGCTGCGAGAAGCCAAGTTACAGGGAACCAGGCAGAGGGCCTTCTCAGTAGTGGCACCTTCCCTGTGGAACACCCTCTCACCAGATGTCAAAGAGAAAAACAACTATCAGACCTTTAGAACAGTATTCCCCAACCTTGGGCCTCCAGCTGTTTTTGGACTACAACTCCCATCATCCCTCGCTAGGAAGACCAGTGGTCAAGGATGATGGGAATTGTAGTCCAAAAACAGCTGGAGGCCCAAGGTTGGGGAACACTGCTTTAGAAGACATCTGAAGGCAGCCCTCTTTAGGGAAGCTTTTAATGTTTATTAGGTTATTGTATTTTAATATTTTGTTGGAAGCTGCCCAGAGTGGCTGGGGAAACCCAGCCAGAGGGGCGGGGTATAAATAATAATAATAATAATAATTCTCTATCTTCCATGCAGGCAAGCGAGAGACATTATCAGAGTCCAAGAACACATTCCAGCATGGCAAGAGTAATCTTTCAAAGAGGCTGCAAGGTAGGGCTTGCAAGATATGTAGCTGGGGATGGGATGTGTCCCAGAAAGAGTGCTTAGGGCCAGACAGAAGGCCTGGAGGGCCACATTCTGCTCTCAGGCCTGTGAATCCCCACCCTTGCTTTGCTGCTATGTACAGAGTCAATTCAGGGACGCGGGTGGCGCTGTGGGTTAAACCACAGAGCCTAGGACTTGCTGATCAGAAGGTCGGCGGTTTGAATCCCCGTGACGGGTGAGCTCCCGTTGCTCGGTCCCCGCTCCTGCCAACCTAGCAGTTCAAAAGCACATCAAAGTGCAAGTAGATAAATAGGTACCGCTCAGGCGGGAAGGTAAATGGCGTTTCCGTGTGCTGCTCTGGTTCGCTAGAAGCGGCTTAGTCATGCTGGCCACATGACCCGGAAGCTGTACGCTGGCTCCCTCGGCCAGTAAAGCGAGATGAGCGCCGCAACCCCAGAGTTGTCTGCAACTGGACCTAATGGTCAGGGGTCCCTTTACCTTTACCTTTACAGAGTCAATTCAGACACGACAGTGGAGTTGTATACTTTTCCAACATTGTAGCATGACATATTCTCATGGCTACTCCATCTTATACCTGAGCGTTCCAGTTATGTATTGGAAGTTGTTCTGAGGGACACAGACCCGCCCCGCCCCGCAAAGTGAAAAATGACTCCTTCCACTCACCCAGATACCCCTGCTGTCCAAGCCACATGTGAGAGAGCTGGAGGGCCAAGGCAGCGTTGGAGCGCTGGTGGTCACCTGCCAATCCCAGTGGAAGAGGCTTCCCATCCTCTTCGAAGGCATCCAGGTCAGGGCACAGGTACAGCTGGCACTGCATAGTAATAATGATTTATTATTTACACCCCACCCATCTGGCTGGGTTTCCCCAGCCACTCTGGGCGGCTTCCAACAGAATATTAAAATACAATAGTCTATTCAACATTAAAAGCTTCCCTAAAGAGGGCTGCAGAAGACAAAGGCTTCTCCCCTCCGGTTATCCACTCCACGCCAGCCGTCACAACCAGTCACGTAGGAAACTGGACTGCCCATGTGGATAACACCCAACATGAACCAGTGGTTTTTAACCCTAACATCGCTTTGCCCCTGCTGCAAACATGCACTGTCCCATTGCTGAACTGATGGTGTTGTCATTAAGCTTCTAGATGCTCACCTGAAATCTACCTATCCTCCCCGGGTACCAGGGGTCAAGATCTTTCCCTATTCCAAACACGGCAGACCTTCATGTACAGCTGCCTTCACTAACCTGATGCCCTGATTCAGATGTTTTGGGCTAAAGCTGGCTGGGGCTGGTGCAGGATGTGGTCCAAAACATCTGGAGGACACCAGGGCTGGTGAAGGCAGCTGCGCAGGAAGAGGGCTCACCTCCATGTTTACCTCTGTTTTCTCTTCTCCAAGCTAAAGGTGTCCACTCCCTTGGGCATTTCTTCATGGAGCTAGGTTTCCATATCCTACCCCCTTTTCACACCCCAGGAGGGACTCTTGTTCTGAGAAGGAGGCTAAGGACATAAGGGTGTGTTTTGTGGGACTTCTTACCGAACTCTTCTCAGCTCTCTCTCTCAGGACATCTAAGGGCCGCTCTGGCTGAGGAACAGTGAAGGCCGGCACTCCAGGCTGAAAAGCAAGCCGAGAAAGAATAAATCAGCAGCCTCAGAGCATTAGAAAAAGGGACACACACACACACACACACACACACACACACACACACACAGTTTCTGCTCCCAAATGCAGCCTGACCATATTCCACCACATTGCACAGTGCGCCAAAGCTGAGCAGGAGGTGCCAACATACATTCTGTGTGGGGAGTCATGTTCTGTTACATGAGGGATAGGGCCACCTTTCCTTCTGGACAACCCTCCCAAGGGCCATGTGCCAGGGATGCACAACAGACTAGCTTATGCACACACTTGCAGAGCCCTCTCTATCCTCCATCTATTCACAGAAGCAAAAGGAATTATGAGAGTTTAGGGATATATTCCAGCCAGGGGAAAACACTCCGCGGGCAAAGCAGGTCCAATGGAGGTGAGTGGCTGGGGAAGCATTCAAAGGTTCAGACTAAATAGGTGTGAATGGTGTGAACATGGCCTGAAACAACTGCACAGTTCAAACGTGAAACACCAATTTTTGTGTGTGCATAGATAGATAGATAGAGGTAAATAGATAGATGATATGGTGATAAACATCCATAGATAAATAAATCACTATTATTATTATTATTATTATTATTATTATTATTATTATTATTATTATTTTATACCCCGCCCATCTGGCTGAGTTTCCCCAGACGTACTGAGCGGCTTCCAACCGAATATTAAAAACACAATATTTCTATAGGATTCAAAGGATAAGAAAAAGGGAAATGGATATATGTGCAAACAATGCAGCATAAGTACAATTTATATTTTTTTTAAAAAAATTGAATTACAAAATATGCATGAATCCAAATTACAAAAAACCTTTCACACCACACAAAATGAATATAAACACACAACCCCACATATAAAACCACTCTCCTTACAATCACTACATCCCTCCATCCACTCAATTCTCATTCCGATAGAACACTCCAACATTGAAACAAGGAATAGCTAACCAATAATCTTGTACGGAAAAATAGGCCCACTAAATAAAAGCAACCCCACAGCAGCAGACCCCTCCCCATCCATTTCCTGCCCATGTTTCACCTGAGGTAATAAAGACCTCTCACCTAAGGACATTAAGGCCTTACCTTGAAGATGCCTCCCTTCTGCCAGGCAATCTTCTCAATGGTGTCACCCAAGATGCTGGTGTGGTCGATACCCAGAGAGGACACCCCACACACAACCGGTTTCCTACAAGGAAGAGAAGGTGTGAGAAAGGCATCCCCTCTCCTTGGGCTTGGGGACTCTACTGTCTCCAAACCACAAGTCTCAGTGAATGGCAATGGGGTCCAAGTGCTCACACACCTCTTTTGAGCAAATGCAGAGGTCAGTGCTCCACCTCCCCTTCACTCGCCATGCCTTGCTGAGGTTGCTTGCGTGATGACAGGCCCATAGGATGAGAATAGGATTGCTGCAAGCTAGCCCGCAATTCCTGCAAGTTGGTGCTATTGTGCTATATGGGGCAGGTGACCTGGCTCTAGAACTGACTGCCTTTCTCCCAGTTGCACCAGAGGAACGGTGTACCAGCTAGAATGGGACCAACTGTCCAATTTGGTTCCTCCCTTCCCAAAACTGCCAGCATCAGCAGTCATTCTCCATCTTAAGTTACGTAATCTTGTCACTGAACTTGCCTGTCTTTCTCTTCCTTCACATTTGTTTTGCCTTTTGTACCACGTCCCTTAAGACTGTCTGCAATTATATATAACGACAACTACTAGCTGATATGCTGAGAGCCAGTGTGATGCAGTGGGCAAAAGACTGAGAGGCCTGGGGCCGTATCTCCACTCAGCCATGAACCTCAGTTGGGTGGACCTGAGCCAGGGATGGTCCTCTCTGCTTAACCTACCTCATAAGGATATAATGTGGAGTGGGAGGGCCATGTGCATTCATCATTAGCCCCGTGGAGAAAAGGTGGGAAAGGAAATAAATAATAGCAATAATATAAATTAAGAAATGGAGCGCGCACACCAGTGGGAAATTGTTTGGTGAACTGTGCCCACTCATTAGGGAAGCAAGAAACTGCTTAATGTTCTTTTTTTATGAGATGGCATTCAAAGCATTTCCCAACAAGAAGATGACGGCCATTTCCAACCGTGCACACATGCCCTACCTGATAATATTGGTGCAGTCATATGCACCACCAATGCCAACTTCCATGACTGCTAGGTCTACCTGGGAAGAAGAAAGGTGTGTATCAGCAAAGTACGTACACAGAGCATGTACACAGAACAGGCACACTCCAGGGGAAGTTAGGCTACAGCTTCCATTGTCTCTGGTCATGCTGGCTGGAGCTGATGGGGGTTCAAGAATTATGGAAATCCTCCAACCTGGGGGAAGGTTGGCCTTAAAGACACCTTCCGGGACTAGTGAGAGTCGGTCTCCAGCAACTTCTGGAGGGTGACATATTGGTTACACCTGCACCATAAAGTGCAGCATGGAATCTCAAGGGGCAAGGCATCCTTTATCCCTCTCTCACTCTGAAAACTGGATAGACCTGAACAACACTATAAGGAGGGTGACCACAGGTCCTTCTCTACAGAGGACAGTCCTCTATTTGAAACTGTCGTCTGTTGGAAGGTTGTCCAGTCTGATAACAAAGGTAGAACAGGATGGGGCCTTGAAGTTGTTCATCTATAGTTAGCACATGGACAGCAGAGTAGGCAACTAATCACACATTCACAGTCTTCCACACTAAGGTGAGTTTTCCATTTAAATTACAACCATTATCTCTAAAATTGAACTGACTCATATATTTGCATGTGCTAATATGTATGCAACATCTGTGCCCTCATTTGTGGTGACAAAACATAAAAACACGGCTCCTGTCCCAGGCTGTGCAAGCCCTAGGCAGAAGTACTCTTCTGAGAGGAACAGGGAAGAATGGCAATATTTTGCTGTAAATCCCATTTACCACGACTAGGAGCCATTGACAGGCTTCTATCTTCCACTAATCCAGGCTTCCTCAACCTCGGCCCTCCAGATGTTTTTGGCCTACAACTCCCATCATCCATGACCACTGGTCCTACTAGCTAGGGATCATGGGAGTTGTAGGCCAAAAGCATCTGGAGGGGCCAAGGTTGAGGAAGCCTGCACTAATCTGTCTGATCATCTCCTTTTCTTTAAAGGGACATGCGAGCAATGCCACCAAGCTCCTTGGGAACATAGGAGGCTGCCTTATACCAAGTCAGACTATTGGTCCCACCTATTTCAGTATTGTCTACACTGAGTGGCAGCAATCTTCTCCATGATTTCTGGCAGGGTTCTCTCTCAGCCCAACCTGAAAACTAACCTGGCGTCTTCTGCATGCCTACCAAAAGCACGACCACTTCCTCCATGTCTGGCCCAGCACCTTAAAGGCCGAGATGCTATAACTGGAATGTATCCATACATCATGGATTTAAATCATTATGATACTACTTTAAACATGGCTTCCTCCAAAGAATTATGGGAGCTACAATTCCTAGAGTTCCCTGTGAAGAAGGACTGATTTTTTTAAACGACTCAGGCAACTGCAGCTCTGTGAGAGGAATAGAGGCCTCCTAACAACTCTCACCTTGAAGGGACTACAGCTCCCATAATTCCTTGGGGGAAGCCACGGCTGTTCAAAGCAGAGTCATAGTACTTTAAATCAGTGTTTCCCAACCTTGGGCCTCCAGCTGTTTTTGAACTACAACTCCCATCATCCCTGACTAGCAAGACCAGTGGCAAGGGATGATGGGAATTGTAGTCCAAAGACAGCTAGAGGCCCAAGGTTGGGAAACACTGCTTTAAATGTATGGTGTCATTGTGGCTTAGACCCAAAGTCTAGGCCTAGCCTCACTCTGGTCAATGTTAATGATTGAGTCTGCAAGGAGTACCTTTTCCTGCAAGAAGACATGGAAAGCCATGATGGTGAGGAAACGGAAGTAGGCAGGCATGGCTGGGTGTTCAGAAACCTTCGGAGAAAGCAAGCTGTGGGTTAGGAGGACTGCAATTCACCAATGAGCAATCTATACCCCAAAACAAAGCCTCTCTTTGTTCACCATTAATCAGCCAAACTGGGTTTCCTTGAGATGTGCACTCTGGGCTCCATAGTGCAGGAGACTTTTAAACTGTTGTGCTTAGCCCAACAGCAAAGCTAGAATTAATTTTTTTCCCCCAGACAGTAGTCTTTTATTTTCATACAGCTATGTCAATATAAAACTACCAAGCACAAATCTATCAAAGCATACAACAAAAGTTTCTATTTTATTTAAATGCTTTTACAGCAAAAACAACCACACATCAGAATTATGTGAACTATTTTCTCACTCAAACTTTATGCAACACAGTTCCAGAAATACTTTATAGCAACATTCTTGTTAACTTTTGACTACTTTTATTTGATTTTTTAAAAGAGGAATGGCTGAGAAATGTTTTAAACAAATAAACCAAGATAATTTTAAAAATATATACAAAATGGCAAAAGTGACAGCTCTGAACCCACAAAATCACAACTCTAGGCAGAAATCTACTAATGGAAAACCATCATTTTGCCTTATCATTCCTTCTATTTCTAACATTCATCCTGTGAGTACCGTTGAAGATGTAGCCTAAACACCACCATCCATGCACAAGACAAAGTGGATCAGCAGACCTGGGGAACCCCCAAGGTTTGCAGCAGTACCACAGGAAACCCCCAACACTCTCTTGAAACTATCCCAAAACAGGCCCACAAAGACTATGCATGATCAGCAGCCAGAGAATGACAATCGACTTGGCAGTCTGGTAATAGAATGGGAGATTCTAGGAAAAGGCCATTGCTGGCCATCAGGGACAGTGAACAGGAGCCCCTCACACTGCAACACTGGTGGCGAACAGGTTCTGCTGCACTCACCTTGCTCTCCTCCAACCGATTATACACCTGCCAGAAGTACTTGCTGAACAGTTCCTTGCTGATGGGCTGCCCATTAATCCGGATCCTCTCGCGTACTTGAACCAGATGTGGAGAACTTCGGAGATAAACAGACAGAGAGGATTAAGCCCTAGACTTTGTGCGAATCCACCAAGTAGAGCCCAGATATCACTGCATGCCCTGCTGCATTGTTTCTCTCTCTTTTTTTTAAATGAATATTTATTAGCATTTTCAAAGAAGAACAACACATATAACAACAAAGACAAAAATAAACAAAAAAATCCAAAAATCCAAAACTTAAAAATAAAAACAATTAAAAACACCTGAAAGTTCAAATACTTATTTTCTTTTAACTTGTTTCTCAGACCTCCTCACACCTCCCCTTCTTGTATTCCAATTTAAATTATTGGCTCAGCAAATCCTTAATTTACTTCTCCATTTTAACTTGATTTAATTTATTCTAACATATTATTTTATTTTTCCTCTTTCTTCCATTTCCTCAATTTATATTTACAAACCTTATTTTCATTGCTGCATTGTTTCTCCTACAAACATTGGTGAAGGGTAGCTGAGGCACAAGGTTGGGCACCCTCGTCGCTGCAGCAGTGCTGTCGCACGCCAGGATGCAAAGCAGCAACAAGTTGGTTAACGGGTGTGAAAGGATGCACATCTGTATCTGTTGCCACTCCCAAAGCTCCCCTCCGCCCTGCTTGGCGCTGTCCTATCTCATCCCAGTCTCAGCATGGCCACTACACATGTTGTCCCACCTGCTCTCTTATAATAATAATAATTTATTATTTATACCCCACCCATCTGGCTGGGTCCCCCCAGCCACTCTGGGCGGCTTCCAACAAAACACTAAAATACAATAACCTATTAAACATTAAAAAGCTTCCCTAAACAGGGCTGCCTTTAGATGTCTTCTAAAAGTTTGGTAATTTTTTTCTCTTTGACATCTGGTGGGAGGGCATTCCACAGGGCGGGCGCCACTACCGAGAAGGCCCTCTGCCTGGTTCCCTGTAGCTTTGCTTCTCGCAGCGAGGAAAACCGCCAGAAGGACCTCAGTGCTGGACCTCAGTGTCCAGGCAGAATGATGGAGGTGGAGACGCGCCTTCAAGTATACTGGACCGTTTAGGGCTTTAAAAGTCAGCACCAGCACTTTTAATTGTGCTGGGAAATGTACTGGGAGCCAATGTAGGTCTTTCATGACCGGTGTTTTGTGGTCTCAGCGGCCGCTCCCAGTCACCAGTCTAGCTGCCGCATTCTGGATTAATTGTAATTTCCGGGACACCTTCAAAGGTAGCCCAACATAGAGCGCCCTGGACACAGAATTGACCTGTGTCACAGAATTGACAGAATTAACAAAATTATGATTCCCAGAGTGGTTTAATGGTCAACCCCTCTTCCCAGGGAATCCTTGGAATTGCAGCTTTGAGGTGGAATAGAGACCTCCTAACAATTCACATCACCCTTGATAAATTACAGTCCCCTGCATTCTTTTTTGTGGGGTGGAAGCAATGGCTGTTTAAAACTGGTACAGTGGTGCCTCGCAAGACTAAAATAATCCGTTCCGCGAGTCTCTTCGTCTAGTGGTTTTTTTTACTTGCGAAGCACGGCTATTAGCGGATTAGCGCTATTAGTGGCTTAGCGGCTATTAAAGGCCTAGCGGCTTAGCGGCTAAAAGGCTATTAGCGGCTTAGAAAAAGGGGGGAAAGCGGAAAAAATTGCAAGACTCGCAAGACATTTTCGTCTTGCGAAGCAAGCCCATAGGGAAATTCGTCTTGTGAAGCGCGTCAAAAAACGGAAAACCCTTTCATCTAGAGGGTTTTTCGTCTTGCGACGCATTCGTCTTGCGGGGTACCACTGTATCGTAGTGCTTTTAATGTATGGTGGGAATGTGAACCAAGAGAGGCCTAGCCAGCCCAGCCCTCAACTCAGCAGCACCTACCTGTAGAAACCAGTCTTCAAGCCATAGTTGCGAAGAATACGTTCTGTGAAGGCACATGCTGAGCCCTGAGGTGGGGGAGAAGCGGGAAAGAAATTACTAACTGGACAAAGACAAGAAGGGAGGCTGTCCCTTCTTCTAGTAGGAAGGCAGGCTCAAGTTCTACCCACACGCTGCTGATTAAAAAAGAAATCTGCACAGGGACACATCTGTCTGGCAAGGGGAATCTGGACAAAATTGCTACCCAAGACAACTCAAGTGATTTGATACAGGAGCCCAAGTAATACATATCCATAGCTGCTCATTCAAATGGGGGTTCATTTAGAATTGCTCATTAACTTACACTGTGGGTGGGAGGGTGGGGGAGTGAGAATACTGTGCACCATCTGGCCAGCTTAAAGCCTGCAAATCAACCACCATCTACATGTTTTCTAACCACCCCACCTTTCTAGGACATATCTGGTGCTTTTTCATTCATGAATTCTTCCTTTTGTTCTCCCTTCACAAGAAAAAGGATATTATTCCCATTTTACAGTTGGAGAACTGAGAGAGATAAAGATTTTGCCCAGGACCAAACAATGGGTAGCCTAGGAAATAATAATAATAATAATAATAATAATAATAATAATAATAATAATAATTCTGGTGAAGGGCTGGCAAGAAATACAATACATAGCAACAATATTATATCCTGCCCTTCTGGCACCCTAACCATAAACCATAAACACAACTGGAAAAACTAGAAGCACTAAAAATGTTTAGAATGTTTTGCTTAAGAACGGCATTTCTTAAAAAAACAGTGTCTGGATTAAAAGAGCATGTTTTGTGTCCATGTATATCAGAGATAGTCAACATGGTGTCTTACAGATGTTGATGGTTAGACATGCTGGTTGGGACTGAGGTGAGTTGTATTTTAGCAGTGTCCGGTGGTGTCACATTAGCTACCCCTTGTATATACACACTAATGAATAAATCCAGGTCTGCATCCAATCACATAGAAAAGCCAGACTGAGTCAGCTCTTCAGACTAAGGCTGGGCGATGTTTGGTTCTCAACATTGCGATATATAACCAGCTAAACATCGTTATATACTAACATATCACGATGTCTGAAATAAGAATGGAACTCTATAACAAGGAGATAACCTGCTTTTTAATAAAGGCTTGCTTTGTAATATGAAGGGAAGCTATTCAGGGGAAACCAACAACATAAACACAAGAAAAATAAAAACTAAAAACACTCCCCCCAACCCTGTGTAATCGCTAGTGGGGGTGGTTGGGAGGGAAGAGAAGGGAAGTGGGGGAAGCACATAAAGCAGCATAGGGTTCAGGAACAAATGTGTGAGAAAGCAGAAGGGCTAGGGGAGAACTGAGGAGAGTTCAGCGTAAGGGGAAGAAAATGGGAAACATACCGAGGGGGGGCATAGACACGAGGGAGACACAGACAAAATAGTCTTTCATAAAAGCTTTCCTGTACAGCCCCTGTATAGGAAAAGTTCCAAAGTGCCGAATCCGCCTGGCTCTGTGAAGGCGGCTCTAGGGCTCTGGCAGCATCCCAGAGCCCTTGTGACGCCTTCCCAAAAACAGACAAAAGGGATTTTGTAATTTTCCATAAAATTGACCCTGTGAGACCAATATTTGGCGCCTCCAAGTGGATCCTCACAGCTATGCATCTTCTCAATTTTGCGGCATCTCAGCACCACCTTCAGCTTGAGGGAGGCGGTGCCAGGGCTCTGGTAACATCCCAGAGCCCTAGAGCCATCCTCCCAAGGCCAAACAAAATGGAAGGGCCTTTGTAATCTTCCATAAAATGGCGTCCTGTGGAGGCCAATCTTTGGCGCCCCGGCTTTGGGAAGGTGGTGCCTGGGTTCTGACAGCATCCCAGAGCCCTTGCGCTGTCCTCCCAAGGCCAAACAAAATGGAAGGGCCTTTGTAATCTTCCATAAAATGGCGCCTGTGGAGGCCAATCTTTGGCGCCCCAGCTTTGGGAAGGTGGTGCCAGGGCTCTGACAGATCCCAGAGCCCTTGCGCTGTCCTCCCAAGGCCAAGCAAAATGGAAGGGCCTTTGTAATCTTCCATAAAATGGCGCCTGTGGAGGCCAATATTTGGCGCCCCCAAGTGGATCTTCTCAATTTTGCAGCACCTCAACACCACTTCCGGCTTTGGGAAGGTGGTGCCAGGGCTCTGACAGATCCCAGAGCCCTTGCACTGTCCTCCCAAGGCCAAACAAAATGGAAGGGCCTTTGTAATCTTCCATAAAATGGCGCCTGTGGAGGCCAATCTTTGGCGCCCCAGCTTTGGGAAGGTGGTGCCAGGGCTCTGACAGATCCCAGAGCCCTTGCGCTGTCCTCCCAAGGCCAAGCAAAATGGAAGGGCCTTTGTAATCTTCCATAAAATGGCGCCTGTGGAGGCCAATATTTGGCGCCCCCAAGTGGATCTTCTCAATTTTGCAGCACCTCAACACCACTTCCGGCTTTGGGAAGGTGGTGCCAGGGCTCTGACAGATCCCAGAGCCCTTGCACTGTCCTCCCAAGGCCAAACAAAATGGAAGGGCCTTTGTAATCTTCATAAAATGGCGCCTGTGGAGGCCAATATTTGGCGCCCCCTACTGGACCGTCTCAATTTCATACCACATTACGTCAGCACCCTGTGCAGAGAAACATCCAGTACTCCAAATCCCGCACTGCGGCTAAGCAAGGTGCCTGGCTTTGGGAAGGAAGCTGCAGGGTCCCAGAGCCCTCCGTCCGTCCTTAGGAGACGCAATACACTTGCAGCAAAATAGCAGAGTGAAATGCATGCACCCCCCCTCCCCTCCCGTTGCTTCTGTCCAGGGAGTCAGGATGGTTCCGTCTTCACAAACCCCTTCCACATGAGAGACAGGTGTTGGTTAAAGTGAGATAAGGGATGGCTCTCCTGAGGTAACAAAACAGAAGCCCCTAAAAACCCACAGCTGAAGGACATCTTCGTTTCTGAGAAACCATCTTTAGAAGAACAACAATAAAGTGCAGTAGTTCCATTGTACCTTTTTGTACAATTCTGGGGCTCCACCACTAGAGGTGCAGTTAGGATTTTTGGGTGGCTGAAACAGCATAGCACTATGTAAAACTGAGAACAGAATATGTACTGGAAACAGCATTAAGTACCTACAAGGAAAGCAGGGCTTGTATGCACTCTCCTAGATAACAGAGAAGGTTCTGCTACTTGAAACGGCGTGGAGATCGACAGACTGAAATGAGCAGAGGCCAGAAATGAAAAGGGCTGCATGAGGGCTGGGCGATGTCTGGTTTCAGGATCGTGATATATCAACAGCTAAACATTGCGATATACCGATACAGAACGATGTCGGAAATAAGGATGGAACTCTGTAGAGGCAAACTGGGTAATCCCCTGGCAACTGCTACTACTAAGGGGTCTAAAACTTACAAAATTTAACTTCCCTTTAACATATTGCTATGGCTGTTATTTTATAGTACAGGTAATTTTTAAATTAGCACATTTTCTCAAAAATTAAAGCTGTAGGAGTAATTAGTAGCATAGATATCAAAGGCAAGATGAGAAAATGTTCCCTAATAGACACAAGGGAGACACAAACACAGAAGGGGAGAAGGGAGGAAGGAGCCATTGGCTGTGAAATATTTTAAGCTGTTTTTAATTGTTTTAATGTAGAGTTTTAATTGGGGGTGTATTTCTTGGGGTGGGGGTAATTGTGAAATGCTCATATGTTAGTTTGCATTTGTATTTTTAGCTTAGTTATTTATGTTAGTTAAATTATAAAAGTTATTTAAGGGGAGAGGGACAGGGCTGTCCCAGGAGTGGGTCCTAGCCAACATGTCTGGGGCAGGTTCCACCGGGGGGGGGGGGATGCACTGGGATACCCAATCTCAGTGATTGGGGCAGGAGGAGGAGTTACTCAAGGGCCAGACCATCTCATTACCAAGGAGGCAGGTTTAGTCATTGCCTCCAGGTCTGGTCCTGACCAGAAGGATGCAGGTATCAACAAGGATGTCCCACATGACCTTAAGGTGCTGCTGTGCAATGCCAGGTCAAAGATTCATAAGACCACTGCCATCCATAACTTGAACATGGATGGAGGAGTTGACCTGGCATGTACAACAGAAACTTGGTTAGACATAGCAGATGTTCTTGCTCCTGTTTGTCTACTAGGTTTCTCTTATGCACAGCAACCCAGGGCATGTGAGTAGGAAGGGGGGGTGGCAGTGATTTTTAGGAAGTTATTAGTTATCATCAGGTGTCCTATTAGGGAGAGAGACCCAGTTTTCTGAGTGCAAGTTCTAGAACTTAGGCAATAGGAGCAGTACAGCATTCCTATTGTGGACCTATCTCCTTGCTGCACCAAGGATTCCCTGCCAGAGCTGCTTCGGGTCATGACGCATGTTCTCCTGGAGACGCCTAGTTTGGTTGTCCTGGGGGATTTTAACATCCATGCCGACATAACCTTACAAGGAGCCTCTCAGGACTTTGTGTAAAGCATGGCCTCCATGGGGATGTCCCTGAATAAGTTTGGCCTGACTCATAGCCATGGACATGCCTTAGATCAGGTGTTTTTACCTCTGTGGACGTGAGTGATCTGACACTAAGTTCCAGTGGAACAAAAGAAGTGCCATGGTCAGAGAACTTCCTGGTGCAACTGGACTTCTCCGCGATCCTTCCCCTACACAGAGAGGTGAGACCAATTCAAATGGTCCATCCCTGCTACTTAATGGACCCAAATGGCTCCCAGAGAGTGGTAGGGGATGTGTTATCCCATGCTGATTGCCTTTTAGTTGATTCCCTGGTGGCACACTGGAATGCAAACTGTCTGGCTCTGAAGTGTCCTCTGATTGCATGGAGCCTGGAAGGCCCTGTAGTTTCCCCCAGAGCTGAAGGCAATGAAACAATCATTGAGATGGCTAGAGGGCCAGTGAAGAAAAACACATTCCAAATCGGACCAAACATAGGTTAGAGCTCAATATCTAGCCTACCAAGTGGAGACAGTGATGGTGAAGAGGACCTTCTTCACCACCTCTACTGCATCTGCAGAAAACAGTACTAGGAGACTCTTTCAGGTGGTTTGTAGCCAATTATTGCCCAATCCCATCTTTCGTTCCTGGGCAAGATGATTGTGTGGTCCCTGAACAACTCCAGGTATGTCTGGAGGATGTGGACCATTTGGATCCCTTCCATTCGGGATTCAGGCCCCATCACAGGATGGAAACCGTCTTGGTCATGCTGGTCGATAATCTCCGGTGGGCTACGGACAAGGGTGAAAGCTGTTTCCTCGTTCCACTGGATCTCTCAGCGGCTTTGATACCAATGACCATGGCATCCTTCTGGACCATCTAGACAGGTTGGGAGCTGAGGGCACTGTTATGCAGTGGTTCTACTCCTTCCTCTTGGGTTGTGTCCATAAAGTGGTGTTGGGGGGTCAATGTTTGGACTCCTTGGCATTCACTTGTGGGGTGCCACAGGGCTCTGTCCTCTCCTGCATGCTTCTTAGTATTTATATGAAGCCGTGGACAGAGATAATCTGGGGGTTGGGGCTGGGCTGATGACACTCAGCTCTATCTGCTGATGGATGGCCACACCGACTCGGCCGCGGACACACTGACCAGATGCTTGGAAGCTGTGGCTGGATGGTTTCATGGCAGCCGATTGAAACTAAATCCTTCGAAGACATAGGTCCTATGGTTGGGTCGGGATGGCTTGGGGATGAGGGACCAACTCCCTTCTCTTGCGGGGGCCCAATTACTGCCATTGCCTTCTGTTAAGAGTTTGGGTGTAATCCTTGATGCCTCCCTTTCCATGGAGGCGCAGGTTACAGCAACAGCCAAGGCAACATTTTTCCACCTTTGCCGCATCAAGCAGTTGGTCCCTTACCTTTCCCGCCCCGACCTGGCCACAGTGATCCACGCGACGGTCATCTCCAGGCTTGACTACTGTAATTCGCTCTACGTGGGGCTGCCCTTGAAGCTGTCCCAGAAACTCCAGTGGGTGCAGAATGCTGCAGCGAGACTCCTCACAGGATCTCTGCCATGGGAGCATATTCACCTAGTGCTTTTCCAGCTGCACTGGCTCCCGGTGAAGTACAGGGTCAGATTTAAGGTGCTGGTTTTGACCTTTAAAGCCCTTCACGGCCTAGGACCCTCATACCTACGGGGCCACCTCTCCCAGTATGCCCCACGGAGAGCCTCAAGGTCCATAAATAGCAACACCCTAGTGGTCCAGGGCCCTAAGGAAGTTAGATTAGCTTCAACCAGAGCCAGGGCCTTTTCAACACTGGCTCCGGCCTGGTGGAACGCTCTGCCTCATGAGACCAGGGCCCTGCAGGATCTGATTTCTTTCCGCAGGGCCTGTAAGACAGAGTTGTTCTGCCTGGCCTTTGGCTTGGAGCCAATTTGATTCCCTCCCCCTCTTTCTTTTTTCTTTTTCCTTTCTCCTCCTGTGATGAGGCTGCATTTTAATATTTTAATGTTTCAATATTTTAATTGTTGTATTTTAATCTTGTTTTTAAGTTGTATTCATTCAACTTGTTTTTATTATTGCTTGTTAGCCGCCCTGAGCCCGGCCGTGGCTGGGGAGGGCAGGGTATAAATAAAAATTATTATTATTATTATTATTATTATTATTATTATTATTACCTCATATAAATCAGAACCATTGAAGGCAGTGAACATCCTGTGTGGGTATCTGGAGACAACTGGGCGATGGATGGCAGTCAATATAATGAGGTGGAATCCCGACAAGACAGAAGTATTGGGGGACAGAGGAGGGCCAGTGTGGGAAATGCCCTGGTCTTGAATGGGGTAACTGTGCCTCTGAAGGACCAGGTACACAATCTGAGGGTCTTTTTAGATGCACAACTGTCCATGAAGATGCAGGTCAATTTTGTATCCAGGGCAGTTGTCTACAAGTTCCATTTGGTACACTAGCTGCAACCCTATCTTCCTGTGCACTGTCTTGCCAGAGTGGTACATGTTCTGGTTATCTCCCACTTGGACTACCACAACATGCTCTATGTGGAGCTAACTTTGAAGATGACTTGGAAACTATAACTAATCCAGAATGTGGCAGCTACACTGGTGACTGGGAGCGGCCGCTGGGATCATATAACACAGGTTCCAGAGGATCTGCCCTGGCTCCCAGTACGTATCTCAGCACAAGTGTTGGTGTTGACCTGTAAAGCCCTAAATGGCCTCAACCCAGTATACTTGAAGGAGCATTTCCACCCCTGTTGTTTAGCCTGGACACTGGATATAGCTCTGAGAACCTTCTCTGTGAGAAGTGAGGTTACAAGGAACTAGGCAGAGGGCCTTCTCGGTAATGGCGACCTCCCTAGGAACGCCCTCCTGTCATATGTCAAGACATTTGAAGGCAGTCCTGTATAGGGAAGCTTTTTAATGTTTGATTATGCATTTATATTTCTTGGAAGCCACCCAGAGGGGCTGAGGCGACTCATTCAGATGAGTGGGGTACAAATATTATAATAATAATAATAATAACAACAACAGTTGTTGTTGTTGTTGTTAAAGAAGCTTAAAAAGAGGGCAAGGTTTATTTTTATTTTCTTTAACTCAGAAGTAATAGCCCAGTTTATTTTCCCACGGGACTAGCAGCAGCTTCCAAGAGAGCCCCAGCTGAGGGCAGCAGCAGTTCAAATGGCAGGGCTGGGCAACAACTTGGGGGGGGGGGTCTGGGGAGGCGAGGCCGAAAGGGCTTCCTGCTCTTGTGAGGACCCCAGTATGGCTGGGTTGTCAGGGTCTTGCGGGCAGGCGAGATAGCCCAAAGAAAGAGGAAGGAAGGGAAAAGGGACTCCCAGCAAGAAGCTTGGAGCTGCGTCTCCCTCAACCGCCTACCAGCCTGGCGCCTGCGCTTAAAACAAGAAGCTCATGAGGAAAGTTCCCAGGTAGGCTGCTTTCTTCAGCACCTGCTCTTGTGATTCGCTGCAGGAGGCAGAGAGTTGAGGGGCAGCAGGAATGAGGAGAGGAGCAATGACCACACTCACGGTTTTCCCCACATCGTGATTTCTGCATAGCACATGCACGCATTGTAAGTCATGATATATCACCACATCAAATACTACGAAACCATTACCACGAGGTGGACTTCAGACTGATTTTGGACAATACTGATACATCGCCAAGCCATACGTCATTCAAACACTCTGGAACTGAGCACGCTCAATTCCCCACAGCAAACTGCCCCACATTTCCCCCATGTGTCAAGGCCTTTGGAGCTATTCCAGGTATTGCTTCCCCCCTGCAACCCCTTTCACCTTGCCCTTCGTCCCAGTGACGTGAATGATGTTCAGTTGATCCAGGTCTTCGACCTGACGGAGAAAAAGTGAATGAACCTTTCAGTTTAGCTGTTCAGGTATTCGCCCGTCGCCCCACCTCAATGGCTGCTAATAGACAGCCCTCCCTCTCCCCCATCCCATCAGTAACCCCAGAAAAATCAAGACTGCATCACATCACGGCCAGGGCCTCCCACAAGCCTCCCAACCTCCTCACCTTCAATCCACTTCGTTCCAAAAAACCTTTCATGGCTTCCAGCTGCGCCTGGGGGTCTCCTCGCTCCCGTTTCACTTGTTCCAGGTAGCTGGCATTCGTCTGGAGCGTATTCAGAGTCCGAATGGCATCCTAGAAGGCATATGAGGCAGTGGTTAATTGCTTCCCCCCTTTTGGTCAGCCTTGTAAATAACCACACAGCAGTTACTAGCCTGCAAAGACAGTTGACTGGCTGGCTGAGGAGGAAGGAAAAGCACTACTCCTTCTTCCACAGGAACAGAGGGAACTGACTTGTACAGAGACCACAGGGTTCATTTACCTCAGAGTTGTCTACACTGCCTGGCAGATGCTCTCTAGGGTGTTCCCAGCCCTACCTAATAATCCCAAGGACTGAACCTACTACAAGCAAAGCACATGCTCTACCCACTGAGCTATAGCCCACCAGGGAATCAGAGCACCCCATCTTTCCTCCACCAACCCACGCACTCGCCTGCACACAGTTCCTTGTTGGCTATTGCAACCAGGCTAGTGCCTGAACGCAAGACCTGTTTTTCAGCCTTCTGTTATGGAAAACAAGGAATCAACCACTCCAGGTCAATGCTAACAATCTCCTCTCTGCCCCATTCCAAAAATAAACCTCGAATTGTGATGCCCCTGTCCATGGTTCCAGATTCTCACTGCGCGCTCCAGTGGCTGCAAGAAAGCAGGGGGCAGGAGCACAGGAACCTCTTTTCTTAATGCCTGCTTTCCGGCTGGTCCTCTGCCTTTTCATGTCTGAATTCTGCCACAGGCGGCAGGTCCGCTGGAGAATCCGCACCCAATCGCTCTTGAGAGAGGAATCTGCCTTCCTTTCTCCTCTGAACGCACCAGTAGTTCCATGCACGTGGTCAGTGTTTACCCCCCCCCAACAAACAAGATAATGACCTTCCTGTAGCTTATGACACATGTGCCTCTCCCTCAACAGCTCAATCACATGTCTAGGGGCGTAAAGTACCAGTTAACTGAAAGAACATTAAAAAAAAGAAACCCCAGAAACAGAAAAAGCACAGGCTCTTCCTGCCTCCACCAAGCAAACTGTAAGGGCAGTGAGGGAAACTGGCACATGGTCAACACGGCCATCAATGAACTCAGGCCACAGAGCAGTTGAAGAACAAGGAGCTGGGGTCTCAGCAAAAAGATACTAACCCAGCTGCTATTAGCAAAGCTGCTGATGTGAACAAAATGAAGACACATTTTAAAAGGCAGCTAAGTAATCTTATGACTGGGAGGAGGAAAAAGAAATCAAGAGCATAGCTGTCAACTTTTCCCTTTTCTTGCGAGGAATCCTATTCGGAATAAGGGAATTTCCCTTTTAAAAAGGGAAACGTTGACAGCTATGATGAAGAGAAGCATCAGAGAGGAGACCCTGACCGAAGACAAAACTTTGATCTTCCCTCCAAGGTACTTTGGAAGAGATATGAAGATTTTTGCAGGATGTGTTTAATTTATTACATATTTATTTCATAAGATTTATACACCACTTGATTGTACAAAAAAAAGTGGGCACAGGACATTGGTTATAACATTATGTTTGCTGACTGGGAACGGTTATGGACCACTGGTATGGATTTCACGGCATGTAATGCTTTGAAAGAAAATATTATGAAAATGATTTATAGGTGGTACATGACACCAGTCAAGCTTGCAAAGATATATCATGTGCCTGACAATAAGTGTTGGAAATGTAAGGAAACTGAGGGTACATTCTTTCACCTCTGGTGGACATGCCCAAAGGTTAAGGCCTTCTGGGAAATGATCTATAACGAACTGAAAAGGGTATTTAAGCATACCTTTCTTAAGAAACCAGAGGCCTTTCTATTGGGCATTGTTGGCCAGATGGTGTTAAAGAAGGATAGAACCTTTTTCATGTATGCAACAACAGCAGCAAGAATACTCATCGCAAAGTACTGGAAGACACAAGATTTGCCCACCTTGGAAGAATGGCAGATGCAACTGATAGACTACATGGAACTGGCAGAAATGACTGGCAGAATCCGAGACATGGGAGAAGAACAAACAGAAGAAGATTGGATGAAATTTAAAGATTATCTGCAAAAACATTGTAAACTATTTGAATGTTAAAACGATGCAGGATATAGAGATAGTGTGGCATTAGTGACAAAGCTGAAAGGAATGTGCAAAGATGTTTTATAAGTAACAAGTGAAGAAACATAGCAAAATTAATCAACGATGGGGGATTAGAAGATAAGTGGTTAGTAGCGGCAATGGTTAATTTAAAAGAAATTAAGTAACATTAAGATCAGTCAAAATAAGGGAAGAGTTTGCTGAAACTAATTTGGAAATTGGAATACAGAAAAGGGAGGTGTGAGGAAGTCAGGAAAGTAACGTACATGAAATTAAGAACTGAATTTATATATTTTTGTTTGATTTTTATGTGCTATATTGTTTATTGTTTGTTATTGTGTTGTTTTGTTTTGTTTGTTATGATAAAATCTGTTGAAACCCTAATAAAAATCTTTTATAAAAAAAAAAATTACTTCTACTTTGTAAGCATACAGGTAGGCTTGGCAAGCACCAAAAAGAGTAGAGTGAAGGCTCCTGCTTGAATTCAATAGGCCAGGAGTTCCATAGTGTTGGCATTGCCACACTAAGCGATTGAAAGACGGGTTTTGTTTGGCACCTGTAGCAGCACCAATCCCACTGTACAAAGTGAGTGGGCACAGGTGGGGTAAGGAAATCTCATGAGTAAACAGGTCCAAGATGTTTTGCTACCCAAGATGTTTTTCTTCTGTTTTACAGCGCACGATTTGCAGATTTTTGTATGCTTTTTATTGTAATACAGTGGTACCTCGGGTTAAGTACTTAAATCGTTCTGGAGGTCTGTTCTTGTCTTGCCTGATACTGAGATTTGTAGTGGGACTGAGAAATTATGGTGAACAAACTCCATGAAGAAGGTGGTGTTGAATAATTGGCCCCAGGTGGACCAGAAGGAAAGCTCAGCTAGCTATTCATTCTGTCCTTTTAATAAGCCTGAAAATGACTTAAAATGTTCATAGTACAGCTTCCTTTTCTGTCAAAATGATGTACACCAGGGGTAGAAAATCAGCCCCAACTCCAACTCCCATCAGCCCCTGCCAGCATTCCTAAGATGCTGGGAGTTGTAGTCTGACAACAGCTGGGAGGTCAGTTTCCCCAGAGAACTGCCTCCTCCCACATGAATGCCAAGATCATCCTAAATTTGCCATCTTAAAAGTTAAATGGTAATGGACTGGAAGAGTGCCAACAAACTGAAGCTTGATCCAGATAAGACTGGTCACGCTGGTCGATGATCTCCGGCGGGCTAGGGACAAGGGTGAAAGCTGTTTCCTCATTCCGCTGGATCTCTCGGCGGGTTTTGATACCATCAACCATAACATCCTTCTGGACCATCTTACAGGTGCAGGGAGCTGTGTTTTGCAGTGGTTCCGCTCCTTCCTCCTGGGCTGTGTCCAGAACATGGTGTTGGAGGATAAGTGTTCAGACCCCTGGGCTCTCACTTGTGTGGGGTGCCTAAGGTTTCGTCCTCTCCCCCATGCTGTTTAACATCTACTTGAAGGCGCTGAGAGAGATCATCAGGGGATTTGGGCTGAGTGTTCATCAGTATGCGGATGATACCCAGCTCTACCTCTCCTTTAAATCAGAACCAGTGAAGGTGGTGAAGATCCTGTGTGAGTGTCTGGAGGCAGTTGGTGGATTGATGGCAGCTAACAGATTGAGCTTGAATCCTGACAAGACATAAGTACTGTTTTGGGGGGACAGAGGGCGGGCTGGTGTGGAGGACTCCTTGGTCCTGAATGGGGTAACCATGCCCGTGCTCTGGTTTCGGTGTTCCATTGCGCCAGAAGCGGTTTAGTCCTGCTGGCCATATGACCCGGAAAGCTGTCTGTGGACAAACGCCGGCTCCTTTGTCCTGAAAGCGAGATGAGTGCCACAACCCCATAGTCGCCTTTGACTGGACTTAACCATCCTTTACCTTTACCTTTTACCTTGGAGGGAAACAAGTTCCTTACCTACTATCTGCAGAAAAGCAATTTAAGTGGACAGGGATAGTAGCATGTTCAAAAATAGGCTGCATATCTCTGCTACAAGCTGGTGGGTAACGAGACTGTCCACTGCTATAATAAGCGACTTCCTCATTTGCCTTATATGTGAGATACTGTACTTGCTGGCACAGGAATGCGGGATTACTATACGCATGCTGAGCTCACGAGGCGAGGTGAAGATCAGGCTATTCCCGCACAAAGGTGGTCGGACTGTGCGCTCAGTAGAAAGGCATTGCAGGCAAAAGGTCCCATGTCCAATTTAAAGGACTCTTGAGGTAGGGCTGTGGAAATCCCTTGCCTTAAGCTCTGGAGAGCTGCTGGTCAGTGTAGACCAGGAGTCAGCAAACGTTTTCAGCAGGGGGCCAGTCCACTGTCCCTCAGACCTTATGGGGGGGGCAGACTATATGGGGGGGGGGGCGTGAATGAACGAACTTCTATGCTCCACAAATAACCCATTTATTTTAAATAAAAGGACACATTCTACTCATGTAAAAACATGCTGAAACTCCAGAGAGCCATTGCCAGCCACTAGGCTAGACTGTCAGTGGTCTGACTCAGGATAAGGTAACTTCTTGCATTCTGGGGGAAGCTATTACTCCCCCCGCACGCCCTACGCAACCAAGCAGCAGCCAACCGCTCCTTCACAACATGTCACTAGTGTAGTGTTCTCCTGTTTTCCTTCTTATCTCTCCTCCCACCTCCAAATTATAGGTTATGATCAGCTGGCGTGGCCTAATAAAGAACCAGCTAGATTTAGTACAGCGGACATTGGGTTTTGAGTTTCACCTCAGGCAGGCAGTCCTTTGGCCAGATGAGGGCATACTGAGGGTCAGGGTGCTGCTGCGTCAAGTTTAAGAGGCCCCACGGAATAACACACACTGATTTACATTTGCACTGATGCAGAGGTGAGGGTGCAACAAAAAATGAACCATCAAACTAAACAACCTGTCTACCTTATTCTTTCTTACTTAGCTTATATGACGATGTTTAATGTACACAAGATCGTATCAGACTGATAATGGCTCTTTTAGAGTATGTTCCTCCACCACCCATGTCCTTTACAAAACAAAAACAAAAACAGATTATGTGAAACTTGAAATTTATCAGGCACCGCAGCCAGCTATGTAAAATGGGTACAAAGATCTTAGGCCCCAAACACACATTATGTATTTATTATTATTTATTCAATTTATATCCTGCTCCTTCTGAAGGAGCCCCAGGTGGCAACCAGAGCATTAATAATTTTAAAGACTTTTTTAAGACTTCTAAAAACAATTAAAAACATTAGATTTCACTCAGCTAAGTTTTCTTGACAGCAGGCACACTGAAATTGATATACCCTAGTTAAAAAGGTATAAGAAAAGATAAAAAATATAAGAAAAGATAAATTTTGGGTAAATATTATGCGAAAATTAAACTTTTAAGGTTTGGGTAAAATTATCTAAAACTAGAGACACAATATTGGAAAATTATAATATAAGAATTGAAACAAGGTGATAAATTGCTGGGTAAAGCTCGAAAAACTTGGAACGCAGGAACGAGAGATGCGAGGAAGTCCAAAGAAGTGAATATGGTTATTGTAAAATTATATGTTATTTTGTTTGTTTTTTCTATTGTATTAAGAAAATCTTTAATAAATATCTTTAAAAAAAAAAAAGGTAAAGGTAACGGACCCCTGACAGTTAAGTCCAGTTGTGAACGACACTCATCTCGCTTTAGAGGCCCAGGGAGCCGGCGTTTGTCTGCAGACAGTTTTTCTGGGCCATGTGGCCAGCATGACTAAGCCGCTTCTGGCACAACGGAACACCGAAACCAGAACAGCGCATGGAAGCACTGTTTACCTTCCCGCCGGAGCAGTACCTACTTCACTTTTTGGTGTGCTTTCAGACTGCTAGGTTGGCAGGAGCTGGGACAGAGTAACAGGAGCTCACCCCATCGCGGGGATCTGAACCGCCAACCTTCTGATCAGCAAGCCCAAGAGGCTCAGTAGTTTAGACCATAGCGCCACCCGCGTCCCTATACATTGATACCTCAGGTTACATACGCTTCAGGTTACATACGCTTCAGGTTAGACTCGGCTAACCCAGAAATAGTGCTTCAGGTTACAGACTACGCTTCAGGATGAGAACAGAAATCGTGCGGTGGGGGCATGGAGGCAATGGGATGCCCCATTAGCTAAAGTGGTCTTCAGGTTAAGAACAGTTTCAGGTTAAGAACGGATCTCCGGAATGAATTAAATACTTAATCCGAGGTACCACTGTATCCTAGTTCGACATATCTATTGAGTACAGCCAATATAACTTCTATTGAGTAGTTACCATGAATATCTCAGCAGGGAGTGACATGCTTGTAAAGGCAAGTTGGTAAAGATGCCTCAGGTGGCAATAGGCCAGGAGCAGGCAATGTGCTAAAAGCACTTTTGCTTCTAGTTCTGGCCACATTCATCACTTTCTTGCTTCTCCACCACCTCACCCAACTCACATGCAGGGCCATGAGAGAATGCACTGACTATACTGCTTAAGACTGCACATTTGGAAAAATACTCAGTGTTAAAAAGAAGCAGAAAATAGTTCCCCAGAAACAGACAGGAAAGGTAGGATATAAATGTAGTAAATTAAAATAAAAATCAGTACAGTGGTACCTCGGGTTAAGTACTTAATTCGTTCCAGAGGTCCGTTCTTAACCTGAAACTGTTCTTTTTTTAAAAAATAATTTTTATTCATTTTCAAACACACAATAAGAAACAAAACACAAAACAACAACATACAAAACATTTAAACACGTATAATTTCATAATCTTACTTTCATGCACCTTCTTTCCTCCGACTTCCCCATACCTCCCTTTCGCTGCATCCTTATTTTACAATTCTTTAGCAACCCTTTAGTCAATTTGTCTATTAGTTCCCTTTCATTAACTTTCCCTAAATTTGTTAGTTGCAGCTGTTATTCTCTACTTCTTACCCCTTGACATCTTAACACTCCTCAATTTTACAACAATTTTTCAGATATATTTTAAATTTCTTCCAATCTTCTTCCACTGTCTCTTTCCCCTGGTCGCGGATTCTGCCGGTCATCTCTGCCAGTCCCATAAAGTCCATCACCTTCGTCTGCCATTCTTCCAGAGTAGGTAGTTCTTGCATCTTCCAATACTTTGCCAGAAGAATTCTTGCTGCTGTGGTAGCGTACATAAAAAAGGTCCTGTCCCTCTTTGACACCAATTGGCCAACCATGCCCAAGAGAAAAGCCTCAGGTTTCTTAGGAAAGGTCCACTTAAGGACTTTCTTAATTTCATTATAGATCATTTCCCAGTAGGCTTTAATCTTCGGGCAGGTCCACCAAAGGTGGTAAAAGGTACCTTCAGTCTCATTACATTTCCAGCATTTATTACTGGGCAAATGATAAATTTTTGCGAGCTTGACTGGGGTCATGTACCACCTGTAGATCATTTTCATTATATTTTCTTTTAAGGCATTACATGCCGTGAATTTATTACCTGTGGTCCATAACTGCTCCCAGTCAGCAAACATGATGTCATGACCGATATCTTGTGCCCATTTAATCATAGCTGATTTCACCGTTTCATCCTGTGTATTCCATTTCAACAACAAGTTATACATTCTTGACAAATTTTTTGTATTGGGTTCTAACAGTTCTATTTCTAATTTTGACCTCTCCTTCTGAAATCCTATTTTCCTGTCCTGCTTAAATGTCTCATTTATCTGATGGTAATGCAACCAATCTCGAACTTTGGACTTTAATTTCTCATAACTCTGAAGTTTAACCTTCTCACCGTCTTGTTCTAGAATTTCACAGTATTTTGGCCATTTAGAATCCATATTAAGTTTTTTCACCGCCTTAGCTTCCATTGGTGACAACCACCTGGGAGTTTTGCTTTCCAACAAATCTTTATATCGAATCCAAACATTATATAATGCTTTCCTGACAATATGGTTTTTAAAACTTTTGTACACCTTTGCCTTGTCATACCATAAATATGCATGCCAACCGAAGTTATTATCATACCCTTCCAAATCCAAAATGTCTGTGTCTTCAAGAAGTAGCCAGTGTTTCAACCAGCAAAAAGCTGCTGATTCATAATAAAGTCTTAAGTCCGGCAGGGCAAAGCCCCCTCTATCTTTTACATCAGTTAAAATCTTAAATTTTATTCTAGGCTTTTTGCCCTGCCAGACAAATTTAGATATGTCTTTCTGCCACTGAAACTGTTCTTAACCTGAAACACCACTTTAGGTAATGGGGCCTCCTGCTGCCGCCGCGCCACCGGAGCATGAATTCTGTTCTCATCCTGAAGCAAAGTTGTTAACCTGAAGCACTATTTCTGGATTAGAAGAGTCTGTAACCTGAAGCATATGTAACCTGAAGCGTATGTAACCTGAGGTACCCCTGTATAGATTTTTACTCGATGCTCTCTTACTGATGTGTGTAGTTTCTATCTGCGGGGAGATACGGCAATTAGGTCTGGACAATTTTTCTATATATTGTTTAAAGTCCTCCCTCTCTCACCACCAAGGAAATACAACAAGTGAATAGTAAGAGAGCCCATATAAGTAACGCCGACCCAGCCACTAAATAGAAAAATAGAAGCATAACCACCCCACCCCACACCACTCACCATTCCCCCCTCCCCTCGTTCTTTCTTTCTTTCTTTCTTTCTTTCTTTCTTTCTTTCTTAATTGTTTAAACCAGTGATGGCCAAACTTGCCCCTCCAGCTGTTTTGGGACTACAACTTCCATCGTCTCTAGCTAACAGGACCAGTGGTCAGGGATGATGGGAATTGTAGTCCCAAAACAGCTGGAGGGCCAAGGTTGGCCACCACTGGTTTAAGCCAATTCATGAACCAAGAACCTGCACACGGACCACTAATAATGAAACATATGTTGTAGATACTTTCCCACATTTATCATGCTGTTTTTGTGATACAGTGGTACCTCTGGTTTCGAACGGGATCCGTTCAAGAGGCCCGTTCGCAACATGAATAGAACGCAACCTGCAGTGGTGCGTCTCTGCACATGCAGGTTGCAATTTGCCACTTCTGCACATGACGTCATTTTTCTGTTCATGCGCGAGCAGCAAAACCTGGAAGTAACCCTTTCC